>NC_139606.1:21984969-22587951 GCF_964270895.1 Podarcis filfolensis
CGTGTTTCATTTTTTTCACTTTATTTTGTTTAAATGAAATACTGCCATTAAAAAAATTAAAATAGAAAAAAGAAAAAAGACAACACCAAAAGGTGTTCTTGATAATGAAAAGTTAAATTTGAGCTGGGGTGGGGTGAGAAATCCAACATGCAACAGGAAGCAAGCCTTCGTCACATTTTAAAAATGTGTGTTTAGGGGCTTTTTTGCAATTGATGTGTAAGTATGTGTGAAGGGATTGCTGAAACTGTTTATGTAGACTCTGCTTTTATATGGCCTGTTGTGCCTTATATGGGAACGTGCATTTTTCTTGTCTGTTCATTCGTGGAATATGGTCTTAATTTATGATATCTGCCTTGCCCTTCCTATGGGAAGAAGGAACTCCTTTATGTTTGTGAAAGCTGGCACGTCTTTTGTCTGAGAGGCTCCATGGTTTCCTGTCAATTGCAGGGAACCCGTTGATAAGGCTACATCTACAGGCAACCAGCCTGGAGGTATCAGTCTAAGGCAGAACTCCTGAGGCATCAAAGGCTTTTGTACACCTAGGGGAGAAAGGTGCAAGAAATGCATACTGGGAGGATAACAAAGAAATCTAGGATTCTAACTTTAAGGATAGAGGATTGTCTGCAACTCCTTGTTTGCCCTTTGTTTCACTGGGGATATGCTGGTTTTCTGTAACTTTTTCTTGAGAAACTGGTCCTATTAATTTTTTTGTTTGGGGATCCTGTCATCTTATTTTTAACACCCCCATGCCTAAAAGCCATAGACTGAACAATCTTGAAAGGCTTCAGATAGACCTCAGGAAAGCGTTAAGGCTGATTGGCTGAAGGGCAATAAATTCCCCTTGTATCTGGTGACAGTGACAGCTGTCTAAGGGAAAAGGGTGGACTGAGTAGAAGAGAATGCCACTCAGACCATATGTGACTCAGGGTGGTTGGGAAGTGGCTACCATAGGGTGTAATCAAGACATGAATTTGGTAACTTATGTGGTATGGCTTAATTTATAAATAAGAGATATGGACTCATAGAATTGTTGAGTTGGAAGGAATCCAGAGGGTTATTTAGTCCAACCTTCTGCAATGCAGGGATCTCTGATAGATTGTACTGTACATGACAGATGGCCATCAAACCTCTGCTTAAAAACCTCCAAGAAAGGAGAGTCTGCTCCACTGTGGAAAGCGCTTACTGTCAGAAAGCTCTTCCTGATGTATAGTCAGAATCCCATTTCTTGGAGCTTGAAAACAAGCTTGATCCATGCAGCAGCCCTTTAGATATTTCAAGATGGCCATTGTATCTCCTCTCAGTCTCCTCTTTACCAGGCTAAACATCCCCAGCTGCCTCAACCGGTCCTCATAAGGATCCTTAGTCCTTCATCATCTTGGTTTCCCTCCTCTGTACATGTTCCAGCTTGTCAACATCCTTCTTAAATTGTGGTGCCTAGAACTGGACACAGTACTCCAGGTGTGATCTGATCAAGGCAGAATAAAGCGGAACTATTACTTCCCTTGATTGGGACACTTTGCTTCTGTTGATGCAACCTAGAATAGCATTAGATTTTTATTTATTTATTTATTTATTTATTTTGCTGCTGCTGCATCACACTGTTGACTCATGGTCTACTAAGACCCCTGGATCGTGGTTCACTAAAACCCCTCAATTCTTTTCATATTTACAATTGGCAATCCAGGAACCAGTCTTGTCCAGAACTCCTACCTGAGCTTTCTTAAATGGAAGCTCTTTCCACAGCCATAGACGTGCAGAAAGTAATAGTTGTTTTTAGTCAAGAGACACTGTCACTCTGCACATGTGCAATGGCACACATTTCTTAATAAGTGCTGTACAGGTCCTACTGTGATGTAAACAGCCAGATTAAAAATTACAGCACTACAAAGTCAAAATGTTACCATTTGCTGCTGGGTTCAAGGATCTGCACGGAAGAAGAGTCTGGCTCTTTTGTACTTTTCAGTTAGCGTTTCTAAAGCTTGGGTTGAATTACATTTGGACCTTTGATCCCAGGTAAAGTCAGGAAGACTTGGAGGAACTAACTGGTTGCTGGGAGAAGCCAGCTACTCTGTTAAATGGTCAACATCAGGGCAGATGATTGAGCATCAATTAAATTTTGCTTCTCATGGTTGTATGGATATTCCTCATTATTACTCTAAGAAATCACGTACATGCATTTTAAATCAGTCTCATTGCATTATTGTTTTAAGAACATTGTGGATTAAGGCAAGTAAATCTGCAAGTAAATTAGTAAGTCAAGCGCAGTTAAAACGTTCAGGCAGTGAAATAAAATCTTTGGGCATATTCTCTAGTAAGTGAAGCCTCGGTTAAACCATTCAGGCAGTGAAATAAAGTATTTGGGCACTAACAACTCTGCTTCTGGATTGACAAGTTTAATTGCTTGGCCAAATGCACGTGTGGAGTTGATGGGTGGCCTTGTGGCTTCTCGATTCACTATTCTTGACAGATCTGTGTGTTTTGACTCAATTCTCTTGTCAATGATTCACTCACCGCCCTTAAAACTAATCTTAGCTTTACTATATATCAGTCTAGATTATGGGAGATGGAAAGTGGAGTGTAAGATCATCTATTGTCGGGGGGTTGCAGGGCCTGCCTGCATTTTTAGTTAGAATTCCACCCTGATTCCATTTCACTCCAAATTTATGCCAAAGGCCTGCAAAATCTATTTCTGCAAGTGCACATTACCCCAAGGATGAATCCCCAGCTGATTCCCCATATCAGCTGCATCAGGTGAGTGTACCTTTTATAAACTGTTCGCCTAAGGCTAAATCACCTTATTATGCACGCAGCGGAAAGAAGATTGCTGGCCAAATCTCTTTTGACAATTTAATTGATAAGTTCACCTAAATGAAAGCAAGGAAGAAGACGTTCAAGGAGGCTACCAGGTAAAATATCAAATGATTCATTAATTATTATACCAAGGGGCTTTCTGTTTTAATTGTGCAAATGTTCTCCTAACTTTTGCTCCTTTGTCTCTTTTTGTACAAACTGTAAACTTTCATAGAAGCTATTATTGTAATACCCTGGTGCTGTGATGTGTTTGCATTCGATTAAAATAGGTTTCCCTGGTGACTTTGCATTCATGATCAACAATGAATTGACCATGATGAAATGCTACACACTTCAACATATAGCACACTTATTCTGTTGCTGTTCCATGTACTTAAAATATACTGTGTTTCCTATTGAACACATTTAGAAGGAGGGTCCAAAAAGTTAGCACACCTCTTCCTCTGCCAGTGCGTCCGATGTTCTCAGTGTTCTGTTACTACTGCCAAGCTCCTGAACTGAGCTCTGTGCTTCAGGGGCCCTCTCTAGTCCATACAGGGAGAGGAGATCCTTAAAGTATTGAGGTCCTGAGCCATGTAAGGCTTTATAACTTTGTCCCACAAAGACTGTAATTGCTAAGTTCTGCCTAGTAATCCTGTTGAATTGTTGTGTGTGTGCCTGTATTTTTAACTTTTCTCCAAAAGAATACTCCATGTTAAAACAGCAGCAGCAGCAGCAGCAATTGTGCATCTGCTGTTCTGGAAAACACCTCCTATGTCAGTGACAGCCAACCTTGTGTCCTTCAAATGCTGTCCACACACTTACCAGGGAACAATCTCCATGGAATTCAGTGTGGTTTACTTCGGAGGAATGTGACATGAACCCAGGCTCAAAATTGTGACAGCAGGGCCCTTCTTGAAGCAAGGTAAAACCACTGGGTGCCAAGTATCAATAAAACTGCAATGTATAATTTATTATTATATAAGTGTCTACTGTTTCTTTGCTAAGGAGAAGGATAGGGAGAGAACCAGAGAAGGTGAGGGGGCACACAACTTTTATCCCATCAGAGGAGCAACTGTGATAACAGGGCCGCCTTCTGAAGAAAAGTAAGACACTTTCAGATTTTTTAGCTGCTGTTTGTAAAACTGCAGTGCTGAAGTGTCCGCAGTAACCTTGAGATGGAGGAGGATGGGAAGAAAATCAGAACTTGGCTATATCTCCATTACCTCTGCGACCTCCTAGCACCCCACTAGGTCCAGCAGTCACCAGTCACCACTGCATGTTTCTCCAGATTTGTTCTGGGGCTAATTGCTTCGAGCCCAGTTAAGTAAGATAACAGCCAACCCTGGTGGCAATATTTTAAAAATGACAAGCCTAGAAGGGCAAAATTTTCTTAGAACTGGAAATGTTCAAAGTGTGTTCGGAAAAAAAGTTATATGGCATGTTTTCATATCAGTTAATTGAACTTATATTATTTTAACAGCGACCGCCCTAGAGTATTAAATATTTACAAGCAGGTAACGTATTAACTGTGCCAGCAAGCAACATTAAATAATCATGCATAGGTGACAAATTAACTCAGCCATTGAGCAGCATTAAATAACCATATAGGGATGACAAATGAATTGTTCAAGGTAATAAATTTGAGAACTAGCTGCAGAGCCAAGAATATCCCCAGGCATAACCCCCTTGTCTTTTTTTAAAAAAAAAAACATTTCTAAAAGCACATTGAATACTGGTCTAGTTAGTTTATATCCAAATATTTCTGAAAGTAGCCTTTAAGAAGTAAGAAAGCAAAGAGTCGGATCCACAGAACTGCACAGGGCATTCCAGGCCAATTCAGTCTCCAGCCAAAATATGGCACTATGTTGGTAGCACAAATCAATTGTGCAACATGCCGCAGCCACTACTAATTTGCTCAAAGGAAGGCAGGCCTGAGAGTAACACTGCACATATCTCCCAACTTTTCAAGGTATGTGGCGCTGTATTGCCCTGTTTCGTTTTGTTTATTTTGCCTGTTTTACCTTGCCCTGGTATTTATAGAAATGAAGGACAGGTTAAAAGGGCAGGTTAATTTCTAATGTCACATTTGGGACATTTGCCGTTTTACTGGGGTATAGGAAGGTGGTAGTTTTATCCCAGTGGCTTCTCCTTCCACATAATGGATGGAAGCAAGCGCTGGGTGTTAGGTATATCCACAGAACATAGCTTTGTGGTCCTGGGATATTTGATCACAAATGGAATCCATGAACCAAAGATTTCCATGTACCCCAGTGTTGATGAAACACAGCCCGCTTGGGAGGTTCTTCTCAGCTTTCCCACTTACTTCAATGAAGGTGGGCAGCTTCTCTCTCTCTCTTATGCCCCTTCTGTCAAAGTGAATGGAGCAGCCCTCACAAAGGGAATGCTGTTGGTGCCCATCAGAGCTCCTGCACTCATATTAGGAATCACTGAATCACAGCAACGATGTTTTTGCACAATTTTTACAGATGAATACATTTCAAAGCATCATAGAATTGTAGAGTTGGAGGGTATCATCTAGTCCAACCGCCTGCAATGCAGGAATCTTTGGGAAGCGGCCACTTCCCCTCCAATCATGTCAGACACCGGGTGATGTCATCGGGTGCAAATATCATACTACAACCGTCAGCTCAGGGGCACAATCCATTCCTCCACTCCTTCCTTCCTTTGGAGCAAATCCCGCAAGCACAGCTAAGGATAACACTGACATCAAACAGAATTTGCAGATAATGCTTAACCAAGGATCTGAAACCATGGTTAAAATTAGGGTTCAGATCCTGGATTAAGAAGAACCCGGGTTACTGTAAAGCACAGTTAACATTGGTGCCAATATTTTACTTAATTGTGGTTAAGGCACAGAATCACAGAATTGTAGAGTTGGAAGGGACCATGAGGGTCATCTAATCCCTGCCAAGGTGGGGTTCAAACCCACAACCCTGAGATTAAGTTGGAATTTTGGGTGCATCTCAAACTGAAAAGAGGGACTTGCATTGAGTTGAGACAGACAGAGTGAGGAACGTCCACATTCCTTGGCTATACCCGTATACCTGTATTAGTGTCTATATGCTGACTTCTTTCTTTGTTGTTTAGAGTGATACCTCTTAGGTTGCTTAGTGTTTACAGTTTCCTCCTCACACTTAACTCTCAGACCTCAAGATAAGAGGTCATCTCCGTATCCTCAGAAAGAACAGGCCTGGTTGCCTTGTTCTTCTCCAGGCTAGTTAGACTACAACTAGAGCCCTTTTCCATCCAAGTTATGTATTTCCTACCACAAACAACTTGATTATTTTCTTACCTACAAGCATTTCTGTGTGTGTGATTGCAACAAGTGAAGCCTACCCTCTAACCAAATTTGCAGGCCAGACACTGCACACTTTGCATACTAAAGGGTTTCAATAGGTAATTGACTCAGTTATCCCAATAAGGCAGAAGGAGGAATTCACTCTAGGGAGGCCAGGACAGAGCTCAAGTTTTCAAAAATAGTTCCTGATTTCAGAACAGGTTTAGTCATGTGCCAGCTAGCAATGATGAAGAAATTTGATTCTGTTTGCATTTAAAGGTGAATTTGCCTAATTCACACTTACTGAAAACAATATGCAAATTGAAATGCAGGTCATCCTTCAAAATTTGCACTACTATGAATTTTCCGATGCAGGTTTCCAACCAAGTAATGTGTAAAAAAAAAAATCTATATTAGTCGGAAGTGTGTATAAAATGTATATATAGGAAAAGAACATGGAAAAATCCATTATATATGGAGAAATAGATTGCAAAAGATGCGTATTTTAGAAGAGATTAACACTAAAATGCTGGCAGATTTTCATGAGGACTATATATATATATATATATATATGGAAACAGATGTGCAGATCTGAAGAACTGAAGACTAGAAAAACGAGAAACCAAAATTGATTGTTTTGCTCATCCCATTCTCATTAGCCTCTAGTGAAATGCCTTTAGCCACTGCATAATTAACAGTAAATGCACTTGCAGAAACCTTGTAAAAACACAGCAGTTACTAATTGATACAGCAACTGAGAGATAAAATGCAGCGTTCCCCCCAAACTCCTTGGATGACCATTTTTTGGCAACAACAGATGAGGTATCTGCATGATTTTTGGCATGGCAATAATTAAGGCCACTGTGTCCTGTAGCAATGCCAATAAATAATCACGGTGGCTGCAGTCCTAAAACCACTTACACTGGAGTACTCCCACCTGTGTGCTCCAGAGTGAGTGGTTTCAGCAACCCAGTTTATGACTGTCATTTATATTGATTTCAAGGAAACAGAAGTTGGGAGCCAGCAGCCACTTCTGCCAAGGCTACAGAGGGAAAAACAGCACAGAGTCAAGTCAAAATGGTCACAGCTAATGGGGAGTTGGGCAGTTAGTCCTCATCCAGGCACAGGTTCCTTTACAGTTATGCATGTAGGGGAAGAAACTTTTACAAACCTATATAAATACATTCACTTCTTCCTTTATGGTTTGCTGTTAAGCTTCATTTTCTGCTAATATGATCCCCCCCCCTCTAAGTTTGTATTTCATAAATATAACATTAAGGCTGCAGTCCTAAAGTTATTTACCTGAGAGTCAAACTCTTCAACATTTCACTGATGAAAAGAGGAACATCCTAAATAATTATTAATAATAATAATAATAATAATAATAATAATAATAATAATAATACCACCTGGCCTATCTGACTGGGTTACCCCAGCCGCTCTAGACGGGTTTCAACATATATTAAAAACATAATTGAACATTTAAAAAACTTCGCTATACAGTGGTACCTCGGAAATTGAACGCAATCTGCTCTGGAAATCCATTCGACTTCCCAAATGTTTGAAAACCAAACTACAGCTTCTGATTGGCTGCAGGACGTTCCTGCAGCCAATTGGAAGCCGCGTTGGACGTTCGCGAACTGAAACACTCTCTTCCTGGTTTACGGCATTTGGGAGCCAAAATGTTTGACTCGCAAGGCATTCTGGATCCAAGGTACGACTGTACAAGACTACCTTCAGATGTATTCTAAAGGTTGTATAGCTACTTATTTCCTTGGCTCGGAGGTCACATACTGTACCCTCCAACATTTCTCCAATGAAAATAGGGACATCCTAAGGAAAAGTGGGACATTCCAGGATCAAATCAGAAACTGAGAAGGCTTCTGTAAATCTGGGACTGTCCTGGAAAATAGGAACTCTTGGAAGTTCTGCAATCAAAGATCACTTCCAGTTGATCTGCTTATTGAGCATTTGTTCCGATTTGTTTGCCCAAGGCTTGTGTGGAGGTGATGCAGCACGGTGTCAAACAATAATAATAATATTATAATAATTTATTATTATTATATTATTATTAATATTATATTATTTATGCCTTGCCCATCTGGCTGGGTCCCCCCAGCCACTCTGGGCGGCTTCCAACAAAACACTGAAATATAATAACCTATTAAACATTAAAATCTTCCCTAAACAGGGCTGCCTTTAGATGTCTTCAAAAAGTTTGGTAGTTATTTTTCTCTTTGACATCTGGTGGGGGGGGGTGTTCCACAGGGCGGGCGCCACTACCGAGAAGGCCCTCTGCCTGGTTCCCTGTAACTTGGCTTCTCACAGCGAGGGAACCACCAGAGGCCCTCGGCGCTGGACCTCGGTTAGAGGGATGGTGTCAAACAATTGTTAGAGGAGCAAGAGTAAATCCCGAAGCAGCAGCTCTTCCTTCTCAGGGTCCCAGCCAGGGTGGTGGGGAACAAGGCATGTGGGAAACTTTGTGCCTTGATGGTTCCAGCACAATCTGCCCCCTGCACTGTGCAATGCACTTCCCATAGGGATTTGGTTGGTCTCTTAAACGGCAGCCCCAAAAAGGTATGTGGGTTAATTAGCATTAGTAGTGCTTGAGGACTTTTGTATGAACACCCACCTGCCGTCAGACGGCCAGCTTCATTATACAAATGACAGACATTCCACTTATTAATTGGCGTTTTTTTAAATAAATAAAAAAACTCACAGTCAGAACCCCATGCCGTTGTGTCAACTTGCAACCGGTTAACTCCTGACTCAAACAGAGCAATTTGCCCCCGAAAGAAATTGCCAGGCAGCCCACATCATAATAGGGAGAGCAGAACTTATAATTGGCCTAAAAAGAGAGAGAGCTGTTTGCTTGTTATATTTTATTTCTCGCATAGTTAAAGATGTTACTTGCTTCAGCAGCTTTCCTGCCTAATTTGTGGAAAGTGGGAGAGATTGCTGCTTCAGCACTATCGAGGGCCAGAGTAAAAGTGGTCTTAAACTGTTCTGGCCTATAGAAAACAATCTGGGCAATGAAACTGAAAATTAGGCCCAGCTTCCGCAAATGCCTGTAAAGTACACGGATCTGTGAGCATGCAGACTGTGCTCTAAAAAAGGGCATTCAGATAAATAGCTAATGCAAGTAATCACACTCCTGACTTCCACTTAAATCCTTGAAAAGAAAGAGACCAGTTCATGTGCTGCTTTTGTGCTGTGCTTGACAATAACTGATGTCTGGTATGTAGTAGCTGTTGGGATTTGATGCTCTCCAATGCAAACACTGTAACTGGGCCTGAGAACATTAACACCAGCCTATTAAGCATGGGTGTAGCCAATGGGGGGCAGGGAGGGGCAACTGCCCCCCTACATCAATAAAAATCAATAAAAATACATAGCTGAGATTCTGCCTCCCCTAACAAAAATCCTGGCTATGCCCATGCTATAAAGTATGGGTGAGTGAATCTGTGCCCTCTAGATTTTGCTGGAATACAGCTCCCATAATCTCTTGCTGGTATGGAAGTGAAAGCTGGACCATAAAGAAGGCTGATCGCCGAAGAATTGATGCTTTTGAATTATGGTGCTGGAGGAGACTCTTGAGAGTCCCATGGACTGCAAGAAGATCAAACCTCTCCATTCTGAAGGAAATCAGCCCTGAGTGCTCAATGGAAGGACAGATCCTGAAGCTGAGGCTCCAGTACTTTGGCCACCTCATGAGAAGAGAAGACTCCCTGGAAAAGACCCTGATGTTGGGAAAGATGAAAGGCACAAGGAGAAGGGGACGACAGAGGACGAGATGGTTAGATAGCGTTATCGAAGCTACCAGCATGAGTTTGACCAAACTGCGGGAGGCAGTGGAAGACAGAAGTGCCTGGCGTGCTCTGGTCCATGGGGTCACGAAGAGTCGGACATGACTAAACGACTAAACAACAGCAACAACAAATATCTGGAGGACCACAGGTTCCCGTCCTTTCATATATACAGCATGATTTAAAAGCCAAATATTTTCCAACTGGGTTTCCCCCCGCCCACCCACTCAGCTGGAAGTTTTAATCACCCTTAAGCTTAGCCAGATTTAAATTTGCAGGGGAGGTGGGTTGTGTTAACATATGCAAATGAGCCATAGGATGGGTCCATCACCTCCCTTTGATAGTCCTCTTTCATCTTCTCAGTAGGACACAAGACAAGTTCCTGCTTCAAAACTACAGCTATACCAACCTTGACATTTTAAACAAGACCGAGCTAGTCAAGCGCAAAATAGCTGAACCAATTTTCTTAACAGCTGAAAAACACTTGGCTAAGTAGAAAATAGCTGAATCAATTTTCTTCAAACTTTCCAGAGCAACACACCTCGGGGCGAACAGCAGACCAGCTAAACTTGAACACCAGATAGAGGTGTATCTTTTAAATGTTAAGTTTGCTTATTTATTTATATAGTTACGAGCCAGTTTCCCCTTAAGAATGCATACACTGCTGTTCAATAATAGCAAGTATAAAATAGGGTTTCAAAAAATAAAAACCAGGACACCCTTAACTGCCTTGCGTTAAATGGGAAGATTTGGGAGAAGTTCATAAACTGAGTACAGAGGTAGCTCTGCTTACGAACTTAATTCATTCCGTTTCAGCCAGTGCAAAGTTTCCCCCCTCCTTTTGTCTCATGTGTTAAAACTGTGAGTTGGTGGACAGAGATCTGATTATATATATATATGAATGGCCCCAAGGATTTGGGATGGGCAGGGTGATACAATTCCATTTACATTTAAAAGTGAAGCTACCTAATGCACATTTTCCCGAACTATAAGCAAAACCAAACACAGTCATCTTTTAAAGCTTGCACTTCTCTGAATTTTGCAGTGCACTTCTCCAACCAATAATTGTACCAAAAATGCATATATTGGGGGGAAGTGGGCATAAAGATGCATATATTTGTGAAAATAGCATACCAAAATGCATTACATTAGGAAAGATTGCTTGTAAAGAATATATATGTTAGTTAAGACTGTACAAAAATGTGTTTGTTAAGAGAAGTGAGCATTAAAATACTTAAGAATTTTCATGAGGTTGTTTTTTTAAAAAAGAAATCTAATTGCTGTGTTTACTTCTTCAGTAGAGAACTGATTTTAAGACTAGCAAAATAAGAAGTTGAGAAAACCCAATAGTGCCATATTTTACCATCCTTACCCATATAATTTAAGGGGCTTTTATGTAAATGACATCTCACACACAAAAAAAAGATGAGTCCCTTTCACAGCAAGTACAGGGGCACATGTATCTCTATTACAAAGGCAGCTTCTAACCAATAGCCTCATCTGAACTCTGATTGATATGGACTTTCTCTTTGCCCCGTGAGACTTGGTTGGGTCCCTCTCTTATGGTACTTCACTGTACAATGAGCCTTTTTGGGTAGGCAGGCTTTTTGGTTGGATAATTCATTTGATCCAGCGTCTCTGTTTTACATAATACACTTGTTTATTTTCATTATATTGTGTTCCTTTAATATGTTCAGTATATAGTATTTTATAGTTGGTTTTAATTATTGCCAGAAGCTGAATGTGAGATCTTGTAGGAGCTGCAAAGTTTTGATGGGAAATTTGGGGCACTATAGTTTTTTTTTATTCTCTACAAATCGCACCCCTAAAAATAACGTTCTTTTTTCCCCAACCACCTTCTTTTATAAAACGTACATTCTTAAAGAAGTAAGTAACAAAGTTGTTAGGGACGCGGGTAGAGCTGTGGGTTAAGCCACAGAGCCTAGGACTTGCCCATCAGAAGGTCGGCGGTTCGAATCCCCGTGACGGGGTGAGCTCCCGTTGCTCGGTCCCTGCTCCTGCCAAACTAGCAGTTCGAAAGCACGTCAAAAGTGCAAGAAGATAAATAGGTACCACTCCGGCGGGAAGGTAAACGGTGTTTCCGTGTGCTGCTCTGGTTCGCCAGAAGCGGCTTAGTCATGCTGGCCACATGACCCGGAAGCTGTACGCCGGCTCCCTCGGCCAATAAACCGAGATGAGCGCCGCAACCCCAGAGTCGGCCACGACTGGACCTAATGGTCAGGGGTCCCTTTACGTTTTTAACCAAGTTGTGTCCTACATCTCATTAATATTCGCTGCATTTCTTCTCCCCATTCATCTCCTTAATTTGTTTTTAGCATTAATCTGTCCTATCCCAGGATAAAGTTTCAGACTTTTTAAATGAATTTAGTTTTCTCCATACTCAGGAATACGTCTCCTGAAGAAAATGAGATGTCAATGGAAAATACAAAATTCCAAAATTGTAAAAGAATCAAAGTGTTAAATGAAGGAACAATTGGATGTTTCTAGTTGCTATTTTTGCTGTGGAATGCAATTACACGCCGAGAAATTCAGGTAGTGCCAATTAAATATGATTGAATATTCCTGTGCAACAAACTTACATCATCCCCAATCTCAACTTTTTGTGATATGCAAATTAATGGAGAAACACACAGGAAAGTACAGGATAATGATTGTTTGACACAATGCCGCATAACCTCCCCACAAACTTTGGGCAAACAAATCAGGATAAATGATCAATAAGCAGATCAACTGGAAGTGATCCTTGATTGTACATATACAACAAACCTTTAGCATGGTAGAAGACTGTGCTAAATTTATGACTTTTATAAAAATAAATGCATGGAACAGTCCTCCATGCTAATTCTGGAAGTGTACATAGAAGGTTGCATTTTTGAAAGGACTCAACAAAATCAAAATTAGTCCACCTGAGCATCTCCAAACCTAACACAATATAGGCTAAATGTTCATTTTAGAAGTCTTAGAAGGTTAGAAACCTTCTCCTGTCCCCTTTCATATCCATACTGGGGATGTTATAAGTGTTCTGAAGATTGTACCATGGACCAGAATTCTTTGTTGAATTGGTTCTTCTCACTACCATATAAAGCATTTGGATCAGGGTGTAAGAAAGAAAGAACGTAGGGAAATTACCGTATTTTTAACTCTATAAGACTCACTTTTTCCCTCCTAAAAAGTAAGGGGAAATGTGTATGCGTCTTATGGAGTGAATGCAGGCTGCGCAGCTATCCCAGAAGCCAGAACAGCAAGAGAGATTGCTGCTTTCACTGCGCAGTGATATCTCTTGCTGTTCTGGCTTCTGAGATTCAGAATATTTTTTTTTCTTATTTTCCTCCTCCAAAAACTAGGTGCGTCTTGTGGTCTGGTGCGTCTTATGGAGTGAAAAATACGGTAATTGCTTCTGGAAATTCTTTTAGCATGAGGACCTGAAACCCTCTCCTAGCTCCTATCAACCCAGCCAATGTGGCCAATCATCAGGAATGATGGTAACTGAAGTCCAACAACTTCTAGAGGGAAAATGGTTCCTGATCCTGAAGATGTCTAGAACATGATTAGCCATGACTTTAAGCTTCTTTAGAAAGTGGACTGAATCAGAAGCAGGATAATTGATAAAGCATCATCAACGTAAGTTTGACATGCCAAAAACTACTGAGCACTGATTCCAAAATGGAGAAAAGGAACACATGTCCTGAGTTTATGCAAATGTGATCTGAAAATAGATCTTGCACGACAATAAGCCAGTCAGTGCTAAATTCATTATAGGGCTGAAATGACTTGAAATAGAAATAGTCACTGCTTCTGGGGAAAGCAAAAAAAGAATGGGAAAAGGAAATGAATGATTCAGTGTATTATCTCTTTGGGATCTAATAAAGGGAGCTGCCAGCTTCATCTTTACAAGCACTTTAATTTCAAGAGACAAAGGTCTCATTTCTAATATTAGTATTCTATTCATTGAAAATTACATTTTAACCTAGAGAGCCCCGCATGACAACTGGTGTCAGCAGCAACCAATTTACACCTGGAAAAGAAATATTAGGAGGGTACAATTTGCTTTACCGGGTCAGACCAGAAGGTCCATCTGAAATCAGCATGGTGTCCTGGTGTTGTTTCATAATTAATGACTGATAGGTAGGCTGAACCAATTAGGCATACAATGCAATAACTTCTCATTTCAGTAAAGTCTATTCGTTCCTATGCTCTCCTATCCACACATTAATTTGAAATGGGAGACCACGACTCAAAATTTGCAGATTTGTCCCTTCTTGGTTACCAAAAAACATCTGCTATTGTTTTACAGCAGAAGCTTCTTTTCTGATGCCAGTGCCTCTGAAATCCCAAGTGGTTTTTTTCTTCCTGTCTTCCTTTGACAAGAATTCAGTCACCTTTCTTTTCTTTTCTTTTCCAAAAAATAAATAAATCTCATTTTCTGCCCTCTCATTACTTCACAATAATCCAAGAAGCCTGGCTCGGTGATATGAGTGAACTCCATAAAAGTCTTGCATTAAAACAAGTAATGCAGCATAAAACCCTTGCTGGGTTTCTTATCCTAACTGAATTATAAAACACCATGTTTACATTTGATGCATTTGTGATAACGTGACTGAGCATAGCACAAGCAAAATGAGCTGACTGAGGGCAACAGATTCATATTCAAGATGTCTGAATTATTTATAACAAATAGTTTGGTGATATAAACTAGCGATATGCCTTCAAATCTCTTTGCGCTATGGTTCCTTCGTGCTGGAGCTTGATTTGAAATCTCTCCCTGCTGCAAAATTATATCAGTGTACAGTCATACCTCGGGTTACAGACGCTTCAGGTTGCGTTTTTTTGGAGTTACAGACCGCCGAAACCTGGAAGTACTGGAACGAGTTACTTCTGGGTTTCGGCGGTTGCGCATGCACAGAAGCGCCAAATCGCAACTCGCATGTGCGCAGATGCGCCGCTGCAGGTTGCGAACGCTGCGGGATGCAAATGTGCATCCCACACAGATCACATTCGCAACCCAAGCGTTCACTGTACATTATGTGGTAGGATTCAAAAGAGCCCCGTGCAGTGGCGTAGCGTGGGTTGTCAGCACCCGGGGCAAGGCAAGTAATTTGCGCCCCCTAACCCGTGGATTTGCGCCCCCTAACCCTAACCCCCAGATGTTGCGCCCGGTGCGGCCGGCCCCCCCTGCACCCCCCACGCTACGCCACTGGCCCCGTGTGAACTATGGACACTGAGAGTCTCTTATTCACACAGCTGCCCAGCAAAATGCCACATCTGAAGTTGTGGAACATTCCAGAGCAGACAGATCAAGGTGCCTTATCCCAAGTCAGGCTTTTTGGTCCATGGACAGAGCAGTGCTCAGTCAAGTGGGGTACATAGCAGTTGTACTTTGTTGTTCTTTAGTGGTCTTAGTCATGTTCAACTCTCTGTGATGCCATGAACCAGACCATGCCTTGGAAACTCTCACTTTCTTCTCAAAGCTTCTCCTTTTTTATGTCCATGGAATTTTCTTGGCAAAATACTGGAGTGGTTTGCCAGTTCCTTCTCCAGGTGGATCACATTTAGTCTAAACTCTCAGCTCTGACCTGTCCGTCTTGGGTGGCCCTGCACGGCATAGTTCAAAGCTTCTTGGAGATATTCAAGCCCCTTCGCCACAACAAGGCAGTGATCCATGAAGGGGGGCAGTTGTACTTGCCACATTCCAAACCCTTCCAGAGGGTGGCTTTGTCAAGCTTCAAAACCTGAACAAAATGACACAACACAATGGCCAATAACAATGGCACTAAACACTATATTAGATTAAATCTTCTCCACCAGTCGTGGTAGAATAATTCAAAAGTTTGATATACACATAATCTGTCACCAAATGTCACCAGAACAGAGTTTCTGGATAACCAATCTGTTTTGTTCAATGCTTCATCAGCCAGACATGTAAGAATTAATATGAGAAGGATGCAGTTCAATTTCTTAACAAGCCAATCTTACATGTAAGTAAATATAAACGCTGTGGAAAATATGCTCTGGATCAGGGCTCAAAACCTGGCAGATCTCTACATTTCAATTCCTGTAGCTAATCCAGCTCCAGGCTGGGTCAACCCAGGCAGTCCAAGATTGGACCCCTCTCTGGGGAACACCAAGATCCATAAAACACCCTGTTTGGAGGCCCTACACATGGTACAACAGGTGGGAACATCTTCAGCGGTTGCTTATTACTAGCCACGAATGCCTAAAATCATGTTGTTATAATAGTATTTATTATTTATTGAAAGTATTTTTTTAAAAAATAATAATACAATCTTCATATTGTGTACACGAGTCAGATATGCACAGTTATAATAAAACAAAGACAATATACAGTTGTGCGTTATCATGGTACTTGTTGTTCCAAGTCCTGACAAATAGACAACAGCTTTCCATGAATCTCTTTTATGTTTTTAGATCTGCTGTAAGCCAATAATAATAATAACAATAATAGGAAGTCTCCTATACAGTGGTGCCTCGGGTTACATACGCTTCAGGTTACATACGCTTCAGGTTACAGACTCTGCTAACCCAGAAATAGTACCTCGGTTAAGAACTTTGCTTCAGGATGAGAACAGAAATCGTGCTCTGGCGGCGTGGCAGCAGCAGGAAGCCCCATTAGCTAAAGTGGTGCTTTTAGGTTAAGAACAGACCTCCAGAACGAACTAAGTACTTAACCCGAGGTACCACTGTATGTTACTTGATCATTATTACAATGGACCAGGTTTTAACAAACCAATCTAATAAGGGCTTTTTTCCCCAGTCAGAACTCATTGGAACTCAGTTCCAGCACCTCTCAGGTGGGTGCCATTGCTATTAGAAGAGAACAAGGGAAGAGTTCAAGGTAAGTTCCAACACCTATTTTTCTAGAAAAATAGCACTGAATCTAATAAAGATGGCATATTTTTGCCCAGTTTTTGGCACAATGCAACCACTCACAAGATCCAGTTCCATATAAAAGTGTGTATTAAACTCTCATTTGTGCAAACAAAATATGCATGCAAATGATTTATTGTTTATTTTTTTACATTTATATACCATATTTTCCTCCAAGGAGCTCAAGGCAGTGTACATGGTTCTCCCCTCCCCATTTTATCCTCACAACAGCCTTGTGAGGTAGGCTAGACTGAGAAACAACTGTCCCAAGATCACCCACTGAGCTTCATAGCTGAGTGGGAATTCGAAACCTGATGTTCCAGGTCATAATCCAACACTCTAACCATTACACCCCTCGGGCTCTATAAAATATACACATATCAATATCCTGGAACCACAACAAGCCAATTACCGCGTTTCTCACTAAGTTACAAGCAAAACCAATTCTAGCATATAACTCTTACCATCCAAATCCTTTTTAAAAATCAGGATAAAATTACCCCTCTTCCAGGAAATAGTCCATGGGTACATAGGACTGCTTTAGCTGCATGAACAGGGGTTATGTACTGAGTTGAATAGGATCCAAAATGCAGCAGTCTGATTGGTCCTAGAACAATAGGATTCAGAATGCAGCAGTCTGATTGGTTCTAGAACAATGCAGCAGTATGAGTGGTCTGCAGGAGCCACCCAATCCAGCTCCAGGTGGAAGTGAATCCACAACCTGATTGGCCTATAGGAGAATCCCGGAATTAGCCAATCACGTGCAGCCCATTGTGTAAATAATGTATATAAAGCAGATATTGTGGGGAAACTTCCATTCCTCCTCACCACTATGAGCTGAATAAAGAGCATGAAATCCACTCTTGACTCCGAGTATATTTCAACAGGGAAACAGGTTATTGTACACAAGGCCACTTTCTCTCCCGCCATGCTGCCTGCCAAAAACCAGGTACCTAAAGTAGAGATTCTTGGGCACGCAGAATTTACCACAGGGGATACAGGTGATCTGTGGCCTCAAGGCTTGCCCATACAATAGATTTCCCCACTTAATTGCTGTAGCATGAAGAGGCTGCTATGTTTTCCACTCTGTAGCCGCATAAACGTAATGTATAGAATTCACCAGAACCAAATGTAACTTCAAGCTTATACAACAATGCGAGGGCAACAGGGGATTGCATTAGTGAAAAGTATAATGTGTACAGCAGTCTTCATATTATAAGCTCTACAGGGCATATATTATCTGTCTGCTTCTATAGTGCCTAACAGTTAAAAAGGAAGTTTCAAAGGGAAATCGTAGCACTGCTAAAATAGGCTGAAGTTTTCATTGACCTCAGGGGGAGATTTGATATTTAGTTCTTCAGCTAGAAAGGCACTTCATCTTGATATCCTAGTCTTCATGCCTTTTCTTTTTGCTAAGTGGCTAAATAGCTGTTTCATTCTTTATTTAAAGCAAAAGTAGCTAACCTTTGACAGTCCAGTTTTTGCTGGACTGCAACTCCCATCGTTCCCAAGTACGGCCATGCAGGCTGGTGCTGATGGAAATTGAAATCCAAGAATACACATAGCTTAATACCAAGGAGCATAACAATTTACAGCCTATCAAAATAATATTTCAAGGCAAGTTAAAAAAAGAAAAGAGTTTAGAATCTCTGGTTTGCAATCTCCAGTTTTACAAGTAACCATTTGATCACAAAAGCCATTAATTTATTTCCAGTTGAGCTATTTATATGGTGGGCCCCAATATCTTAACTTGATCCAGAAATGACATTCCCACAAGTGAGGTATGAACAGATATTGTTTTATTATTATGAAGAATGACAAGTTTAAATGAGAAACCCCATCTGCAAACTTTTCCTACCACATTTGTTTAGTTCTTATATTTAAATGCACTTCTTATTTAAAAACTTGTAAGCTATTGAGAGTGCAATAATATCAATAAGCAATTACATAGTATATTCAGATTATTTTGGATTGTTTGTAACAACAGTGTATAACAACACTCTAACACACCTCAGAGATGATGGTCACCACTTAGAAATGATCGTAATTAAGTGGTATATAAATTGTCCCCCCAAAAAACCACCAGTAACATAAGTCAGTATTATTATTCCCAGATTGCAGATGGGGTGTTGAGGCTACGAAAGGAGAGCCTTGCTTAAGGTCCATAGGTCATAGATTATATGAGTTTAATCAGGCAGAGGGCCTTCTCGGTAATAGCGCCCTCCCTGTGGAACACCCACCCTTCAGATGTCAAGGAAATAAAGAACTAAACAACTTTTAGAAGACATCTGAAGACAGCCCTGTATTGGGAAGTTTTTAATGTCTAATGTATTATGCTTTAAATATTCCAGATGAGCGAACAAAGCAAAAAGATTCTGCTTCTGTATATAGTCTATCTCTTCAGCCACAGCTGTTTCTGTTACTATGTTTGACTCACTCTAAAGAATCAACTTGGAATATTGTCACCTTATTTTTGCTGCCCATGGCAGCCATTTTGTGCTGGCACCCATAACACTTTTATCATAGTACAAATACTGGCACCACATTTTTTTACCCAACAAATTGTATTACCTACTTCCCCAAGCTTCTTTTTTTTAAAAAAAAAAAAAAAGAGGGGGTCCAATTTATTAATCTTACTTCAAAACTTCAGACTCTCCAAGTGTCCCACTATTCCTTAGAATGTCCCTGTTTTCACTGGATAAATGTTAGAGGCAGTGCTTTTTTTCCTTAAAAAATGTTTAGGGGTACTCATATTGAAATACTGCCCCTCAATGAGGCCAAACTTAGATCCACAAAAAGTTTAGGGGTATGCGTACCCCTGTGTTCCCCCAGGGAAAAAAACCACTGGTTGGAGGGTATGGTAGGATGTCCTGAGCCATCTGAAGGCAGCCCTCTATCGGGAAGTTTTAAAAAATATTTAATGTTTTATTATGTTGTTATATATGTTTGAAGTCGCCCAGAGTGTCAACCCAGTCAGATGGGTGGGGTATAAATAGTAATAATATTTTTATGATCATTACTACTATTATTATGATTATTATTGAATAGGACGTCCCTATTTTCATCAGATAAATGTTGGAGAATATGGTTCAGTGGGATCTGCCTTGTTCCACCTGCCTCAGGAATGAACATCGTGAGAGGTTGATCTCTCACAGGAACCATGTCAGCACAGAGCCAATCTTCCAGCCTCTTTTGCAGCTAGCTCGGCACCAAAGACGACATCTGCACTATATCTCTGCTGGGTCTTATTGAGCCTGTTTCATGGCTGTGGTCTTTTAGAGGCCTATGAGGCCTTTATTGCTGCTGCTTTTGCTCACGGTTTGCTCTCTCTCATTTGTGGTCCATTGCCCAATGAGGCCCGAGCAAATTGTGTTTCTTTTCTTGCCACTTCAGAAGCATGGCTTTCCGTCTTTTGCTGGCACCATGCGTTGCACACCTTGGCTTTTCTTACACCAGAACTCCCATGCCACTAAATGCCACTTCCATTTGACCCTATTGATAGGACTTTGGGCTGTATATACGGCCTTCCCCTTAAATTTTGCTGTGCTATGGGTAGGATCCCTATATTATCTTTATTGCCTGTATTGCCAGCGAGCTTATTTCATCTGGGTGGAAAGTTAGTGTGCAGTTGGACACAAAATGTGCAGTTTGCGGGGGGGGGGGTGCTGTTGGAAAAATGAAACATGCTAGATGTTTGTTTTAAAAGAACTTAAATTGCCCAAACCACTTTTTTTTAATGGCCAGAACCTCCTCTACTTCTCTCTTCTCCTCTACTTCAATCTCGTAAATACCTTTAAAGTTAGCACTTTAAGGCTTTATTTCACACTATGTTCCTTCTTTTGCAGCCAATTGTGGCATATTATAATGGAAGTAAAGGTAGAAGTTTTCTGTTTCCATGGATAGTCGGGCCTTGCTTTCACTTTGGAGCACAGCACTTGAATTATGAGCTCTAAATGCCACCACTTCTGGGTTTGGCAGTGAGTATGCAGCCAAGGATCATAGCAGTGTCTTTGTAATTTTGCAGCCCTGCGAAGAATTTGTCCTTGTCTTGCAAAACCATGGAGTGCACCGCTCTCTCAGCACACTCAGTGACCAATATTTCACCAATGGAAACATATTTATTTATGTTTTGCTTTCTTGGAGGAGTGCTACACTCACAATTTTTCTTTCTTTTCCACACAAACAAACACAAACACAGAGGGCTTCTGCTGGGTATGAGAGGCAGAAGAGATTCAGTTAATAAGCCAGACCAGAGAACTACTATCAGTTTATAATTGCTTCTTTGGCTTTTGCTCACTCAACTCCTCCTTTCCGGCCTGTCAGATGGTCCTGACCAATCATAGGCCTGCATTGAGTCTGTAACAGACTGTATAAGAACCTTCTGAAAAGGCTTTGCTGGTTGGCAACTCGATTCTGCAGACAGTACAAAATACTCTGGCAGAGGAAACTGAGCAGGCCATCCTGCCAGTTGCAGAGCACACGGTAAACAGCTACCAATCTGACTCTGGCTGAAGAAGCAAACTAGGCAGTTTATTGCTGCTTTGTTTTGGAACATATCTCTAATGCAAGGCCAAAAATCAGTAGACAATATTTCATCTAAAGGGTTTTTGGTTTGAGGGGGGGGGTTCAGACAATCAGTTGATCGGCATAAAAGGAGAAGGGGAACCTGCAGGCCCTGCAGAAAGATCTGGGGCCTGTCCTGTAATATTTTTCTGTCTGAGAGAACTTAACAGGGAATCATCACTTCAATAACTTAGCAAAAAACAGGGCTGGAGGGCAGGGGAAAACTGCCGCTGATGGAGACGGGTTTGAGGGGGGGGGTTGGCGTTTCTTGCTAGCTAGGAACAAGCACAAGCCAAGGTTTCTGTCTGGTGCTATACTGTATTTTTAGTCAGGAACTAGGGAATGGGAGAACAGCTTTATTTATTTGACCCTAACCCCACAAATACCGAACCAGGAATACAGTGGTACCTCTAGTTGAGGACATGATTCGTTCCGGGCTGCCATTCGCACCCCGAAAAGTCTGCAACTAGAGCGGCGCTTCTGCACTGTGTGAAGTGTGCAGAACGCTTCTGCACATGCGACGAAACCCGGAAGTATACACTTCTGGTTTTGCCGTGTTCACAAGCCGAAAAGACGCAACATGAACCTGTACTTTATGGTGTTAGGGGTTGTCCTGTTTGCTCTGTGTATTGAAAATCCACAACCTTTTCAAGTCTGCTTCCAGTGCTGTTTTCCATACCAAGGCCAGGACAAAATTATTTTGCTAGTTTCACCTCAACGTCTGGTGCTGCTGCTTAGCAGAATCACTTTTCTTTTTACTAGTAATAATGGGTTGAGTTGTTGTTACTTCAATTTATATACCACCGTTTATCAAAATATCTCAGGGCAGTGTACAACATTAAAAATGCATTCCAGAACTTAAATAATAAAAGCATGATAAAAAGCATACTGACAGAAAGACAAATAATAAAACAGTCCCTCACACTTTCACGGGCTGTAGATTATTTAATAGCCATAGGCCTAGGTAAAGAGGAATGTTTTTGCCTGGCGCTTAAAGACATTTAATGATGGTGCAAGGCGAAGCTTTCTGAGGAGAGCATTCCATAGTGAGGGAATATTGTGAGAGGGATCCAAGGACATACCAGAAATTTCTGGTATGCAATAAATGATTAATGGGAAAAACACTGCACAAACAAATCAGAATGAATGCTCATTTCCATATAACCTCCCTGCAAGCAAATCAGAATCAACATTCAAAAAGCAAGTCATCTGGAGAGATTTTGAGACCCCCCAGAGGTTCTCACTAGAGAAATTCATTAATTCCCTCTTCTTCCTCCAATCCCCACTGTCATTCCCACTTGAAGATTTTGCAGGCTAGCAACTTTTGTGGGCTTATTTACATAGCTGATTTTTATGAAAAACCGTTTAGATTGAGTCAGTTATCCAGGCACATTTGAAAAAAGACTAATCAAGAAATTGTGTTATTTCCTTCTGGAATACAGAGATTATCCAAAAGGAACTTAAGCATCATATTAATTTGTGTTGCAGGGTAATACTAATGAGTGAACACAAACATTTTTATTCTCTTTCTCCTCTTTTCTGCTTTACAAAATTCCATTTTCTGAAAAGCGTTTGTGAGCTACTTCCAAAGGATAAAGGATGGAAATCCAGGAATTTTGCCAAGCAGTGTCAGATGTGATGTGGGTGTGTTTGGGTGTTAGATATTTGAGAGACGACCTGCTGGTTTCTTTCTTTCTGTCCAGTACTACTTGGCATGGAATTCAAAGGAAGATTGTCTTCATTGTGAATCTGTCCAGAGTCAATGCCTAAGGTCCACCTTTGATATTTGGTGAGCCACATGTACACAGATTTGCCTTTAAGACAGCTTTCCGCTACACTTTGTTCTTCTGGAGATGCTTTCATTTAAGTTGACCATTCTATCCAGTGCTATTTTTCTAGAAAAAGAGGTGCCAGAATTTACAATTAATACCTCCCTTGTTCTATTAAGAATGGCCATGGCTCCCACCTGAGAGGTGCTAGAACTGAGTTCCTGTGAGTTCACCCTGGGTGGAAAAGGCCTGATTCTATCCTTCCTTTTCCCATTGCAGAAATTTGGACGGGCAGTATACCTGAAGGAGCGTCTCCACCCCCATCATTCTGCCCGGACGCTGAGGTCCAGCGCCGAGGGCCTTCTGGCAGTTCCCTCATTGCGAGAAGCAAAGCTACAGGGAACCAGGCAGAGGGCCTTCTCGGTAGTGGCGTCCGCCCTGTGGAACGCCCTCCCATCAGATGTCAAAGCGATAAACAACTACCTGACATTCAGAAGACATCTTAAGGCAGCCCTGTTCAGGGAAGTTTTTAATGTGTGACATTTTAGTGTACTTTTGGTCTCTGTGGAAGCTGCCCAGAGTGGCTGGGGAAACCCAGCCAGATGGGCGGGGTACAAATAATATATTATTATTATTATTGTTGTTGTTGTTGTTGTCTCTGAATACTCAATGCTGGGGACAAACAACAAGGGAGGGTTCTTGGCTTCACGCTTTGCTTGTGGGATTCCCACATTTATCACACACAAAAAAGAAAAATAGTCTAGGTAGACCCTGTGTCTGATTCAAAAGGTGTGTGTACACACATTTGTTTCCTTCTGTACCACATTTTTTTTATGATGCTCATTCTGCTATGAATTCCTCCTGCCCTCGATTTCCAAGGTTCTTAGATGAGAAGGGGTGAGCAAGATCACTTCCCCAAATGTCATCTTCTCATCAAGCTCTTTTTCCACAGAGCTTCTTGTTAGATGCCAGAATTACCGCACATTGATTATACAGCCTGCAGAGCCTTCCCCTGGTTCACGTATGATGAATGTAAGAAATGTTCTTATCCAGCTCCGCCACATTGAAGGATAGATGGTGCAGCAGTCTTCTGTGATGTCACATGTTTTCTTACTGTCAGGGATGATGTGTTGAGAAGGTAGGGGATTTGTCTCCCACTGAATTAGTAATGTGGCAGATTATAAAGGCGTTATGTTTGAGTGTATGCCTGGGCAGTGAGCCTAGCAATCCATTAGGCATTCAGACCTTTGGCAGGAGCTCATCTCACAGGAAAAATGGCCTTCACCCAGACTGTACTTTGGCAGACAGAATGCCAGTGACAAAGCCTGATTGGTTTTATTTACGTTTTAAAATAAAATTCTAATAACTAGTCTGGTTGGTTTTTTTAAATCAGAAAGAGTTGTTTTTGCACTCCCATCTTTGGGCAAACCCCCCATCCCATGCAATTCCTAACATATGTAATTGCAGAGAACAATCCAAATTCTGTCTATAAGTAGATTTCTTTTCCTCTAGTAATCTTGTTTAAGAGTTTTCTGTAAATATTTTATCATTACAACCAAAGTCCCATCGTCATTCAGCGAAGAAGCCAAAGAGGGGAAGACAGGAGGTATACTGGAACAAACAAGGACTTGCACAGCTGTGCACCCACCAGAACAGACTGTTAACACAACCCGACAAAAATCCAGCTGTTAAAAGCAAACAATCAGAAGGACTATTCCTAAGTGTCACTTGTGCAGCAATGAACACCTGGTGTTCAGTGCCGGCCCTACAGTTAGACAGAATGAGGCAGCAGCTGATGATAAGCATCAGGAAGAGCAGAAAATTAATTATTATTTCTATGATTATTGCATTTTTACTGCTGTGGGGTGGGGGGAATGCTTGTGGTGTTTCTAGCTAGGGTGCCAAAATAATTGGATTGGCCTTCAGTACTATGCAGCTTCGTTTTGCAGGAGAGGCACTATTTGTTGCTCTGCCTCAGGCAGCAAAATACCTTTGGCTGGTCCTGCCACTGTTCCGCCACTCAGCAACCCCAGTCCTTCGCACATTCATCCAGACTCAACTTGTATGGATATTGGCAGGCAAACAAAACAGCTAGGGCAGCTGCTGAAGAAGGAACAAAAAGGGTTTTCTTGTGTGAGTTTCTTGTGGCTGATTAGCTGCTTTCTCTGTGCAAAGGTCAGAGGGGGCAGGGCTTCTGTTGAGGTAGGTGATTAGCTGTGGGAGGAGCTTGTCAGAGCTTGTAGGGCAGCTGCTGAAGAAGGAACAAAAAGGGTTTTCTTGTGTGAGTTTCTTGTGGCTGATTAGCTGCTTTCTCTGTGCAAAGGTCAGAGGGGGCAGGGCTTCTGTTGAGGTAGGTGATTAGCTGTGGGAGGAGCTTGTCAGAGCTTGTAGGGCAGCTGCTGAAGAAGGAACAAAAAGGGTTTTCTTGTGTGAGTTTCTTGTGGCTGATTAGCTGCTTTCTCTGTGCAAAGGTCAGAGGGGGCAGGGCTTCTGTTGAGGTAGGTGATTAGCTGTGGGAGGAGCTTGTCAGAGCTTGTAGGGCAGCTGCTGAAGAAGGAACAAAAAGGGTTTTCTTGTGTGAGTTTCTTGTGGCTGATTAGCTGCTTTCTCTGTGCAAAGGTCAGAGGGGGCAGGGCTTCTGTTGAGGTAGGTGATTAGCTGTGGGAGGAGCTTGTCAGAGCTTGTAGGGCAGCTGCTGAAGAAGGAACAAAAAGGGTTTTCTTGTGTGAGTTTCTTGTGGCTGATTAGCTGCTTTCTCTGTGCAAAGGTCAGAGGGGGCAGGGCTTCTGTTGAGGTAGGTGATTAGCTGTGGGAGGAGCTTGTCAGAGCTTGTAGGGCAGCTGCTGAAGAAGGAACAAAAAGGGTTTTCTTGTGTGAGTTTCTTGTGGCTGATTAGCTGCTTTCTCTGTGCAAAGGTCAGAGGGGGCAGGGCTTCTGTTGAGGTAGGTGATTAGCTGTGGGAGGAGCTTGTCAGAGCTTGTAGGGCAGCTGCTGAAGAAGGAACAAAAAGGGTTTTCTTGTGTGAGTTTCTTGTGGCTGATTAGCTGCTTTCTCTGTGCAAAGGTCAGAGGGGGCAGGGCTTCTGTTGAGGTAGGTGATTAGCTGTGGGAGGAGCTTGTCAGAGCTTGTAGGGCAGCGGCGCGCGCCTAGCGGCGCGCGCAGTTTGATCCATCTTTTAGATTTAGGGGAGCTAGTCTCAAACGTTTGTTGGGGGAGATATAGGTTTATTTGGGGGAATTTATTTGTCCTGTCTTCACGCTTTTTATGATGGAGGACCGCTGTAGTCACCCCCAACGACACCTTCTCAAGATGGAGGGTGAGGGAACAGCTGCAGTCGCCTGTGGTTCCTGCGCAATGTTTGCCATCTTGCCAAAGGTTGCAGGCAGCTTTACCTGCAGCAATTGCATGTTGATTGCCCTCTTAAAAGACAAAGTCCAGCAACTGGAGGAACGTGTAGCTACGCTCCAAAGAATTAGAGAGCTGGAGCTCTTCTTGGAAGCAACAGAGCACACCGTCTCCACCAAGGAGGAGACAGGGGACTCCCCTGAGAAGGAGGCTAGTTCACCAACACAGGAGCCAGATATATGGAGAAACGTGACTCAAAGAAGTAGGAGGCCCAGGGTTCGCTCTGATTGTTTAGAAATACGCAATCGCTTTGAGGTCCTTTCTCCTAGCATGGAAGACGAAGAGCAGACTCCATTTGAGGATCTCTCCCTCATTACAGTCGATCAGGTATATGAAGACGAGCAGCAAAGGCAGTCCTCAGGGAATGTGCAGGCGACCTTGGAACGGACAGCTCACGGAAGAACCCCGACCAGACCTAAGAGGAGGCGTGTAGTGGTGATAGGGGATTCCCTACTGAGGGGAACAGAAGCAGTGATCTGTGGGCCTGACAAGATGTCTCGGGAAGTGTGCTGTCTCCCCGGGGCTAAGATCCAAGATGTAACTGAACGACTGCAAGGAATCATAAAACCCACTGACAAATACCCCTTCCTCTTGGTTCATGTGGGAACCAATGACACTGCAAGCAATAGCCTCCAGAAGATCAAAAGAGATTACGAGGCTCTGGGCAGGAAACTGAAGCAATTAAATGCACAAATTGTCATCTCATCTGTCCTCCCAGTTGAACGACGTGGCCCAGGGAGAGAGGGAAAAATAGTGGAAGTGAACAACTGGCTTCGCAAATGGTGTAAACAGGAACGGTTTGGATTCTTAGATCACGGAATGCAGTTTCTTGAAGATGGACTTCTGGCAAGCGATGGGCTGCACCTCACAACGGTTGGGAGGAATGTTTTTGCAAAAAATCTCAGAAACCTCATCAGGAGGGCTTTAAACTGACTAATGTGGGGGAGGGAGACAGTGCTCCTGAAGGTAGGAGTCTATCAATTGATGAAGATGATCATCCAAATGTCATAGACCGAATGGAGCAAACAGCACGCAGACCTAGTGGTGGGAGGAAAAAATCCTTAAATAAGAGACACGGGGGAATGATTAATGGACTTCAATGTCTGTACACTAATGCGCAAAGTATGGGAAATAAACAAGATGAGCTTGAGCTCTTGGTACAGCAAACTAAATATGACATAATAGGAATCACTGAAACCTGGTGGGATAAGTCCCACGATTGGAATGTAATAATGGAGGGATACAATCTATTTCAGAGAAACAGACCAGACAAGAAAGGAGGAGGAGTGGCGTTATATGTCAGGGATGTGTATACCTGTGAAGAGATCCAAGATTTAGAACCTCAAAGCCAAAGTGAGAGCATTTGGGTCAAAATTAAGGGAGAGAAGAATAACAGTGACCTCATTGTGGGAGTTTACTATAGATCCCCAAGCCAAACGGAGGACATAGATGATGCCTTCCTGGAACAGATGGCCAAGCATGCAAAAGGAAGGGAGATAGTAGTAATGGGGGACTTCAATTACCCGGATATTTGTTGGATGTCAAACTCAGCCAAGAGCATAAGGTCAAACAGATTCCTCACTGGCCTTGCAGACAACTTCATTGTCCAGAAAGTGGGAGAAGCAACAAGAGGAACAGCCATTTTAGATCTGGTCCTAACCAATGTTGATGACCTGGTTAGTGGGGTAGAAGTGGAAGGATCATTAGGCGCGAGTGATCATGCTCTTCTGAAGTTTACTATACAGCGGAAAGGAGCAGCCAAGCATACTAGGACTCAATTTCTCGACTTTAAGAAAGCCGACTTCATAAAACTTAGGGAAGTGCTTGGTGAGATCCCATGGACAGTAATACTAAAAGGAAAGGGAGTTCATGATGGCTGGGAGTTTGTTAAGAGGGAGATAGTAAAAGCACAACTTCAGGCAATACCAATGAGACGGAAACATGGAAGGTGCCTAAAGAAGCCAGGGTGGCTATCTAAAGAACTTTTAACTGAGTTAAGATTAAAAAAGGATGTGTACAAAAAATGGAAAAGGGGGGAAACCACCAAAGAGGAATTCAAACAAATAGCCAGCACGTGTAGACACAAAGTCAGAAAAGCTAAAGCACAGAATGAACTCAGGCTTGCTAGAGAGGTTAAAAGCAACAAAAAAGGCTTTTATGGGTATGTTCGTAGCAAAAGGAAGAACAAAGAAACAGTGGGGTCACTCAGAGGAGAAGATGGTGAAATGCAAACAGGGGACACAGAAAGGGCTGAACTCCTCAATGCCTTCTTTGCCTCAGTCTTCTCCGATAAAGAAAACAATGCCCGACCTGAAGAATTTGGAGCAAATGATTCAGCAGAGGAAACACAGCCCAGAATAACTAAGGAGATAGTACAAGAATACTTGGCTAGTCTAGATGTATTCAAGTCTCCAGGGCCAGATGAACTGCATCCAAGAGTATTAAAAGAACTGGCAGATGTGATTTCAGAACCACTGGCAGTCATCTTTGAGAATTCCTGGAGAACAGGCGAAGTCCCGGCAGACTGGAGGAGGGCAAATGTTGTCCCTATTTTCAAAAAGGGGAAAAGAGAGGACCCAAATAATTACCGCCCAGTCAGTCTGACATCAATACCAGGGAAGATTCTGGAGCAGATCATTAAGCAAACAGTCTGTGAGCACCTAGAAAGGAATGCTGTGATCACCAATAGTCAGCATGGATTTCTGAAAAATAAGTCATGTCAGACTAACCTGATCTCGTTTTTTGACAGAATTACAAGCCTGGTAGATGAAGGGAACGCAGTGGATGTAGCCTACCTTGATTTCAGCAAGGCATTTGACAAGGTGCCCCATGATATTCTTGTAAAGAAGCTGGTAAAATGCGGTCTTGACTATGCTACCACTCAGTGGATTTGTAACTGGCTGACTGACCGAACCCAAAGGGTGCTCATCAATGGTTCCTCTTCATCCTGGAGAAGAGTGACTAGTGGGGTGCCACAGGGTTCTGTCTTGGGCCCGGTCTTATTCAACATCTTTATCAACGACTTGGATGATGGACTCAAGGGCATCCTGATCAAATTTGCAGATGACACCAAACTGGGAGGGGTGGCTAACACCCCAGAGGACAGGATCACACTTCAAAACGACCTTAACAGATTAGAGAACTGGGCCAAACCAAACAAGATGAATTTTAACAGGGAGAAATGTAAAGTATTGCACTTGGGCAAAAAAAATGAGAGGCACAAATACAAGATGGGTGACACCTGGCTTGAGAGCACTACATGTGAAAAGGATCTAGGAGTCTTGGTTGACCACAAACTTGACATGAGCCAACAGTGTGACGCGGCAGCTAAAAAAGCCAATGCAATTCTGGGCTGCATCAATAGGAGTATAGCATCTAGATCAAGGGAAGTAATAGTGCCACTGTATTCTGCTCTGGTCAGACCTCACCTGGAGTACTGTGTCCAGTTCTGGGCACCACAGTTCAAGAAGGACATTGACAAACTGGAACGTGTCCAGAGGAGGGCAACCAAAATGGTCAAAGGCCTGGAAACGATGCCTTATGAGGAACGGCTAAGGGAGCTGGGCATGTTTAGCCTGGAGAAGAGGAGGTTAAGGGGTGATATGATAGCCATGTTCAAATATATAAAAGGATGTCACATAGAGGAGGGAGAAAGGTTGTTTTCTGCTGCTCCAGAGAAGCGGACACGGAGCAATGGATCCAAACTACAAGAAAGAAAATTCCACCTAAACATTAGGAAGAACTTCCTGACAGTAAGAGCTGTTCGACAGTGGAATTTGCTGCCAAGGAGTGTGGTGGAGTCTCCTTCTTTGGAGGTCTTTAAGCAGAGGCTTGACAACCATATGTCAGGAGTGCTCTGATGGTGTTTCCTGCTTGGCAGGGGGTTGGACTCGATGGCCCTTGTGGTCTCTTCCAACTCTATGATTCTATGATTCTATGATTCTAGGGCCTTATCAAATGTGCCCCATCCCATCAACTATGGTACTTGATTGCAAGTATGATCAGGCAAGCCCCATCACTTGTTAATTTTATATATGCCATAAAGACACATCCTTACATAGCAGCCTTTTTAAACAGGACTAATCTAGGATCTACAATTTGCTTGCTGTTTTAGAGCTAGTTGGATAATTTTTCCTTTTATTATACGGAAGGCTGATCTGTATATTTTTGAACAGAACTGGCTGTTTAAAACATTTCTTTAGTGTTGGATTTTATGGCCATGTACTGTTGGAAACAGGACGCGGGTGGCGCTGTGGGTTAAACCACAGAGCCTAGGACTTGCTGATCAGAAGGTCGGCGGTTTGAATCCCCGCAACGGGGTGAGCTCCTGTTGCTCGGTCCCTGCTCCTGCCAAACTAGCAGTTCAAAAACACATCAAAGTGCAAGTAGATAAATAGGTACCGCTCCGGCGGGAAGGTAAACGGCGTTTCCGTGTGCTGCTCTGGTTCACCAGAAGCGGCTTAGTCATGCTGGCCACATAACTCGGAAGCTGTACACCGGCTCCCTCAGCCAATAAAGCGAGATCAGGCCGCAACCCCAGAGTCGGTCACGACTGGACCTAATGGTCAGGGGTCCCTTTACTTTATCTTTTACTGTTGGAAAACTGCTTTGGGATGCAATTTGGTCTAAAAAGTGCTTGAAAAGTCTCTTAAATAAGTAAATTGTAACAAATAAGGTCAACTCTGTGCAGTTGGGGACCACACTTGTTGTACATGAGTAGGCCCTTTTCAAAGGTTTGGATGAAGCTGTGGAGGGCAGAAAAGAGGAGCCAGGTTATGATCTCGTCATTCCACATGCATTCATTTTTACACAGATGAAAGAGCAGATGGTTCTAGCATATATTCAGCAGATACAGTTAAAGTGAAATTGCATGCACTAAAATGAGATCCAAACAACATGGGGTTGGATCCTGCTGTTTACTTCCACATTCAGAAGGCATCTTCCACTAATGGAAGGTATGCTTTAAAAGGTTTTCCTCTAATGCTGCGCAAAAAGGGGGAACTAAATGCAAAGATTTTCTTCAGCTTGAGTAAGAAGTTGCATTGCATTGATTTTACAATTTTGATTTTCACCCCCCCCCCAAAAAAATTGTTCACCTGTTAATGTTTACACATGGTATTGTGATATAGTGCTTTCTAATGCTGATATCACTTTATCTTCTACACCTAATACACTGTGATTATCTATTTAAGGTTTATTTTTTGTCCGTGTGTTTACAAAGTCTTGTGTCAACAACAACATTGAGGGCATTCATTTTAAGTGCATCTCACTGCAGCCTACAAAATCAAGATAAAAGGGAAGCTATAAGACTAAAGAATGCACCAGACCCAAATGCACAGAGCCAAGTGGTTCTCCATTTCCCCCCATTAATTTTATTTTATCAGGTTTGAGGGGCTGGCTTATTGCAGCATCAAGCGGGGGATCTCCATGTGTGAATGAGCCCCCACATATCTAATACCACTGATAGAACTTGTGCGTTCCAGTGCAATGCTTTTCAGTGGAGTCAGTTCACACATTCATCTGCAAGTCATCAACGTCCCTTTCACACAAACTGCTCGTGCATTCAGTGACTGTATGAGCAAGGAACATGAAAGCGATGGCTAGCCACCCAACTGACTTCAATGCACTCTAACCATATGCTAACATCAATACATTCCATGGAATATGTGAAAGGGACATCTACTTGCATTCAGAAATTCTGTTAAATTCAACATACAAGAAATGATGGCTGCATTCTTAATGTTTTTAGCCATGTGCTCCTCAAATTCCTTTTTTTTTTTTTTTAGCATCCCTTACTGTCTGTGGGGGACGCGGGTGGCTCTGTGGGTTAAACCACAGAACCTTGGACTTGCCGATCAGAAGGTTGGCGGTTCGAATCCCCGTGACGGGGTGAGCTCCCGTTGCTCGTCCCTGCTCCTGCCAACCTAGCAGTTCGAAAGCACGTCAAAGTGCAAGTAGATAAATAGGTACCGCTCCAGCGGGATGGTAAACGGCATTTCCGTGTGCTGCTCTGGTTTGCCAGAAGCAGCTTAGTCATGCTGGCCCCGTGACCCGGAAGCTGTACGCCGGTTCCCTCGGCCAATAAAGCAAGATGAGCGCCGCAACCCCAGAGTCGGTCACGACTGGACCTAATGGTCAGGGGTCCCTTTACCTTTACCTTACTGTCTGCTTGCACTTTTTTTTGCCAAGGTTTCTGCTTTTTGTTCTCTGCATTTGAACAAGTCTTCCATTTTTTGGAAGGAAGCCTTCTTTCTAATATGACCAAGATGATTAAGCCACTTGGTGTTTTTCCAATGCATTCTTCATATTAAAAACTAACAATTTTATTATGGCATAAACCTTCATGGGCTCAAACCTGGTTTGTCAGTTGCTTGAAGTGAAAACTTTGGAGCCTATTTTCAGCTGCCCATCTACAACATGCAGAATATATTCACCCACCTTAATAGTGTTGTTTTAATAATTGTAATTAACAAAAATATAATGACTAATAACTGATTCTCCCTTTCCTCCCAATCATTGATCTTTTTGTATTGTTATGTGGTGCTGTTCCTTTTTGTTGATTGTATTTTCACCTTCATCTCAAAATATAACTTTGTGTTGCTTTTGAAAGCTGCCAAATAAACATATTTTTGTAAAACCCTAAGAGAAAACCTAGAGAAGATGATGTACCGGTGGTATATTACCCTGGTCAAATTGGCGAAAATGTACAAAACGGGAAACAAAGTTTGTTGGAAATGTAAAAATAAAGATGGGGATCTTTATCATATGTGGTGGGTATGCGAGAAAATGAAAAGATTTTGGAACCTGATATATGATGAATTAAAGAAACTTTTTAGATACACCTTCCAAAAAAGACCAGAGGCATTCCTATTAGGGATAATAGGGGATGAAATAAAAAAAGAAGATCATAAGTTATTTCAATATGCAATGGTGGCAGCTAGGGTCCTTGTAGCACAAAAATGGAAGTCATAGGAGATTCCAACAGTCATGGAATGGCAGGTAAAACTCTTTGAATATGCTGAATTAGCAATAATGACAAATAAAATTCGACACCAAAAAGGGTCAAAGTTCACAGAAGAATGGAGTAAATTTATGACATATATAGAATTGAACTGTAGAAGTTTAAGAACTACAGCAGAATTAGGACAATTCCTGTGACATATGTAGAAAAGCAGAAGAAACTGTAAGAGGAGATGTACATTATGAAAACCGCAACTGGGAGGGAAGGAAGTCGAGGCGCGATTTAGCGCAATGTAAATAACATGACATTAAGAATGAATGTAAAGATATATTTTTTTGTTTTTTTTGGAAAATGACAAGAAAAAAGTATTTTAAAAAAAAACTAACCACCACTTGCTACATAGACCTGCAAAAAGAACCCCACATATTTTCGCAAAACCATTTCCCCTAGTATAATAATTTTTTGTCTTTCATCAGTATATGCATTTTATGCACACTTTGCCATAGCAGTTATATTTTAGTAATGTGTTACTTGGCTGAAACACTACTGTAAAATTTCCAATGGATTTTGAAGGTTGGCTGTGTTTTGGTTCTGAAATTGTGGATTAGGTAGGTTTGCCTTTAAATGCAAACTGAATAGACTATCTCCCCTATCCCTATTTGTCAGTGAGCGTGCATTTGAACACTAGGTCTAGTGTACCAGCAGCTAACTATAGCGGCTCCACTAATGAGCTATTGATTTCCTAGTCTAGACAATGACCTCGATACCCATGTCCTAACAGCCGAATACCATACTCAGGAATGTGTTACTTGCATTGGTGTTCTGTACATATAAATAATATATAATTTCATCTGGGCTCCCTCACTCTTGTGAGTTTTGGCTGAGATCATACTGTATATATGTACACAGAATTCTTGTCTAAAAAAAAAGTAAAGGACCCCTGGACAGTTAAGTCCAATCAAAGGCGACTATGGGGTTGTGGCACTCATCTCACTTTCAGGCCGAGGGAGCCGGTGTTTGTCCACAGACAGCTTTCCGGGTCATGTGGCCAGCATGACTAAACCACTTCTGGCGCAACGGAACACTGACGGAAACCAGAGCGCACGGAAGTGCCGTTTACCTTCCTGCCACAGCGGTACCTATTTATCTGCTTGCACTGGCATGCTTTTGAACTGCTAGGTTGGCAGGAGCTGGAACAGAGCAACAGGAGCTCACTCCATCACGGGGATTCAAACTGCCAACCTTCTGATCGGCAAGCCCAAGAGGCTCGGTAGTTTAGACCACAGCGCCACCCACATCTATAAGAACATAAAATGAGTCTGGCCAATAATCTACCTAGGCCAGCACCCTATTCTCAAAACAGCCAACTATGGAAGGCTTGGTATTGTCTCTTTGAGAGTCATTTAAAAAAATATTTCTATATTACTTATGATAGGAATATAAGTAAGCATGGATGGAACCATCTAGTTTTGTAATATCTAAGGAACAATACAGTCCTCCACCTCCACCTAATAACCACAAAATATGCACTTAACAAAAAACAAACATGGCTGCTCAAAACTGTAAAGGGAAAGCTAAGATACTTCAGCTGGTAGAGCATGAGACTCTTAATCTCAGGGTTGTGAAGGAGCCCCATGTTTGGCAAAATGTTCCTGTGTTGCAGGATCCCTTGTGATCCCTTCCAGCTCTACAAGTCTCTGATTCCATGAGGTGTAATATCCTACATAGAATATCCCCTTATAAGAGGAGAGGGTTAAAGGACACTTTGTTTAAGGCCTCTTCCAAACTGCCTCTAAATCATAAATGGGGAACCAATGAAGGAATATGGGGAACCCTATTCAGAAAGGCCTTGTCCTTGTGGTATAAAACAGATTGAAACCACTACATAGTTTTTATTTCACTGCCCATTTTATGCCAAAAAAAATCTACCACAAATATTTTAACTCCATGCTGAAATGTAGTCCAGTAAGACAGGGAGAGCAACACATTCCCCATTACTGATCTTTACTAAGTTTTTGTTCTGCAGAATATTTCATAGAGGCATCGCAGAAACTCCCGAGGAGATGGCTAAAGCGTTTCAAGGAGAAGCCACAATTCTTTACATCAAGAGGTTCATGATATAGTCAAGGGAGTTTTATTTTAATATGGGCAGATAATTAATTTTTCTTTTTATTTCATCAGCCGTTCCACCATATCTGTTTACAGCCCTGTGCCACCACTAGTATAGGCCAGTCTTCTAATTAAATTCTCGTTACATTTCTTTTGAGTACTCTAGTTAAATATAATGAAAGCAATCAATCTGGAAGTGTCAAGCTATATTTTATTTCCATTTCTGAATGCAGGTATAACGTTGCTGACCCTCACGGGTGGTAAAACGGTCAGACATTATACGAATATGCAAATCAAACAAGTCATGAGCTATAGTTAGAGCCATGAAGTAGTGGATCAACTAAATAAAGGCCACCTGGCTGCTTTCTAATTCTGGCAGTTTCCTGTCATCTCACACTCTTTTTCATGCATTGTGTCAAACAGGTTTTGGTTTTTTCCCCAAAGCAGATTTCTCAGTTCCACATATTCCTCATAAGACATCCCACACTAAAAGAATAAAAACCAAACAAACCCAATGTGTGCTTCTTCCTTGCCTACACCCTGTATCAGGGTGGCGCTGTGGTCTAAACCACCGAGCCTCTTGGGCCTGCCGATGGGAAGGTTGGTGGTTCAAATCCCCATGGTGGAGTGAGCTCCTGTTGCTCTGTTCCAGCTCCTGCCAACCTAGCAGTTCAAAAGCACGCCAGTTCAAGTAGATAAATAGGTACCACTGTGGTGGGAAGGTAAACAGTGTTTCCGTGTGCTCTGGTTTCTGTCACGGTGTTCCATTGTGCCAGAAGTGGTTTAGTCATGCTGGCTACATGGCCCAGAAAACTGTCTATGGACAAACGCCAGCTCCCTTGGCCTGAAAGCGAGATGAGTGCCACAACCCCATAGTCGCCTTTGACTGGACTTAACTGTCCAGGGGTCCTTTACCTTTTTACCTTTTCTCCAGAGTGGTAACTCATTCTTATCTACTATAAAGTCATTCCCATCTACTATACTATAAAGATTCATTTATGAATCTGTCTTAGTTCGGTAACAAACAAGTGCAAAAAAAGGAGGGGAGTATTTAGAAGTATTTTCAAGACTATTGACAAGGGTGTAACAGAGTGGAGATAAGAAGAGCTTGCTGGATTAATCGGCCGATGCCTCATCTAGTTCGGCATCCCCTCGCCAGTTGCCTACTGCATGCCTGAGGGAAACCTTCAAGTGAGACCCAAGCACAAGAGCATTCTCCACTCTTGAGGTTTCCAGCAGCTGGTAGTTTTACATGCCCAGAGATGAAGGTGAAGAAGTGACAGTCCCAGCCCCAAAGAAGATGATAATTTAATATGGTTTGGGCAGTTTTATATAATTTGTGTAAAAGGTAAAGGGACCCCTGACTGTTAGGTCCAGTCGCGAATGACTCTGAGGTTGCAGCACTCATCTCGCTTTACTGGCTGAGGGAGCCAGCGTACAGCTTCCGGGTCATGTGGCCAGCATGACTAAGCCGCTTCTGGCAAACCAGAGCAGCGCACGGAAACGCCATTTACCTTCCCGCCGGAGTGGTACCTATTTATCTACTTGCACTTCGACGTGCTTTCGAACTGCTAGGTGGGCAGGAGCAGGGACCGAGCAATGGGAGCTCACTCCGTCACGGGGATTCGAACCGCCAACCTTCTGATCGGCAAGCCCTAGGCTCCGTGATTTAGACCACAGCGCCACCCATGTCCCATAATTTGTGTACATGCTACCAAAAAAATTGAGGATTGTGAGCACTAACTTTGAAAACGCATTCCAGTTCCTCTTGTGCAGAATTGGGTCTTCTAGGATGATTCTTGCTACGGCACATGCATAGAACTGTAGAGTTGGAAGGGACCTCAAGAGTCATCTAGTCCACATGCAATGCAAGAATCTTGACTAAAGCATACCTCAACTATGAACAAAGGGTGGATATGCTTTTTGAGTCGGAACTGTTTTTTCAATTCCTTTGAACATCTATGCAAGTTTAATGGATTAATCAGCTGAAATTCATATAAGCAATCCCCTAAACTTTCTTTAATCAGGTAGCAGGTCTAGATTTTTTTTATTAAAAATGTTAGGGTTTTTAACTTTGCAGATCAAAAAAAAGGAGAGACAGCAAAAGTCGCAGTGCCATTTTTCAGTGAAAAGCATTTTAGCAGTATCCTCACAAGCAAACTAAGCTCTGTTTCGGTGCTGCGCATTTATTCAATATGTGAAAGTGCCTACTATTGATCTTCAATATGTGAAAGTGCCGAACATTGATCTCAGGAGGTGGGGGTTAATCACTAATTATAATTAACCAGAGTAGAGTGAAAATACTACAGGCCAGAATTAGGTCCTTTGAAAACAAATGCTATGTAATGCAGCTATCTCAGTTGAACTGAGAAAATGGCCAGATGATGGCTACCCAGTTGCCATGAAAAAGTGCTTGTAAGTTAATTGGGACATGCTAGGCTAGGCTTGGACGCAGGTGGCACGGTGGTCTAAACCACTGAGCCTAGGGCTTGCCGATCCGAAGGTCGGTGGTTCGAATCCCCGCGATGGGGTGAGCTTCTATTGCTCAGTCCCAGCTCCTGCCAACCTAGCAGTTCAAAAGCACATCAAACTGCAAGTAGATAAATAGGTACCGCTCCGACGGGAAGGTAAATGGTGTTTCCGTGCGCTGCTCTGGTTTCGCCAGAAGTGGCTTAGTCATGCTGGCCACATGACCCAGAAAAAACTGTCTGTGGACAAAGGGCTTAGTGTTCTTTACAAATAGGTATTAACATTAAATATGGTCCATGCTGAGGGACTTGCCCAGACATAACTTGCATTCAACTTACGTTACTTGGACACAAGTTCTATTGAACCCAGTGGAACTTACTTCTGAGTAGACGTACATAGGATTGCCCTGTAAATCTTGATACATACGATTGGGTTTTAACTCTGTTCTCTTGAAGCAGTTGCTGTTTTGCTTTCCCTGGAGTTCCCACTTTTTCTTGAAGCAATACTTCCTATGATCTGGAGTTTCCCCAAGCTTTTGACGCCTTCCTCCCTTTCTAAATTGCATCTTTCAAATTCCTGAGGGGATGAAGTGACTCTTGTGTGTAGAATTGCAGGGATGTGGGTTTAAAATCACACTTGAGGTTGCGACTTGGTTTCGAGTAAACATATGCACGCTAAGGCTGCATTCCTAAACTCACTTACCTGGGAGTAAGCCCCATTAATTCAATAGGACCTACATCAAAGTAGACATGGTTAGGTTTGTACTGCAAGGCTATACTGCCATAAACTTTAATTAGACAATAGTTATTCACTGTGCTGAACAGATTCTTTTACATGCAAAGGCTCCCCTGGAAGGAAGACCCACTGAAATCAGTAGGACATATCTGAGTAGATATTGTTTGGATTCGGAAAGATAGAAGCTTCAGCTCACACACAGAGAGACCCTGGGGGCCAGAAATATATCTGTCTCTAAAGTCCAATATGAAAGGAAAACATGACGATATTTTTTACTACTGGAAAGACCTGCCATTGAAAAAAGCCATGGATTGAATTTCGTTACATGAAATGCAAGAGCACCCAAAATGGGGAGAATATATATTTTTTTAACGAATACACCATCGGAACTAAATTGACACCTTTTTACATCCCTGTTAGTCATACATAGTCACAGCTCTGAATTTGGTGTCAACAATTGCCGCTTGCATTTATATAAAATCAATGTGGTCCCGGCAATGAGCGAATCTGCAAATGGTAGCCATTTCCATATCCGTTTCTGTTTCGATCAGAATTCTCCGTCATCCCTATCGCCAGCAAATCTAGTTCTTATCTACCTGCCATCCATCTTTAAGATTTCCCAATCAAATCAAAGTTGGCAAGTAATTTCAGATGTGGAATACCTATTTCTGCTTCTGTGAATCCCTGCCAGTTACCATTAGCTCAAATTCTGAACCAAAGTTATTTATCTTCCTAGTATTGCCAAGTGGATGAAGTTTGTAAATCCTATTATGTTATGATCACTAGCACTCATAGGCTCACATGGATTTATGTGGGTCCATTAGTGATATCAATGTGTTATAGAAGTGATGACAAACCACCCAGACATTCTGCTATTTTTAGCAAAAAGACCTCCATCACTTCATTATGTTTTCCAATGCCCTTATGAAGGTAGAACATACAATATTTTTGCAAACCACGTGTAGGTATATTTTAAAGTTGCCACAGAAGGCTTCAGGGGAGATAAGAATTCAGTATTGTAAGATGTTGTTTCCATCACGTAAGTTATCAAAATTGTGTTCATTGTACAAAGTAATTCAACGGTTAGATACTCAAGAGAGGGGCACATCTTGTGGGAAATGGCCTTTCCACTCTAATGCCCAGTAAAACAATCAAGAGTTGAGAAAAAGTAGCTCTCATAGACAGCTGAAGTCAAATAATTATTCTGAGTACAGAAGGCTATTAAAGGTCAGTGAAACAAAGGACTGAAAATTGCACAAACAGATACATTTAGATTTCAGGTTCAGTGAGAAAGAAAAGGCCAGTCACTTAGAAAAATATTTCTGTAATGTTTTGAATGTATGCAGCTAAATTTCAGATATTTTGAAAGGATAAATTGATTTGCAATGATAAAGAATGTTTACATTGGGTAGTCTGATGGCAGAATCTTAGTGGAATCAGATGCTATTTGATTCCTTGCCAGGAATTGCACTTACACTTTACAAATGAATAAGCATAAGATCTCTGAAGACTTAGAGAGAATTTTCTTCTTGACCCTTTCCTTGTACTGGTTGACTTCCCACATAAATGTTCATCACTTGACAGCTGCAGTATCAAGTGGATGTGTGAACATCAAGTGTTTGTGTGAATAGGCCATCAAAGATCTACCACTACAGATACAGCCTTAAACAAGATGGAGTCAAATCACATTTTCAACTGCCATTTGTTAGGTGTACAATATAATCACGTTTTAGAGAAATGAAGTAATGCACGTGTGTGTGTGTGTGTGTGACCCAGTGCTAGAAAATGAAAATCAACAGAAAAATAGATTGCACCCTAGATTTTATTTTATATGCCAAGAAGTGGGAGAGATCATTTTTGGATTTTTGGCTTAAGGTACCAGAAAACACCTGGCTGACCTTGAGTCCTATATGTACCTTGATTACTAGGGGTGAGATGCAGTTTGCTGTTCTCCCTCAGGCAGCAAAATATACTGGATTAGCACTGTTTTGAAGTCTTGCTCTGCATCCTGTTGCCCTCAGAGGTTTGGCTGCTGCTCTCAGTTGTGGTGCTTAGTTTGTGGAGCTCTGTACCTTAAGAGGCTCCCTCACTTCACTAATGCCTTCCTGGAGCTCTGTTAATACTTCTTAAATTCTTGCTTAGGTTTTTTCTCCCCTCCTGTGTATGTTTAACATCCAGCCCTGGCATGTGACTTTTTGTTTCATTTTATTGTTTAAATTGAATGTTGTTTTCATTGAACACTGTGCTTTCTGAGAGCCGTCTATGCTGGGGAAGTTGTTCATGAGGGCCCCAAAGGCAGGATATAAATATATCAACATGTCTTCTTAATCTAACATACCACAAAGTGGTACATTTTAAAGTGTGCATTACTTTATAAGAAAACTCAGCTTTCGCCTCTGGCTCCTAGAAGCTGTCAACTTGTGCCACCAGTCACACCCTGGGAAACAGCCTTGTCTGACCAGCTAAACCGGGTGAGGATAGCTGATGGGTCTCAAACCCTCAGTGAGTTAGACACCACCACCCCTGCATGTGAAGACAGACTCCTGCGGATTAAGTGGATGAGACTAATAATGGGTACAATGGTCAAGAAGGCAGTTTCTGCACATGTTGTAGAGGGAAGTGAGGGGCAGATGGGGCTCGTCAGCCCACCTAGGAAAAGGAAAACTCTGATCCTAAACCTCTGCTGCCTTGCGGGATATCTTTGGGAGAAGGAAAGGCTAAGGAATAAACCCAACACAAATCTGGAGTGGAGTTTCTAAGGTGTTTGGATGGCGCCTCGTACACCTCCTTCCGGCAACTCCTGCAGCCAAGCTGGTGCCAAACATTTTGCTTTGCTTTGGACCACATCCGTGAGGCCAAAGGGGGGGGACTGTCATTTGGGCAGCCCAGGGTGTCCATACACATTGCCCAGGCATATACCCTGGGGAGGTCGCTTAGGTGCTGCTAACACGGCGGTTTGACTTCACCCCCAGAGGCGCACTCCATTGTCTCTCGAAACAGACGGGTGCCAACAACCAGTGGCGTTGCAGTGGGGGGCGGTACACGCCAGGTTCCATGCCTGCGGGAGTGACAGGTCACCCCACGGGGGCTCGCGGCGGCGCAAGCAACCATCGTGCCGCAGCTGCCTTTGGATGATCCTCCATTCGCGGCTGCAGCCGCGAGCAGAGGATCTCGGCGCCGGCAGCAAACCGCTAAGTACAACGCATGTGCAGCGTCACATGCATGCGCTGTATGTAGCGACGCCGCACATGCGCTGTATGGCAGTTTGCCGCCAGCGCCACTCCAGCGCCGTACAGATAGTGCCGGAATCCTCCGCTCGTGGCTGGCACCGGAGGGATCCCGGCACTGTCTGTACGGTGCTGGAGTGGCCCCAGTGGCAAACCTCTATACAGCACATGTGCGGCGTCACTATGTACGGCACATGCATCGTACGTAGCGACGTCGCACATGCGCCCGACGTCATGACGCCCGCTCCAGGTGTCACAACGCCTTCCTTCACCCATGCCAACAACAACAACAACTCTATAAGGAAAAAGACTTAATGGGAACAAAACAGGATCCCCTTACCAGACGCTGAATAGCATCAAATTCAAAAAGGGCCCTAACTCAGTGGTAGAGCATCTGCTTTGTGGAAAGAAACGTTCCTGGTTCGATTCCCAACAGCTCCATGCATGGTTGGGGAAGATTCCTGCCTACAACCCTGGAGAGCTCTGCTACTAGTTGAGCTAGATAGTGCTGTGCTAGATGGAACTATGGGCTGCTTCCTATGTTCCTACGTGCTGTCCAACCAGTTATATGGAATTCAAATTTTGCCCATGGCAGTACCCCGCCAATATTTTCTTTTTTCATGATGCCAAACTGCCTTGCTTCAAGTGGCATGAATGTAGAAAGCTGGCGTGTTAGAATCAAGCCCCTTTAAGCATTCAGTCATGCCATATGAAATTCCATCTCTGCAAACAAAGGATGTTGCGTGCGTGTGGCAAATTCTTAGCTACAAGTTTAAGTCTCACTTCTTTGCTTTTCTTCAACAGAGCCATTATGATGCATAAACATAAAATTGCTCCTTCTGGTTCATCCCCTCCCTTCTCCTTCTCAAGGGTACTTCTTAATGTTCAAGCCACACGTGTGCCTATAGAAATTCCTGGAATTAGCTTTTTACACTTTTTATGGCTGGTGCTTGCTTATGCATTCTAAAAACGTCGGTGTGCTATTCCAAGGAGACTGAATTTAACTTTCCTTCCCCAACAATATAGCCTATCCATATATGTGTGTGTATCCAGTATACTGTTGATGATAGTAAATTGTGCCCTCTCTTTTTGCGACCAAATCTGCTCTGCTATTCATGTCATTAACATTCATTATTCTGACTTGCAAGTATTTTCCCTCACTTTGATTTTCAACAGATCCCCAAGTACTGAAACATTTAAAAAAATAAATAAATTAAATCAAATCATCACTGCCAGATGCTTAAAGTGTTATTATTTTGTCTCTTTGTTTCAGATTAATATGAAAGGGGGAAATCAAGAAATTGGAGCACATTGTGCTAAAACAAACATTTATTATTTTGTCAAATCATGCAAGAAACCCTACTTATAATAACAAGTGACATTTAAATAGAGCCTTTCATCCAGTGATCCCAGGGCATTTGACAAACTTTACATACCGATTCTGTTTCTCCCTGAGCTTTTGTGAAGAATTTCCCGTGACGGCAGTGGGAGTTCCGCATCTGGCAAACTGGAATCCAAATTAAAATCTGCATTGCTGACGCCACTAACAGATGTGAAGATATCACATATGCTCAAAACTCCCCCTATTTAGCAGGAACAGGTCCCAATTTTCTGGTGTGATTGGTAAATCACCATGAGCAATTAACACTAACAACATTCCAGCAAGTCACTTCCCCAAAGGCAAAAATAGGTATAATGGTGATTCTCCAAGTGTCTCTTAGATACAAGCTCCAGAATGGATATCTCTTGATTCCAGTGCACATCCTACTAAAAGCATATGCGTGAACAGTAAGACACTACAAAGTCTGCAGCTTACCATTGTAGCGGCTGAATGAACCGTGCATTGTTTCAAGATCATCAGCAAAATCACTGATGGGGGAGTTTGAAGATGTCATAGCCTGGACTGAGGAGGAATGGTAGGGACTGCCCCCCCTTCCTGCACCTTCCTGGGAAGAGGAGGACAGTATAGATTTAGAACAGTGGTTTGCAGAAGGGCATAGTTCATAGGCTGCAGAGGGGAGAAGCTGGGAAATATTGGGAAGAAGCACCAGGGGACAGACAGCTAACAGACTCTGTCTCTGGAAAGCATTTCTGACACCCCTCCTCTCCTAGGACCAGGCGTGCCTTGAGAGTAGTAGAACAGAAAGCTCAGAGGCAGGAAGCATAGATCAGCTGGCACAGGGGTAACGTAGAATAGGAGGGACTGAGGGCGCATTCCTTTGTCTCTCTATGTGAATTTTGAATACTGGTTAGAACTCTTCTTGTTTATCTGCCTCTTGGCATCCCACCATGGGAGAGAGAAGATTCCCCGAAGCCTGACAGGGGTGGGGATGACTTAAACGTAGAATCATTGAACTGTAGAGTTGGAAAGGACTACGAGAGTCATCTAGTCCAACCCCCTGCAATGCAGGAATCTTTTGCCCAACTTGGGGTTTGAACCGACAACACTGAGATCAAAAGTCTCATGCTCTACCAACTGAGCTATCCCAGGGGTTGTTGTTGTTTTAGAATTCTTAAGCATGTTTACTCAAAAGGAACCCCCAGTGTACCCAAATAATAAATCGCATCTCAAGACTTTCTCCCTGGCACCTAGTTTCCGATGCACTGGGAAATGATGACGATTGATACTATTACTGCCATTGCCATTTAATTATATGTCACTTTCGCATCTCCAGTCCATGGTATACTCTAGTAAGAGTGGTATGCTATCTTCCTGTAAGTCGCACGGAGCCTGCACAGCATTGCAGCCTAACGAGGACAGAAAGTAATAAGCCCCTTTGCCTTTGTTAAACTGCTCCTCATTTAAAGGTCATTGTAGCCCTGTGATTGTGAATAGGTTATATGGTGTAGGTTTTTCTGCCCATAAACTATACTCGGTATCATGGAGGCCACATGTTAAAGGCAGGCAGAAGCTGCTGCTGCTGCTGCTTCAGCTAACCATTCCCGCTAAAAGCTCTCCTGAAATATCTCGATGCTCAGCAAATGCAATCACTTTGCTCTTTCATATGCTCAGCATAGAATTCCTATGACTTTTCAGATAAACACTGCTTCCCTAGGTCTGATTACATACCTCCTTTTCCACACGAAAGGCAAATAATTTACAACTTTGCCCTTAACGAAGAACAGTTTAGCAAAGACAACACCATTTCTCTCTTTTTGCCATTCCCTACTTTTTTATAGTTACACAGATGGCATCATAAATCCTGCTAATTAATTCTTAAGAGGGTTCCCCCCCCCCCCCCCGCAATCATTTGCTCCTTATTTACCTTGCAGAATATCTGGTGGGCCTGACTTCAGTCTCTAACTAGCCATTTGGAGGCTTGAATGTCCAAATCTCAGGACTTAGGAGAGGGGCATGGGCAGACACAACAACCCAATAACACTCCCAAAAAAGAACCACATTTTGAAAGGGCATAGGCTGTCAATCAAATCAACCAAAGGCCTGGTTAAATAGGAACATTTTTGCCTGGCGCCTAAAGGTGTATAATGAAGGTGCTGACAAACTTCCCTGGGGAGAGCATTCCACAGACGGGGAACCACTGCAAAGAAAGCCCGTTAAAATGTGAGAAATGGGACTCACAGTACTCCTGATCTACATCCCTAAACTGGTTTGGGCATTCACGACTCAAAGCTCAAGATGAATTCACTTTCCTAGGCATATCACAATGGGTATCCTGTGAAGAGAGTACTTGAATATTGTAGCCAGAATACCACCCTCTGGATATTATAAGACAATTCTCATCATCTGATTGAAAGAGGTGGGTTTGCTTAGTGTGGAGAAGAGATGTTTAAAAGGGAAACATAAAATACAACATACTAATATTACTATAGAAGAAACATCAGCATGCTGAAGGGTTTTGTACCTTGGCTGTACTTTGAAAGATGGGCCCTGGGAGGCAGGAAGGGGAGGAAGACAATGCAAGATATCACCCTCTCCAGAGGGCATGCTTAATGCTCCCATGGCGAGTTATCAAGTGACTCTTGTGTCACTAGCCCAAAAACAATGCCCTTTTCCAAGGCGTGAAATCTTATTAGTTTTTTAGTTTATTAGTTTTTATTTAATTTATTTTAAAAAACCTGCAAAGTGGTTTACCAAAACAAAAACAAAAAAACACAGCAGTAAAATCAAGAAAAATTAACAATCCTACCTTAAAATATACAAAAGTTAAAATATTAAAATTAAAATTACTTCAACTTCCTAAGCATCTAGGTATGCTTGCCTAAAGAAGAATGCTTTTAGCAGGTGCCCAAAAAGAGTCTAGCAAAGGCACGTGCTTTGTTGCAATAGGCGGGGACAGTGGCGTAGCGTGGGGGGTGCAGGGGGGGCGGGCCGCACCGGGCGCAACATCTGGGGTTAGGGCAAATCCATGGGTTAGGGGGCGCAAATCCACGGGTTAGGGGGCGCAAATTACTTGCCTTGCCCCGGGTGCTGACAACCCACGCTACACCACTGGGCGGGGAGTTCCAAAGTGCAGGTTCTGTCACAGTAAACAATGCAGTACAGATATTATGTGGAACCTGTAGTAGTGCAATACAACTCGGAGTTATTAAGAAGAAAAAGGATAACGACAAGGAGATGAGAAGATGGGACTGTGAACATCAAAGCAGCAGAAATATAAGATGATTGTACCCCTACCGAACTCGAAGCATGGGTACCCCCGCAAAAAAATTAAAATTTGGTTAAATATTTGGACTCTGTGATATGTATTGGTTTAATTTGGAATAATTAATATGATATGATTGGTTTGGTAAATGGAAATTTAAGAAAAAATATTTTTTTAAAAAAAACAACCTGTAGTAGTGCTTGAAAACTACTGAAGGGGAGGTTTTGTTTATTGTGATTTCACCATGCTCTGTATTATCTGAAAAGGTAAACATTTATTTAAAAAACAGGAGTGCACAGCAGCAATCTAGTCCCATCATGATCAGTGGGACTTATTCCCGAGCCGACGGTGCATAAGATGGGCTGCAATCCTATGCATCCAACTTGTACCTAAAACTCTGCACAAGCCTGCACCAGGGAATTGTAGAGTTGGACCTGCTCCACTGAATTGAAATTTCACCCTTAACTACATAGGAAAACGGCCAAGTAAACAGCTATTTTCGTGGAGAAGGGTCAAGATATTAACTGATATTCATAAAATTTCATATATAGCTATATAATCCCTAGTGTAGTAAGATAAGTTTTTTATGAACCACCATAGTAGGGCAGTACAGTGGTACCTCAGGTTACATACGCTTCAGGTTACACACTCTGCTAACCTAGAAATAGTGCTTCAGGTTAAGGACTTTGCTTCAGGATAAGAACAGAAATCGTGCTCCGGCGGCAGCGGGAGGCCCCATTAGCTAAAGTGGTGCTTCAGGTTAAGAACAGTTTCAGGTTAAGTACGGACCTACGGAACGAATTAAGTACTTAACCCGGGGTACCACTGTAATTGTTTCTTGATAATTTGTCATCCCCCTCCATGATGGAACCTGAGGTGACTCCCACCCCACCCACCCCTTCCTACACCCCTGGTTATCAAGTGACTCTTGCGTCGCTAGCCCAAAAAGAACGCCCTTTTATTAGTTTTCCTTTTCCTAAAGTGTAAGCAGAATCCACAGTCACTTCCCTTCACTGTTACAAAACAGTGGGTGGAGTCATTAAAATGCCCAGAAGGGCTGGCTGAAGCATTTAAATTATTCCTGATCTTAATCTCTTAGATGTTTCCTAAGACTGTCAGGGAGCATTATCTGCACAGAATCCAGATGCTGCTGAGAAAGTCTACTTACATCTCCATCCACTTTCTCTCTCACTCCCTGAATGATTAAACCAAAGGAGATCGCTATGCCTCTAGAGCCCTAGTGACCAAGGAGCCAGCAGAGGGAGGCGTCACAATGAAGGGCATGTCACAAGGACCTCCGCAACCTAGCAACCACCAGCACTCAACTGTGCTCTCAACTGACACTACTAAGTTTGCTTATATGGCTTTTAATCCATGTTCAGCTTTTTACAAGTATGTAAAATGAAATTTATCCCTTTATGTTCAAGCTTCCGTTGTTCCTGCACCTACTGAGCATTAGCTATCTAATCTACCTATCTGCCTCTTTGGTCCTATATTGCTGAACAGTGGAAAACCAGAAATCACCCCTTGTGTGTTTATTCATTTTATTACCCTCCTTCACCAGCAGGTCCCAAGGCAGGTTACAACCATATAAAATTATTGTTGTTATTAATTAAAGTTGTATACCGCCCTATACCCACAGGTTTCAGGGCAGTTCACAGGATAAGATCACAATATAAAAATATAAAATGCATAATAAAAACAAAAACAGCCCAATAATGCCCTCAACACAAAATGGCATTGGATGTCAACAGGGCGAGTCTTGAAAATACAACTCTGGTGTCAAAGGCCAGGTAATAGACCCTCCAAATGCCTCTATTTCCCAGGGACAGTCCCAGATTTACAGAAGCCATCCCGGTTTCTGATTTGGTCTCAGAATATCCCACTTTTCCTTAGGACATCCCTATTTTCATCGGAGAAATGGTGAAGGGTATGGAGTTATCGGACTCCTGAGCCATCTGAAGACAGCCCCATACAGGGGAGGTTTTTCTTTTTTTAAAAAAAATTGGTTTTATATATGTTGGAAGCTGCCCAGAGTGGCTGAGGCAACCCAGTCAGATGAGTGGGGTATACATAGTAAAATTATTAATATTAAATGGAATGTCCCTATTTTCATCAGAGAAATGTTGGAGGGTATGGGTGGCGCTGTGGGTTAAACTACAGAGCCTAGGACTTATTGATCAGAAGGTTGGCAGTTCAAATCCACATGACGGGGTGAGATTCCGTTGCTCGGTACCAGCTCCTGCCAACCTAGCAGTTCAAAAGCACGTCAAAGTGCAAGTAGATAAATAGGTACCGCTCCAGCGGGAAGGTAAACAGCGTTTCCGTGCACTGCTCTGGTTCGCCAGAAGTGGCTTAGCCATGACCCAGAAGCTGTACGCCAGCTCTCTTGGCCAATAAAGGGAGATGAGCGCCGCAACCCCAGAGTCGGTCACGACTGGACCTAATGGTCAGGGGTCCTTAAGCATGAGGTTAGCGAAGAAACCAAAAGCCCAGGCAAATCAGCAGATGTGTTCTGAGTTCTGCATTTGTTTCCTTTGGAATAGAAGACCTATACAGGCATTCTTCTCACACAACAAGGGTGCGAGAGTGGGAACAAGCTCTGGCCTTTCTGCTGTGTCACTTCTGCCAGCCCCACTGACCTTCACTCATTGGAAGGCAAGTGTGTGCCGTGGGGAGCCTGAGATCATCATGGATGCTCACTGCACCATTTTAGAATCCTACCTGAAGGTTCTACGGCATATGAGTTGATGTTTGCCCCCTAACCTTGGGTGGGAGAGTTGAGACAGGCAGCGGAGCTGTGTCAGAGTGGGCAAAGCTGGATGGGTTCCGCATCCCTGCCATATACAGTTTTAACCACATGGGGAGACTGACTACATGCAACTTTAGAAGCACTGGAAAGATTATGGTGCCCCAATGTAATTCAAAGAAAGTAATAAAAAGAGAACATCAAAATAGGGGGAGGGTAAGGGCGGGATGCGGGTGGCACTGTGGTCTAAACCACTGAGCCTCTTGGGCTTGCCAATCAGAAGGTCAGCGGTTCGAATCCCCGCAACGGGGTGAGCTCCTGTTGCTCGGTCCCAGCTCCTGCCAACCTAGCAGTTCAAAAGCACGTCAAAGTGCAAGTAGATAAATAGGTACCTGCTCTGATTTCAGTGTTCCATTGCACCAGAAGGGGCTTAGTCATGCTGGCCACATGACCCGGAAAAACTGTCTGCAGACAAACGCTGGCTCCCTTGGCCTGTAAAGCAAGATGAATGTCACAACCCTAGAGTCGTCTGCTACTGGACTTAACTGTCAGGGGTCCTTTACCTTTACCTTTTTAAGGAAGTCTAGCAAAGTTCTGGTTCTTCCCATGATGACTACTTTGATGCTATATATATATAGAGAGAGAGAATTATTTCCCCCAAAGAAGTCTTTTTTGGGGTGTGCTCCTGCTTTGCTGTACTCAGCAGATACGCAGCAAGTACTCAGGCCTCCTAGTGAGGTGCAATTCACACCCCAAGGAAATCAATAACAAAAGTGCTGTTGATTTTAATGGTTCTCAGTAAGGTCATTCTTGCTATGAAGCAATCACATCGGGAGGCAACTTGTGGTGGTGATGGAGGAGGAGACATATTCTTGCGTCCAATCTCTACCTCTGCACATTGTTTTAAAAGAATGAGTAGTGGGGAAGGTGTCATTCTGACTTTTTGTTTCAAGCATAGATATACCTAAGATCCATTCTGATTGCACCACTTATTGAACCACATTCATGGAATAAAATGATGTGTAGAGGAGGTGACCCCCTCTGCTGCTTTAGAAGCCTTGTTGACAAGATACTCAAGCCATATAAATTAGTTCAATTTGGTAAATTCAGAGAATGAGCACTTACACTTTACATTGTGGGTGCCCTTTGCGGGATCGCGCGTGGTGCTACAGTTCCCAGGGTGCTTACTGGCAAACAGGGACTGGCTTGCCTCTCAGTGTTAATTTTTGGAGGTTCATGCCCAGCCTCAGTAATCAAGTTTCTTGCTGGGAGAAGGGGCCAGCCCCATTTATAAATAGGGGGTGGAGCCAACAATAGCCAGGCAGTCGGCTCTGGAGATTCACCCTCCCTATTCTCCCTTTGTTTCATGTTTCTTGTTTGCAGGTTAACATTTTTTTCTTCCTGTTTAGCAGGCACTGCTATGGTCTTTGACTGGTTGCTATTGAAGGACATGGAAGAAATTTTCCTGCATTGGCAGGTTCTGTCTTCCCTGTAGCAATTTGTCACAACTTTGGCAGTTCTGGCCTTGGGTGGAATCCTTTAGTCTTTTCTTCCCTATGGGGGGGGCATGAAGTGGTGATTCACCCCCCTGTGGCAGTGATTCCAGGGTCCCCCTCTTAAAGGGGTTATATATACGGGTGTCACTGGCCATACACTGAAAGGTCATCAGTGAACTACCCTGCGTGCGGGAATATGGGCTTGGCTGCCTACTACACCCCCATATCCCATTTACCCTGATGAGCCCCAGTCCCCCCTGGCTGGGGGGCTGGGAGGGATACACGTCCAAGGCCTAAGCCAAGGTCTCCCTACACGCGGAAGTTTAATAAAGTTGTGGCCTAATTTTAATTCCATATAACGTCTTTATTCCTTCCTTATGAACCCTGGGGGCTGGGGCTGTTGCCACCTGGTCATGCAAATGTTCATTTGTACCAGATAGTGTACCCTTAAAAGTGCATCAAAATTCGCACCCTCTGAGGAACTCCTGGAACCCACCCAGCAAATAAAAAGAAAGCAGGGACTTCAAATCCCCAAATATTAAATAATTAGGAAACATGGCCCCGTCTAAAAGAAAAAACCACCACAAGCCAGAATACTTGGAGCCATGATGAACATAAAGAGCAATCTTAGCAACAGCAAAATGAGGAGGGAAATGCACTTAGAGCGAACGCACAAGCATGACAAACACAGCAAAGGGACACCTGGCCAAATGGGATGACAGGGCTCAGTTTGTGAGCCAAGAATGGATAAAATAATAGTGCTAAGTAGCTCCATTCTCGAGCGCAATTAGTCCATCTTTTTTCACATTTATATATAAGCACCGGGACCCTGAGGGCTCACCAACTTATAATACAAAATGGACTCATTTTGATCAGAAAAGAAAGGATATTGCAGTCTTCCATCCTTCCCTCTCTTCTTAATCCAGGGTCAGTAGGTTGGGTTCAGTGACATATTTCAGTCAAGTATTTCCAGGCCATAAAATTGTACCAGATTGCAGGCTAATGTTGCCTAATAAAGAGAACAAGGATTAAAAGATTTGTTAAGCCAGATATACAAGGGACTTGGTAATTTTCTACACACACACAACACAAATGCTCTTCATGTTTCTAACAACAAAAATACATTGTTTTGAAAACAATATTGGCACCTACGGCATTCCCATCAATTCGTAAAGTAGGAATTCATCTCTGGCTACTTCCAGTCACAACAACAGCAGGTCAGCACCCTTTCTCATCACTGAGTAAGCTTTTCTTTTCTGAAATAAGTTGTCTTCTGCCCGGTCAAGTGAATGAACTAATAACTATATAATTTGAAGGACTGGAACTAGCGGATACATAGGAAGCAACTGAAGTTGAGTGGCACTGCATCCAAGAAGCTGATTAACAGATGTGGAAAATTACAAGAAACAGGACAGATGTAAATGCAACTAATTTTAATTAAACCTTAAGTTCAATATATGGCCATGATTGCTAAACACTTTTCTTTTTAACTATGGCGCCTTGCGGTCTGGATCCACATTTGCCAAGTGCAAAGAAAGGGCTTTACCCCTCCCGGAAAAGTTAACAAATTCCCCAATTTCCTGGGAGAAATGCTGACTTGAAAGTATATTTGATTTATGCCCACAGTTCCTGTAGAGAAGTTGGGAAATCTTGGTATGTCAAACGCTGGTTCACGCAGGACTGAGGCATTGTGGGAGAGATAAAACTGTGGCCTTCTGGGGAATGGGTGTCTGGTCTCTTTAAAAGTAAAACTCCCTGTCTCTAGAGGTGTCCTTGTCTCTTACATCTTGACTCTAGGCAAGATGAGAAGTTACCTTATTTGTAGACCCTGGCACAGCTGGGGGTCTGAGTGTGGATTGGGTTGTAAAAAGGTACAGGAGTTTATCAAGTAATTTACAACTCGGGAGCCTGATACCCGTAGGAGAGGCCTGGGAACGGAGGGAGAGCATTTTGATTTCGGGGTCTCTGAGTCTAAACAAAGTTCAGCTGTGCCGGTCTCCCGACAATCAGGAGATGTACAGTGGTACCTCGGGTTAAGAACTTAATTCGTTCCGGAGGTCCATTCTTAACCTGAAGCACCACTTTAGCTAATGGGGCCTCTCACTGCCGCCACGCCGCCGGAGCACAATTTCTGTTCTCATCCTGAAGCAAAGTTCTTAACCCGAGGTACTATTTCTGGGTTAGTGGAGTCTGAAACCTGAAGCGTCTGTAACCTGAAGCGTATGTAACCTGAGGTACCACTGTAGTCTCATCATACAGCCATTGGTAAATTGGTAATTAACCTAAAGAAATGATTGGTCCCTAACCTGTCCTCCACGTAGCTTCTCAAGGATAAAGGATTTGTGAATTCAGATGCAAAGGACAGAACATCTTGCCCTGGTACTTTGCCTGGGGGCACTTGACCAGTGAGAGAACTCTTGACTACTCGCTGTGTTTTGAACTATTGTTGCTGTGTGAGTATGGTTTGAGCTAGTCATATTTTACAATGTTTTTATTTGTTGTTTGTAACCTTCTAAGAAATGTGCAACTTTTCAAGTAAACTTGGAAAAGGACTTTTTGTTTTTGTACTCTGTGCCTTTGCTCGGGGGAGCTAAACTGGTGCTTACCATTTGGACACCTACCTGTTGAATTTCTGTCTGCGTCACAGTAAAGTGACTCAGGGCTGGGCAAACCCGGTAAATATCGAAGTGGGGTTCTCCTTCTTGAACCCCATTCGAGGGTGGTATGGGAAAGGAGGTGATGGCAGCTTTACTGTTTGGCTTGTGATTTGCAACACCTAGCAATTTCTCCCCCTTCCTGGCCAAGTCCTGCCAGTGTCTAGGAGGAATGGTGGGGGGGGTGGATAGACCCACTTACTACAGTTCCCCTTTCAACAAATAAAGCAAGTTTTATTTAGGAGAGGGGCAGTTATGTCTGCGTGAGCCTTTTTATGCATATGGATCTGCAAGACACTCAATGGCAAATGGTGCTCTCTATATTGGAGAGGGCACAAATATGTCATGGGAATGTGGCCAATGATAGGTCATGGCAGTATGGCCAAGTTCCTATTTTACAGATAAGCTTTGCTGGGGTGTGGGTGGGTGCGTTTAAAATTATTTATTGAATTACAAAAGAATGTGCAAGTCTCTCTTTAGATCATAGAGTCTCTTAGTTACGTTCAAAATAGTTAGTGCCTAACTAAACTGACAAATGTCTTTGGTTCAGGAGCGGTTCCTGCAGTCACAATTGGTTCCCTGCTGGGAGAAACATTGTATGGCTTCCACCTGTTCTGGTTCTCTCTCTATCCTTCCCCTTTTGCACAGAAACAGTGGAGACTTAAACATTTCAGTTTTATCAATACTCGTGTAAGGATGGGCGCTTGTCTGAGTTTCTTACATGGTTCGTTGTTACTGATAATGGCATCGGTGCAGACGGTGACTGACCCCTCCTACCTGTCAGAATTGACTCACGATGCATAAGGATTTGGCCTGCTGTTCAGATCAAGTCCCCCACCCTTGGTATATGTAGTAATAAATATGCACAAACATGTTGGGAGAGGCATCACCCGTGGGCAATGAAAGCCTGGTATTTGCTTGCTGTAGTGCAGGGCTACTGTCACCAGCAGTCACAAAATTAAAAGTCGCCTGCTTCTTGGGAGAAAAGCAATGGCAAACCTAGACAGCATCTTAAAAAGCAGAGACATCACCTTGCCAACAAAGGTCTGTATAGTAAAAGCTATGGTTTTCCCAGCAGTGATGTATGGAAGTGAGAGCTGGACCATAAAGAAGGCTGATCGCCGAAGAATTGATACTTTTGAATTATGGTGCTGGAGGAGACTCTTGAGAGTCCCATGGACTGCAAGAAGATCAAACCTCTCCATTCTGAAGGAAATCAGCCCTGAGTGCTCACTAGAAAGACAGATCCTGAAGCTGAGGCTCCAATACTTTGGCCACCTCATGAGAAGAGAGGACTCCCTGGAAAAGACCCTGATGTTGGGAAAGATGGAGGGCACAAGGAGAAGGGGACGACAGAGACAAGATGGTTGGACAGTGTTCTCGAAGCTACCAGCATGAGTTTGACCAAACTGCGGGAGGCAGTGGAAGACAGGAGTGCCTGGCGTGCTCTGGTCCATGGGGTCACGAAGAGTCGGACATGACTAAACGAATAAACAACAAGTGCATGGCTAGAGGCAGTTGCAGAAGCAAGATGGAGCTTGTTACTGGGGGAAGCAAGTCCCAGTAAAAGTTGTATTTTCCGACCTCCAGCATCCTATCTCCAAGCACCAGGAAGTGACTCTGTAAGCACGAGGCCAAAGTATCACCCGGACAGGCCTTGCATCTTTAAGATCAAGTCACATTTATTTATTAACTTATATTTTTGTACCACTTTCAATATTGAATCCCTAAGGAATTTATATTCAAAATTATAAACTCAAAAGTTTTACAAAATAGGTCACCAAACACATTCATAAAAATGTCCTTTGTTGCAGTGCCTTCCAGCTGTGAGGAAGCGCTTGATATGTTGTCAGGCAAAGCCCTTTCCTTCACAAGATCCAGGCAGCTGCTGTCCTTTTCATCACGATGCGGCATTTTTTCTTGCTGTCTTTTTGGAATATTGTGCTGTAGGTCTTACGTCTTTGGAGATTCTTGGAGTTTTGGATCTTCATGCGAGGAGTATTCTTGGCGTGCATTTTGGTTGTAAGGCTAAGATCTGTTTCGTCTGCTCTGTCGATGCACTTTTAAAAAACAGAAAACCAGGTGGCTCTAGTGGAAGCAGAAGTAGTTTTGGGGAAAACACAACAACCCTATTGTCTGTGTTTTCCTGGCTCAAAGTTTGCAGCACATTCAGTAGTGAGCACCACCTCCACTGATGGTTGATGAAGGACATCAACAAGGTCAAAGTTCTAAGGAGACTTGAGAGGAGATGTGTTAGAACTGTTTAGCAGCAGGTGAAATACCCAATTTAAAGAACTATAACAACCAGATAAATTTCCAAGTGGGGTTAGATATATGAGCAGCAGTTAAAAATAATCAGAAGAGGGAAGATGCAGTTCAACAAGGATAAAATAAGATTCCAAAGAGGGGGGTGTGTGGAAGTCAAAGAATGTAAGATAAACAATGACAATTGTATAACTGGTGTACTAAGATGCGTTCAATCAATCAATCAATCAATAAAAAGAACTGTTTTCCCTTGAACTTGATTTTGTAATACAGTGGTACCTCTAGTTGGAACGTGATCTGTTCCGGAGGCCTGTTCGCAACATGAGCAGAACGCAACCGGCATCTGCGCGAGTCACGGGTCACCGCTTCTGTGCATGCGCGTGGTGTCATTTTGCGCGCATCCGCGAGCGGCGAAACCCAGAAGTAACCCTTTCCGGTACTTCTGGGTCGCCGCGGGACGCAACCTGAAAACGCTCAACCTGAAGCAAACGTAACATGAGGTATGACTGTACTTCTCAGCAAGACTGGAGTGAGCTGAGAAATAGCAACAGTGCCAGTGAGGCAAGGATTTCCTGATGGAGAGGCAATATTGTGCAGCTGAATACGAGCTGCAGTTTCTTTTCCATTCACCAATTCACGTTTTAGGATTTCCTATCCCACTTTAGACTGACCTACTACTAGTCCAATATCGGTTTTCGTAAATAAGCTGGGTGTATGGATCATTCTTTCCTCAGCAACTTGGTGGCTTTGGAGGAAGGCTGGAACCAGGCAACTGTTTTATCCCTTTGCAAAGTCTCCCAGCATTTAAAAACAATAGCCTGTGAGAAAATATCTCACTATCTTCTCTTTTGGTGGGCAGTGCATCAGAGAAGAGAATTGATTTCTGGAGAACCCAGCAGCCGAATTGCACAGTCCCATCTTAAGTAATTTTAAAAAATTCTTTACATTGTTTCACAAAGTGGGTGGTGTCATTCCCAAATCAGCTGCTGAATGCGCACAGAACTGTCTAATAGATGGTGTAGCTTGATTGATGCAGGGAGTCAAGTAACTCCCTGGGAGGAGAAGCCTGCCCTTAGACAGAAAGCTGGTCTGCAGACCAATAACCCAAGATTTTAAGGGAAGCAGATGACCCTTTTGACAGCATACACTGTCCAAGCTGCTCAAGTCTGGAGCTTTTCTGAGCAGGAAGCTATAAAGAATATCAGCAGCCCTGAAATAAAGTACCACTGTGTTAAAAGTGAGTTGAGCAGCCATAAACTGTGCGGCTTGCACCTTGTTAAGGGCAGCGCTTGAAGGGGTTCCCCGGCTCAGCCAGACAGAGGCCGGAATCATGGAAGCTAGTATCTGATCTTTTCTGTTCCAAACAAACAAAAGATTCGGAAGTTAGGCTCTTTCTGAATCTTTCCTCATAACATCAACGAGAACTGGATTTGAAGTTTCAGCATTACTCGCTGGAGTAAAAAGGAGTTTTCCATTCCATCTGAACAAATAGCAATTAAGACAATGAGGGGAAACAAGAAATTCCTGGAAGTGTTGAGTAATTACATTTTGAATAGTGACACAGCAGAGGCAGAGAACTTAAACGCAAAGGTTTGCAACATAAAAGATCAACGCTAACATTTAAATGTAAGGTCGTCAAGAATTGTAGAAACGTAGAAAGCCAAATTTGAAGGACAGTAAGAAATTAGGAACCTGATAAGGAAGGGCTGTTTTAACATTTTCTTTGTAATGCAGTTGATTATAATAAAAACACAGCAATTTTGAAAACAGAAAAACTCGCCAAAGCTTCCCCTTTCTCATCATCCCTTACACATAGCCAAAACTACCCCTTTCTTGTTGTTATTGTTTAGTCGTTTAGTTGTGTCCAACTCCTCGTGACCCCATGGACCAGAGCACACCAGGCACTCCTGTCTTCCACTGCCTCCTGGAGTTTTGTTAAATTCATGTTGGTCACTTCTATAACACTGTCCAACCATCTCATCCTCTGTCGTCCCCTTCTCCTTGTGCCCTCCATCTTTCCCAACATCAGGGTCTTTTGCAGGGAGTCGTCTCTTCTCATGAGGTGGCCAAAGTATTGGAGCCTCAGCTTCAGGATCTGTCCTTCTTCCTCGCCAAAGGTGCCTCCTTCCCTTACACCAATCCACTTCTTTTACACCTCAAAACAAGCCACTCTCCCCAGAGCTCACCAAAACTCCTCTTCCTCTCCTTAGATTTTCATTGAACCTCTGCTCACTGGCATGTGACATTCAGCTGTCTGTCTCCTGGACAGCTGATCACTCACTTGCTTGGATCCTCTGGCCTGTCAGCCACTTGTTGGCCTCAACTGCCCACCTGATTCCATCTAGGAAATTGAATGCACCAGTGGATGTGGAGGATGTTAAAGCTGCAAATGGAGGACTTTCAAGTGACAGAGCACCAGGAACAGGTGGAATTCTACCAGAACTCGATAAAATAAAATAAAAATCTAATGGAGCAGCTTGCAGATCTTTAAACTTATATGATTAATTTAATTAAAATGTATTTTAAAATGCCAAAAAGCTGGGAGCGAGCCAAAATAGTAGTCCTGCCAAAAGAAAGTAAAGATCTATCTAAAACTCCACATAGATCAGCGGTGTCCAACTGGTCAACCGTGATTGACGGGTAGATCCCTGGGTGATCCTTATCAATCGCAGGAATAGAAGCAAAGCATTTAGAATGTTTCTGCCCACCGCGCTCTGTCCTCACATTGCGTCAAAAGGGTGATACAGTGGTACCTCAGGTTAAGTACTTAATTCGTTCTGGAGTTCCGTTCTTAACCTGAAACTGTTCTTAACCTGAAGCACCACTTTAGCTAATGGGGCCTCCGGCTGCCGCCGCGCCGCCAAAGCATGATTTCTGTTCTCATCCTGAAGCAAAGTTCTTAACCTGAAGCACTATTTCTGGGTTAGCGGAGTCTGTAACCTGAAGCGTATGTAACCTGAAGCGTATGTAACCCAAGGTACCACTGTATTTTGTAGTCTGCTGTTGACGTCTGTTGGCTTTATTGATTTGTCCGCTTGTTGGCATCGTAGCTAATGGTTAGCCGCTCCCCCCCTTTAAAAAGCTGGAAAACTCTGGCGTAGTCCTCCCCCCCAAAAAAAGCTCAACAACTCTGGCCTTTCTCTTCTAAAAAAAGCTCAGGGACACTGGGCACACACTCACTGGGCACGTTCCTCCTCCCTCCAATGGCAATGGGTAGATCACTGCCAGTTTTTTTATATACAGTGGTACATTGTGTTACATCCGCTTCAGGTTACAGACACTTCAGGTTACAGACTCCACTAACCAGAAATAGTACCTCGGGTTAAGAACTTTGCTTCAAAAATCATGCTCCGGTGGCGCAGCGGCAGCAGGAGGCCCCATTAGCTAAAGTGGTGCTTCAGGTTAAGAACAGTTTCAGGTTAAGAACGGACCTCCGGAACGAATTAAGTTCTTAGCCTGAGGTACCACCGTACTGGGAGAAGATCGCAATCTCTTGGGACTTGGATGTGCCTGGTATAGACCATATAGTTGCCCCACTGTTATCTAAAGATATGAGCTAAAGACAAAGCTAACCATCTAAATAGGGTATCAATATATGGAAAGAGAAAAATCAAGCTTTGTAAAGAGTGCAAGGAAATTAATGTTATTTATAAGGTTAAAAATTAAAAAGAACCAGAAGCATTCTTTTTATGGATGCTGAGAAACTTACCACACTGAATGGCCATTTTTAAAAGCAATATTGGAATTGTAGGGATTTGGTCCCATATGTAGACAAATGATAAATATAATCTGTAACACTCTTCAGCTATTATCTTAGTCAATGGATGTTTCTCAGATGAATTTATTCTCTCTAGAGGTATGCTATTATTTATATTATGATGGAGCCTTTAGCTATACCTTTAAGATCTAAAAATGGAGTTCAATTACATACAGAACCATCTAAATTATTATTATATGTGGACAACATATTTTTGACACTAGGTGACGTAAAAATACAAATTTCTCAAGCCAGAAAAAAATATATTCCTGGCGCTAAAATCAGATTTGACTGTCTTGAGATAAACATATAAAAGGCTCAAAAGGTGGAGGGATGAAAAAATAGCTGACTATTTTTAAAGGTTATTGACAAGATATCCTTGAAACTTAAGAAGTGGATTGACTTAAGATTGTCTTGGGTGGGTGGAATATGAACTTCAAAGTTGAAGCTGTTTCCCAAAATGTTATTTCTGTTTATGAATCTTCCATTAGCTGTAAAGAAAAATATGTTGAACAAATGGCAAGATTTATGTTTAGAATTTGTATGGAACAGTAAAAAAAAATGAAGAATTGCTCTAAATAATATATGCACTCCTGGAAAAAGAGGAGGCCTGTCAGTGCCTAATATTTACTTGTATTATGCATGCCGAATTAACAATCTATCAGAGTACATGACATCAGATGAAATGGAAGAATTTGAAAGAAGATCATATCCAGGGTTGAAGGATTTGATTTCGTATACAGGGAGGAAATCAATTATCCAAGAAGAACAAAAACCAGGTTTACAATCCATTTTGATGTATGGCTGAGGCATAAAAGGAATGCTCCTGGATTGTCCCCTTGTACTTCATGAAATTATAACAATCAAATAAGACAAATGGAGAAACTGGGAGATATGAGAGAATGGGGAAGACAAGATTTCTATACTCTGTCAGACTTTTTGAATCTTAATAATGAGGTTATATCACTGGAGCAATTAAGAAATAGAATGTTACCTTTTGTCCCTCAGAAAGGTTTAAATATTTCCAGAGGAAGCCTGCCATACATTTTTTCAAAAGCAAGTATGGAGCCTAGAGGAAGCTATTGAAAATGAAAATTATAATTATAATAAATGACTAAGAGAAGAGGGAAGGTCAGTAAAACTGACAGGCTACTTTTTGAACTTTAAGGGAGAAAAAAAAGGGCATCAGGAAAAGCATGAGAGAAAGCTCTTGGAAGCAAAAAGGCCAGAGTTTGAAAATGGAGCATAGAGTGAACAAAGTATTACTAACAAATTTTAAAGAAAAATGCAAAAAGACCTTATGTCTATGCTATGTAACACCTTACAAACCATTTTTTTAATGTTTATAATAAATAATAAAAGTATCCACAGTCCAGCTTTCATCCCTATGGCTAAGGCAACCACCTCAACCAGGTTATGCAATCTATCTATTCATCTGTGTCCATTTCTGTCTTGATCTGGGTCATACACTGATGGTACAGTGTATCCCCAAATCACTACCTCACCTGGCTGACAGCTCTGCACCATCTCATGATCAATCTGCCTATTCACAATTTCATGGATGGAAAGGAAATCCATTAGGTGGCTGTAGAGATCATAGCAGTTTGTGTTGTCCAAGTTTATAGGGCTGTGATGGATGTTGCCAGCTTTGTTTCCATTGGTGGGTGTAATGCATCGGCTGTAAAGCAACCTTATCCCAATAGAATATTGACCTTGAGGATGATGATGGTGATGATTTATATTTCCATGCCACTTTTCAATCACGAGTCACAAAGCAGCTTACATATCATAAATAATAACATAGTACAACATCACAACCACATCATATATCTTATAAAATAATAAACAAATAATAAAACACCCCCCTTCTATAAAACACTAATGAAAAAACAACTTTAAAAAGAGGCTAAACAGCATAGGCATAAAAAAAGTCGTATTGAAAAATTCACAAAGCATTACAGTAGTCAAATCCACAAAACAGTATTAACATTAACAAACTAACAGCCAAAACCAAGCACTGCTTAAATCCCACTTCCCATCCTCATGACTCATACAGTTGCAATCAAAATTATTCAACACACACACACCCATTGCAAATAAGGTTATTATCAAAATTTACAGACTTTCAGCTGTTTGCAATGAACAAATCAAACAAAAGCAATTTGAATAGCTCAACACAACGGATGCTTCAAGTGGTTTCCTCAAATTCAGCTGAAAATGCAACTTATACTAGCTTCTCCGGTCTCACTATTATTCAACCTTGTGAATAGAATCCCTCACAACAGCACAAATACAACACGCCTTCTTCAGCGCCACTCATGGCAGATGCGTTGTCTTCGTCGTCACTCAGTCTGTCATCTTCAGATCCATCTAGCGCGTTCGAAATTCCCATCTTCTTGAAGCATTTGATGACTGCTCCTGTGGTATGAGGTCCCATGTCTGAATTACCTACATGCATATCAGTGGGTAATATTAAGCGGCTATATTTTGATAGCACGCCCGGTCTTACGTTCCACATGGTTTTCATCCAGTCAGCCATGAGTTCTAAGTCCATCCAACCCTTTGCTTGCACTTGCACAATAATTCCACAGGGGAATTGTACTTACCCTGAGGGATTGCTTTCCTCTTGAAAAAAATGTAAGCCGGTAACTTCCTTCCATCAACTGTAATGGCAAGCATTACTGTATACCAGGCATGTCTAACTTCAAGTAGGCTGTGATCTACTATCCAGAAACAAAAACTGGTAGTGATCGAAAACTCTCTCCCATTGTCATTCTTCAACTTAAACAAACTATATTTGGCTGAGTTTATGATAAAAATAATAACAAAGGATCGTTGCTTCCATAAAACCTGAAAAGTTTGTTATAAATCGATATATTTTTAAAAAATACATGCTTACCTCTGTCATTAGTGTGTCACCTGGGTCTGGATTTCGTTCACCATCTGTTGGATATCGAGTGAGTACTGGGTGAGGGCCAGATTCAGAGCCCTTAAGGTGTTCATCTGTCATGTTGGAACATTCCTTGCTCTTTGTCATTTTTAGATGTGAAAATGCAGATTCACACCAATAATTTGAATCGAAACAGGAGTAGAATTTCACTGCATCTTCTCAAATTTGGAAATTTTTGTCTAGGCACGAACTTTCAAAATGATACTCCTGCGTGGGCCATCAGAAAAATGTCATTTTTCAGAGTTAATATCTCATTTTCAAGAGATAGTTTGCTCAATGAGTAATATTAACAGATGATGACTCTAATTTCTTTAATGCCCAAATTGGATTTGAATGGAAATGACATGTACTGTACAATTGATTCAGTTTTGGGGAAGTCACCAAATCTCTTTTCAAACTCCTGAACAACAGAACCAATTTCGGCCACATACTTCTCTGTTTGAAAAACAAAGTCAGGATTTTTTTCCAGATGGTCCCGCATATTAGGATAGTTGATTGTAAGGTCAGTCATCACTAACTTAAATTTTGTTTTGTAGGATGAAACTATGCTCATCGTCTCTCCAATGCATTTACCTTTACCTTGTAGCTTTAGGTTCATATCACTAAGTTTACCTGTGAAATCGGCAAGGAAAGCCTGATCAAACAACCACTGTTCATCTTCTGAGCGTAATCATCTCCCCTCTCCTTCAAAAAGGATATTATTTCTGTCAACAAACTGCAAAATCTGAGCAAAAATTTGTGCCTACTGAGCCACCTTACATCAGTGTGTAAAATTACTTCCTCAAGTTGCCCTTTCTCAAGAGTGAGATTTAAAAGCAGCCTTTGAAGTGATTTTCCACAAATTGAATTTACAATTTTAAAAGCTATGTCCATTACATTCTTTGTGTTCGGGCTCTTGCTTGCCAAAACTTGCTGGTGAATGATACAGTGGTATGCAAGGAAGTCAGGGAAATTGCCATGCTGTCGGCAAAGGGCAATAAATCCATTAGCCTGACCTGTCATGGCTTTTGCTTCATCAGTAGTGATGGCAACAAGGTTGTGTAATGGTACATTAAGCTTACATTAAGGAATAGAAAGAATTAAATATTTCCTGACCTGTAGTTCTTTCTTTTAAAGAAACCATCCTAAGTAGTTCTTCTTTGGTGCTGAAATCTTCAAAAACCATATGAATAAAAACTAGTATCTGAGCCATGTCACTGATGTCTGTAGATTCGTCCAGTTGAACTGAGAAAGCAGCACAATTGGACACATCTTTCAACAGCTGTTCATTTATATATTTACACATTTTTCCCATTCGCCGCACGACCGTGTTACTTGATAGTTGAAGATCTTGGCTAACAGCTGTGATCTTTTTTGTTTTTAAAACTTTCAAAAAAGATTTATCAACTATTGCAAGAAAACACTCTTTTACAAACTTTACTTCAGTGAAAGGTTTGCAATTTTTAGCGATCAGGTTGTTCACCTTGAAGGATAAAATGGCTGCATTGTTGGAATGTGAGCTGGATTTTGCCAGTAATTGTTGCTGAGCAGCTAATTTTGATTTAAGTTCTTTGAGCTTAAGTTTACGGATTTCAGTTTTGAGTAGAAAATCAACATCAATTTTATTACAATGGAGAGCATTATAATGGTGTTCCCTTTTTGGTAAGGACACTGAGAAGTCACAAATTAAACAGCAACACTTGTCTTTCACCATCACAAAGAAATACTCAATTTCCCATTTGTTGTGAAGAGAATAAGTTTTGGGCATCTTTTGGGCACTCATTTTTGTACAATAGGCCCAAGGCCTTCTGAAATAATTGATTTAAAAACTATGGCTGCGCAAAGAGCCTACTGTGCGATGGTAACAGGAAACTATGCCTCAGTTTAAAGTGCAGGGAATCGCATCTTCCCTTTCTGGGTTTCGGAAATGAGAATGGCACGTATTGTTTCCCAAGCCAAGCAGTTTAAAGTAATGTCTTCTAAAAGTCAGCTAGTAGTTTATTTCTTTGACATTTGGTGGGAGGGCATTCCACAGGGCAGGCGCCACTACCAAGAAGGCCCTCTGCCTGGTTCCCTGTAACCTCTCTTCTCGCAGGGAGGGAACTGCCAGAAGGCCCTCGGAGCTGGCCTCAGTGTCTGGGCAGAATGATGTGGGTGAAGATGCTCCTTCTGGCATACTTGGCTGAAGCTGTTTAATTGTGTCCGGAAACATACTAGGAGCCAAGGAAGGTCTTTCAGGACCAGTGTTATGTGGTCTCAGCAGCCACTCCCAGTCACCAGTCTAGCTGCCGCATTCTGGATTAGTTACGAAGGCTGGAAGAAGGTGGAAAAAGCCCTTTCCAGGTCAGCAGAGAGTACTTTGATCTTGGGGTTATAGATGGCAGAGGTCAGGGGAAACATCCTTCTGGAGAAGGGCCTCCATTCTTAGTCCTCCTCAAGTTCTTCAGTCAGGATGTCATCTGAATGGAAGGGAAGAGAAAGCTAGTAATTATAGCTGCTTAGGGAATGGTCTGGAGAAAGGGTCTCTGCAGATGATGTATTATCTTTGTCATTTTTACCCCACCTCTCACCAAGAAGCTTGGATTGGTTAATGGTTCTTTCCCATTTTCTCTACCCAACAAGAAGCAATGACTTGTCCATGACCAATCAGGGAGCTTTGTGGCTGACTGGAAATGTGTGCTAGGTTTCGATTCCCCCACTGCACTTCAGATGTGTGGAACTGTTAATCATCACATGTCCATATACATTCCAGCACTAGCTGTTGGAGCACGTAAACGGATGCTTTGACTTTCACTGTTCCGTTTTGGTATTGCTTTTGTTCCCTTCTCTCTGAGAGCAAGAAGGAGAGGAGACATGTTCCTTTTGTTCTGAACTATAAATAATAAAGTAGCTTTAGTGTCCCCCACCTCGGGCCTGGTTTTTGTTGATGATTTGTTTACTCTGCTAATGTGTGCCTACTGTCGGAAGACATGGGTCACGGAGTCCTGTTGGGAAGGAGGCGTATTATTTTTCCGGACGGCACACAGGAGGGAGAACCGGGCAGGCACACATAATGGTGATTGGCTGGACGCCCACCCTTGGTTTGGACAAAATCCCGACAATGCGAACCTGGGTCTCCCTGGTCCTTGTCTAATTGAATCTGGATTAAAAATTGGATTAATTCTGCGTTTGTTGGTGTTAGCACTAGACACACACCCCCTCAAACTGGTGGGGATGACGGCATCCATACAGTTTGGTTGTAGGGACTTATAAAGATTCATATTTCCTCTGGCATTTCATCTGGTATAGACCAGGGAAAGCAAATTGTTTGGCCACAGACTATGAAAAGTGCAACAGATACATTATTGTTGTTATTTAGTCGTGTCCGACTCTTTGTGACCCCATGGACCAGAGCACGCCGGACACTCCTGTCTTCCACTGCCTCCCGCAGTTTGGTCAAACTCATGCTGGTAGCTTCAAGAACACTATCCAACCATCTCGTCCTCTGCCGTCCCCTTCTCCTTGTGCCCTCCATCTTTCCCAACATCAGGGTCTTTTCCAGGGAGTCTTCTCTTCTCATCAGGTGGCCAAAGTATTGGAGCCTCAGCTTCACGATCTGTCCTTCCAATGAGCACTCAGGGCTGATTTCCTTCAGAATGGATAGGTTTGATCTTTTTGCAGTCCATGGGACTCTCAAGAGTCTCCTCCAGCACCATAATTCAAAAGCACCAATTCTTCTTCGGCGATCAGCCAAAACATCCGCTTAAACATCCCTGAAAATTTATGGGTGCTTTGTTATATCTATTTAATAAAAGTACATCTGTTTAATTACTAATGTACAATTTAAGCAGGGGAAACAGTGCTAGTCTTTAGTAGTAGTACTAATGCTAGTAGTACTTATTAATTTATATACTGCTAAGTGCCCAAAGAGGCTTCTTATTCATTGTGCAATGGCTGAACCTGCAACCAGTAAAGTCCCCGCCCCCTGGAAGTGATTTCTTAAGAGCTAATTTGGGGACACACAGATGAAGACAATGAAATGAATAAAATTGCCAGAAGCTAAAATCTGGCGTCCTTCACTTTTTAAAGTCTCCCTCAGCATGATGGACACAACTGTGGACCTCAAGTGTCCTGCTGCTTTTTCTCTCTCCATTGCTCTCTTCTGGAATAGTCCAGGAACTCAACTGCCAGGTTATCCGCTGTTGCATGTTAATGAAAACATCAGCTCTGGCATAATCCTGAAGTCACAGCTCTTATTTCACACCTGGAAAACTTATGCAGTTGCTCTGCTATCCAGAGGAAAGCCTCTACCTTCTCAGTGCTGTGTCCCTGTTCATTTCACCCAGCTGTGCTTTTTTCTGGGCCGGCTCTCCTTTACTGACACAGACACCAGCCTGTCTCCTTTACTGACACAGAAATAGAGCCAGCAGGAAGGAAGAGGTTCCCCAACTACCCTTCTTAGTTTTCCCAAGCATCCATTGTCTCCAAATAGATTGTTCTTTTTCTGAACTTTGAAATAGGCCTCAGACAGTTGGCTGAAATACCTTTCCTAAGCAACCTTAGTGGCTAATACTACTATAGGAGGAACTATCCTATGAAAGATGGGGTCTGGGAGGCAGGAAGGGGAGGAAGACAATGCAAGATATTACCCTCCCCAGAGGGCATGCTTAATGCTCCCATGGCGAGTTATGAAGTGACTCTTGTGTCACTAGCCCAGAAAGAATGCCCTTTTATTAGTTTTCCTTTTCCTGAAGTGTAAGCAGAATCCAGTCACTTCCCTTCACTGTTACAAAACAGTGGGTGGAGCCATAAAAATGCCCAGAAGGGCTGGCTGAAGCGTTTAAATCATTCCTGATCTTAATATTTTAAATGTTCCCTAAGAAGGTCAGGGGAAAGGGATTCGGGTGGCGCTGTGGACTAAACCACAGAGCCTAGGGCTTGCCGATCAGAAGGTCAGTGGTTCAAATCCCTGCGATGGGGTGAGCTCCAGTTGCTCGGTCCCTGCTCCTGCCAACCTAGCAGTTCAAAAGCACAGAGTGCAAGTAGATAAATAGGTATGGCTCCGGTGGGGAGGTAAACGGCTTTTCTGTGCACTGCTCTGGTTTCACCAGTCATGCTGGCCACATGACCCGGAAAAACTGTCTGCGGACAAATGTCAGCTCCCTCGGCCAATAAAGCAAGATGAGCGCTGCAACCTCAGAGTCGTTCACAACTGGACTTAACTGTCAAGAGTGCTTTACCTTTTTAAGACTGTCAGGGAGCATTACCAGCACAGAATTCAGATGCTGATGAGAAAGTCTACTTACATCTCCATCCACTTTCTCTCTCAATCGCTGAATGATCAAACCAAAGGAGATCACTATGCCTCTAGAGCCCTAGTGACCAAGGAACCAGCAGAGGAAGGTATCACAATGAAGGGCATGTCACAAGGACCTCCGCAACCTAGCAACCACATCCACTTGAACTGACACTACATAGTTTGCTTATATGGCTTTTAATCCACGTATTTGAGGATTAAAGCATCCCGAGATGAACAAGACAGGCCTTGGGATGAAATGCAACACAACACAACCTAGGACATGACCTAAATACTTTATCTGCTTCATAGCAAACTGGCATTTAGAAGCTTTGACAGTTAGGCCAGCTGACTTTATGTGTTGGAACACTATGGCTATATGTTGCAGATGTTCCTTCCAGGTCTGGCTGAAGATGGTTACATCATCAATATAAGCAAGGGCAAAATCTTTTAACCCCACCAACATCTTATCAATTAAACGTTGAAAGGTAGCCAGAGCATTCCTTAGCCCAAAAGCTAAAACAGTGAACTCAAATAACCCATCTCAAGTTCTAAAAGCAGTTTGGGGTTGATCTTTCGGATCCATAGCCACTTGGCAATATCCTTTGGTTAAGTCTATAGCTGAAATGAATTGGGCGGCCTCAATTGTTTCCACCAACTCGTCTACCCTAGGCATTGGACAGACATCAGGCACGGTCACTTGATTTAAACGCCTGTAGTACACACAAAAACGAACGGTCTGGTCTGGGAACCAGAATAACTGGGGAAGCCCAATGGATTAACCCCAGGTCCAGCATCTCTTGAATCTCTGTAGAGATGATTTCAGCCTGTGAACCTGTTACCCAATATGGGGGTGAAGCTACGGGTCTAGCCTCTCCAGTCTCAATTTTATGTAAAGCCAAATTAGTCTTCCCAGGGAAGTTTGAAAATACCTGCTGGTATTCCGTAAAAACAGCTTTAACTTGCCATTCCTGTTCTTTGGTTAAATCAAGGGACAGGATCATCTCTTTCAGGGTGCTTCTTTTACTTAACCTCCCCTAACCTGATAGTTTAATTCATGGCTTTATTTCCCCGCTAGTCTCTTAAGACTACGTTGCCTTGTTCATAATAAGGTTTAAGCATGTTAACATGGAAAACTTTACAATGTCCACCTTGTGGGAAGGTTTACTTTAGCAGAGTTAAACAATCCCCTTTATAAGTTTATGCAGCGGTCAGCTTGTTGCTGACTCGTCTGAGTTCTACTAATAAAAATGCCTTCCTGGTTAAAAATCCCTTTGAATCCCTCTTAAAGAATACACACACAAATCTGATTCATGTTAATATAAAACTATTTTACTCTCAGATTCATTCAGGTTTAAAAGAACTGTACCTGAAGGCAGGCTTAGGTTACATAACAAGCAAATAAACTATACCAGAGGGAAGTTGGTCCTGAGGTAACTGCAGCTGAGCAGTTATCTTTCAAAATTACCAGCAACTGACAAACTGGTTGTCACAGCAACCGGTTAGAACATGGAGGCCCTTAGTCCTCTGTCAGAATGTTGCACTTGACTGCACCTTTACATTACACACACCTTCCAAATTTAAATTAACCAAATAGTTTATACTGGAGATTCTAGTAACAATACAGAAGGGACCTTCCCAGGAAACTTCCAGCTTCCTCTTCTGTCTGGGACACAGCACCAGCACTTGATCTCCTGGCTTGAACTCTCGGTTCCTGGCTCTGGCATCATACCATGTTTTCTGCCATTGTTGGGCTTTCTGTATGTCGCTCGCTGCCAACTCCTTCAGTTCTTTAAGGTTATCCTGGAGCTCATGTAGGTACGCCATCACCTCCTGGCTCTCAATTTGTTCTTGGTCTGTCCATGCAGCTTTTAAGGTGTCCAAAGGACCACATGGTTGTCTTCCAAACAGCAACTCAAATGGGCTGAATCCTGAGCTTTCTTGAGTACCTCCCTGTACCCAAACAGGAAATGTTGCAACCGGGCATCCCAATCATTTGGGTGGTTGTAGGCGTAGGTCTAGAGCCTATGATTCTACGTCTCATTTATCCATCACAGTTCTCTTCTGGAATAGTCCAGTAACTCGACTGCCAGGTTTTCCGCTGTTGCATTTGAATAAAAACACCAGCTCTAGCTTAATCCTGAAGTCACAGCTTTATTTCACACCTGAAAAACTTATGCAGCTGCTCTGCTATCCAGAGGAAAGCCTCTTCCTTCTTAGTGTTGCATTCCCTGTTCATTTTACCCACCTATGCTCTTTTCCGGGCTGGCTCTCCTTTACTGACACAGACATCAGCCTGTCTCCTTAACTGACACAGAAATAGAGCTAGCAGGAAGGAAGAGGTTTCCCTACTACCCTTCTTAGTTTTCCCAACCATCTATTGTCCCCAAATAGATTGTTCTTTTTCTGAACTTTGAAATAGGCCTCAGACAGTTGGCTGAAATACCTTTCCTAAGCAACCTTAGTGGCTAATACTACCATAGAAGGAACATCACCATGGTGTACCTTCGCTGTCCTTTGAAAGATGGGTGTGGCGTTCGTACAGAGCCCCCAGTCGTTTCACGGACTATTGACCTGTACACCACGCCACATCCCACCCCCCTTAAAGAACTTTGGTTCAGGATGGATAACTGAACAGAGTTACACTCCTAATCAAACTGCATCTGACATGCACAGCAAATCAACACATTAATACTTACGTTATACATGCTTAATGTATCCTTGTCAAACCATTACCCTTCTGAACTTTTCCCATAGCTGCTCAGAGGTGATTCCAAATCGTGTGTAGATTAAATGTTTAAACATGTCAAAGTTTCTGGACTGGTCTTCTGGCATTTGGGCATATCTTTCTGCTAAAGTTCCACTAATTCTAGCCCTTAATATTACCATTTTTTCCTCATCCTTTGCTTGCAAATCATTGCATGCTCTTTCAAACGAGATGAGGAGAGCCTCTGGATTATATTATACACCAGTATGTCTTCTCACCCAGGATAAGGTGGTCATTCCTCAATCTACCTTGCCCCTCACGGGTGTATTTATCCCACCGCTAATGCCAATTTTGTGGCGTTCATACAGAGCCCCTAGTCATTTCACAGACTATTGACCTGTACACCACTGCTTTATTCTTCCGCTGCCACCAACCAGGTTTCTTCTGGTGAAATACTGAGTCTCAGTCAGGTTATAATGTCAGCAACGAAGATTAAAGTTTATTGAAGAACAAACAACTTTTAAATATGTTCAGAATGGTTTCTTAGATGCGTGCCCTTAACTAGATGTAGCACTGTCTCACACTGTCACACTCTTCTCCTTCAGTTCTATCCCTGTTTCCCACTCTGTCACAACCGCTAAGTTCGGCTTTTACTGGCTCTGTCTCCCCTATCTCCCAATGTTAAAACCCAAGGGCTGAGCTTCAAAACCAGGTAGGCTGCGCCTCTGAGCCTTCTCATTGGTCAATCTACATTAACCATTTCCATCTCCCTGTACAAACATAATCACAAGGAATGGGCAAATGCCACATCGGGCCCTGGGAGGCAGGAAGGGGAGGGAGAAAGGGAGGGGTAGGTCTCTGGGAGGGGTGAGACCTTTTCCCAAAGCGGAATAAGACTTTTCACGGTCTTGAAAGCCTAGAAAAGAAAGAGGAATGGGACCCAGAGCACTCTCCTGAATTGTATCCCAAGAGGAATCTACTATCTTATTCATGGATTGTTCCTGAAACATCTGTAGACATTTCCAATTCCAACACAAAGCTGTCCACTTTTATGCCACTGGAGGGGGGGACATTAGAGCAGTCTCCACAGATTGCAGCACAGAAATTTACCACAGAAGGACGGTGCATCTATGGTAATATTTCTCTTCAGAAGTACTGACTTGTCTACCAACATCCGAATTACTGCTAATGTGTCAAGTACTATTCCATCCACATTACGTTTTTTCGTTCTGGGTTTATGTGGCCCCCGCCAAAGGGGCCTCACTGGGTCCCTCGGGTGGCTTCTGGAGTCTGATACAGGCACTCTGCTGTAGAGGGGTTCAGGTGACGAGTGAAGATCACCAACATGGAGTTCTGGCCCCACCTGACGGTGGTGGTCGGGCTGGGTCTTATAGGTGTCCTTGGCCTGGCATAGTTGCTCCATCATAAGTTGCTGTTGGGATTGGAGCTCCAGCAGCCAGTCCGTCACTGTGGGAACTGCAGACACTGGCAGCGCGATTGGGAACAAATGCGGGTGGTACTCATAGTTGGCCTGGAACAGGGTCTGTTGGGTGGAAGTGTTCACTGCATTGTTGTAGGCAAACTCGGCCAATGCCAGATAGTCGACCCAATCGTCCTGGTGGAAACTGCAGTAGCACCAGAGGTACTGCTCCAACACCGCATTCGCCCGTTAGGTCTGTTCGTCAGTCTGTGGATGGTAGGCCGATGATAGACAGACCTCTGTTCCAAGAACCTGGTGTAGGCCACGCCAGAAGCGGGAGGTGAACTGAGCGCCACGATCAGAAATCGTTCTGAATGCTACCAGCATTCTGGTAGGCCATGCAGGCAAAAAAACATCAGTGGGTTACTAGACCCAGCGGCCGCCTCAGCCTCCCCTGACCAAACTGGTAGTGGAGCAGCTGTAAGTGATTGCCCAGCTGAAGGCAACGAGGTAATCCCTGCATCTGGAGCCAGGGCAGGCTCAGGCCCCTGACTCGGCCCAGCTGGTATTTGTTGCAGGGGAACCTGTGCAGACTGGGACTCTTCAGGATCAGGCCCCAGACTTCGTTCAGAGGCAAAGGATCCGGTGCAGACTGAGACTCCTCTGGTTCCAATATCTACAAATTTCGATAAAGTATATATATTAAAAAGGACATGTCTAGTAACCAATGAGCCGGCAGAGGGAGGTGTCACAATGAAAGGCATGTCACAATGACCTCTGCAATCTAGCAGCTCCTCTGACACTAGTAAGTTTGCTTATATGGCTTTTAATGCATGTTCAGCTTTTAAAAAATATGTAAAATGTGCCTATTCCTTTATATTCAAGCTGCAGTTATCCCTGCACCTACTGAGCATTAATGTCATTCTATATTGCTGTATGTGTCATTGGAAACAAAGAAATTGCCCCTTGCATATTATTCATTTTATTACCATCCTTCACTAGCGGGTCCCAGGGCATCTAAAAATAAGCATTGAAACAGTTAAGACCAATTATAGTCACCAGAACAGTTTGAATCCTTAAAAAAGCATATCTCAGGTGCCAAAGGCCAGGTAAACAGGTGTGTCTTCAGCATATGCTAGAAACTATATAATGAAGGTGTCAGATGCACCTCTGGAAAGGGAATACCTCAACCTCAACCAAGGAGCTGCTACAGGGAATGCTCTCTCCTGGCCCACACACACCAAAACTTCTAAGGGTGAGCAAGTGTGTCTGTGGGGAAGGAGGCTTTCATTCAGTGGTGTGCAGTGACATTTTTTGTAGGGGGACAGTTAGGGCTAGTTGCCTTGGGAAAACTACGCCACTAGATAGTATCCAGCAATTACAAGCTCCACCTGACTGTTGGCATACAGTGTAACTGCTTTTACACTATTCAGTGTGTCCAGTATTTGGCAGGTAAAAGTATTAGAACAGAGCGATCACACCTTCCCAGCACTCAATCGCTTAAATATAACATACTAATAAAACAAATGCAGTTGATCTTACCTTCATTCATAAGTTAATGCAATTCTCCTGTCTCCTTTCTGCACATCATAGAAGCTTCCTTGACTTTGCAGTTCAGTTAGAAGAGACTTTTCGATGGATATGAGAGAAAGTTGGGAAGGCTGGTCTTCACTCTCTGCGTGTTTCGAATGTAACTTTTTACCCGTTTTAGGCAGCGCTCTACAGTGGAAGCGGTCACTGAAATTGTTGCTAACAAAAGCCGCATGCCCCAGCAAAAACCGTCTGGCTGAAACTTAAGAGCCAAAGGCTTGCCCCCCCAAAAAAAAAAACACAGGAGGACTACCTGGAGAGTAATCCTATCTATGAAACAAGGCAGCAGCATCCATGGACGAGACCTGCCTGCACAATGTCCCTGAAGGCATAAGATTCGGACACAAGCGGAAAGAACAATGGCTCAATTATTCTCAAGAGTTATTTATTTATTTTTAAAACCAAAATGGAAAAGTGTTCAGCTGTGCCCACCCAAAAGGACCTGCCTCAGTGACACCACGTGGCTCAACCCAACCTCCATACAAAAGAAAAAACACTCCGGGGAGCCCGCCTGCCAGCGCCACATGGCCCTGGTTTCAAAACACAATAAATCGAACAAATAAACACACACCCCATAAGAATGCCAGCACACAATTAATTAAATTATTTCCCAAGTTTAAGGCCGCTTTATCCAAAGATTCCTCAAAACCGCAGACCAAAACCACGCTTTCAACCCAACACACGGCAAACAGACACAGCAAACCTAAAACACACAGCAAACCGAAAGGCCGAAGAACTCCGTTTCCCAGAATTCTTGGCCCTTGGTAACTAGGCAACCACTCACCCACACAAGGGAACTCGGCCTCCCAAGTTCCGCAGCAAATGCCAAAGCCGTGGCAGATTCAAAAAGCAGGCACAGCTGCAGAACCCTCCACTCCTGTTCTCCCCCCCCCCCGCCGCCGCTGCCGCCACCGAAACACCTGTTTAGAAGAAAGCCGTACTGCCCTCAGCAACCAGGCGTGTGGCTGAAAAGCTCCTGGCAGGCGCAATGGCGCACAAGTGCGAGCACCATGACCACCACTTGTGTCAACATGCAGAGGGGTCAGGAGGCCAGCTGGCAAGCCCAGCTCGGACGTCTCCTTCCATCGGCCCGTGCTCCAACATAAATCAGCGACCCGAACTTCAAAAGCCAGGGCACACAATTAGCAGAGTACTGGGCACACAGAATTAGGCGTGAGGCATAAGTCATGCTACAGCTACAGATTTATTAAACATAAATCAGAACAAAGAAACATGTCGTCTCTCTCTCATGTCGTCTTGGAGAGAACAGCAAAAGCTACACACAAACGGAAGTTCCCAGCAAGCTGTGCTGGAATGTAAACAGACCTGTGACATGCAATCTTATGCCTGTTCCTTAAGGTGGAACGGCATTCTCAACAACTTGATGCTAAAGCTTAGTGTTATGGTGAGGGGGATCCCAGGAGTGAAGCTGCAGACACATGGAGGAGGACGGTCGAAAAAGGAGCCCAACGACGATCCAAGCTGGAAACCCAGCGAAGGAACAAGCAGGTGCAGGCAGCTTAAATGGGCAAGGGGTGGATCTGAGGGAAGCCCACCATCGGCTCTGCCCCCTGGCACAGCCCAAATGCCAGCCTGCATCCCCTTTCGCCAAAGCAGGGTGCAGGCTAGGATCCTGTTCCTGATAGGCAAGGGGGGTGGCTTATGACCCCACCGCCTATCAGGAAGGGCACTGACGTTCAAGTTTCCTAATCAGGGCCCCAGTGAGGCCTCCGCCATCCCACAATGCCTCCACACCAAGAAGATGAGCAGACTTCTCTACGGAGGGAAGCATTTCTTCAACAGTAGACATACTGAGAAGCTGGAAGTGGCTGCATGTACACAAAATATGCATCCAAGGCTGCTGTGTTCTCCCTCCCCCCCCCACCCTCCTCAACTCTTCTTAGCCACTTAAAAAGGTAAAGGGACCCCTGACCATTAGGTCCAGTCGTGGCCAACTCTGGGGTTGCGGCGCTCATCTCGCTTTACTGGCCGAGGGAGCCAGCATTTGTCTGCAGACAGCTTCCGGGTCATGTGGCCAGCATGACTAAGCCGCTTCTGGCGAACCAGAGCAGCGCACAGAAATGCCGTTTACCTTCCCGCCGGAGTGGTACCTATTTATCTACTTGCACTTTGACGTGCTTTCGAACTGCTAGGTTGGCAGGAGCAGGGACCGAGCAATGGGAGGTCACCCCGTTGTGGGGATTCGAACCACCGACCTTCTAACCGGCAAATCCTAGGCTCTGTGGTTTAACCCACAGCGCCACCCGCATCCCTTCTTAGCCACTTACACCCCCCTAAAAAAAAATGGCTGTTTTGCCCTTCTGGGCAGGTTTGGAAGAAAGGCGTTGCTGGCAGTTCAGTCCAACAGAAGCAGCAGCAGGAGACCCCATTAGCTAAAGTGGTGCTTCAGGTTAAGTACAGACCTCCGGAACGAATTAAGTACTTAACCCGAGGTACTACTGTACATATATTTTACTTTGTATTATACTTAAATCATTTTAGCAGTAGGAAAAGGTCAAGTCAGGAGTTCAGATGCCATGTTTTCCCGCCATTTCAAAAATCCCACAGGCTGTGCCAAACCTGACACTACTTTTAGTATAGCTAGTCCATTTGCAGAGAAAACCTTTCTGTAGCTTTCTCTGTCTATAAAGCATGCTATTATTAGGTGCTGTTAGAGCTGGAAGTAGAAATCCCTGGCTCTTGTGAGCCCCTGAGCTTCAGATTGGTGATTCTCTCTAGGCATCAAAGAATTCACAGGTACCAGATCGATTCCACTTGCCCAGTTTCATCATTGGCTCTCTTCAATAGGAAAAGCTATAAAGTCTTCAGGCTGGGACAGATTAACCTGAGCCGTCAACAGAAGGAAACGACTGGCTTTGGGGTTACTCACTGATCGGATCTCTCCATGTTCACTCGTGGATCCCACCCCACAGCTGTCTACAACTCAACTTTAAGGGTAGAACAGAAATTCGATTCAGTTCAAATTTAAGCACAAATCTACCTAATTCACACTAGAGCAAAATACAATGCAACCATCCTTTGACATTCTTGCTTCTCTGAATTTTTGCAGTTCTCCAGCCAAGTAATGTGTGTGAAAATGCATGTATTAGTCAAAGTACTGTACAAACAAGTGTTCCTTTAGCTGTTGCTTTAGTGGAAACTGCTTTGCAAAAATGTATATATGCTAGGCAGAATTGCAGACAAGCATTTATATATTAGGAGAAATCAGCCCAAAATGCCAATGTATCTTCATAAGGATTTTTTAAAAAAAAACAAATGAAACCTGATGTGGAAATGTGGAGAACTAAATTTAAGGTTGAAAAAATAAAACACTGAATGGCAGACCAAGGTAATAGACTATATGGGACTGGCGGAGATGACCGGCAGAATCCGAGACCAAGGGAAAGAGACGGTGGAAGAAGACTGGAAGAAGTTTAAAATCTATCTCAAGAACTGTTGTAAAATTAATGAATGCTAAAATGTTTTGGGTAATGCAAAATAGAATTGCAGCGATTAACAATTGGATATGAGAAATAAGATCTAAAGAAAGTGGTATATTGAAATTAGGGGATGCTGAAAAGATTGATAACAGGGATGCAGAAAGGGGAGGTATGGGGAAGTCGCTGAAAGAAGGTTCAAGAAAAGAAAGGTTAAGAAAGTATACGTGTTTATATGTTTGTATGTCTATGTATTGTGTTGTATTGTTTTGTTTTATGTGTGGAAAAACCAATAAAAAATTTATTAAAAAAGAAAAAAGAAAAAATAAAACACTGAGATAAATTGAAATTGACAGGAGCTAGCTAGGGCTGGGGGGGGGGGTTACACTCTCGCCCTTGCAGCCAGGGGGGCCTAGCTTAATAGACTACATTATAGTGTGAAAATAACTTTTACATGCACTGGGTAACAAACAAAAAAAATATGTGTGACTCTGTTGTGATAATCGCTTTGTTGTGGTGGTCTGGAACCAAACCTCCAATATATCCGAGGTATGCTTGTATATGTAAATGAAATTTGTAAATGTTAGAGTAATTTTGGTAAACCTGTATGTGATAGTATGTATTGTGTTAAATATGTAGGTAAATACGTTAGATTAGAGTTAGGTTGGGAGTGGAAATGTGCCCCCACTTTAGGTGCAGAAACAATATTGTTAGGGGAGCACTTTGTTTTACCGTAGCATCGCTGATATTCTTGGCTACACACAACCATTGCAGCTGTGCTATTTCCTTCAGAATTCCCTACATCTTTCATCTGCTAATATCTTTTCAGGAAATATTGAAAACCAGTTGTGAGTGGAAAGCTAATTCACTTTGGTGCCTTGTTGAAAATACTGTCCTCCTTCAGCTGACACAATCTCAGCCGGCCTATTTCTTGAATCATTTTAGCCCTGAACAACTCTGGTACATGGAACACTTTTGTAGCACCAACATTACCAGGTTGAAAGTAATACTCTCAAACAATCATATTTTTTGCCTGCTTCGCCCAAAACTTGCATGGTATTTTATTTAAGAGTTGAGGGGGCTTTTAGTTTCCAACCCTGCAAAAAGCACCCTCTAGACAGATTTTACTTTTCTCAGGAGAGTGGCAAACAAACACAAAACTATTCACATATTCAAAGTGAGGGGAATGATTTATGCAGCCACTCTGAATTGGCTTTGCGACATTGTCACATGTCCAAATCTAATTGGCTACATGGTACCAGGGCGTACTACTTAATTCCTCATTGGCTGGGCTCACAAAGACAGCATGAAGAAAATGACTGTGTTTTTGAAATTGCACTAAAGCTGATGTCAAGGTGGGGGTGAGCACTGAGACAGAGGATTGGGGAACATTCAAACTCCTTCCAAACCCCTTGACTGCTACAAAAATATTTCCTGGTGAACATTTAGGTCAGCAGTAATAATTTCCATCTTTTATCCACTTGTGACTCTCCCAGGGCCAGTCCAAGATATTTTGGTACCTGAGGTGAACCACAAAATGGTGCCTCCTTCCCCAGGGAAGAAAGGATGAGTGAAGATCTACATCAGGAACATGGGGTGAGGGGGGATAAAAATCTACATCAGAATCTGTTGCCCCTGTGAATCTTGCCACCTGAGGCAGTCCCCTCACCTTGCCTCATGGGTGGGCCTATCCTATGCATCCATACTCTTATTATGTATGATGTTCACTATAAACAAATACTGTCATACTGTGAGCACTGATGGGTATTTCCACACATATATACACATATACATATATCCACATGTTGTGTTCATTCACCCGATTCCCCTGTCCAATGACCATTTGTAGATTCTCTTCCATTTCATTCTATCATCCTTATCAACATAGACATTATAAAACTGTCTTCTGTTCACTGGCATCAAAACAGTAGTCAGGTGAATTTTTGCCTTAAGAATTATTTAATAAGTAACATATGTAAATCAGTTGGCTCCATCACATACAATGTGCAGCCAATACTAATTGAAAAGACAGCTTTCATCTGATTCTTTCCTTCTTTTTGGGCAAGAAATGTGGGTTTCCCCCCCTCCCCCTCATTTCCATTTTTTTGGCAGCTCTTCGGCAGCAGTTAATATCAGTGAACATCTGTCCAGCAGGCAAGTGATTATTGACTCCAGCCAAGCATTAGCTTAAAGATTTGTAGGAGATAACTCCCTTGTCTTTTTAACTCTCTAAAGAATGTCCCTAATGCATACAATATTGGCTGAAAGGGGAAATCTGCAAATCTGTTTCTTTTTTCAATTTTTGGAATAGACATTATCATGGCAGCTGTTAAGACAGCATGGATGCTTCCAGTAAGCGGAGCAGCCCTCAGCTTAAAGGCGCTTAAGATGTTTGTTTGTTTAGGATTTATATCCCACCTCTACAGGAGAAATATTCAAGGTGGCAGACTATACAACAGAATTAAAACAATATGTTAAACATGTATTGCTAGTTTTGCAGCAGGTATTCCAGAGCAGTCCCATCACATCTGAGCTGGGTGCCATTTTGATACCCTGCGCCCTGACATAGTACCAAGAGGAGAGAAGGGCTTCCAACCATTCTGAGCAAAGTGTCTCTGTAAATAGTATACATTACAGCAGAAGCAGAAGCTTCACACGACAAAGATGTGTAAAGCGAACACATGATGGAGAGGGGAGGGGAAATGGCATCGCATCTGCCAGCTTCGCTCCTAAAATCCATGTGTTCATCCAGAGGTCTAAAACAGAGTCTCCATGCCTGTGCATCTATTCACTGTGTTCAGGCCCCCAAATGCATGCCTGGAAGTTTAAGTGGCGAACTAATGGTACCCCCATGCGTTCTGTATTTAGGCTGTGCTGTGGTTTGCAAGAAGCTGAATCTTAGCCTTCTTGTTCAATGTGTTTGCTTCCTGGTGTACAGATTTCTGAGTGGTATCAGGACCCACGCCCAGCCTTGGCTCTCTGAAAACATTCCAGTGATTAGAAACACAAACAGAAGGTAAGAGGGACCAAGGTGGTTTTCTCCCTACCATCCCTTGAAAATATCTGTGCTATGCTTTGTAAAAACTCAGTTTTTATTTTTCAATATGTCTGTTTCCAGCTTAGCAGCACACTCCAGTTTATTCCTTTATTTTATTAAGAGATTTCACAGGGTGGTTTACAAAAATAAGATAATATAAAAACATAACACATAGTAAAGAGAAATATTAAAACAATTTTCATAACTTACATAATTAACATCCTAGAAATGGCTTAACCCAACAGCCTCTATAAACTCGACCAAAAATGAGATTTATTTCTTAAATCTGGCATCTAAAAAAATACAAGGTTGGGGTGAGACTCATTTCAGTGGCTATCACTGAAAAGGTTGTTCAATGGGCCCCACGCTACACACCATTTAACAGAGGAGGTATCAGGAGAACTTCCTCCGCATATGTTAATACATGGTCAAATTGATACAGGAGGTGGTTTCCTCAAAGATATTTGGGTCAAGGCCATTCAGGGCTTAAAATGTCAACATAAGCACTTTGAATCGAGCCTGAAAGGAAATAGGCAACCAATGTAGCTGTTTGAGAATAGGGATTATATGCTACTCACCCACTGTTCCCATCAACACCCTGGCCACTGTATTCTGCACCAGTTGCAACTTCTGGATCATCTTCAAGGGCAGCCCCACATAAAGCACATTATGGTAGTCCATCCTGAAGGTTGGAAGAGTGTGAACAATTGTAGCCAAGCTATTACTGTCCATAAAAAATAAATCTATCTCACTAACCAAAACCAAGCATAGCAATGGCTAGATACTGAAGAGTGGCGATTATGGTTCTAAGACAATGAATTTAAGACAATGAACTAGCTCCTTCAAGAGCGGTGTAATCCCAACCAGAACAGGCCGTTCCACCAAATTCCACATTTAGTAAAAATCCAACCATAGAACTTCAATCTTATTTGTATTTAGTTTCAATTTATCACTCCACATGCAGCCAACTACCATCTATGGGCAATGATTCAGGACTTTCATTGCCCCTCTTGATACTGATGGAGCAAAGAGATGGAGCTGGGTGTCATTGGCATATTAATGACACTTAGCTTCAGATCCCCTGATTGTTGCTCCCTGAAACTTCATATAGATAACATACAGCACAGGTTAAATGCCTGATGACTGTAGGACCACATAGGATAGTTCCTACAGGGTTGAACAGAAGTCTCCAATGCTGCTTTCTGAAAGCAGCCTTGGAGACAAGAATGGAACCACCACAAAACAATGTCCCCAACTCCTCGAAGCTGATCCCAAAGATGCTGTTAATAAAGATGATGTTAATAAAAGTCAGCATGTTTGCACTCCCCCTATCTCTATCCCAACAATGGTGATTGGTGGCAGGCAGCCACTGACCAGGGCTTCAGTCCCCAAACCAGGCATGAAGCCAAATTGAAATGGGTCTAGATAATCGGTTTTTTCTGAGCATTCCTAAAGCTATTCTGCCAAGCCTTTCTGAGCACCTGACTAGTTTAGCATCACTTATTAATAAACATGCCAAAGAGAAGAGTTCAGATGGTACTGTACAGTGACTCTGTGTTCTCTTAAGGGTCTATTTCTATCGACAGCCATGAAGTAGTGTTATGATATCATCGGGAGTTGGAGTCCAACAACTTCTGGAGGACACTACATTTGCTACCCCTGATCTAGCCCTAAGCAAGTCTTATCAGCTTCAACCAGCATGGCTAGTTGGGCAAGGATGATGAGAGTTGCAATGCTTGACATCTGGAGGGTGGTCTGCTGGCTATCCCTGGGATAGAGTTCTGGAGTTTGTCTAGGATGATCTAAGCCCAAAGCCATTAAGCTTTACGTTTGTTGCCAGAATAAAATAAGAAAAAGCCCCCTGTGTGCAGCTGACAGCTCTTTAGAAGAAGGTTAGAAAACAACTGTAATAAGCAAATAAATACTAGTATTTATGGTTGTCTAGTAGGACAGTTGTAAATGCTGTTAATTCAATATGAGCCAAACGCCCACTGGAGCATTTGTTCCAACTGGAGTTCACTTAGTGCTATCCTAGAATAAGTTGATTTCTTATTGGCTTTCCAATATGCTTTTCACCAGCAAAATTATTTTGACTCTTACTCTTTACAGGGAATGTGGTAACATGATAATTACTGTAGTTATGTCTGTCAGCAGACTTCTTATGAGGCAAAAGCAACCTTGTACCCAGTAGGTACAATTTCTTACCTATGAAATCCCCTACTTCTGCCCTTTCTTTCAGGTGACAAGAAGCAACTTGTGAACTATAGGTTTTTTTTCAGCCTCCCGAAATTGTCAGCAACAGCAGCCATTATTCCACCAGTGCCTGCGAGACTATTTCTGGAAACAGAGCAGCCTCTTTGAAAGCCTGGGCACTTCTAGGAACCTTAGTTTGAATGAATACGTTAGACTTATCATATGCATATATGTAGATCCTCCAAGTGTCACTATTTTCCAGGGACGTCCCTGATTTAAAGAATCCATCCTGGTTTCTGATTTGATCCAGGTATGCCCCACTTTTCCTTAAGATGTCCCTATTTTCAATGGAGATATGTTGGAGGGTCTGGAGTTATCTGACCCCCGAGCCGTCCGAAGGCAGCCTTGTATAGGAAAGTGTTTTTTTAATGTTTAAGGTTTTATGTGGTTGGGGCAACCCAGTAAGATGTGTGGCGTATAAATAGTAAAATTGTAATTATGGAATGGGAAGTCCCTAGTTTCACTGGGGAAATGTTGGAGGGTATTATTCATGCTATAAGAATGCTATTGAATGCGGGTGGCGCTGTGGTCTAAACCACCGAGCCTCTTGGGCTTGCCGATTGGAAGGTTGGCAGTTCGATTCCCCGCGACAGGGTGTGCTTCCTTTGCTCTGTCCCAGTTCCTGCCATTCTAGCAGTTCGAAAGCACACCATTGCAAGTAGATAAATAGGTACCACTGTGGCGGGAAGGTAAAATGGCGTTTCCGTGCATTCTGACACTTGTCACAGTGTTCCATTGCGCCAGAAGCAGTTTAGTCATGCTGGCCTCATGACCCAGAAAGCTGTCTGTGGACAAATGCCAGCTCCCTTGGCCTGAGAAGCGAGATGAGTGCCGCAACCCCATAGTTACCTTTGACTGGACTTAACCGTCCAGGGGTCCTTTATCTTTACCTTTCAACATGTGGCAAACAGAACATTGCCTGAACATTGTCTCCTTTGACTAAGGGGACTGACCTGCAAGTAGAAAAATGCTTGTTCCTCAGGTGACTGAGCTCAGCTGGACTGTTTTTAGCCAGCATCTGTTCATCAGATTTTAGAGAGTGCTCAGGCATTTGCCAACTGCTTCCACCATTTCAGTCAGCTCTACCATTAGGCAAAGTGAGGCAGCCACCTCAGGCAGCAGAGTTTGACTTTCATGAAATGGTAGCAAATTATATTCCCATTTCATACAGTCTCTGTCAGGTTTGAGATTAATAATATATACTGCCCTAGTCAGAATCTGTGCATATCATATATGTGAGAGTGTTATGTGTGGCTTTTTCTTGTTGTTTAAGAAAACCTATTTCACTTTGAACTTTAAATAAGAGTCATTGATTTTGTTCCATTTCATCTCGACAAAGAAAAATCTCTATCCAAAGAGAAAGGTTGTTCACCATTAAGTGCAAGCAAAGGGGCTCCTTGACCTCAGCCAAGTTGTTAATGAGGAGGAAGCTAATGGGGGGAAATTGATCTCTTCATAATTTATCCAGGGAGACAGGGATGTTGCAAATATGAAATCTCATTATTATCACAGTTTGGGGGAGTAATATTTTTTTTTTAAAAAAAAAAAACCTGGAGAAGTCAACATTATTAAGTTTCTTCCCAGCCAGAAACTTTACACTGCAGTGGTGGCAGTTCTGGCCTGTTTTAAATCATTTCTGCATGCTGAGTTCTCCTTTGCTTCCCTGGTTAAAACTACTGCTGTAATAAAGCGCTAGTCATTCACTAGCAAATCTTCCAGCTCCCAAGAAGCTACAGGGCCAGCCTATGAGAATAAAGTGGTGAGCTATACATGGGCCTTATTATCCTGTTTGGGCTAAGCTGATCTTCCTTTACCGCTGCTCTTGCTTAGTTGATGCTCTTACCCCTTTGGCCAATGGATGGGGCTAGAGTATCCTTTCCCTTTGTTTCTGGTCTTAGTTGAGATGGGCAGATGAAGCAGAGCATTCTTTCATGTAGGGAGAGGGCAAGCCAATGGTTGGCCAAAGCACATCTCATCATTCAGCATCAGTGACAATGTGCAGGCACCGTCTAATTAGGAGCTAAACTTGATTCCCCTTCATGGCAGCCAGCTACCCACCTCCACCTTTGGCCTTCTTGCTGCCTTATCTGGGCTGATGCAAAAGGACAAAGAGGGTCCTTCCCAGAGCCAGGTATTCAGGCAATGGGCCCAGGAAAATGCCTTCAGTTTTTAGAATCTAAGCTTAAAAAGTGTTTGTAACTGCAGAGCCATAGCAGGCAATCTTCCCAAGCCACGTTGCCCCGAATTCCTCACTCTGAAGGACCCATTTGGCTCTTTCTTGGCCCCCAAGTGGCAGTGGCTCCCCATTCTTTTTGGCCAAACATAAAAGAATGGGGCAGGGGTCCAGCGGGCAAGGTCATCAAGAGGGGGGAAGCAAGCTCCTTGTAGCTGCTGCTTCTCTGGCCAAGGGACAAGGCCAAGCTGGTCTCCACCTTGCTTTGACGTTGCTCCTAGGAGGTAGCAGGTACAGCCTCTCAGTGACTCGGTCCCTTGGCTGTTGGCAAAGGCCCGAGTGATTTGCTGCTTGGTTTGTAATCAGTATTTATATGATGTGTGAATTAATTTTATTCACCGTTTTGTACAACACTCTGGGATCATTTGATGAATGGCAATTAAGAAATGCTTTACATGAATAAATAAATAAGTATAAGGCAACCACACCTCCTCCCCATCGATTGATAATGAAGCCAAGCTAAGAGGGAATGGATTTCCTGCATCCATGAAACCAAAGTTTACGATACCACCTTTCTTCTTCAATACAGTAAAATTGCAACTTGCACGTATTTAACATGCGTGATACCAATATGATGTGGTCGAAGGCTGGCTGGTTGAAATTACATGAATTAAATGCAGCAAAGGGGGAGAGCTTAAAAGCTCTTCTTGTGCAGGGTTTTCCCAGCATGGAAAAATCTTTTAAGCTCTGCACCTTCCTTGCATTCCAGGCTCTGGGGTGCTCTTGTGCAGGCGTGGTCTCCCGAGATCTCGCAGGAACTTGGACAGCCCCATGAAATCTCATGCAAGAGCATCCTGGAGCCCATCAAGCTTGGTGTGTGTGTGTTTGCAAGGCCTGCTTGGCGCACGGCTCCAGAATGGTAAGGATAATCCTTCAGTCGTGTCCAACTCTTCGTGACCCCATGGACCAGAGCACGCCAGGCACTCCTGTCTTCCACTGCCTCCCACAGTTTGGTCAAACTCATGCTGGTAGCTTCGAGAACACTATCCAACCATCTCGTCCTCTGTCGTCCCCTTCTCCTTGTGCCCTCCATCTTTCCCAGCATCAGGGTCTTTTCCAGGGAGTCTTCTCTTCTCATGAGGTGGCCAAAGTATTGGAGCCTCAGCTTCACGATCTGTCCTTCCAGTGAGCACTCAGGGCTGATTTCCTTAAGAATGGATTGGTTTGATCTCCTTGCAGTCCATGGGACACTCAAGCGTCTCCTCTAGCACCATAATTCAAAAGCATCAATTCTACGGTGATCAGCCTTCTTTGTGGTCCAGCTCTCACTTCCATACATCACTGCTGGGAAAACCATAGCTTTAACTATACAAACCTTTGTCAGTAAGGTGATGTCTCTGCTTTTTAAGATGCTGTCTAAGGTGGAGCAATTACAGCCTGACCTCAAATATGAGCTAGACATACCCACAGGACTTTTTTTTTTCAGCCGGACATCTCAGGTGGGCACCAGTCCCATTATAATAAGAGGACAAGGGAGGCATTTGTGGTGAGCTCCGGCACCTCTTTTTCTAAGAAAATGGTGCTCGCTCGCGCTCTCTCTCTCTCTATATATATATATATATATATGAAAATAAAATAATATCTTGGTATTACTGTGCTTGAAAACTACCTCAAGATTGGTTTAAAGAGCTTTTTATTCCTCAAAAGTCATAGGGAGAAGTCATGCTTCCTGCTTCTAATTAAGTTGATGTATCGGACGAAGGATTTCTGCATCCTACCTTTTTCTCAGGTTAGCTGTAAAAACCACTCAGCCAAGTAGTGAGACAATGAGAGCTAATTAAAAGCACCAGTGTGGCAGTAGTAAAGTAGCACAGTATGCAGACAAGATCCAGCTCTTCTGCGCAGGTATTTCAACATGTGTGCCCTGAATTAAAGAGCTTGCCTATTTTTAATAACTCAAGGAGATTAGATAAACAAATAGAGATACATTCTGATAGATAGATGATAGATAAAGATGGATAAACACAGCATAGATAGATAGATTCTATTTATAGCCTTCTCTTCATACAGATTCCAGGTTTATATGAAGACACACAGAGAGACAGGGTTGACTGCGTAAGTACATAGGTGAATGGATGTAAGGATTATACACATAATGATTACAGGGCTCCATATAAGGATTCTGCATATATATATATGTGTGTTATATTTCTAAAATATAATGATCAATATAGCATCTTTCCCTTTAATAGGTCCAAGCAAAATTAAACGCCCAGGGATTCATTTAACCTCATGTGACTTGTACATGGAAAAAAGCAAATTTTGTCGAGATAATTAATCAGCCTTGAGCAAAGCACGCATAAGGGTACCTTTATTCATTAGCTCACTGGAAGGAGCCAATAAAACATAAATTGATTACTTCGACTGCATTATCTTTTCTAGTTGCTGCCAACTGTGGCTCCATCTTGCTTTCATTTAGTGCATTAAGTAGAATCATGATTTCTATTATTTAGGATGGAACAAGATAGAGAAATGAGACAAGTTTCAAACTGATGGAGAAAATGCAAAGTAGCCAAAAGGACTGGCTAGCCATTCTTTTTAAAACCGTGATCATGAAATTCAGTCAACATACACACACAAAAAGGGGAAACGTCTGGCACCTTGAAGACTAACAGATTTATTGTGGCATTAGCTTTCATGGAAAAGAGCCCAGTTCATCAGATGTTTAACAATATTGTTGTTATTGTTTTGCTGTTTTGTTTTCATTATTTGTTTTTATCCTGCATTTTATTTTGCTAACCGCCCTGAGATCGTATGATGAAGGATGGTGTTTAAATCTAATAAAGAAATAAAATAGTAACTAAAATAAATATCATCTTAAGGTACCACAAGACTTTTTACTTTTTTGCCATAACAGACTTGGGCGGCTGCATCCTCAGGACAAAATTCAGCAAAAAATGTTGCAAATGAAGAACACTGAGGACATGCACACACGCAGTGCTATAGCCTGGAATATTGGGTGCAGTTACATTAACTAACAGTGGTTTTCATCTACAAAACTTACCCCTTATTACGTATCAGCTGTCCTGTGCATACCCAGCCAAGGAAGGAATTCTTTATTGACAAAAGCAGGCACTTACACCATAGATGCACATTTCTAGCATCTACATTATATGGCTATTTTCCAACTGCCCAGGAGAGCAGTTGAAGTAACAGTCAGGCCATGCCCCACACCCCCATGGCTTATGTGCCCTCGTCTGATGGGGTGCATGAATGCAACCTGAGACTTCCTGCATGGAAGTCTTTATTGTACTTCCCTCTTCAAGCACCTCCTGGTTCTAGGAGACAGCAGAGCAGGGGACAGCAGGGATTTGACCAGCCCACCCACCTGAGCAGCCTCCTCTGCTTCTGACCCATCTGGAACTTCTGCCTCTGTCTCTGATGGCTCATAGCCTTCCCTTTCCCTGGCTCCTACCACGCAGGTGGCACCAAACTTCTCATTGGTCCACCTCCAGCCCTCCTGCCTCCATCATACACCCATCAGAGCCCTGTCAGTCCCTGACATGAGCCTACATAATGGATGGATGGATGGATGGATGGATGGATCATAGATTCATAGAATTGTACAGTTGGGAGGGACTCTGATGGATGAGATATTTGACAATAGAACTTGAACCATGGCCCGATCTCCATCAGGCCTTCCTCTGCTCCAATGGCTCTTAGGGCATGGCCACTAATGACCAGTTTCTAAGAAAGGATTACTGGTATGCCGAATACGGGGATGTTTCTAAATTATTGACTATCTTGGCACCTTAAGCTTTATCTGGGCTAAGGGTCTAGGATTAAGACAAAAGTGTCTGAAGTGGACTTGGGCAAAACGAACAGCACATTTTCATAAATGGCAATAACTATGCATTTCTTTCATCAGAAAGAATGAGTTAATGGAATGAATGGAATGTAGGAGGTGTATGCTATAGCCCCAAATTAGATATTTTAGGGAAAGAATCATATGGACTTGTGATTACAACCTTTGTTTCCCTCTTCTACCTTTTTTTTTGGGGGGGGGGTTGTTGTATTCAATCTGCATCTTAGTCCAGAAGCGATAATTTAACATGGCTGTGCCATTCTCATAAGCCACAGCTTGTCAGTTTGCTGAATTATCAGTACCAAGTCAAGCAGTGCAGTAGAAACAGATCGCATGTGCCAATTTTCCTTCATTTGCTTACCATTTTCCAGTCACTGGAGGAAACTGCAAATGCCAGTCTTTCTCTTGCATGATAGAAGTGCGTCGAACTCAATAATTTAGCAGATGTTCATGGACAGCAGGTGGTCCAATGAATTACAGCAAAGACACAAGTCATTAATGTTAAGGTTGCTAGTCATCAAACTTGTTAAACTTATACTTTACAAGTGTCTTTTAAACTAAAAAAAACCAATAAATTATAATCCCCTATGTAAGGGGCTGCAGGAAAGGTTACAACATGGGGCTTTTTAGTTCAGAGGGTGAACTCAAGGGAGATGTCTAACATTATGTGATGTGGAGAAAGTGATCAGGGAGAAGTTTGTTCTCCTCTCATGATACTAGAACTCAAGGACATTCAATGAAGATGAATATTGGAAGATTCAGGACAGACAAAAGAAAATACTTCATATAGCACAAAGTTAACGTTTGTCAGGAGATGGAGTGAAGCATAGGTCAGCAATCAGAGCAAAACAAAGGAGACTTCTCCTCTCCCAAGCAATCTCAGACTGCATGTGCGCACAAGTAATTTCTGCTCTGCTCTTTTCATTTCTCTGTGTGACCTAGATCAGGAGAAGGGGAGCTGGTCGCAGCAGGATGGAGAGACACCCTGGATTCTTCAGTAGCCTGCCCCTCTGTCTCCTGGCCCCCTCCTCTCCAGCCTCTGCTTCTGCCTCGGAGTCTGAACTGCTGTCTGCCACAGCCTCTTCCTGCTCACTAAACCCTGTTGCCTCTTCAGCTTCTGATAACTCCTCCTCCCAATCTGCTCCTTCTTATCCCTCTGACCATTCATCATCATCCCACCACCAATCCCCTGGCTCTGAGCCTTCTTCCCCTGCGGTGTCCCTTGAGGGTTCCCCGGCTGGCACTTGCCTCAAGTTGAGAGAGTGTTGCAGTGGCCAATGTGAGAACAGATGCCAGCCTAGATGGGCCTTTGGCATGATCCAGCAGAGCTATTACATGAAGTGACACATCACCATGATCTTAAGCAGGAACACAACCTCCTTTAATAGATTCTCCCTCCAACAGACTAGGAAGAATGAAGGACCAGAACTTTATAATTCTCCACACCACACATAAGAACAAAACACATTGCTTTGAGAATGGGCTTTCCCCCCTACAATGTAGATTTACTTCAAAAAGTTGCCTCAAATCAATAGGCAATCTGGCGTGCCACTGTAACATGACGCCACATTACGTCATGGGTGCCATTGGGCACCCATAATCGAGGGGCCCAAGTCAGCCCCCCTGCTCTCTGGTGTGTTCAGCATTTTTCAGAAATGGAAGTTCTGCAGCAACTTCTGTCGTTTAGGCCATTTTGTGCAGCACGTGTGCCAATTGGAACTAAAAACAGTGCCAAATTGGAATTCTTTACCAATGTACACAGGTGACAGCCTTTTAAAATCCATTCCCCATGCTCTTTTAAGAGGAATAATTGACAGAACAGTGAGGTGCAACACACTGAAGAATGAGGCTCAGTAGCAGCACTTAATTTGGCTGCGAGAATTTGTCTTCTCGAGAGCGTCATCGTTTAGCTGCAACCGTCTTCCGATTTCTAGGTGCTAGTTTCTGAAAAATGATGATGGCTTGAATCTGCTGCAGTATTAAAAATGCTCAGGGAGCTTAAGTCACCGGGTTGAAACGGATATTCTTAAGAACATTTGCCTTATACCAAATCAGACCATTGGTCTATCAATCTCAGCTTTGTCTACAGTGACTTGTAGTAGCTTTCCTGTGTTTCAGCCAGAAGTTTTTCCTAGTGCTATTTGCAGAGGCGCGGGACACTGGACCTGGGAGCTTCTGCATGGAAAGCAATAGTGCATTGTTTTATTCTAGAAACACTGGTGCAAATCTACCTTGTTCAGCATAAATATTGCCAGCACATGCAGCCACCCTGACCATTCTCATCTGATCAAAGGCAATGATACGCACATTAGGGCAGGAAAATTCTGCAATGCATGTTATTAGTAAACATATTAGGAGGAAGTGTGATGCTGCCAGTTTAACTCTAAAAGGGAAATCAAGTCTGCAGTATGGTGTCCTGTGTGTCATTAGATTTGGGTCGAATAGACCTGGCTTCATGGCTGTGCAGGAACTGCGTGACTTTGGACCAGCCACATACTTGGAGGGTTGCGTTAGAGGCATAAATGGCATCATCCTGTTCCCTGCCAATATTGCTAAAAATGAAAGACCGCTCGCTTCAGCTAGTTTCTCAGGGGAAGTATGCCATAAATTTGAAGAGAGCCCTGCACGTCTCCAAAAGGGAAAAGCAACCCAGGACTGATGAAAAATGAACTCGAGCTGAACTCTCCCAGTGGCAACTCAATGAGGAATAACAATGAGATATATGTGAGGATAATGGTGTGAAATATTCTATGAGACACAGAAGGGTGACCTAGTGTTCCCGTGCAAAGGAAAACAAGGATCAGGTCTGACGTGCTAAGCAACCTGTCTCCCTGGCAGCTCATATATAAGGAGGAAATTATGTTCTCCATATGAGCCTCGTCTAATTTAATAACAAATGCTCACACTTTCAAAATGCTGCAGAGGCTTTCACAACTCACTTAATGCTTACAAATTACTTCTAATACTGTACACTAAAAATAAAACATGCCATTTGCTGATTCATTAATAAGTCATATAAGGCAGGTGAAGGTACACATAGCAATTCTCTGAACCTTTGGCATTAGTATTCAAATCTCTTCCCCCCCCCAACCCACCCATGTTGTATTTTCAGAGACTTGGTAATAGCACCTCATCAGGAGTACTGGAAATCTTATAGGGATATGTATTGCACAGTCTTGACTTCCAGTGCAAAATGTGAAACATGGAACACAGCAGCTTCTTTGGGGAATTTCTATATTTATTGAACATTTCTAGCCCAAAGGCTGCATAGAGCCTGGAAATTTCCAATTTCCTGAGACATACTCTGCACACCAACACCCTTGCAATGTCCAGCGAGCTCCACATCTCATGCCCTCAGTTATGGCAAACCTTCAAAATGTAGCAAAGCTCTCCCCCAGAAATAGTATGACCAAAATTGTAAACATATTAAGGTTATGGAACCCGTGCCTGTGATATACAGTAGATGACAATCACAGAGTTTAGGTACAGAATTCTAAGCCACCCTGACAATTCCATTCCTGATGTTCTTAACTCTTTGCCTAACCTTCCATCCTTTCTGCTCAAGCCCTCAAAATTTATGTTGCATTTCTTGCTTCAAGTACACGTCACATGAATATTTGGCTTGTGATCCTGGATTTTTAAAATTATTTATTTCACCTTCCCATGTTGAATGTTGCTTGGCTTGCTCCGCTGAAACACTTGCAGGCAACCAGCAACTCTGCCTGACTGTCTGTGGCTGTAAACCAGGAATCTTCAAGACCCAGGAGCCACTTTTAACCCAAACATGTATTTGGGGATCCATTTCTTAATCTTTTACCATGATTTACACGGTAGTAGTGCTCCTGTTGCGGCCTACCTCGGATCAGGCCACAACCCACCAGCTGAAGACCGGTGTTCTAAACTACTCTACCACAATAGGATACAAATCAAGGAAGAATTTAACAAGTTCCCTTGAGTTCCCTTAGGAAAAATGAAATGAAATACTACTACAGTGGTACCTCAGAAGTCGGAACGGAATTCGTTCCGGAAGTCCGTTTGACTTCCAAAATGTTCGGAAACCAAAGTGCGGCTTCTGATTGGCTGCAGGAAGCTCCTGCAGCCAATCAGAGGCCATGGAAGCCCTGTTGGGCATTCAGGTTCCAAAGAACATTCACAAACCAAAACACTCACTTTGCGGCGTTTGGGAGCCAAAATGTCCAAGTACCAAGGCGTTTGGGATCCAAGGTACGACTGTACAGTGGTACCTCGAGTTACATACGCTTCAGGTTACAGACTCCGCTAACCCAGAACTAGTGCTTCAGGTTATGAACTTTGCTTCAGGATGAGAACAGAAATCGTGCTCCGGTGGCGTGGCAGCAGCAGGAGGCCCCATTAGCTAAAGTGGTGCTTCAGGTTAAGAACAGTTTCAGGTTAAGAACGGACCTCCGGAACGAATTAAGTACTTAACCCGAGGTATCACTGTACTTGAAATTCAATAGATCCTATAGCTGGAATTACATACAATCTAACCTCTGCTTTTGGGGGGTTATTTTTAAGATGGTTTAGGATAATTAGACCTTTTTCTAGAAAAGATTTTAAAAAAGCATTATTTTTATTACTAGGCATTGAGGGTACAGTCTTTGGAATTTGGGGGCTAAATAAAAGTTTTTTCAAGGTAAAAGGAGTAACACAGAAAACTTTTGCTTGCCAACCAAGAGAAAGAAACCCAAGTTTGATGAGCCAAGGAACCAGTATTCAAGTTCGGCATCTCAAATGGCAAAAAGGTTTGCATTTTTTAAAAAAAAAGTTTAAACAAAATATTCATGGAACAATTTCAGGCACCAACCAAATGTGTAAATATGACCATCTGCTTGTGGGCCGATGAATACAAACAACAGCAACACATGCCACCGACATCATATGCCAACCATCACCTTGATCATCTTATGTTCGTTCTTGTCTCCTTCCTCTCCCTGAACTGTTGCATATGCATGCGCATATAAAAATCACTCAGCACAGTTGGAGCCCAATCCTTACGGGAGCATGAGGTGCTTCCCTGGCATACATGATAGCTAATCACAACACTCAAACATCTCCAAAGAAGAAGAGGGGCAACTGCAAACCTAGCTCTAATTAGAACACAAGACTTTCCGGCCTTCCAGTGCCCAACATCTCTGCCCACATGACCGAGCACAACGGCCTGATGCGAGGGACGTTCCTTTTTTTGAGAAATGCACAGCATTGGCTGCCACTGCCCATTGCAAAAAACAAAAACAAACCTACACAGGAAGCTGCAAACCTTCACATGTTATATAATAATAATAATAATAATAATAATAATAATAATAATAATAATAATTTATTTATACCTCGCCCATCTGGCTGAGTCTCCCCAGCTACTCTGGGCAGCTCCCAATCACATGTTAAAAACAATACAGCATTAAATATTAAAAACTTCCCTAAACAGGGCTGCCTTCAGATGTCTTTTAAAGATAGGATAACTGCTTATTTCCTTGACATCTGAAGGGAGGGTGTTCCACAGGGTGGGCGCCACTACCGAGAAGGCCCTCTGTCTGGTTCCCTGTAACCTCACTTCTCACGGTGAGGAAACCGCCAGAAGGCCCTCAGTGCTGGATCTCAGTGTCCAGGCTGAACGATGGGGTGGAGACACTCCTTCAGGTATACAGGACCAAGGCCGTTTAGGGCTTTAAAGGTCAGCACCAACACTTTGAATTGTGCTCGGAAAGGTACTGGGAGCTAATGCAGATCTCTCAGGACTGATGTTATGTGGTCCCGGCAGCCACTCCCAGTCACCAGTCTAGCTGCCGCATTCTGGATTAATTGCAGTTTCTGGGTCACCTTCAAAGGTAGCCCCACGTAGAGTGCATTGGAGTAGTCCAAGCGGGAGATAACTAGAGCATGCACCACTCTGGCGAGACAGTCCGCGGGCAGGTAGGGTCTTAGCCTGCGTACCAGGTAGAGCTGGTAGACAGCCGCCCTGGACACAGAATTAATCTGTGCCTCCATGGACAGCTGTGAGTCCAGAATGACTCCCAGGCTGCGCACCTGGTCCTTCAGGGGCACAGTTACCCCATTCAGGACCAGGGAGTCCCCCACACCCGCCCGCCCCCTGTCCCCCAAGAACAGTACTTCTGTATTGGTTGACTGTGAATGTCCAGAAAACAGATCCTATGAAGTCCTCTTGTCCTCTTGTCCCCAAGACTTGGATGGATGACATAGCAAAGGGCATAACAAGTTTATGTTTCTGTCATTGAAACATTCAGCGCGTGGATTACAAGTGGAAGATGAATAGTAGTCTAATCATTATTTTCTTTATATTAAAAAACCCTTTAGATGCACCATTCTGTTTTTATACAGTTGTTAATAATGCGTAAAAGAAGGCCATGTTATCCTTTGTGGTAATGAGTCTCGGTCTGTGGGAAACCTCATTCTGATGACCCCAGAAGCAGAAAGTCGGCTGTGGGTGGTTGCTAGGGAACTAATGGCATGGTTTCTCTGGTGAAATTTTCAATTTCATTGAAATTGAAAATAGAAATGAGAGAATTCCCCTGCTGGAAAAGACCACAATCTGTCAAGTACAGCATCCCATTTCCAGAAGCAGCCAGCTAGTTGCCTTCAGAATTCACAGGAATGGTATGATCACTATCCCCTTTTTTCTTTCTGACCCTCAGAGGTCCACTGGTGCTGGGTTTGCAGTCTCCATTTACCTATGAAGGTCTAACAAAGGTTTTTCAATGTGATCTAAGCTGATGGCTATTGCTACTTATGTTTTCACGCCATCGTGTCCAAGATGTGCAATGAGAAGATGTAAAAAAAACCAGCTGGAAAACAAGACAGGCCGCAGTCGTCTCTGCAAACTCCCACTGTCCACCATTCAAGGATTACGCTGACTTATGATCCCAGCATGATACCTGCAAATAGAGGGAACCAATGAACTTGTAATGATAGAGGCACACCCACAATACCCCTCTTTATCACAACTAGGGAACGGAGAAATCATGATTTGGTTTGCATTTAAAGGCAAGCTTACCTAACTCTCTGTGGCAACAATGGAAGGTTGCCAGGGGGGAGGCATTTCAGGCCCAATCCCTGAGAGCAGCAATATAGGATCCAGTGGATCCCAGGCTCTCAGCCCTGGCCCATCCTCAGAGCACTCCATTTTGCAGCTGTCAACTGGGCTGTTCTGGCGGGCCCATCACTGGTGGATCTTCCACTCATCCACCAATTCAACAGACAGTGGGAGGCTTGCTGAACCAGCAGACATGAGCAGAGTGATGCCTCCACTCATTCCAAACCCCCCATAGCCCCTACATAAGGGGGGAGTTTGGATCGCAGAGTAAGAGTTTTATAATGTCAGTGTGCAAGCAGTGTCTCTGAAATGGTTCAAAACCAGTTTGAAATGTCTAAACAGAAACCAAATCAGGGAGTTTGTTAAAAAAAATTAATATAAATAACAATTTGGAACCATCCCCATGTTTTTAATGGTTCAACTCCCTGATTTCCAGTTCTGTGTGTGGTTGGCCTTGCGGGCAGGGAGAGGGGAAGCAATTGATCTATCAATTAAAGCAGTATTGGAAAAGAAAGGAAGAAAGCCATTCACTACTGGCATATAAATTCCTAACAGTGTAACTACGGGAGAATCTACAGTTCAAGTTTACATCATAAAGTGTTTTTGTTGTTACTGTTATTTGTACCCCACCCATCTGACTGGGTTGTCCCAGCCACTCTGAGCAGCTTCTAACATATATAAAAACATAATAAAACATTAAACATAAAAAACTTCCTTAAATATTTTAAAATATGTTAAGTTAATTCCTCCAATGATTCCTGCATACTGGAGCCTTATATCACTGTTACTTCAAAGCCAAATATTTTGAAGCATGCTCCTGACTCACTAGAAGAAATCACTCATGGAACTAGCAGGCAAGGTGCCATTTCTACCAAGTACAGAACACCCATACTGTGCATACTGAAGAAGAAAGGCAGAAATCCTCTGAAAGTATAGTATGTCATATGACAATACAGAGAGACTTGTCCCTTTGCTGTCTATGGGCTGTGTTTTCCTTCTCTTTCTCCTCGGGGCTAAAAGAGATGCGATGTCGGCAGGCTCGTATGTTTGCATACAGGTCGTGCCCTGATCGCACAGACTGTGGTGTTGAGAAAACCAGCAAAAGGGATGTTTACATGAAGTGAGCCTGCCTATGGCTCATCCTCCCACTGCTAGCACTTTCTCCCAACCAAGCATACTCTTGATATATGAGTTCAGCTCAAGAGAAAGGGCAAATGAAAGCAGTGAGAGACAAGCTGGCATGGGGAGGGTTCTGAACTCCTCACCCATAAGCCACCACCATCCAATATTCTCCTCCTTCCTGAAAAGTCTCTGCTCTTTCCTCCTCGCTGCTCTGTATGCTGGGAACTGTCTCCCAGATCACCTGCACAATGCCATCTCTCTCAAACGCTCCTTTTTTGGGGGGGGGATAATCAGTCTCATATAACCAACATACCTGTCTAATTGATGCTTGAAAGGGTTAAGACCATAGAGAAAGCTGTCCTGCCAGGCTTAGCTCACCTTGGGAGGGACTAGGTCATCAAGTCTTTGTCCTTCCCATCCACCACAACCCCCCAGTCTACCAGAGAAACTCAGCGTGTAAGGAGGTCTAAGCTGGTTGCTGTAGCTCAGACCGCATGGCACTTACAAGCCACTCTTGAGTTCCTATACCAATAATTTAGGAGCTTTTCTCACACGCTCAGGGCTAATTAGAGTGTTGACTCTGCAGGGAGGACCCACTGACAGAGGAGAGGTCCCATTAAGAATGAGGGAGAAAGATGCGCCTCACCAGGGAGGGAATTCCACAAAGAGGGAACCATCACCAAGAAGACCCTTTCACTGGGCAATGCCAAGCAGCCAGCTGCACAGGATTGGCTCTCTGGTATCACCTGATTCCCAGGACCAAGAGAATTCTGTGCTGTGATGCTAGTAGCTTAACTTGAACTACCTGCAGTCCCCCTTCTCTGATCCATGCCTCACTCACATCTCCCACTTCAAGCACTGAAGCACCTGTCGAGAAGCCCAGCTGTAGCCATAGCTGTGTGTATGGGACTCCTTACCCATAAATTCTGTAGGCTGTATCTCAAGTCTAGTTAAATCAACACTGTTCTATTGACTTCATCTTTGAAATTACACCAGCTGAGGATTCAGAGACATATGTTTTACACACACACCTGCTAAAGAAAGGATTATTTCTGGAGGAAAGGAGCTTAGCTTTTCTTTGAATTGAAGAGTTTGGGGGCTTCTGAAAGCTGCTGTGGTTGCTGAATCCCAAGAGCATCGTCTCCTTTGTGGCATCGTTTTTCTTTTAAACGGAAGATCTTTTCCTAACCAGAATAAAAATGGCTTGTCATGTTGAAGCGTAACATCTGTGGGTTTTGCTTTTATGAAAGCAGAACCGCACATCTGCACTATAAATACTCAATAATGCTTACATACATTAATCTGTATTCCCAGCTATGTCTTTTCGCCCCACATTCAAACCTGGAGACAAGAGATCTCAGAAAATGAGAACCTGGCTTTAAACAATGAAACAGGGGGGAGGGGGGTGTTGAGAAAGAATCCAGCCCAAACAAGAAGCATTAAATTCTTTTGCTAGGAAGGAAAACTGTGCTGAGAGTAAGTGCATTTGGTTTAAAAACTATTCTGAGATATTTTCAGTCAATGCAGGTCAGAAAGATGGTCTGTGGATTCTGGGAAAGGAGATTTGAATACACTATTCAATACAAATCAGATAACTTAAAAATCAATTTTGTTCCAGGGAAAAAGTTCTCTCAAACCAAAAGAGACTCAACTAATTACATCAAGCAAGGAGATGTAATATAGTCTATATGCACTTCAATAGATTTTTGTCTACGTGCAGAACAGGCAGCTAGAAAACCATGGCAGCAGGGGCCAGACATGCTCAGAATGTTTAATCTGGTGTCTTTTGCCTAGAAATGGAGTGCACATTATTAATGCCACAGGGACTGCACTGACAGTGGTCTCCACATGGTGGCCCATAACAACATAGGGGCTGTGGAGATCAGTAAGAACCTGGCACGGGGGCAAGGGGATCAAAGTACTTCCACAAAGGCCAGCTTATGGTGGCATCCCACCACAACCCAATAAAATCTGCTCTGGATCATAGAAACAGCCATGCAGTTCTTACAGCACAAAACAGAGCAAGTGGTCATTGAACACATGGTTTGGCACACTGGGCAACATCCTTGGTGGTGGCTCTTCTGAGCATGATTGCCATCACATTAGCCACCCAGAAATCCTGGGAAGTGACAGCGAGGTGGAATGTTTCCGTTTTCAGCTCACGCCCATTAAGGGATATTTTGAAATAGTCCCTTCAATTCCTGGATGTGCCAATATACAGAGAGTGTAGAGAAATTCATAAGAGGAGGGAAAATAACAACTGTATTTCAGACAAACTGGCAGGGTTTCAAATGAAGGCTTCAAGAAAACCTTATCCAGCCTTCCTGAAAGTTATTCTTGCTCCCAGTGCTGGAATTCTAATGTTTGATCTTTGAGAGCTGAGAGCAATACTAGATGCGACAATGGCAAAATATGGCGAGGACAGCTGATCGAAAGATCGCAAAGGTCACACAGGGGAGCACTCCCTGCCTGCCCATCACAAAATCCAATGGGTCCCCCTTGCAGCCAAGTTTGCTTCTGTTATCAGAACCCCGCTGAGAGGAAGGTGACATTGGAGGGCAGGGTATGGGGGAAAATGAGTAAAAATACATGCAGAGCTCTGTGTTTTTAGCCCTATACAAGCTGAAAAGTCCATTAAGATATGCCGGAGAGGGTCAGATTTCCATCCATTCTGGGAGCAATTCTTCAGGAGCTACAGTGCAGAGCCTTTATATCGGTGGCCCTGTCAGTGTTCCGCACTACAGCATTAACTGCTGTGCCTGATGGGCATTTAGCGCTGTGTCTTGTCAAGATTTCCTTTTGCATCTTAATATAGCAGAAGGTTTATTGATTTGTCATGTGTTACGATTTGTAATGTCATTTATTAGCTGCACTGCGATTCTGAAATGAATCAATCAGGATGTATTAGTAAGCAGGCCATAATACAAATGAGTCAGGGTATTCTGATAAATTGAGTGTGACTCCAGCTGCTTAGCATTTCTCTCTTCTTTTATTTTAAGAGGCTGCGTCTGTGCTGGGAATCCATGCCTGATTTTGGTTTTTCCAAAATCTGTACGTCTGACAAAAGAGAGGGATACCCAGGTGTGACAAAATAATAAAAAAATCCCTTCCAGTAGCACTTTAGAGACCAACTAAGTTTGTTATTGGTATGAACTTTTGTGTGCATGAACACTTCTTCAGATACCAGTTATGACAAGTAATGATCTACGTGTGGTTTTTCATCATAAAAGTACTTTTAAAATGATTTTTGAGCTAATGGCTGAGATAAGAAAACAAGATTCCTTATCTCCAAATGGGATACTGAAACCGGAACAGGCATTTGAAACCACAACAGAAGTAGTCTGAACAGCGCTACACAGGATGCTGCCTTCTACCAAATCAGACCACTAATTCATCTAACTCAGTATTGTCTCACACCAAGGATGGTGAACTTCCAGATGCTACTGAACTATAACTCCCATCATTCTGACCATTAGCAGTGCAGCCTGGAGTTGATGTGAACTGGAATCCAGCAACCCAGGTCTGCACTCTCTAGGGTACAGGGATCTTTCTCAGCGCTACCTGAAAATGCCAGGGATTGAACCTGCATGCACAATATGAGTTTCACCACTGAGCTATGTGGCCCTTCCCATGTGTCTGTCAAGATCCCACCCAACTGAGACCCCAGGAAGACCTTTTTGAAAGAAAAGGGCTAGGAAGATTGCAGAAAACACCCTCCAGCTGAGGACCTGGAGGAACCCACAATTGTTCCCAAGACCGCCTGAAATGCCCTGTGTGGCGTTTGCCTCCTAGGTGGGTCATAAGGAAAGGGTTAAATGAGTGTAAAGTGATTGGCCAGTGGGAACCCAAGGGGAGGAGTTAGAGTTGGAGCTGTTCGGAAGTCAGTTGGGAGTTGGAGAAGGAAGAGGGAGGATAAGTCTGTGGGTTGGTCAAAATGTGTTGTGAGGGAGTGAGAGAAACTGTTAGGAGTCAGATAGACAGTTGGGATAATCAGTTTGAAGTTATTAGGAAGGTATAGGCCGGTATAGAAACTAAGGATAAGAAACTGACAAGAAAAATTAACTGAAACCATAAACTTGTTCATGCTTATAAAATAAACTTGATTATTTGTTTTAATGTTAACAACTGTCTGGACTCAGTGTGTACCCGAGAGAAACGGGTTGGTGGCAGCGGGGAAGTGATCATAGTGGTGGCACAGGGATCAATAGACCGTCAAACGTCCGGGGACCCTGTGTGATCGCCACATCCTGTCTAATGCACACCTTGCATGGACCCTACCCATAACCCTCCAACTCAAGCCCTGCTCGATCCCTGATTCTCTCCCTTCACCACCTCCACTCTTGGACCACAAAGACAGCAGCATTGGGAAGCCCAGAGTCACCATAGAAGAAACTGTTTGGCTGAAAACAGATATTTCCTTGTAAGAAAGGGCCTATTCAGGAAAAGGGAGAAGATTCAGCCACAAACAATGACTTCCTTGGGGAAGGAGGAGCTGGCAGACATGTGTCCCGGTGTCCTCTAGACCTTTCCTAGGCTAATAGCTCCAGCTTTCACACTAGGTCCTCATCATGGACAATGTCTGCATCCTTCTCAGCCCTTGCGTTGCCACTGAGATGTGCATCCTTGGCTCACTCTTCCCCCTCCTTCCAGCAGATGAGTGCAAGCTTGTTTATTAAGTTGCCTTATTCATTCTCCTTTGGTGGAAAGGATTTGACTAAGAGGCAGCCTGGAGAGAAAGAAAATACTCTGGACCAGTTCCAGACCGACTTAGGGTGGAAAGGTAATTTCCAACAGCTCTCCATGCCTGAGCTTGCTAAAATCCAAACAAATCACAGCACATGAAACATCCTCTATAAGGGCAAAAGTAAGTCCTGTGCCCTTCCATCAAAATAAACTTCCTTGGAGTTTATTGAATATAAGTATGTCCTGGCTAAACAAATGATAGTTTAGCATTTTCCCCTAGCATGTAGGACAGGGATGGGGGAGGATCTGTGGTCAGGGATAGTGGTAGCTGGAGTCTGGCAACATTTGAAGGGCCACAGGTTCCCCATCACTGGTGCATGAAGATAAAACTGAAGAGTCACAAAGCTGCATCTGCACCAACCACAAGAAAGAAATCATTTTGCTTGATGCCATTCCTCAACATTTTAAGTGTCCCCCACCAGTGATAATCTTACCTTTGCATTCTGCACCATGGCCACCCACAGCACATTTTAAGGGCAAGTTTATTTTGACGGAGTTGTTGTTCCATTAGGTGTTGCTGTTCATCATTCACACAGCACTTGTAAAGTGCAGAGCACTCCATTATCAACACCAGGTAAGTGCCTTTTTCTGTACTTCTCCAGTACAGAGGCTGGAGGGAGGGTCACAGTGCATTTTGCTCCCATTTGACTGACCTTAAGGGAATGCTGAGCACTCTTTTGAGGAACAGCTAGTGAGCTTGTGATGATTTAGCAGAAGTCAAGAAGGAGTTAGCTGTGTCTTTTAAATGGCCAGGTAGATCGCACGCCATCTCACATCCCCAAAGGATTTGGTCCTGATATGCTTCTGTTTGCAAGTGTCCCTCTTTCCCTCTGATCCATTTGTACATCTTCAGATAGTCTATCGGTCTCACCTTCCAGTTCTAGAGCTGCTTAAATGGATCATGTTGAACTGCTGTTCTAACAGCAGTTCCCTAAAGCCCTGCTAAACAGATGAGCCACAGGACACTTGCAAACACATTGCATCACAATGCCCTGAACTCCGCCCCCCCCCCCCCATAATACACAGGTGTACCAGAGCTAATAACTGAAACAGAAACAAATAAATGCACTGTTCTGGGCAGTCCAGCACCCATTCACACCCAGTTTTAGAAGTAGTTGTTGTTTCAATGCAAATTACAGTTGAGTGGCAACTCACAATTGGGATAAACTGCACAGGGGAACAAGTAAAGAGTGACTTTGTGCTTACAACCAGACCGCACTTATGCAGAGGCACTGATTGTCAAAACCAGTTGCCTCAGTTTGTGGGCACACAGCTACAGTGATTTGTGCCTGGGAAAGGATTTTTTAAAAAATCATCAATGGATAGTCCAGCAGCATATGTGTCAAAAGACTGCTCTTCATTCAAGAACCTCATTTCATTCTTCTTAAGGAAATGCTGTTGAGTTGTGGCCAGACTTAGTTGGCATTTAAAGTAGACCCACTGAAGTCAAGGGGGCTTAAGTTATAACTAAAAATCCCTTCATTTCCACAGATCTACTCTAAGCATGACTTGATCTAGATCTAGCTCCTTCAAAATACACCTAAAAACACAAAATTCCACAGCTGAATTCCAAATCCCTTACACCAGCCAACCAATAATGCTCCCCATTCTGGGCGTTTTTGCCTGGCTGGAATGTGTCCTTGACCTCCGGTAATCCCTCTTTCTTGTCTGGATGGGGCAAAGAGAGGGGTGTGCGAGTGTGTGTAGCACAGGGGTCAGCAACCTAAGGCCCATGGGCCAAAAGCGGCCCATGGGGGTCATTCAACCAGCCCATGGGCCCATGCTGCCCGCTCAGTAACCCCTGCAACCCACTCGGTTGGCTCCCTCGCGCCACGCTAAACCAGCACAGAGCAGAGCAGGGACCACCTTTCATGACGCTGGCCGGCTTCCCATTGGCTGCAGGAAGCTCCTGCAGCCAATGGGAAGCTGCGCACACCTCCGACGACCCAAAGGAGCGCCAGAAATAGAGTTTGTGCGTGCGTGCGTACACACACACTCCGGCCCACCACGGCGTCTGCAGGACCGTGAACTGGCCCAAGCCACAAAAACTTTGCCGACCCCTGGTGTAGAAAGTAACCTATGTACAAAGGTAAAATTCACATCCATTGCTCAGTCTGCTGTTGCCTTTAACCCTGCCCTCCATGGGGATGTGGTCCACAGAAGGTTGCTTCAAAGGGGCAAAATCCCTTAGGCTGAAAAAAAGAGGCTAAACCTCTTCCTCTCTCAAATACATGTCCTTGCTAAAATAATCCAGGGAGCAAACATTGGTGCCTTGCTGACCCACCTGGCTGAAATGCAGTGGTTAGTGGCAGAGATGGTTGCCCCAGGCCCAAATTTGCTAGGGGGGCAAAATTTCAACACCCAGTGCTGCCTCTGTACAGCTGTTCACTTCCATTGCTGGGCTCCGTTGAAAACAGCTTTTCCATGTGAACCAGGTAGTGACCTCTGCAGACAATGGAACAACTCTTCTTTTCTCATCAGCAGCCATCTCCTGGGTGTCTGTCTCAGATGCTGTTAGGCAGTTGAATGTCCATTTCCCTCCCACCCCCCTCCATGCAGCCCCGGGTGCTGGCAACAAACTATGCCACTGCTGAAATGCGTGGCCTTCTGTCATTTCCTTATTTAACATCTCTTTTACTTAAGAGAACAATCTACTTCCAGGTCCTTAAAAAAATGTCTAGTGTCTATTGTGTATAGAGGACTGAACTATGGGAAGGCAATGAATGAAGTGTTATCTTAAAAGCTACGGACCAAGTAGCTGTTTAAATCTATTCAGGTGTCTGTTTAAAGTTTGTTTTAAATGTGCTTTCTATACAGCAAAAAAGTTCTTTCCACACAGTTTATTTCCCTGACAAAAGAACTGTGTTTTTTTAAGCCAGAAATGCCACGCTGATCTCTGGAGCAATGTAGCTTTTTCTCTTTCAGTTGTGGTTGCTTCTTAGCACTGTAATTAAGTTTGAATAATGCTGCCAAAGTAAAATCATGCATTTTGCACAATTACTGTATGGCATGTAAGGGGGGAAATATGATGTGAGCTTTGTTAAACTTATAATACACTTGGCAATCACTTAACTTAATCAGCTCCTTTCTCCTTCAGGAAGGAAAGAAAACCCTGCAAGGTTGTTAAAGATTACTCCTTCAACTGCTCCAGAGTAAAATGCTGTTCCTCAGGGCCTAAATCAACATGAGCCGCCCCAATACTGGGCATTCCATTGTTTTTAATCAGTTGTATTTATAGGGATATAGAAAGAAGGACACTAGATTGTTAACCAGGAGCCATAGAATTAGTTACTGGTCATGTTTCTAACATAGCACACGACTCTGAGAACCAGTCACTTCCTTCCTGTCATGTGGGACACTTCCCATGATACAGCCTCAAAAACATTACTCTTTCCCAACAAAGGTGGACCATGATGAGATTTGGGGCCTCCTTTCTGAGTATCCACATCTGTAGTGCACATTTTAAAACATATATTTGTTACCGTTTTTGTGTGGCTAATACAGGTGCACACAATAATTGTAAGTTACGAAGCAGCCTTGGCATGAACGATGTGTCTTGCCTAGTATTTTGATTCTGTGGTCTTTGGACTTAGAATAAGCCGCTAACTCCACAGATCGTGCTGATGAAAAGATGTGTCATTAATATTACTGTGGTCTCAAATACCTAGGACTTCCCCATTATAAACTGAATTCTAGGTCCTTTGGGTTTATGCACTAGACCAGAGGTCAGGTGGCCCTGTAGATGTTGTTGGGTTGCAGCACCCATGTTTTCTGGGCATAGACCATGCCAAATGGGACTGATGGGTTCTGGAGTTCACTGGGAGGGCCAAGGCTGACCATCCCTGCACTAGACTAAAACCTCCTATTTTTCACCGTCACTAGTGATGCTTAATTTTTATTGATTGTTTGATTGATTGAATTTATATACCGCCCTATACCCAGAGGTCTCAAAATATAAAACCACCATATATAAAATCAAAATATAAAACCACCATATATTCAAAATAAAAACAACAACCCAATAACACCCCACCCCCCAAAAAAGAACCACATTTTAAAAGGGTATAGGCTGTCAATGTTTCCTAAGACTGTCGGGAGCATTATCTGCAGAGAATGCAGATGCTGCTGAGAAAGTCTACTTACATCTCCATCCACTTTCTCCTAGTGACCAAGGAGCCAGCAGAGGGAGGTGTCACAATGAAGGGCGTGTCACAAGGACCTCCGTAACCTAGCAACCACCAGCACTCAACTGACACTACTCTCAACTGACACTACCAAGTTTGCTTATCTGGCTTTTAATCCATGTTCAGCTTTTTACAAGTATGTAAAATGAAATTTATCCCTTTATATTCAAGCTTCCATTGTTCCTGCACCTACTGAGCATTAGCTATCTAATCTACCTATCTGCCTCTCTGGTGCAACTGCCACACACCAAAAGGCTATGGAAAGGGCCCTGTGTCTTCGACAATTCACAAGGATTCATTGCAGCTCCACAGCGGCCCTCTCCTTTTCAGTGTCATCCTATATTGCTGAACAGTGGAAAACCAGAAATCACCCCTTGCGTGTTCATTCATTTTATTACCCTCCTTCACCAGTAGGTCCCAGGGCAAGTTGCAACCATCTAAAATTATTGTTGTCATTATTAATTAAATTTTTATACCACTCTATACCCACAGGTTTCAGGTCAGTTCACAGGATAGGATCACAATATAAAAACACAAAATACATAATAAAACAACAACAACCCAATAATGCCCCCCAACACATTTTAAAAGGGCATTGGATGTCAACAGGGCGAGTCTTGAAAATACAACTCTCTGGTGTCAAAGGCCAGGGAACAGGCCCCCCAAGTGCCCCCATTTCCCAGTGACAGTCCCAGATTTACAAAAGCTCTCCCAGTTTCTGATGTGATCCTGGAATGTCCTGCTTCTCCTTAGGACCTCCCTATTTTAAACGTTCCCAAGCACTGCTGTGAAGCATTACCAGCACAGAATGCAGATGCTGATGAGAAAGTCTACTTACATCTCCACCCACTTTCTCTCTCACTCGCTGAATAATCAAACTAAAGGAGATCACTGTGCCTCTAGAGCCCTAGTGACCAAGGAGCCAGCAGAGGGAGGTGTCACAATGAAGGGCGTGTCACAAGGACCTCCGCAACCGAGCAACCACCAGCTCTCAACTGACACTACTCTCAACTGACACTACTAAGTTTCCTTATATGGCTTTTAATCCATGTTCAGCTTTTTACAGATATGTAAAATGAAATTTATTCCTTTATATACAAGTAGTCCTATCCTTCTTTTCGGTGTCGTCCTATATTGCTGAACACTGGAAAACCAGAAGTCAACCCTTGCGTGTTTATTCATTTAATTATCCTCCAAAAAAATTTTTGGGAGCGCATATATAATGAACTAAAAAAAATCTTTAGGTACACCTTCTTAAAAAGACCAGAGGCATTCCTCTTAGGAATAATTGGGGATGATATTAAAAGAGAAGACCAGAATTTATTTCAGTATGCGACAACGGCAGCCAGGATATTGATAGCTCAAAATTGGAAATCAGCGGAGACCCCACGATTATGGATTGGCAAACAAAATTATTTGAATATGCAGAATTAGCAAGAATGACAAACAAAATTAGACATCAAAAAGAAACAAAGTTTATTGAAGAATGGAGTAACTGTAACAATTTAAAAACTACAGTAGGTCTAACATAAACCTTGTTATGCATAAATCACAGATTTAGAAACTGCAGGAGAAGAAAAAATGTAAGAAAACCGTAACAGGATAGGAGAGAGGTCAAGACGTGTGTTAACGTCGTGTAAATAAGTGGATGATACTTAACATTGACTAATAAGAGTGTTATCTTTTCTCTCTCTCTCTTTGTTTATTTCTTCTTTCTATGCTTTCTGTTTTTTGTGGAAATTTCAATAAAAAGCAATAAAGGTCCTCCGTAGCTTCCAATGTAAATAATAATAATAATAATAATAATAATAATAATAATAATAATCCTTCACTAGCAGGTCCCAGGGCAGGTTACAACCATGTAAAATTGTTGTTGTTGTTGTTGTTAATTAAACTTTTATACCGCCCTATACCCACAGACTTCAGGGCAGTTCACAGGATAAGATCACAATATAAAAACACAAAATACATAATAAAAATAAAAACAATAATAACGCCTCCCTCCGCAAAAATAAACACATTTTAAAAGGGCATTGGATGTCAATCAACCAAAGGCCTAGTTAAAGAGGACCGTTTTTGCCTGGCTCGTAAAGGTACATATTAAAGGCGCCAGGCATTCCACAGAAGGGCAGCCATGGCAAAGAAAGGCCTGTTCACATGTTGCCACCCTCTGGACCTCTCAAGGAGGAGGCGCACGAAGAAGGACCTCAGAAGATGATCTCAGGGTCCAGGTAGGTTCATATGGGAAGAAGCTGTCCTTGAGGTATTGCTGTCCTGAGACATTTAAGGCTTTACAGGTCAAAATAGGGCCCAGAAACTAATTGGTAGCCAGTGCAGTCAGACCAGTGCAGTCGGATGCTTCTTATTTCCTCTTAGCCTTACATCCTCACATCAACCAGTAATTGCTGGTTATCCTTCCACTTAGTTTATGAACATGATTGTCAACAAGGGGAGGGAGGGAACAAATGAAAAATTCATTCAGGGTGATTTTTCAGAATACGAACTGTCACTCATACAGTTTTCAGCTCCTTTAGTAAGTGGCACTAGTCTTAGCTCATCTAAACATGCAATTACTATAGGTGTATAGTAACCCATTTATACATCATCCTTACTAGGGATGAATGGATCTGTCAATTTCACTTTCTCTTGGTACCTCATTTTTACTATCTTACATTCAGTTCTCCATATTTGAGCATCAGTTTACAGATTTATTTATTTACAAAGACCCCATGAAAATTCACCAGCATTTCCACGCATATTCAGTATACCATTTTTTGTATGCAACTTTGCTTTATATACATTTTTAACAAGCAGTTTCCTATAATGTTATGCATGTTTATGTTTGTTTTCACTAATATTTATACACACACCCATAATATACGAATATATGTGTATGCATTATTTGGGTGAAGAAGCGCAGATCTGGAAAGAGAGCTGCATTTCAATATACATGCATTTGTTTTGGTCAATGCTAAGTAAGTACAGTGGTACCTCGGGTTAAGTACTTAATTCGTTCCGGAGGTCCGTACTTAACCTGAAACTGTTCTTAACCTGAAGCACCACTTTAGCTAATGGGGCCTCCTGCTGCCGCCGCGCCGCCGGAGCACAATTTCTGTTCTCATCCTGAAGCAAAGTTCTTAACCCGAGGTACTATTTCTGGGTTAGCGGAGTCTGTAACCTGAAGCGTATGTAACCTGAAGCGTATGTAACCCGAGGTACCACTGTAGTAGAAAGTGAGCACCTCACAACAAACTGTTTGACAGCTGGTGTCATGTCACATCACAGGAAGTCCCTTCCCTGAGAACCATGATGCCATGTAGTTTTACATTAAAATGCAAACTGAACCAAATCCCCACACACACACTTTCGTTCTCCTGACTTCCTCTGCCTGGGTACCACATGCCAAAGTCATGGGAGAAGAACTGGAATCCCAGACTGGAACATGTTATTTCCTTAAGGGAATGGCCATATCAGAAGGGAATTCAACAAGAAATGGGAAGAGGAGGAGAACCCGAGTGCATTCATGTTAATGTACATTTTTTCTTGCTAGAAAGTAAATCAATAAATACCTGCCTAAATCAATTTTCTGTCATATATCTGCACCACACTGAGGAAACGCAACAAAGGAATCATTTGCAACTGCAGCAAGTAAGTATAAAACTGGCATTTAGATTATCACCTGAGCCGCTGTTACTGAGTTTTGAACGGCTGGGATTTTTTTTTTTTTTTTTAGGGAGGGAGGAGTTCATCGATAAATCCAAACATGCAAGTAGCCAGGCTCTATAATATCCCGTACATCAGCAGCTCTTTATGTTCTCTATCAATGAAAAAAATGTTGTGTCATTGAGATCTGAAGGTATCCCATAAACTGGGAGCAATCTATTTATGGGAGATGCAATACCTGCAGAAGTTGTTTACTAAGGTCATTGATACAAAATGTATGATGGATGCAAAGGCGGTTTATCATGACGACAGCACTCAGTGATGCAGGTTGCCAAAAGCGGTCAGCTTTTTGGTCTTAAAGGCTGTTTTTGAAGGGAAGGCAGCAAGACTTTCTGGATCAAGATTCCTGCCTTAAACCTGGTCAGATTACTTGTCTCTTTAGCTCATTATTTTATATTCTAATGGACAGCAGCCTTTAGGTCAGATTCCAGCAGAGGAAGGGAGGCAAAGACCGTCTTGGGGCCTGCTGCAGATAAACTCCCATAGCTTCTCCCATCAACTGTCCTGAGGGGAAAATCCCGGGGACTTTTCAAATGTTCTTATTGTTTATGGCGGTTTGTTCAAAGTTTCATGTAACTTGTAAAACCTCCTTGAAAGGATATGTATCCTGAAAGGTGGGGTATAAATAACAGTGATAAATGAATAAGGGGAAACAGGTATCCATCTTCTACAGATTCTTAAAATACTGTTTGGCACCTGAGCTTCAGCTATAAATTGTTTCTTTTAACTTTCTTTTAAAAATATCACTTCTCACTCAGCGTCTGGGACTGGGCAGAGGCGAAATGGTGGAGACCACCTTCCCATCCTGACCCTTCCAGGGAGGAGGAAGAGGAAGGCAGTATAGAATTACAACAGAGGTTTGAGGGAGGTTGTAGTTCACAGGCAGATGAGGGGGGGAGTTGGGAAATCATGGGAGAGCCAGAGCAACACCTGGCTGACACATCATTAGAAAGCATTCCAGACCCTCCATCTCCCAGAACCCGGCGAGCCTTAAAAGTAGGAGAGCAAAGAGCTCAAAGGCAGAGGGCACATAGCGGCACCCGTAGAGGAGATAATGATGATGACGAATGAGGAAGAGACAGGGGAGGGTGGAGATTCACTCAGGACAACGCCGTTATCCAAGAGGCTGGGTTCTATAGCCTCTCTCTGTAAAGACTTAAATTTAAAAAAGGCTGTAAGAAACTTTTCCTTGTCTTTATAATTCCTGGGCAACCAGCCAGGAGCCACTGGCAGCATCCTGACACTCAGTCACTCAGCAGTAGGGATGGGAGAGAAATTTGGTTCGGTTCTTGGGTTTAATATGAACCTACTCAGCAGTCAGGAGTCGGATACAGCAGGGTATAGACACTCTCCAGGAGTCCCTCAGAACTCACACAGAGATATTCTCATGTGTGTCAATGTAGAACTGTGTTAGGTTTGGACACTGGCAAGTTTTGCTGGGAAGAGAAAAGACCAGGCACTTGTACTACCACAGTCAGAAGCTGCATCTCGGTTCTCTTCCCCCCACATCAGTCATTTTAATAATCAACTAATTAAACCGAGGAGGAAAATATTTGGACAGGTGACCTGTCTTCTGCTATCAACAGCTGATGCTGTTCTCTTCCCACCTGAGATGGAATATCTCCAAGCAGTCAATAAGCCTATGCTGCTTTGTTAGAACCCAGTTTGCAGGATAGTTTGACTCAGTAAGGCAATTCTTAAATTCTTAGGGACCAGATTACCAGCACCTTAAAAGTGTCAGGGCTTATGGAGGCGGGCATCTATATGTTCTTCTACCCCCTGCCCCTTTTTAAAACAACTGCCGTTCTATATATGATGTACAATAGGGACTTTTTGCAAAGGGGTGGTATAGTGTGGCAGGGACGGACTTTGGCCTTTCACATTTCAGCGACGACCCACATTTCTGCGCCCTCTCACCTTCCATTCTGATCTTTCACTATGTCATAGTTGCAACACCCTGCAGCGCCCCCTAGACTCGGCACTCGGTGTGGTGGAACCAGTCGCACTGCTCTAAATTCACCTCTGGGTGTGGTGCGTGTGTGTGTATTTTGGTATCATCTTTGCCTTTCACCATTCAGACTTGTACAGAAACCATTGAACCCCACTTGTAGTAAGTTTGCCTCTTGGCTTCTTAATACATGGATGCACAAACAAATATTTAGGCTGCTGCGTAAGACAGGTTGCAAGATCCCTTGGTGTTGAGCAAATGTTTTGAACCCTGCAGTGTAGCACGTCTAGGTTTTGATTCATTAGTGAGCATTAATAAATAAAATAAAAATAACTTATTTGACTGGTGTTAGTCTTTTTCTTGCCCAAAGATGTGTATCACTAGGTAATTCCAGGCACATCACAGGAAACAGGATCCACTGAAAGAAATGTTCCCAGTTTGCTCACCTGTGTTATGTTTTATAAGTATCTTGTTTACTGAAAATAGAATTCAAATGGAAATAGCCCAGGAGACATGCCCAAAGCAAAGAATAAATCAATGGTAACATGGCTCTGTAAAAATAAGGCTTCCAATTCACCTCGCCACTAGTGTCTCAATGTTCGCTGTTGATATATGGAATTTATTAGGATTCTGCTTCATCTCCATAGAAGGTAAAGTTATCTATGCCACGTATTTCAAGCAAATAGTGCCATTAAAAATTAGTTCCAGAGAAATTAACATGCTTAAAATTGGGAGGATGGGAATCTATATGTCTTAGAAAGTGGAGCAGGGAGACCGAGGAGATAGACCCTGATTGAACTGTTTGACTGCTTCCATCAAATACATTTATTGCGACCATAAAGTTTGGCTTGGCAGAAAAGGCATTAATAATGGAACGGCCCTGCATACTAAGGTCAGTGGCTGTAGGAAGAGGCTCCTGGCCCTGACATGTGTGTTAATTATTTGCGTAGCAGAAAACAGGCTGCTTAGCAATGTCATTGCCGTAGCTCCCATTCATATATAGTCAGGCAGTGCATTGAAGCATGCTAATTTGGAAGTTGTACTAAAATCAATGGGGCTTATTTATGTCTCTTGGTGGCTAATGTCAGGGTGTTAAGCCTCATCAAAGCCAATGAACGCCTGTGGCTGAAATAAATAAACAGCTAATCTTATAAAAAAATATGCAGTAACAGCGGCAAGAATTTTGGTGGCACAAAAATGGAAACAGGAAGAAATCCCGACGAAAGAAGAATGGAGAATGAAGTTGATGGAATACGCAGAATTAGAAAAGCTAACGGGGAGAATTTGGAACCGGCGAGACCAGAGATTTACCAAGGACTGGAATAAATTTACAGAGTATATCAAGAATATATCTGAAAGTCAATTAACGTTTGTAGGTTTTCAAGAAGCTCTGTGATAATAATGGAAAGAAATATTGTTTTATAATAATTGTTAAGATTAATTTGGTTAAAAAAGCAAAACAATATAGATGCAAGAAATGTGAATAACTGTGAAAACATGAAAATTTCCAGATAGACTGAAGGAAGTCTGAAAGTGGAAAGACTAGATTTGGATGTATAATTCAAATGGAATGGTTTTTTTATTATTATTTATTGTTAAATTTGAAAATTTTATAAATAATTTTTTTTAAAAAAAAAATAGCTAATCTTTATGTTGACTCCCCAACCATTCGTTGGCCTGTCGTCAACCTAGCCTTTGATGGAAGGGCACGGAGGAGCTTGCTGTGCTGCAGATTCAGACATACTCCCATGGATAGCTCAGCTGGTGGAACACAAGACTCTTAATCTCAGGGTGTGGTTTCCAGCCCCAAATTGGGCAAAATATTCCATCATTGCAGAGAGTTGGACTAGATGTGGTCCCTTCCCACGCTACAATTCTATGTTATCTGGCACCTAGAACCCTTCCTCAGGGACTCTGCCCCTCCCCTTTGACTACTGTTGAGTCCTGGTAGTGCAGCTCCTTGGACATCACCTTCCTGTCTTCTCTTCTGAGAACTTCCCATTTTCTCCTACTCTTGGCTTCTCATTGTCTAACCAGTTATCAGCTGATCCTCTTAATCCCAGGACTGCTGTTTGTTTTACTTATTAACATTTGTTTATGACCCAATCACTAACGTTCTTGCCTTTTATAGCCTTCTTGACTATGCTCATTAACCACACTAGCATCCTCCTGGATTTGCTGGGTGAGTTTCCTAATCTGTGGAATACGTTCTAGCTGAGTTTTTATTATCATGATTGTAAATAGCCTCCAAGTGACTTGGAAAGATTTCATCCTCTTGGCTCAGTTTCCTTTTAATTAATCTTGTGTTTGATGTCCTCCCCTTCCCCTTTTTGGAGTTAAATGCTACCATACTGGTCATTCTGGGCAACTTTCCAGGGCCCTGGCATACTGGACACTGCAATCTGTTATTATGTTGCTTGACTTTTATATATCATTATGTTTTTTATAAATTACCTCAAAATCACCACTTAATGAATGAAGCAACAAATGAATGCATTTGGAATTCTAAGTCCTGGGGAGATGTCTCCTGCAAGGCTTCCCTGTCATGTTCATTTAAACTGTTGATCTCCTTCCTGATCCCACTGGAAGAGATAGGAAAAATAAATAAATTAGTAAGACAACCTGGAAGGTTTTCTGTTTTGCTTTGTTAAATTGTACTTATGGAGCAGTGCCCCATATGTGTTGGATGGGAAGTCCATCACTCAAGGTCAAAGGCGTGTTTACAGCTTTGCTCATTAATTGAAGCTCCTCAGTTAATGGTCAGTGAATTTTGGGTAAAGGAATATGAAAACAGGATAAGGTGATTTGATGTGTCGTGATAAATATGTCCCAAAAGTTGGTGTATTGGTTTTATAAGACTTATCAAAAGTGTATTTAGAGCTTACCTTGTCTGGAAGAAATATATATATATGCTTCCTGCTTATGTTAACATTTTGGGAATGTTTAAGGGTACTAATTTAGAGAGTAGGTGTAAGCCTTTTGTATATTTCAATCGCTTGGGAATGTCAAGAAAAAATGAGATGGTTCATTTGTGAGCTTAACAAAGAGATGGTTAAGACTGTGAGCCAGATATGTGGGACAGTGAGATTATCTTTACATGATAAGATTCACAGACACTGTATAAATATGCTCTGAAGTCTGAACATATTAGCTTTCTGTCATCTAAAGGTATCTTGTCTGTACCTAAGTGGCTGGTAGCATCTTACACAAGAGAGTGGAGTGTGCTGTCCTTTTTGAACTATAGCTAAATTAGGCTATATGTTTCATATTTTGATATATGAAGTATTAGAAGTGTATGTTTCTTCATAGAAATAGAAAATTAACTCAAAGATTCTCTTGAATCTTTGGTACCAAACTAAAACCAAACCCACTATCAAAAACCTTTATAGCTGTATGCTTTTTTTGAACTGAACATGGATGGCATAGTGGCAGCCCACATCTTCTTAAAGACAGGAACAGTAAGTTGATAACACTAACAAAGTCTAAATCCATGACACCACCACCTTCCTGGTGCCTCGGCTCAATAAGGGTGCAGTTTTAAATGAAGCGTTATACCCTGAGTGGTCTCGTCCATTCATTTCTGATCAAGCAAGATCCCCCCAGAGTGATCTTGGGTCCAGAGTATCCAATGGAAGCCTAGAGCCAGCCTAGAGCCAGTGGTGCAGTTGATTCTTCCTGAGCCCTACTCAAGAGAAAGATGCCTGACTAGACATGCACTCTTACTCAAGACCCTAATGACAGTTCAGGAAAGGATGGGACATTGACGCATCTATAAAGCTGCACAGTTGAAGCCCAGTTAGTACTGAAGCAACATTTAATCTTGTTGTGGCCACTGTTGGGCAGCTCCTTGCTTGTCCTGAATTTCCTGATTAGGTGGGATTTGAGCTATATGGGACAAAAAGCATATAGAGAAGAGATCTTGATTGACCATTTACAAATGATCTACAAGAGATCACTCTTTAAGAAGCCAGGGATAGTTTTCTTTCATGCAGAAGCTATTCTTATGGTGGAATTGCTACCACACTGTTAGAATCTAAATGATAGCAACTTAAAACACTGCTAACAACCACAAAAGCTTTTATTTATTCATTAAGCTGCCACTGTTCCCTAAATAATAGCTCGTACTGTTGTATATAAGTAAATCAGATTTTGAAAGAACTAACACTCTAAACAACAAAATAAGTAAAATAATAGCAGCTGATTGCACCGAGCTGAAATGAAGGCAGAGCAAGCAAAGTGATCAAGGCTGATGCTGGAACACATGAAGTGAAAGGGGGGAGGCATTTAGTAGTAACTGATTTCAATAATGTATTTTTGCATATCCCTGCCCTGCCCTGGAAGCTTGTGGTGAAGGGCAGGTAAGAAACCTAATTCACCATCATAATAATCTGGAAAGACTTGCAAGTCAACAGCACTGAAACATAGGAAACTCGCTTACCCTGAGTCAGGCAACTGGTCCATCTTCGTCACTATTGTCACAGTGACTGGCATCTCTCTCTGCCTTTCATGGACATGCTGGGGACTGATCCTGGAACCTCCCACAGGCAAAACAGATGCTCTACCCTTGCTTTTAGAAGTGCATATTAAAAGAGAAGACCGTTCAAAATCTAATAATCACAATACAAAGGAAGGAAGAAGAAGAGAAGAAGAAGAGTTTGGATTTGATATCCCGCCTTTCACTCCCTTTAAGGAGTCTCAAAGCAGCTAACATTCTCCTTTCCCTTCCTCCCCCACAACAAACACTCTGTCAGGTGAGTGGGGCTGAGAGACTTCAAAGAAGTATGACTGGCCCAAGGTCACCCAGCAGCTGCATGTGGAGGAGCAGAGACGCGAACCCGGTTCCCCAGATTACGAGACTACCGCTCTTAACCACTACACCACACTGGGAAGAGAAAAGGAAAGCAAGCAATGAAGCAGCTTCTGCTCCATCCCTGGCCAAGAGATGGGCAAGCTCCCCTTGCTATGATGTTCTTCCTAGGAAAAACCAGGAAAGCCAGCTTTTCAGTAGCCTTTGGTGTCCTGGCTGGTGGTAGAAGCTGAAATATGCTTCCTTCCAGAAGTAGTTCTGGGGAAAATAGGAGAAATATGAAATAATGTGGGATACCTTGTTCAAAAGCTTTTTCTTTTCATTAAATACTGTATTTTTTTCATGTACAGTGGTACCTTGGGTTACAGACGCTTCAGGTTACAGACTCCGCTAATCCAGAAATAGTACCTCAGGTTAAGAACTTTGCTTCAGGATGAGAACAGAAATCGCACAGCGGCGGGAGGCCCCATTAGCTGAAGTGGTACCTCAGGTTAAGAACAGTTTCAGGTTAAGAACGGACCTCTGGAACAAATTAAGTTCTTAACCCGAGGTACCACTGTATAATATGTTCGTTGCTAAAAAATTGGGGATGGTCTTATACACGGATAGCGAATGTGTGATTGGCGGCAAGTGGGTGGGCAGATGAGCAAAGCTCAACAACTTAATAAATATTTTGAGTTCAAAAATAGGGGTTGTCTTATATATGGGGGCATCTTATACATGAAAAAATACAGTACTATCTAGAACAAAAGCAGGCAAGATCTTGGCATTTTTGTCTATGCTAAGTGTGAGCTTGGCACACACAAGTTACAAATAACCCCCTCACACAACTCCAGCTTTTGTTACCATCTCCATGAGGATGAAAAGGATCCGACTAGAGTTGTTTCCCGATGCTGAAAGGCTGCACTTGCAACATCTGAAAGTTGCAATTAAGCGATGTTATGGCAGTGACACAAACAAAATGAAATCAATGTGAAGACCGATGGCCTTTCTCTGTCGTCCTCTGTTGGGGCTTTCTTCCCCACTGTGGCATGATGAGATAAAGACAGACCCACATCCCTCTCTTGTGTTATATGACATGAAGCCCATTGAAACAGCTTGCTTTTGGATGCAATTAGCTAAGGACTGAGCATCAGCCTGGTGTCTGAATGTCTTGGCGCCTGGCTGGCTTGAGTCACTAACTAATGAGCATGGAAGCAGTATTTTAAATATTTAATTCTAATAAAGATGTCTCACGACCTCAGCAGCTATTGATAATGTGTCATCTCAGAGGCAGATGTGTCCTGATTTGTGCAAACTAGGGATAATAAGTGATGGATGCGTGTGAAGGATTGAGTCCCCTAACCTCTTCCCACATGAGGTCTTCTGGGTACCAAAATGCAAGAGGGGGGGCCACATTTAAGTCACTTTACAAAATGTTTGCCGCACGAGGCCTCCAGACGGACCTCATCTACTTTCCCAGTTATTAACTTTTAAACACGCTATGCTGTAGAAAGTATTTAAAAATGGGGAATAGAAAGTGAGGGCAATTAATGGCTCATCCCAAAGGCTATTAAGCGTTTGGTGATATAGTTTGAACCAATATGTACAGTTCCAGATTCCCAGAACCATTGCTGATGGTGGATATTGCCCTGCTTTCTGAAATCTGTTTTTTTAATGTAATATAGAAGAACAATAAGGATTCCAGCAACATGTACTGTACAACAAAATTGTAAATAATTAAAAAAAAAAATGTTCCAGCTATGAGTTTATGAGTCACGCTGGAATAGAATGTTTCTTCTACCCAACTTGACGGGGAGGAGGGATGAATCTGGCCTGCAAAAGTAAGAAAGAACAATCTTCCAATAAAAACATCACTTACAGCATTATCTTATACGTGTCTCCTCAGAGGTAAGTCTCGCTGAGTTTAGTGAGGCTTACTTCTCAGCTAAGTATGTTTAGGTTGGCAGCCTCAAGTTGTAATTTTAAAGTTAGCTGGCATTTTTTCCTCAGAGTGCAACCTCTTGTCGAAGCTGCTTTATTTTACATGAGAATATATACAGAATTAAAGTTTTCGATTCCTTCTACACGTCCCTCTGCTCTGTGTCTATTCCTCCAAGCATTAATAACTAAGTAGGAAAACTGCAAATATGCATAAAGAAGAAGAAAAAAGTACACACAGCTGTTTATAACAGCATGCTGTAAAACAGCCCTGTATTTCAATAAAACTGAAGGCCATAATTAATTTCCTAAGATTTTGAAAAGGTTGTTTCCTTTGTTAGTCTAACAGAGTGACTAGCTTCCCTCCCACCGTAAACACAGGCTTTAAAGGAGACGTATCGTGATTATTAATAGTATTTCAGCAACAAAGAGGCCAAAGATCGGAACCTCATTGTGTCAAGAACTGCATAAACAGAACAGCAAGAGGTGATGCATCTCCCTGAAGGAAAGGAACACAATGGGCGGGAGGAACAAATACTAAACACCTGCTTGTTATTCTGGAAGGCTACCAATTGTGCCTTTGAAATATTCCATGTAAGGAGTCAGCTCTTGGGTGGGTGGGAGGCTGCTGCCTCGTACAAATGGCCTCAGTCGCCATTTAGGGAGGCTGAAGGGTTGCGTGGCAAGTTCCTGCCCCCCCCCCCGGTGGAAATAATGACTCATGACACAATTATTAAGTTTAATGGGTTAAAAAAGGCCACAACTTTATTGGTTACAGGTGATGAGCATTAAACTCGGATATGGATATTGAAGATCCACTATTGGCTAAAGCTTATTTTCTTCCCGGTTGGGCTGGCACCTTTAACCTAACTAGATACCTACCAATCCAAATGGAAAGCTACACTGCTGGAAAAGCTTAAAGGCTTGGGGATCCCACAGCAGACCCTGATAGCGACAGGCTTCGAGAAAGCTAGGACTACAATTCGCCAGCGTATCTGGGACGTAGAATTACAATGCCACATGAGCGAAATGATTAAACATCCAGCAATAAGGGACCATGGGAGAGGTTTCTCTCCAGCTAACTATCTGTCAGCTCTTCAGGTACCCAAATACAGACGGTCTTTTACCCTCGCCAGATTCAACGTTCTTCCTTCTGCCTTACTTCAGGGCAGATTTGAGGATAAACCATACACAGCACAGGTCTGCCCTTGTGGCTCGTTGGAAGTTGAAACTGCTTCACATGTACTATTACGTTGTCGTTTCTATGAGGATATAAGTTTGACTTTTATTACACCTGTTTTGCAAAAGTCCAGGAAAGAATCGGAACACCATAGTTTAAAACTACTGCTAGAGGACAAGAATCCCAAGACTACATTAAATGTAGCTAAATTCTGTGCGTCTGCAATCAATCGCAGGAAGCAAGTGGTATTCCATAGTGACTAAAACCCTAAATGTTATTTACAGGGGGCACGCTAATAATTAATTTTAATTTTTATATTTAAATCCTTGTTATATTCATATTGTCTTTTGTATTTCTGATATATATTTTTATGATCTGTGATATTGTGTGTGTTGACGCTGGTCTGTGACCGTATTAATAAATCCATTCATTCATTCAGGTGATGAGCGGTATTGGCTTAGGCGTTGGTCCTATCCGACTTCAGCCCATCTGCTTGAAGTCCGGGAAGGGTTAACCACCAGTACAGGGAGTCCTGCTGATGCACATCAACTAGGAACTCTCCCGGGGTCACCGATAGAGGGCGTGCCTTAGGCCCTCACCTCCCTAGGCTTCGGACAGGGCCATGCCCCCCGGAATCCTTTACCGGACTACCCTTCAATATTTGGAGCAGGTGATGGCGTTACCTCCCCTCTTCCATCTACAGAAATATAGCAATGAATATCATTTATTACGGCCATAGGCCCATACAGGTAAAAACAACACATAAATAACAGTTTGTGCCGTAAGGAGAAAAAAAAAACGATCGCTAAAACACCACTATAACAATAAAATACTATAAAATGGAAAGGCATGCTACGCCTTAATTAGCTTGTAGAGCTCCTTGGCGTCGCTTTTGGGAAAGGACAGCAACTAGGAACCTAGCCACCTTCAGGGTCGTGTGGGTATCCTTGTCCTGCAAGATTTGGGCAAGGTGGAATTTTGGTGGGGTACCCTCTAGTTTCTGTATGATTGATCCCAACAAATTTGCCCATGGCACATTAAACAAGGGGCAAGTGAACATAATGTGCTGGAGCGACTCCGGCGTCACCTTATCACATTCGCACACAGCGGGGGCTTGGCCCTTTGAGAACCTATGTCTCAGGACATTAGAGAAATATAGCAATGCCTAACCGCCAAAACCCAGAAAGTTGTGACGATTTGCTACGAGGTAGGCGAAAACCAAGTGGCTGGTGCCAATTTGCCAAGTGGAAAAATTCCTACCAGGCCCCTCAACGGCGACCAACCAAGGTCCATAGCAAGGTCAAAGAACATAAACCTTATAGGGCAGCAGGGTGGGAAAACAGAACAGCTGATTCTGTTCAGGCAAAGAGGGAGATCCCCGGCTGCGTCCTGCCTTTACAGGGGAGGCCATGCCCCCTGAGCCGGCCGATTGGCCAGCCAGGGGGCGATGCAGCCAGGAATCCCCCAATTGCACGGGGGCTGGCCTCCACCCACTGAGCGCGTGGAGGAGCCGTGAAGCCCGCAACCCCACCTCCTCCGAAGGGCAGAAGTGGCTCTATGGTTGCAGGTCCGTCCCGCCCCAATATCATGCTGCAGCAGAATTAGGACTATTTCACATGAGGCATATTAAATGAATATTATCTTGTGAAAGGGAGCAGGGAGCCTGCAACCACATCCTCAGCTTGTTTCCAGCAACCTCTCAACCATGTGCTGTGTACTATCAAGTGCTTGGCAAATCCTGTTTCTTCTAAATTGACTTACAATGTTGGTTTCACCACCTTCTTAAACTGGTAATCTCCGCCCCCCCCAAAAAAAAACCTGAGGCCTTTTTATTTTAGGGATAACAGGTTCAGAGAACTCACACACCCCTCAAAAAAAAGATGATTAACTTTTTAATGTATGTAACAACAGCGGCTAAAATGTTGCATGTGCAGGACCAGAAAGCAAAGAAAACACCAATGAATGGACTTTAAAGCTAATGGACTCTGAAGAGCTGGCGAAACTAACAGCAAAAAATAAGAAACCAAGGCGATGGACGATTTATGGACGAATGGAAGCCCTTTCTGGAACATCTGAAAAAATACCATAATCAGACAAAATTGCGAGCAGGATGTGAAATATGAGAGAAAGCAGGATGAGAAATATGAGAGAAGTAGAAAATTCACAATATATGAAACATAAGAATATGTTTTAGGCAGAGCTTTTTTCTGGGGGGGCGCAGGGGGACACGTACCCCTAAACATTTTGTGAATCTAAGTTTGGCCTCATTGAGGGGCAGTATTTCAATATGAGTAGGAAAATGAGAGTACCCCTAAACATCTTTTTTTAGAAAAAAGGCACTGTGTTTTAGGTGAATAATGCTGTATGTAAATTAGATGAGATTAAGAACAGCATGGAAGGAAAGATGGAAAGTCAAAGTTTAAAGAGAAATGTATAACAAATTTGGAATCTGGAATTTATATGTAAATATTTTTAAATTTATTTTTCTTTTAAAAAAAACAATGTTGGTTTCACCTTGCCACATGGTCTTAAAATGCCCTCAGTTTTTTTATTCCCCCTCTGTAGGTTAATGGTGGGAGTGTCAGGATAGATAAAGGAAAGTACATCTTTTCACAGAAGCCTGGTGCACACATAACATTAAGTCGAGGTTTATTAAACAATGGCTTATTAAACTATGGATTCGTGTTATGTCTGAACACAGAACCCACCTGCGCAGCTTACCAATGGTTTGTTTACTGCCAACAAACCATGATCTGAACCTCACAGGGAACGGTAGTGGCTCAGTGATAGAACATCTCCCTTTTATTCAGGTCTCAAATTTAATCCTCGACATCTGCAGGTAGGGCTGGGAGAGTCTCCCTGTCTGAACCCCTCAAGAGCTGCTGGCAGTCAATGTAAACAATACTGAGCTAGAGAAAGCAATGGTCTGACTCAGTACGAAGACACTTCATAGGTTTCAGAGTTGTTGGCTTAAAAAAAAATAATCCTTGATTTGTTTTAACCATGGCTTGGCAGCATGTGGAGGGCATCAGTTTAGGGGAGACTGTAGCAGGCATGCACCAGTGACTGCTTGGCATTTAGAAGGGTTCCAGAAATCTCAGCATATTATTTGCATTTTTAAAACCTTCAGAATCTTATCTTTCAGGCAGTCAGTGTTTCACACCCAGTGTAATCTGAAGGGGCAGAGGGGGAGAAGCCAGAGTAATTTAACTGAGTGAGTAGATAAAGAGTATCTCTGCCTGTCCAGCATGTAAATTTGAAGAACTGCCTTTATTATGCTTGCCAAATTTAGTGGAGGAAAGTATGAAACTAACTGATAAAAACGGGAGAGCTTCTATGTTTGCCCAATGATGGGGGGGGGGGGGAGAGAGAGAATTAAAAATAATGCAGAGTAGATACAGATCTGCATCGTACCAAAGTAATATGCTGATGGGGCAACCAGGTCTAATAAATTCAGGCATGACGTTATCTTACAAAAACTTATGGAATGTGCAGAAATGGCGAAACTTACCTGAAAAAAATAAGAAATCAAGATAACAATTTTTATATATATAAAAGAATGGAAGTGGTTTATTGAATATTTACAGATAAATTATAAACAGATAAAAAACATTGGCTGGGTTATTGTAATAACCCGCAGTTTCATAAGAGTATACAGTATTTAGTTAAAGAAGATGAATAAATGAGTAAATTAAGTTAATTTGGATGTGCAGAAGATATTAAAAACAAATTTAAGGAACTGCAGGAAGGGGGAAAGAAGCCAAGTTTTGAAATGTCAAAATGATTGTAAAATTAGTGAAATGTATAAAATTGGTGAAATGTATAAACTTGAAAAGTTTAAATGAATGGGTGAGGGGGGACTAGGCCTGACGTAACATAAGAAGTTGCTGACCGGTGTGTTCTTACAAAGTGTGCGGGGCATATGCTAAATCAAGTCGCTTGTAAAATGTGCTGATAGAGTAGGACTCCGAGAGCCCATTTTTAAATGTTACAGCCACCACCTGGAGTCTCCACAGTAAGCTGCGGCGTCTGTAAAGTTGTTGGTTTTTTTGCTGCATGCTCCGGCCTGACCACATAGAAAAATCTCTGCTCAGTTCTGATTACACGTCCGCTATACAGAAGTGTATTTTTCATGACCTCCATATGGAGACTGAAAAGCATCCCTTAAGATTTCATAGGCTGCAGAAACAACGGGCACCACCGTACAGCTCACAAAGAGGAATCTCTGACTTTCTTGTTCCCTCGAAAAAGCATTTCAGTAACTGCCTAAGGAAAGGAGATGAGAAAGGAGGGTGACCGTGTATCCTGCCCATTTACATTTGGCGTGTGGTAAACGCATAATTGTTACTCATTTGTTGCCGGGGATCATTCTCGCTGCTGAAGTACTTGCATTCCCCATCCCCAATGCTCAAGCTACAAAATGGAAAATAAATTTCTTCCTCCAGCTAGCACATGATACGCTCTTAAAACTGCCAGCTGGGGTGCGATTCCACAAGTTGTGCAGGGTCTGAGAAGTCTCTCGTGACAAATGGGTCCAGAGGGTGGCAACACGAGAATGGGGCCTCTCTTTTTTTTTAATATTTATATTTTGTTGGAAATATTTCCATTCAGCAACATGAAGCGAAAAAATTAAAAAAGGAAACAAAAGGTACTTTTAAAATACCAAAAAATAAATAAATGGTGGGTGCTATTATTCCGTACCAGTTCTCCCCTCTTGCTCTGCTTTTGGTACTGCTGTCTCTGAAAGGAGAGGAGAGCTGTCAGACCATTTCTGGAGAACCTGCCCCTCACTGGTTTACAGCAGCTGGCCTTGACACTGCACTTCTGGGTGGTGTGGGGAGATTTTTTAAAAAAAATGCTGGATTGATGTGAATTCTTTTTGAGCTAGGCAGGGGGTACTGATGTTGAGATGTTATTTTTAAGCACTGGTTCATGGGTGGGAGTGTTGTTACGTTTACTGTTTGCATGCTGCTAATGTTTTCTAACACCCTTATGTGGGGGCAGGTGTTTAGTTTTTTCTTCTTCCCCCAGTAGCTTATATGGAATATCAATGTGTTATGCGATTTAGCTTCCCCCTTTTCTATGGTATAATGTATTTATGCATATATATTTTTCAATGTGGGTCGCTTGGAAACCTGAATAAATTTAATAATGAGTAAGTGAAGGTGTGGAGGAGCTGGTAAAGGTAAAGGTACCCCTGACCGTTAGGTCCAGTCGCGGATGACTCTGGGGTTGCGAGCTCATCTCGCTCTATAGGCCGAGGGAGTCGGATGTTTGTCCACAGACAGCTTCCGGGTCATGTGGTCAGCATGACTAAACTGCTTCTGGCAAATCAGAGCAGCACACAGAAATGCCATTTATTTTCCTGCCGGAGTGGTACCTATTTATCTACTTGCACTTTGATGTGCTTTCGAACTGCTAGGTTGGCAGGAGCAGGGACTGAGCAACGGGAGCTCACCCCGTCGTGGGGATTCAAAGTTAATTGGCATTGGAAGTGGACGGGGTGGGTCCGAATTCCATCAAGCGATCTGAGTTGTACTATAGTAATCTCAGCATTTGTGTTAGGTTCACAATCCACAGCTTAGAAGGTTGGCTGCACAATATACTTCATAACTTTCTAGAAAGGCTAGAGACTTACTTTTTTAAAAAAAAGCTCAGAGTCTCGCACCCCTATTCAGGGGCACCACGCTGGTGGCCTCCACTCTAAAGGACCAGCCTGCACTGACCTAAATTGGGGAGTATTATTATTAATATTATTATTTTTATTTATTACATTTGTATACTACCCTTCATCCATAGATAGGGTGGATTGCAACATAAAATTACAATATAAAAAACACAACATACATAATGAAGAGAAGAACAAACAAAAAAAAAACACCCCACCGCAGCCGCAACACATTTAAAAGGGCATTGGATGTCAATCAGCCAAAGGCCTGATTAAAGAGAAACTTTTTTGCCTGGCACCTGAAGGTGTATATTTAAGATGCCAGGGGGTAGGAGAAATGAAACAAACTAAACAAGTAGAATTCAAATGTATCCTTTCAGTTAACAATGCATACTAATAACTTGGGGGCCCCAATTCTGCGCATATTGCGCATATGTATAAATCCGCCACATGGACTTCTCTTTTCTGAGAAACCAGGGAATAGTGCCATCGCCACCAATGTTTCAGGCTGTGCAATTATCCCTGAGAAGTGCAAATATTATAATAAGGTATTAAAATAACTAAAATGTGTTTTCTTAACATGCACAGCTTTTTTTGCACTTTAAATTTGACTCTGTTCAAGAGTAGGTCTTTGAGCCTGGCTGTAAACCCCGCTACTTCTCCCAGTCTGACACCCACAGACAGTGCCAGATTACCAAAATAGGCACTGGCCTATGAGCTCCATCCCCACGACAATGGATCAAAATAATATTCATTTGATCTTGAAAGAAAATGCATTAGGAGATGATTTGCTAGGGGGTGCTGTGAGATTTCGGCTGCCTAGATGCCTCCACAGAGTTTAATCTGGCACTTCCCACAGAAAGAATAAAGGCACAGACGTATTTGTCTCTGCCCCTTCGGAAACCAGAAAGTGCCCCAGATTTATAGGGGTCCTAGGAAGAATGCACCATGGCAAGCCCCTTCCTCTGACAGTGAGGCCTGGTGGGCTTACCTTGCATGCCCTCCAACATTTCTCTGATGAAAACAGGGGCGCCCTATTCCATAATAATAATTCTATTATTTATACCCTGCTTATCTGACTGGGTTGCCCCAGCCACTCTGGGCAGCTTCCAACATATATAAAAACATTTTTAAAACAGGCATTTTAAAAACTTCCTTATACAGGGCTGCCTTCAGATGGCTCGGGGATCAGATAACTCCATACCCTCTAAAATTTCTCCAGTGAAAATTGGGATATCCTAAGGTAAAGTGGGACATTCCGGGATCCAGTCAGAAACCAGCCTGGCTTCTCTAAATCCCTGGAAAATACCGACACTTGGAAGGTCTGTGAGAAATGTTGGAGGGTATGGAGTTGTCTGACCCCCAAGCCATCTGAAGGCAATCCTGTATAGGGAAGTTTTTTAAAAATGTTTAATGTTTTATTGTGTTTTTATATATGTTAGAAGCTGCCCAGAGTGCCTGGGGCAACCTAGTAACATTTGTGGGGTATAAATAGTAAAATTATCATTATGGAATGAGATGTCCCTTATTTCAAGCGGCGCATGTCCCGGGGCATGCGCAGCGAGTAGCAAGCGTCCCAGGGGTGTGCGGCGAGCGGCAAGTGTCCCGGGGGGCAGGGGCGGCCACGATGTCACCCCCCCCCCAGATAGCACCTGGGGTGGACCGCCCCCACCTTTGTCCACCAGTGATCCTAAGGAAAAGAAGGACATGCCGGGATCAAATAAGAAACCAGGATGGTTTTTCTAAATCCAGGACTGTCCCTAGAAAAAAGGGACACTTGGAGGGTCTGATCTTGTTGCAGGGCATAGCAGTAGTGTATGTAGCAGTAATGTGTAACAGCAGTCAGTTTGTTTAGTTTGTTGTTGCTTAGTCGTTTAGTTGTGTCCGACTCTTCGTGACCCCATGGACCAGAGCACACCAGGCACTCCTGTCTTCCACTGCCTCCCGCAGTTTGGTCAAACTCATGCTGGTAGCTTCGAAAACACTGTCCAGCCATCTCGTCCTCTGTCATCCCCTTCTCCTTGAGCCCTCCATCTTTCCCAGCATCAGGGTCTTTTCCAGGGAGTCTTTTCTTCTCATGAGGTGCCAAAGTATTGGAGCCTCAGCTTCAGGATCCATCCTTCCAGTGAGCACTCAGGGCTGATTTCTTAAGAATGGATAGGTTTGATCTTCTTTTAGTCCATGGGACTCTCAAGTGTCTCCTCCAGCACCATAATTCAAAAGCATCAATTCTTTGGCGATCAGCCTTCTTTATGGTCCAGCTCTCACTTCCATACATCACTGCCAGGAAAACCATTGTTTAGTTTATTATATTTATAAATCACTTCTAACGACAAAAAGCCCTGAATTGATTTACAAAACAAAATTGTATTAGAAATACATGAACATAATGAAAAACATAATCAGAATAAATATGTTGACTCCTTGGTGCTGCCCAAATGCCCACGAAAACAAAAACTGCTTTGCCTGGCTCCAAAACAATGTCAAAGTTGATGCCAGGTGGGCCTCACTAGGAAGAGCATTCCATAGATAGAAAAGGCCTATTTTTTATCATCACCACCATCCAAATCTCCCTTGAACGTGGCATGCAGTGGTTTGAGCATTGCCAGGCAGCTGGGTCTCGCTATTATTGTAATTTTCCATAATGCCCTTGAACAATGTTATGTTGGGTACTTTTGCGGTCAACTGAAATGGCAGCTAGATCCTGTCTGGAAGCTTATTAGAGATTAAGGGAAGTCTACATCTGAAACAGCTATGGGCCTTGGCTGGATACTAGCTGCTACTCAAGCATACCAGATGTTCAAGCCAGCCTTGAGAAATGGCACTCATGTTTGAATGACTTTGGTTACCATCACTCAAAGGACTGGATCCAGAGGTTTAAGCATTTCTGAAGCATCCTTTGGGAACATTTCCTTTCCTTTTTTTCACTTGCCAAACATTGTGTACTGGTATCCGTTTAAATATCCAGCTGACTTAAGGCAGCTTAGTTTCCTATGATTTGCTTAAGGATAAAATGGGTAGCTCTGGAAACATTTAATTCCTTTCCAGTGAAGTCCTTTTTCACTTTTACTTGCAGAAGAAATGGAGGGGGGGGGAGAGAACGCTTCCTGGCCAGTCATGCTGCCCTTTTCAAAACTTGTGCACCAAGTAGCATGAAGAAACAGAAAACAGAGGGTGCTATGCCAACAAAAACTTCAATTACAAGGAGAGGGAGGAGTGAAGCTATGCAGCAGACTGGCGTTGTGTACAGACCCTCCTGACTTGTCATACCAATAAGTCTTTGAGAGCTCCTGGTATGGCAAGCCAGAAGGGCCAATGGATTGCACTGCATTTCCAACCATTGATGGTCGCTGAGAAACCTCTTGCCTGAGATGTTAATATTATGAATGTGAGTGTTCATATTAGTGATGCATTCCATTCTGAAGCACAGTCTCTAAATACATATTATAACTCTGTGTGTGTGTGTGTGTGTGTGTGTGTGTGTGTAGAAAATTATTCCATTTACAAAGAAATTAAACATTTCCTGTAAAGAGAAGGTCGTGGTTACAATGTGGACTCCTGCACCAAACTAGCCCCAACTCTTGGAGATCAGAAGACAAATGTGTATGTGGAAAAATGGGGTACAGTTAAAAGTTCAATATGTGTTATGGCTTTCCTCTTGAAAGCTGGAGAGTTGACATTTTCTTCAAATGAAATTACTGTCAACGCAGCCTACTCAGGTTCACAAAGGGGCTTGTTTAAAGCTTAGTCAATTAAAGATTCAAGTGAAAAGCACTTCAGACATCACTGACCCAGATTTTCTGAGGCATTTATATTCGAACAAGAACAGAAATGTGGACACGACGGCTTGTGAGGGAAATTCCCAGTACAGATGGTTAACTTGCCACTTTGCCCTTCAATAGTTAAAATGCCAGAAAGGTGACAGAGTTTGATGTAGAGGACTATTCCCTGAAACAATTGTATGCTATTTTAATAACCATGAGGTTGCTGAGGGGGATTATTTAAGAAGTGGCCCAACTGGGTTATTCTACTTTCACCGAGATTAGTTGCATAAACTTGTTAGGATTGAAAATGGGTGCTTCAACACCTTTTCCCCTCAAGTATCTTCCTCAAGCACCTTACAGTTCCCAAATTCATTATCGGACAGCAACTTAGGTTTGTGCTGTAGTTGTATTCACATTTCAGAAGGCTTCACACTCTCACATTGCTCTATGCAATCCAGAAGAGCCTGCTGAATCAGGCCAAAGGCCCAACTACTCCAAAGTAGCCAACCAGGTACCTGTGGAAAAACCTGCAAGCAGTACCCAAAGCAAGAGGATTCTTCCCTCCTGTGGGTTCCAACAACTGGTATTCAGAAGCACTGCTAGCTTACATAGCAGCAATCGCAAAATGGCTCCCTTGTGGTTACAGCCTGGCGACTGCTTGCCTTTTTCCATACAGCTATGAACCCACCCACCCACTTGCATGGAGGAATTTGACATTATGAACTAGCCCCGGGTCATTCCATTATTAAGCCCCTTGGCACTGGAACGCCTTGCTTCAAAGAGATTGTATGTTAAGCATTCGAGATGTCCCTTTCTGCTTCCTAGCATTAGGGATTAGAGAAGAGCAGACTCTCGTGCTCACAGCAAAAGCCTCAAGGAGCCCAAGGCGAGGCCAGGGAAAGCTGACAGGGAGCTCTTCAGGCACGCTCATTGTTAACTGAGCAATATATTTATATCATAGTGCCCCGGGTGGGTTAGGTAAAGCCAGGAGCCTAAATCTAAAAGAGCAAGCTTTGCTGGGACAGCAGGTCCAGTCAAAATGACTGCTGTTTGGGGAGCTGGGTCCTTCAAGACGGGGAAATTTTGGGTACCTTAAAAAAAAAAAGTAGGGGGCAAGTGTGGCATAAGTCTACTGAGTGACAAGAGCAAAATAAAGCAAATAGATCAGCACACGGGAGGATCCCGCACTTCCATCGCTAGACACACAAACACGCTTCTCAAAAATTCCTTCCTGGTCAGAGCAGCTGCCCACATGCAGATTCCTGAAGGCTAATCCCATCATGGCTGATCCCAAATCTGAGCCACTGCACCAATTCCGTGGGGCAACTTGGCTCAGTTCAGACACATAGCTCTATGTGTGAAAATGCTGGTGCAAAAATCCACCTTTTCCCCCATCTCGAGACAGTGATAAGAAAGGCATGCAAATGAGTCGCAATTATAAGCCATTGTCTCCCTTGGAAAATCAAAAGGTGGCATAAAAAAAACCACACACATAAAAACAGGTGGTAGAAGTTGAACAGGTTATAGGTAGACTGCCAACAGGCCCTATTACAGTTCTTTTAATAGCAACCTGACTCAGAATTTAAAACGAATGAAACCGTTCACATCGCTTTATTTCCATGATAGGAAACACTTTCCCGACTTAATTTCTGTATGCCGGGTCAAAAAGGCAGTTGAAACATTAGCAGCCCTGGGTTATGGTTACATCATAATGTGTTAGAACAAATGGAGCTGGAAAAGGACAGAGTTGAAAGGGGGTGCATTTAAGTTCAAAATCCTGGTGTGTTTTCTAAAAGTAATGTCCAGCTTTGCTCATTTAAGGAATGCCATATTTTTCTTTTAATTCTGTTCTTTGCCTTACTACAGCCTTCTCCAATCAGATAGATCCCTACAGATGTTGTTGGACTCCCATCAGCCCCAACCAATGGACAATGGCCAGGGAAGATGGGACTTTAGCCCATAACATGCAGAGGGCACCATGTTGGGAAAAGATGCCTTACAAGATACATATGAGTTCTGATTAGTGCTAAAGACGTTCAAGGCAGACACATACTTGTCAGAAAAATCCTGATTTCATTGTTTGGTGGGTCCATATTTGTGCGCTTTCTAATTTTGTCTTGCAATCCTCTTCAGAAAGCCCAGATTTCTTTGTCCACTCTTGGGTTGTGCTTACTCAGATTTTACCGAGTTTTTCTGGGCTCTGGGCTCAGAGCAAGGGTTGCTAAGGGAGACACTCTAGGCTTCCAGGACTTGTTGCTCATCGCTCCCTGTTATTAAGAGGGATTGCTAAGGGCACTCTAAGCTTCTGGAATTAGTGGCAAACTTTGGGCTTTAAAAATTACATTTGGGTCACCCTGTGCGACCCAAAATTTGGAGTGTGCCCCACCGCACCTCTTGCCTTCCATTGCTCATCATAGTTATGGCCCTGCTCTTGGTTTGGCACCCAGTGCGGACACACCAGTCACACTCTCCTAAACCCACCTCTGCTGTCATTCTTAGTCCAAACTTCTCTCCCTCTCCATTCTCTAGAGAACATGTTTTGCAATGATGCAGATGCCCTCCATCTAAATGAAAAGGGGCACTTAACATTTCACCATTCCGGTGAGGTTTCTTCTAATAGGCCAACACAACTTTCCCCAGGCCTTTGGTTGAGTGGCTGTCTTCCCTCCTCCTGTACTGCTGTCCTGTGCTGCTCTTTTGTCACTTCATCGTCGGCTCTTGTGAGTTCATTTTACAATCTTAAAGGAAATGGGACCTAATTACATTGCGACATTTTTGTAACCCGTTCTGGAACCATTTGGTGAAGAAGGGTGGGCTTTAAGTCTAAATGGTGAGTGAGTGAGTGAGTGAGTGAGTGAACTATCCGCGCTCATATATTTTGATCCTGGCATCAGGTCCAAATGATGATCTGAGTTCAGAGAATAGTCCGAATAGGCCCTTAGGCAGAGCTAAATGGCTCTGCTCAGTTTGCCAGGGACAAAATGTTTCCCCAGCTTGTTGCTGCACACACCTCTGCTTGTTCTGCACTACCTAATGTGGCAGGATCAAATTGCCATCCACAAGGCTGCAAATGTCGTAATTCATATTAATAGCCCAATCCAGTTTCTTATCTGTACTCAGTACGGTAAAGACAAAGAGCAAGGACACCTGCAGGCCTCCAGATCCAAACCTGGGTCTCCAGCTGTTTTTGGACAACAATCTCCATCATCTCTGACCACAGGTCCTGCTATCTAGGAATGATGTGAGTTGTAGTCCAACAACAGCTGAAGACTCAAGTTCGGGAAACCCTGATCCAGATGTTGAGCTGCCTTTTGTTGAGTCAGGCCCGTGGTCCCTCTAGGTCAGTGTTGTCTACACTGACTGGCCATGGTTCTCCAGGATTTCAAACCAGGATCTCAGCTCTATGTGGAGAAGCCAGGGATTGAATCTAGAACTTTCTGCATGGAAAGCTGGTGTGCTGCCACAGAGCTGTTCACATCAGCCCCAGTAAGCATGCCCATTGTTTAGGAACAATGGAAGTTGTAGTCCAAACAACATAGGGAGGGATACAGGTTGCCCATCCCTGGCACGGAGGGAAACTAAAACTCCATCTTCAGCCACCTCACAGTAAACAGTAGGCATGAACGAGGAGGCATGAGGTTTGCCACTTATCAGGTCTTTAGAAAACCCAGAATAAAAGCAGCTCTATAAATTAGACGTGTCATCCTCAAAGAAAATCAGCTCTTTTGTTGTTCCAAAGAGGTAGGGCAGGAAGGGGGCCAGAAATAAATACAGATCAACACAAAAAAAATTAAGGAGTTGCGGGGGAGCTTTGTGAAAAAGACATCATCAGGGCAACTCTCCTGGACTCTGACCCACCAGAATTTGAGAGGTAGGCATCAGTTCAATAGTACAATTATACAATTTCAGATTCAAGGGAGCTCCAGCACAGCAATTGCCGGAGTTAGCGAAATCTTGAAAGAATGAAATTGAGTTAAATGGTATATATCAGCAGTAATTTGCTGAAGGGAGCGTTTGGGAGATATTAACTCCAGAAGTGCCAGTGGTTTTTTTTACTGAACCCCTCACTGCATAAAACCAAGAACTATTGGCCTATCACACATACTGTAGACAGAGAAGGGGTTGGGAGACAATGAGAAAACAATTTGGTTGTATAAAAGCTAATGTTCCTTAATGATCACTTGTTGCTGCAGAGTGGATTCTTTTGTCTTATTCCAAAGAAGGCAGGCACAGATAAAAGGTTTAAACCCGTTTCTTTACTTAAGATGTCTTGGGAGAAAAGCAATGACAAACCTAGACAGCATCTTGAAAAGTAGAGACATCACCTTGCCAACAAAGGTCCATATAGTAAAAGCTATGGTTTTCCCAGTAGTGATGTATTGAAATGAAAGCTGGACCATAAAGAAGGCTGATCGCTGAAGAATTGATGCTTTTGAATTATTGTGCTGGAGGAGACTCTTGAGAGTCCCATGGACTGCAAGAAGATCAAACGTATCCATTCTGAAGGAAATCAGCCCTGAGTGCTCACTGGAAGGACAGATTGTGAAGCTGAGGCTCCAATACTTTGGCCACCTCATGAGAAGAGAAGACTCCCTGGAAAAGACCCTGATGTTGGGAAAGATTGAGGGCACAAGGAGAAGGGGACGACAGAGGATGAGATGGTTGGATAGTGTTCTCGAAGCTACCAGCATGAGTTTCACCAAACTGCGGGAGGCAGTGGAAGACAGAAGTGCCTGGCGTGCTCTGGTCCATGGGGTCACGAAGAGTCGGACACGACTAAATAACAACAACTTACTTAAGATGATCAGCCATTATGGGTTAGAACAGAACAAGCAAGAAAGGGGAAACTGAACTAAGCTCACAACTCATGAAAGCCACCAGGCCCCCATTTCCAGATACATTAACCCCTTATATGGCTTCTTCTCACCCCCCCCCCATTAATTAAAGACTGTTATCTCTGAGGAAAGTATGCATAAAAATGCATTTATTGATGATAAGAGCATATAAAATGCATGATATTGGGGACAGTGGGTTGCAAAAAGAGGAGAAACGCACACTAAAATGCTGGCAAGTTTTTGAGGTGATTCCTTTAAAAGATAAAATAAAACAGCAAAACTACGTGGAAATGTGGCAAAGTGAACTGATAGCTCAGCTGCTTAGGTGCTGATAATGCCAAAGTTGCAGGTTCAATCCCTGTATGGGACAGTTGCAATGTTCCTGCATTGCAAGGGGATTGGACTAGATCAGGCACAGGCAAACTCCGGCCCTCCAGAACGTTTGGGACTACAATTCCCATCATCCCTCACCACTGGTCCTGTTAGCTAGGGATGATGGGAATTGTAGTCCCAAACATCTGGAGGGCCAGAGTTTGCCTATGCCTGGACTAGATGATCCTCAGGGTCCCTTCCAAGCCTCTAATTCTATGATCTATAAACTGGAATAATGTGAAATGAGAGAAACCAAATAGCATGTGCCAACGTGCTCTAAAATACCACACTGTTGAATATTAGAATACATTCCTGCAAAACTGCAAATGGCAATCCATGTGTCCACACCTCGTTGAGAGAGCAGCACGGGCGACCTTTCGAATCTGCCCCCGCCCAAAATCGACAAAAGTGCTCCTTCACTCGTTTCCGCTGAGATTTTGTGCTCAGCACATCATGCCTTTAAGCTGCAGCCCTCAAAGTAATTGCTTCAGTACTGGTCCCACTTGCTTTTGGTTAGGGCAGTTCTGTAGTAAGTGGCTCAGTTGCTATCACTACTTCATGGCGACTGAAGAAGGATGCTCTGTGAAGAGTCTCCCTGGGTCTGTCAGGGGAACATGGCAGAAGTAAAGCTCTTAATCTCGCTAGACAGCTGGGCTAAACATTTATATAGGAGACATTTTCAAAAGACTAGGCAGATTATAAAGGCAACAGGAGTCACTGAAATCTTGTTAAACATTGTTCAGTGCATCACTTTAGATTTTAGTTGGAACTTACACTGTCAGATAAATTCTATTTATCTCTTGAATGCTTTTCTTGCTGCGAGTGTTTGTTGATCTGAATTCTCACCTTCAGTAAAGATTTACATGTCTGTCCTTGATCAAGATAATACTCAATTTCAAAGTGCTCAAGACTTTTTTAAAAATAAAATAAAAAGCTGAAAAGACACCATTTTCTGGTATCTTAAAGCCAGATCTGAAGTTACACAGGTTCCTCGTTTTAATATGATCGTTTATATGTCTGGAAAAATGCATTTACTTATTTATTTCTATCCCTACCTTCAAGTATATCTCTAGAAGTTTTTTTTTAAAAAAATCTATACATTTAACTATGGATTAGTCCAGATTAGGCTGTGATTAATTTAAATCACATTGATTTCCGTGAATCTCTCTAAACAAGATTAAATCTGGATCTAGACTCATATTTCTCAGAGATACCAAATGGGTCTGCGGGAATAGATGAATTTTTGAGCATCCATGCTCTCAGAGACAAAATGCAGGATCAAAGGAAGCATCAAAGCTTGGAGATGGTTTCAAGAAAGCTAGAACAACCGGAAATACAAATTGGTCACTTGCCTCAGCTGCTGATATGCAAAAAAAGAAGAAGAAAATAAATCACTGAATGGCACTAGGACTGTAAAGATCCCTTATCACTGTCAGTAATGGAATGCACACGATAAGGCAGTCAAACTGGGCTTGTTTATGAAGCATATTATTGCAGTAATTAAAATTAGTAGTGATTCCCTGTCATGTTGTTAACATTTTTTTCAGATTGACTAATTATACCGGGATTAAGTGACAAACTAAACATATATTTCTGTCAAAGGTTGCTGATAAATAATCCATGATTTGTTCAAACATGTCCCTTGTTGTCCTTTTATTCTCTTTTCTCACTTTTTCTCCTCCATGGTCAAATTTGAGCTTGTAAGCTTTTCGTGTATGTTTGTTTATGTTACTCTGACATGTGCAGTAATAGTATTATGTCGAATAAAATGATTGTCATCATTACCATAACAAAAAACTCAACCACATAGTTAGAGCTCTTTACCCACAATCTTACTTAATCGGTATGTATGTCTGTATTAACATATGATTAATCTCCCCATAACATTACTCTCTGGTCAATTTTACAATAAAAGTTTTAAACTAAATTTAAAACACAAAAATGCAAATAATACAATAACAAACACCAACATTAAAGCCAAAGCAGAACAGTTAAAAAAACAAACTAACAACACTCATATTTCCCCCTCACATGGAAAGCTAAAACCACCTTATAAGAGAACCAGAACCACAATAACAGCAGAGTCAAAATATCAGTGTCAGTTTTACATAATGCTAATTAAGAAAGGAGAGTAGAAGCTTTAAGAAGCTTCTACTTTCATGCGTATCATGAAAAAAAGTCATTGTCAAGTAGATTGTGACCCCCTCAACACATGTTTACAGCACAGTTTTAATCCATTATATACAGTGGTACCTCAGGTTACATACGCTTCAGGTTACATACGCTACAGGTTACAGACTCTGCTAACCCAGAAATAGTACCTCGGGTTAAGAACTTTGCTTCAGGATGAGAACAGAAATTGTGCTCCGGCAGCGCGGCAGCAGCAGGAGGCCCCATTAGCTAAAGTGGTGCTTCAGGTTAAGAACAGTTTCAGGTTAAGAACGGACCTCCGGAACGAATTAAGTACTTAGCCCGAGGTACCACTTCTCGAGATGAGAGTGTTTGGATTTGGTGGATGTTGGGCTTTAGCAGCTGAGGCAGGGGCTCAGGTGGGGCTGTCCCAGTATAAGTCCCTCACTCTGGCTGAGCTGGAGATACTCAACCAGGGCTCAGCCAGCAAAATTTATGCTGGCATAATTTATACCAGCGTAAATAAAAAAAAAAAAAGAGGCATTCTGGGGGCATGCAGGGAGCAGGGCAAGGAGAGACATACATCTATTCCAAACCCTTTTCAGCTCGGTCACGTGACCTAGGGCCCAATCATCAAAATTCACACCCACGCTCTCCTGCCAGTTCTGCCAGTGGTAGCCCCTCCTTAAGGCCCCAGAGCTTACACCGATGTAATTAGGGCTGTGCTGACTTGCATTATTATTATTATTATTATTATTATTATTATTATTATTATTATTAATACGTCACCCATCTGGCTGGTTTTCCTCAGCCACTCTGGACGGCTTCCAACAGAATATTAAAAACACGATAGAGCATCAAACATTAAAAACTTCCCTAAACAGGGCTGCCTTCAGATGTCTTCTAAAAGTCAGATAATTGTTTATTTCCTTGACATCTGATGGGAGGGCATGCCACAGGGCGGGTGCCACTCCCGAGAAGGCCCTCTGCCTGGTTCCCTGTAACCTCACTTCTCGCAGTGAGGGAACCACCAGAAGGCCCTAGGAGCTGGACCTCAGTGTCCCGGCTGAACGATGGGGGTGGAGTTGCTCCTTCTGGTATACTGGTGCCGAGGCCGTTTAGGGTTTTAAAGGATAGCTTTGAAAGAGGATTACGGTAAACACATTCATGAAGAATAAGATTATCCATGTCTACTAGTCATGATTCCCGTGTGCCACCTCCAGTACTGGGGAAGTAATATGCTTCTGAATACCAATTGCTACAGAACATTGGGGGGGGGGGAGTACTGTTGAGCTCCTGTCTTGCTTGTGGGCATCTGGTTGTCAGAACAGCGTGTTGGGCTGGATGAGCTTTTTTGGTCCAGCCGTGCTCTTCTTATTTTCTTAGAGCGAACACAGAGCTATTCATGCCTGGTTGAGAGTGTATGGGTAGTGACTGAATGAGACGCATGCTACAATGCATTAAAATGGTGTGGGTGTGTTTAATACTCCTCTCTCTGGTTCACTCTATGGTGCACTGCAGTGGTTGAATAAACCATTGCTTGCCTTTCACCGAAGAAGATATTGTCATTCAAGGAGGCCAGGAAATGTGGGCTCCATTATAACTAAAGTGAAGCACTTTGATTTCTTTTTGAAGAACAAAGTGTTATTAAGGGAGAGACACATGGGAAGGCAACTACATTGTGATGATTGTGACTGACCAGCCATGTCTACTCAGAAGTAAGTCCTACTGCATTCATTGCCTATGCCCTAGGGTTCAGAAAATGAGATTTAATTATATTTCTAGAGAATTTGTTTGTACTTTGCTGCTGCTGAGTATTTTTATGTCTGGAGCAATTTCCTCCAAAAAGCAGTTTCTGCCAATTTAGCTGCTTCAGAGATGGTGTTTAGTGTAGTGCTATCTTTTCACTTAACTAATAATGTGTCATTTTCTACAAGCATTTAAAAAAAAAAAGACTGTTACTTGTGCGATTTCTCCCCAGAATTGCTTACTTGCAAACACCCATCTGGATTTTTGGCCTTGAAGTATGGCTTTCCTGCAGGATGTCTATACCAAGCAACTTCCAGTGGGGAAGTGAGTGCCAGCATTCCACAGGATCTGATCTTTCATAAGAAGAAGCAAAGAAAACAGCTTGTGTCTTATTACAGTGCAATCCTGACCATGTTTGTTGTTGTTTAGTCGTTTAGTCGTGTCCGACTCTTCATGACCCATGGACCAGAGCACGCCAGGCACTCCTGTCTTCCACTGCCTCCCACACTTTGGTCAAACTCATGCTGGTAGCTTCGAGAACACTGTCCAACCATCTTGTCCTCTGTCATCCCCTTCTCCTTGTGCCCTCCATCTTTCCCAACATCAGGGTCTTTTCCAGGGAGTCTTCTCTTCTCATGAGGTGGCCAAAGTATTGGAGCCTCAGCTTCACGATCTGTCCTTCCAGTGAGCACTCAGGGCTGATTTCCTTCAGAATGGATCGGTTTGATCTTCTTGCAGTCCATGGGACTCTCAAGAGTCTCCTCCAACACCATAATTCAAAAGCATCAATTCTTCGGCGATCAACCTTCTTTATGGTCCAGCTCTCACTTCCATACATCACTACTGGGAAAACTATAGCTTTAACTATATGGACCTTTATTGGCAAGGTGATATGTCTGCTTCTGCTTCTGACCATGTTTACTCAGAAGTAAACCCTTCAGAATTCGGCGGAGTTTACACCCAGGAAAATGAGGTTAGAATTGCAGTCTCACTTGACTGACCATTAAAACTGAAGGAGCAACAGACAGGCTGGAAGCCTGCCTATATTTCAATTACAATAAAGTGCATTTTCTGTCTCCTCTCAGAGTCACAGTTGGTCTTGAAGTAGCTAGCCTTAGATGGGGGGGGGGGGGATTGATAGATAGATGAAATATATCCAAACAGCCAGGAAGATGCCACTAGCTTACCTTTCCTAAGACAGTATAATTTATGGTGTCGAGTTGTCCTGCACTTAAGAAAGAACACTCCAGTTATATTAAGCTTTGAGAGCATAGGGACATAGTATCATATCACATAAAACACCAAATATGAGAACCATTATGAAACTTTGGGAGTTCACCACAGTTTACCTCGCAAAGCTCAAGGCGAGAATTGTCTAATGAGATAAACTGAGCCCAGGCAGGGAGAAAAGGTTTAAAGTACTTAATGGCAGTAGCTGAAAGGCCTATAAGCACCTCAAGTTGCTCCATGATCTTGAGAGGCCAGAACAATTTAAACGACTGGAATAACAGGAGATAGGCAGCGCTCCGCGACACGTAGAGAATGGCAAAACACTTCTGCTTTCTTATCCTTGTGATCTATAGGGGATTAGTGAGGGCCTCATATAGCTGAGGGGAAGAAGATGTTAGCCTTTGATTGGGACACCAGAGAAAGCCAGCACGGCTGGAGCAGGGACAGCATTCACAGGCAGAATACATCAAGTGCACGGCATTTTTGGATGAAAATAGAGCTCTGTGGAAAAACAACGACCGCACAGGGAAGGGTAACTTATACAAGCAGGTCTCTCAAAGCTGGACCTGTCACCGTATTGTAGCTTTGCTGCTGCCAAGAAAGCCTGCCCAGGACGTTTTGTCGCCTGAGGCAGAATGGCAAATTCTACCCACTACTGGAGGAGACTCTTGAGAGTCCCATGGACTGCAAGAAGGTCAAACCTATCCATTCTGAAGGAAATCAGCCCTGAGTGCTCACTGGAAGGACAGATCCTGAAGCTGAGACTCCAATACTTTGGCCACTTCATGAGAAGAGAAGACTCCCTGGAAAAGACCCTGATGTTGGGGAAGATGGAGGGCACAAGTAGAAGGGGACGACAGAGAATGAGATGGTTGGACAGTGGTCTCGAAACTACCAGCATGAGTCTGACCAAACTGCGGGAGGCAGTGGAAGACAGGAGTGCCTGGCATGCTCTGGTCCATGGGGTCACGAAGAGTCAGACACGACTAAACAACTAAACAACAACACCCAAGGTCAGTCAAGTGCCCAAGGTTGGCCAAATCATTTTGGCGGCTAAGGCAGAAAATCCCACCGAGGCCTCTGCTCAGGAATAAAAAGTACAATAATAATTAATTAAATGACCCCACCATTTGCTGCTTGTTCGCTGACACCCCAAATCGGCTCCCTGAAGCAAACGCCTCACTCTGGCCAACGGTAGGGCCAGTCCTGGAGCACGTGTGAGACCAGATCAGTGCGCATACGTGTTGTGACTTAGGAACTCCCTCCTGTAGGTCACTTTAGGCTCCATAGAAAGGAACTGTCTAATGAATAGATGTGTAATGAATAAACAGTGTTGGAAGTTTTGTAGCACTGTGGACTAGGGCTAGTCAGATTTTAAAAGCAGGAGATTTGGCTGAAGGACGCTTTCCTAAGGAAACATAGCAGTAGCTACAGAAGGTGCCATCACCTCCCTGACTCTCCACCCTTCTGCCCATTTTTGGTGAATTTACTATTCTCAGGCTGCATATACACCATACATATAAAGCACCCCCCCCAAAAAAAATAATAATTCTGAGAAGAGTTGTTTGTTAAGGGTGCTGAGAATCATAGGTCTGTGATAAGTACAGCTCCTGGGATTTGGAGGGTGCATCATGGGTGTAACATGGGGGTAGCTGCCCCACCCATCAAGTAAATAAATAAAAATACTTAATTAAAAGTAAAAATGGTAGAAAGATTTTAACAGATTTTTCTGAGAACTTGGGGTCAAAAGAAAGTAAATTAAAACAACTGTTGTTGAGGTAGAGGGATCATTCTTTCATATGTGGTGGACGTGTAAAAGGGTAAAAGAGTATTTGGAAATGATTCATAATGAATTGAAAAAAATGTTTAAAGGCACTTCCCCCCCCCCAACCCACGCCCCAAAAAAACCAACAACCAGAGTTCTTTTTGTTGGGGATAATTCAGATGGAAATTCCCAGGTGTAAAAAAAAAAAAGGTTATTTATGTATGCCACTACTGTGGCCCGTGTTTTGTTAGCCCAAAAATGGAAAGCGAGCGAGGTCCCAAAACAAGAAGAATGGCAACTTAAACTTGACGGAATATGCGCAGCTTGCAGACCTAACTTATAGAAGATTGAATATATGGGGGGAAATTAAGTACACTTGAAAACGTTGGCAGCATTAAGATAAATTCAGCAGTGTAAATAAGTTTTGATGGATGTAATAATGAAATACTGAACGGTTTAGTTTATGTAAAATATGCAGGGATTTATGTTATGCAAAATGAACCATGGAAAGAGAAGAAGGGAAGTCATTGATATTTTAAGGTTGTTTAAATGAATACTCTAAATTGTAAAACAGAATATATATATTAAAACAGAATATATATATATATATATATATATATATATATATATATATATGAGAGACATTTCATTCTGAATCTGCTAGAGAGAGCCAGATAGAGGATGAGGACAGGTGGGTTTCCTGCTGCCCCAACGTAAATTCTGTCCACACCCGTGGGGTGCATCAAATGTGCTTTAAATGTATTGTGTGTTCAGCCTAGGAGGCAATAGGCTAACACACCTAATCAGTGCAACTTGAAAAACACTTTCCATGGGCCACTTTCTTCATGAACGTCACTCTCATCTGAGACCAACTGAAGTTCTGCATCACTTCATGACCTGCCCCTCACAGAGATCAACCCTCTTCCTATTCCCCCTCCAGCTTAACCTAAGCCTTGTACTTGCACAAATATAGCATACAAATCGGCTCCGGCGTACCCATTCGTCCTTCACTGTGTTTCCCTTGTGTGCTCTTATCCATCCTAATGTGTTTCAATATCCCAGTGTTGTAATCTATTAGCCGTTGCTCTGAGTCCCTACAACCTCTGGGTGCCACAGCTGGGTCTTTTCTTGACAGGTGATTAACCTGCAATCGCACGCCCAAGTGGAGGAATCTTTTCTTCTTCTTTTTTTGCACATCTCATGCAACCAAGATACCCAAGAATCTTAGGTTGGTAAAGAAAAAGAAAGAAACTGATCAGGAAAGTTCAGCAGAGATAACAGGGTCTTCGAATGGCTATGGGGAGAAATTTCTTTATCTTTGCCTTCCACTATCGCAGGAATAATAATAATTTTATTCATTCATTCATATGCTGTCCACCAGACTGGGTGGCCCCAGCCATTCTGGGCGGCTGCCAACAAGAAATAGTAAAAACACAACACAACATCGCACACTAAAAACCTCCCTGAACTTCTCCTCCGTTGCATTACCCAGCTGTTTTGCAGTTCAGACACTGCACCTAACTTTAGCCAAGATGGGGCTGCCTTGGATAGCTGTATTACTTCTCCCACTGCAAAGCAAATAGTGTATCCACACTGAAATAACTGCATCTGATCCATTTCATTGGCCTACTAAAATTTTTTTGAAGTGCTTCATCTCCCAATGCTTTCCACTGTTATTCATAATATATTTGTTTCTTGATTTTAAGTAATAATTTATAATTGTATCGCAATTGGGCTACCTCAGCTTGTAAAGCAAGATTGTGCTTATCCTGTTTTACCTTCAATTTTCTAAGTTCCCTAGCTAGGCATTTTTTGCTATTCTGACATTCCTTATCAAACCAAGTCTGTCTTTTAAACTTTTTGTTTTTTATCACACTAGTTGTGGTCATCAGTGGGCGCATTTGGTTGATAATGTTCTCATAAAGTCCGATTATGTTTCCTGTTTCTAACAACATTTCCCCCTTTAATAAAGCAAATTCATAGGAATCCAGGATCTGAATCATTTTTTTCTTGGACCTGTACATTCCATTTTAACCTTCTATTTCCAAGTATCAGATATTCCGTTTCATCCAATAATTTAGGAAAGGCAGGAGAAACGAATGATGTCAGAGATAACTCAAGTGGAAAGTGGTCACTTTCAGCTCTGGGAATTATCCTGAAGGTATCTCGGTTAATTGGCACATTATTGGCCTACTAAATATCCTCCAACATTTCTCCAAATATCCACCCCACCCATATCTTACTGGGTTGCCGCAGCCACTCTGGGCAGCTTCTATCATATCTGGAAACATAATAAAACATTTTTTAAAAAACCTTCTTTATACAGGATTGTCTTCAGATGGCTCGGGGGTCAGATAATTCCATACCCTCCAACATTTCTCAAATGAAAATAGGGACATCCTAAGGAAAAGTAGGACATTCTCAGAGCCAATCAGAAACCAGGATAGCTTCTCTAAATCAGGGACGTCCCTGGAAAACAGGGACACTTGGATGGTCTGCTATTATGTGAAATCAACAACGTTAATTTGTAGAATTTATTGTATTCTTTGCTCCGGATGAAGTCCACCAGCCTGACTCCCCAGTGCTTTTCAGAAAGCCGCAGAAGACATGGCCGTTTATACTATCTAAGGCTGCAGCCCTATACATACTTTCCTGGGAGTGAGCCCCATTGTAACTCAGTGGGACTTACCTTTGAGTAGATGTGTATAGAATTGCACACGAAGAGACACTGTTAGGGACTTGTTATAGTTAATCTGCATTTTGGTTTGTTTTTCTGCATATGCTTCCAGCAGGATTCATTTCCCATCACCTATTGCTGTTTAACTGGAGACACGAGGGGTGGCCAGACATTCAAAGTACGAGCTGTTCAACCAGACTATGGTTCACCACTGTCATTACTGCAATACAATTGGTTTGAATTTATTTGCATGGTGCTAAGATCTCCAATGCAGCAGGGGAGGAAGCCGCTCAGGCGCCTGGGACGGCGTGCCAAGGGGCAGGGCGAGCCGCCCATAGGGGCGGGAAGAGGGTGGGGCGCACCACAGGGCCTCTAGAGTCTACCTGCCTCCTCCCACTCAGCTGACCTACAGCTGGGGGGAGGCAGTGGGCAAACCATTTGGGCAGCACGGAGCCTGCGCACGCCCAAGCCACCACGTCTCTCCCAGGAGAGACATGTGGCTCGAGCACGCTGCAGGCCCCGCAGTGAGTGCCGCCCGGCATTTTGTCACCCCCCTCAGTGGTGACACCCACGGTGGACCGCACCCACCGTACCCCCCTTCCTCCGCCCCTGCTCCAATGTGGTTCTCATGGGCACCACTTTGCCCTCAGACACCTGCTGAGGCCCATCACCCTTGCCCTTTCAATTTTCATTATTTTAAATCCAGCTGTGGGGGTGGCAGGCTTGTGTGGTGTTTGTGCGAAGGGTCCTGATCCTTTGTCTGTCTCTCTGTGTGTTTTAGGGTTCATGCAGATGTTTTGGGGAGGGCAAAGGGAATCTAAGCATCCATTTTTCTTCTGTGAAATTAGCATGTTGTGGTGCCCATGATAGTTTTCTAGATTTCCAAATGTGACCCCAGTTCCAGAAAGGATGTTGCCCCTCCTCAAGCTATAAAATAGGATGGAAGCCATGAGCTACAGTGAACTTGAAAGAGGGCTATCCTATCCTCAGCAAAATAAACAAGGTTATGAATTAAGTCCTGTTGCAGCAAGCCCTGTAGCATACTCTAAAGATACTCTGGCATTACTGGACTACCTCTTTACCCTGCCCACTTGACTTCCCTGCTTGAAAAAGTTTGTGATCTTCCATGCAGGTTTTTCCAGAGTCAGCAGCAAGGTGTACAATGGATCTCAGCCTGACAGTGCAAGCCTATTCGGGTCTACTCATTTCAGTGGAAGTGTAAAGACTAGAGGATTGTACTGTGAGTCACCTTGGCAGAAGTCCACACATTTGTTTGATATTCAGCAATATGATAGAAAGAGGTGTCTGATCCCAGCTGTGTCCATGTGGTCAATTCCCCTTGTTTCCTTCCTGTGAAATGCATATGCTCACCACTTCCATGTTGCTAGCAATTAAGACCAGCTTTAGCCATAGGCAAAACAGGTTTTTGGCCTAGGGCAGCAGATTGCAATAGAGAAATCAAACTCTGCAGTCAAGGACAGAGTTCTTTTTGGATGACACAGTGGTATTTATGAGATGAATACTAGCACACTTTTTTTGTTACATTAATTTTTTCTTTGCTACTCAGAATAGCAAATTTCTCCTTTGTCTTCATCCTTATTAAGGAGTGTCTGGGGGTTAAAATTAAAATTTGCCGGCATTACAAAAGATGCTTTCTGAACTTTTCCACATTAGAGGATAATTCTGCCACTTAACAGCATGACTTCCTGCTAGGATGTGCAAACTCCTTTGGGGCTTGCCTTAATTTCCACTCAGTTCTTGCAGCCTTTCCTTGTGAGCACTTAAAACATACCAATCCCGGGATTTTTCCAAGTGATCATAGAAAGAACACAGAAAGTGAGTTAAATCATCATTCTTCCCTGTTTGTGAACTCTTTGACCCAACATTCCTTCATTTCTCTCTACCTTTCTCTCATTTCTTCATAGTCCAAATCTGGACTATGATAGTCCAAGTCCAATAGCCCAAATCTGGTCCTGAGGCACACCAAAGGTTCTCACATAGGGCCAACAGAAGAGCATAAAGGAGTATCTTCTCCGGCAGTAGGACCTGACAGAAGGTCACTAAGGAGCAGGAAGGTGGCATACACCTTCCAGTGTAACTTCTTCCTCAAAAGTGGCCCTCATCGTAAGCTCTTTTGTTTTATTTATTTCCCAGAATTATCTATAGCACTTACTCAAAACTAAAAAGACCTCTAATCCATTTCCAAAAGCCTTTCATGGTGGCTGTCTCTCAAGGGCTATGCAGAAAGAAGGGAGAATTACATCAAGTGTCACCTTTACAACCTGAAAAATACTACAAGGTTCTTTTACAGTTAAGAGGTGTAGTTACTGGCGTATAGAGGGGGGCAGGGGGAGCGCATCACACCGGGTACCATTTGGGGAAAGGGTGCCATCTGTCAGAGGTTCCGTATGACCGAGCTGAAATAGCTCTCTTCCACGACGTACTTCGGAATCCATCAGGCTCTCCTCCTCCGACGATGCTTAACAACCTAAGCCTTTGATGCGACTTCAGGCACGTTCCCCCATTCCGCAGAATATCCAAACAGCAGAAGGAGATGGAAATATGTGCTACATCGCTATGTTTATTTCTAACTACGCAGGACAGAAAAGAATATGCATCTGCTCTCTGTGAGAGTCAGTGAACAAAGAAACAGGAAACCAGTAACATCAACATCCGTCTCCCATGAGTCTTCCAGCAGTCTTGAATGTAAACAGAGTCTTGTGACTCCAAAAACTGCACAGTGACATAGACAGAAACCTAACACCATCATGGCCACCGCCCCCCCCAGGATGCACGCCACGCCCACGCAGGCACCACACCACGCCCCAGGACATGAGCCACGCCCCCAGGATGTGCGCCAGCCACGCCCCCACCTGTTCTCCGCTCCAGGGGCTGCAGCATGTTGCTCCGCCACTGGGTGTAGTCAGGGTTTTTTTCAGCCCAGTTCCAGGTGAGCACCATTGCCGTAATAAGAGGACAAGTCAGGCGTTCATGGTGAGTTCTGGCACCTCTTTTTCCAGAAAAATAGCACTGGGCGTAGTGGTATTCCTCCACAGCATGGGAAAATTAACCACTTGATTTATTAATTAAATGACTGATTTATTTTTACACTATTTGCACCGCACATTTTCAGCTTCCCAAAGCTCCTAAGGCAGCTAACAACACAAAGGGAAAAAACCATGAAAGACAAAATGGATAGAATTAAAAGTACAAGAAGTAAAATGCATAAGTAAAAGAAACACTTGGCGGGAAGGTGGGGGGACAATGGCCATATTTCCCCAACAGCTTTGAAGTAAAGAAAATCCAGATTTTTTAAAAGGTCCTAAAATGTCCATGATTTAATTTTTAAAAATGCATTTGTCTGGCATCTAAAATACATTAGTGCAAGTCCCAGGCTGCGTTGATACAGATTATCTCTATTTTTTAAAACATATTTGGCAGCCCTGACCCCCATTTGTGGGAGCGAGCCCAAACACAAGTGCAACAAGACTCCTTGTACCCACCTTCTCCTCACCTTGTTTTTATTTTCTAAGAATATTGGGAAAGCTCCTATAAATGTACTAAACACAGTATAGGCACCTGCATCCTCTCTCTCTCCCTGATATATTGTGTGCGCTAGATCATAAATATGCATTTACATGACGGCGATGCTGATAACAGATATGAAGCAAATAGAAAATCTCACATTCAACAAGAGAAGACTTCGATTCCCCCCCCCCCCATCAGCCTATATGTCTTGCTCTCAAATTCATTTATTTCCACTGGATACAATCTAATACAGGAGAGCAGTCCAGCCGCCTCTGTGGTACACTACCTGTTGAAATATACATAGCCACCACCTGGGGTGAGGATAAAACCTCAAAATGGAGAATAAATAACTTATTGTAAAGAACCAGATATCCAATTGTTATTCACAGTAATAGAAAAAGAACTCCTGCTTTATAATTTAGGGACTCCATCAGGTTCATATCTTTGCAATGCACTGAAGTCATATATCAGGTAAAAGGGAGAATAAGCATTTGCTTTTCCATTAGGAAAGGAGGGAGGGAGAGAAGGTGGCTTGATATATAAATGCAAGATCTACTAGGGTGGTAGCAGGAAAGTCCTATAGGGCTGGAAAAGCTACACTTGGTCTTGCACAAATGAATACAGATTTAATTTTAATAGGATCATGGGAAGAATATATGAAAGCCAGGAGAATGAAGGAAATGATAATGTCCTTAAACAAGAAAAAATAAGGACGCTGGGAAAATAATCTACTAAGCCCAAGGGTCAAAAAGACACGAGACGTCAACATTGAGAACAGATTTGTGTTTCTGGCCCCAAGCCAGCCAGAGAATGAATTCCTAATGGAGGTGATGTCTTCTTCTTATTCCATGCAAGGTATTACACCAGGCTACATTAATCATCAACAATGTCTTAACAGCAAATCCATGGACTTGTAAGGTAGCTAAGGCTGAGCTGAGCACCTTGGCCTCTTGGCAAGAACAAAAATCAAATGCCACAATATCACAGCAAGTAGAAACCAGCGGGGGGCAGGGGGGAGTGGATAGAATGTCGGCAACAACCACACACACACACATACAAAAAAACAGATTTGAAGATACCTGCAGTAAGCTGACATTTGGACATTGTGTTTCATTTTTCAGAACAGATGGCTATTATGTGAAAGGCATGAAATATGACATTTTTCACTAGCTAGCAGTGGGATTCCTGTTATATCTGTTACTTGCTCTCCATGTGAGAGTCAGAGAGAAAGAGTGTATTTATTCACTGAACTTTTGCATTGCCAAAAGCAATCTCACTGCCTGAGACCTAACCTAGTTTTGAGATAGTTTTCTACTGCTGGGGCTTAACTGGAATTTCTAAGGCTGCTGAAGGCTGTCCCTGTAGTACCCAACAGGGTAAGAGGTAGAAAGGTGGTTCTCCAAAATAACAGGTCCCTTTAAAAACAGGGAACCCCAACTTTGAACCCCACGCAGATGCCAGCACAGCGCCTGCAAGTGGAGCTCATGGATCAGTTCTTAATTGGCATGTAGCCAGCATTGCAACAACTCAGTGGATTTGCATGATCTGTTCAAGAGGTTCATGTTCTCATTCATTTGAATGGTAATTAAATATTAAAATCCAGAGGCAATATACTTCTGAGTACAGAATGCTTGTAACAAGCAGTGTTGTTGGTCGTAACCTTCATGGCCTGTTTTGTGAGTCTCCAGAGAGTTTTGGTGGACCAACCTTGGAAACAACCCTACTAGATTAAAATTATCAGTGTGTCATGTTCAATACAACTTCGAACACAACCTAGGTGAGGCATCTTCATCTCTTACACACACACACACACACACACACACACACACACACACACACACACTTCTTTCAGACCAGAAGACATGGCTTGGGTTGACCCATCAGAATCAGAAGATTGTCTCCTGGTGCAGTCCATCTTCCACTCATCAAAAGGGTCAGCCGAGGTCCTTTTGGTTCCCAGGTAATGTCTCAATGCACAGCAGGCCTGCACCACCTGAGTGCCTTTATAAGATTTCAGAAGGCGTCTGCATCCTGCTGAAACAAGTTCCCCTTGTCACAGGTGAGAAGCCATCAGCCAGTGCTCTATCCAAGGTCCTGAACTTCTCTGCCTAGTTCCTGACAGATTCTGCTCTAGCAGCTGAGTCCAGACCGTGCCAACCAAGAATTGTATTTGTCCAAGTCTCCCGTTGCTAAAGCCTAACTTTGACAAGAGAGGGACGCGGGTGGCGATGTGGGTTAAACCACAGAGCCTAGGACTTGCCGATCAGAAGGTCGGCGGTTCGAATCCCCGCAATGGGGTGAGCTCCCATTGCTCGGTCCCTGCTCCTGCCAACCTAGCAGTTCGAAAGCACGTCAAAGTGCAAGTAGTAAGGTAAACGGCATTTCCGTGCGCTGGTCTGGTTCGCCAGAAGCGACTTAGTCATGCTGGCCACATGACCCGGAAGCTGTACGCCGGTTCCCTCGGCCAGTAAAGCGAGATGAGCGTCGCAACCCCAGAGTCTGTCACGACTGGACCTAATGGTCAGGGGTCCCCTTTACCTTTAACTTTGACAAATGTGACTCTTCCACAGTGGTGGGTAACCTCTGGCCAGCAGGTCAATCTTGACCCACCAAGGTCAATTTGGCCCACCTGGCTATTTCCCCCAACCACATTCACTTTCAATCAGCTGATATCACTAGGTGATGCCAGCCTAGTCTACCTCACAGCACTGCTGTGAAGACCTATATTTATTACCCTGAACTGGGATGAAGGATATATCTTTAAAGGTCAATACATGGAATTTGATAGTTCCAAGCTTTGCCCACATTGAACTGCCTCTTGCATCGAGTGCCCACTTATGTGTGAGCCACTTGTGCATTCGTTTTAAAACCCAGCTAATTAAATGGAAAATTATACACAAAAATGCATAACAATACCATGCATATACAACAGTCAAGCCTCATGTGTTACTATATTTCTAAAGCACAATTTTAACACTATTGAAATGTAAGCGTATTGTATAGTTATACGCACTGTTGTATGTATCTGCTAATGTGCTGGTTACTTCAGGAAACCTGGAGCGCATATGTGTATAATGGTTTAGGTATAATAATGCAGGTAATGTGCAAGAATTACTCTATTTTTAGCAGAGCCTATAAAAAAATAACTAGCTGCTCACAAAAAGCAAGGAGCAAGGCAGTGATGTGGGGGGGGGGGAGGGAGATAAGCTTGACATCAAGATTTTCATTGACTTCCATCTCTCCCTGAGTTCTTTGGAGGATGGACCAAATAATAAAAAATACGGTAGATAAATAGTTTCATACTCTCCTTCCCCTGTGCAGAACTGTGTGGCAGAACTTCAACTTGAAGCATACTGTGTGCATATACCATCATAATGGCACTCTCCTAACTTCCATGATCATGGATATGAATACCAGCTGTGTCTGTGTACTGATACTTTCACACTAAGACTATAACAGGGAGGCACAAACCAAGTTGGCGAAGAACAGCATCCATGCAGCTTTCCACAACATAATAGTGTTCGTTTTAGCAGCAGAACTAATTCAGGGAGGAGATAAATATTACAGACATCAAATGGCATTTGGAAACCACAGCTGCCCAGACCTTCTAGAGGAGACGTCAGCTAATTCCTGGGTAAGAGATGTTAATTGCCTTAATTAACCATCTCAATTTGGCCATCGGACAACTGGAGTGTGACCTGATGTGTGGTCTTGCAGAAGCAAAGGCAGAGTCCTAAAATGCATTTTGAGTTGGGTGAGAACACAAGAAGAATATGGAAGGCAAGGACAAGGATGGGTAATGCAATTCTATGCAAATATGTCTAACAAGCTTCAACCTGCAAACATTTGTATACAGACTATTTCAAAATGTTCTTCCTGTAGCTGAATGGGGGGAGGGAGGCAGAGAAGCACAGTTTCCAGTTCCTGTCAACCTTTGAAATCAGAATTAACAAAAGCATGTGCTGATTTATATGTACAGGTGCCACTTTAGAAAGGATTAAAACATTTTAAATACGAATGCAGTGCATTTAATCATTATCAGAAAGACATGCTTAGTCTGCTGCCCAGCTGCTAACTGCTGATGGACAACTAGAAGGTCTCAGAGTTGTCTTCTTATGATTATATATCTGTTAACCCAGATTTGGTCTGACTTAACTAGAAGGGCACCTTCAAACAGAGGATTGCCCTCTGTAAAGTAGGACACATGGCCACCATAGAACAGAAGCCTGTTGGATCAGGCCAATGTCTCATCCAGCATCCTATTCTCATAGCAGCCCACCAGATGCTAGGTAGATAGAGCAGAGGAGGAAAAAGATACAGCCCACAGATTGAAGCCAAGCACTATTAAGACCCGCCTTCTCCTGCCTTGTAGTTTATATTGTGGGGGGCTATGCCTTCAACCTGCCCTGATCAGAGTTTTCTGCAGAATCTTATAGCCCCAGCTCCACACCAAGTACCAGGCCCCTTCTTCCAGATGATTGCACTCATTTGGTTGTAACGGTTGCTACTACTTGAGCCAATGCAGCAGTAAATGTAAAGGTAAAGGTTAGCAGGAGCAGGGACCGAGCAACGGGAGCTCACCCCATCGCGGGGATTCAAACCACCACCCTTCTGATCAGCAAGTCCTAGGCTCTGTGGTTTAACCCACAGCACCACCCGCATCCCAATGCAGCAGTAGAGACCAAATTGGGTAAGAATGTGTGTCTGTGTGTAGCTATCACAACTCACTAGTAAGAGGGAAGAAGGAAGGGTGCACCGAAACACAGTTAAATTCCCCCATTCCTTCCTTCTCTCTTCCTAATCAGCAAAATTAGAGGTTTTACATGTGCATGCACCTTATTTGCATATGCCCAATTTTCCTGCAATTAGAGTTCCAGATTCCGCTCCTGTTGCTGCTCTTTAACCACATATTTACTACAATTCTTGTGCAAATGGTCCTGATTTGTCACTCACAGTGACCTCGGTGACACCGGTCTCTGACTCTGCTATCTTGCTAACTGCATCTAAAGTAATGGGCTATGAAACCTATGGCTATAATGAAGGTTTAAAAGTGATAAATAAAAGGATCGCCTTATAAAAATACAAGCATTCAGTTGCTTTAGCGCTGTAGCTTGAATGTTTTTAGGCTAGTCAATGCCAGTAGGTAAAAGCTTTAAAATCTATATTAATGGCAACTGAAGGACATTCCTTGACCCCAGGTGCCCGACTGCATTGTGCTAAGTGGGTTTTTCAAAAGCTGGGTTAACGGATAAAGAACTGGGGAAATCTCTTTCTAAAGGTCACCTATTGGGGCCTGAAAATACCAAGAAACATAACCATGTTGACTTCTCTGTGTCGCTAATGTTTTCACAGTAGTGGATCTGTCATGGATCTGTCTGTAAATTCTGGATCAAATGTTCATATGGTCCCTCTAGATGTCCTAGGCTTACCTGGAGCTTTGAAGAGATGAGTGAAAGAAACTCAGTCCCATCAGTCCATTTGTGTACAGTCAAACTTCAGTTCCTAAACAGCTCCATTTTGGAATGGTTCAGTTCCCGAACATTGAAAACCTGGAAGTAAGTGTTCCGGTTTTCAAACATTTTTTTTTATAATAATTTTTATTAATTTTCAATACAAATATACATATAATACCATATCAAAAATTTATCACAAATTTTCTCTTTTGGACTTCCTTCAGCTTCTCTGCCAATCATCCGTATTTAATTTTTAGTTATGCATTTCCTAAATTTAATATTGCCTTTTAATATACCCTCCCAATCTTATTTTCTTTTTTACAATACTCCTCAAACTTTCACAGAGCTTCTTGAAATCCCACAAGCGTTGTTTGCTCATCACATATACTTTTCAGATACTCTACAAATTTTCCCCAGTCCTCGATGAACTTATGGTCTCATTGATATATAATCTTCCCAGTTAATTTGTCCAATTCTGCATAATCCATCAGTTTCATTCGCCATTCTTCAAGGGTCGGTAGTTCCTCCTGTTTCCATTTTTGGGCCATTAACGGTTTTCAAACATTTTTTGGGAAGCTGAACATCCAATGCAACTTCTGTTTGAGTGCAGGAAGCTCCTGCAGCCAATCAGAAGCTGCACCTCGGTTGTCGAACATTTCGGAAGCCAAACAGGCTTCCGGAACGAATTATGTTCAACAACCGCGGTTTGACTGTATGTATGTATGTATGTATGTGTGTGTGTGTGTATGTACCCTGCCTTTTTCCCTAATATGACTCTAGCCTAATGGTAATCTCTTCCCAGAAACATCTTTTCCCACACAATACAGTATCTAATGAAAGCAGAAGCATACATATTATTAAATAGTTCATAAAGTGGGTGTTTTTTTATCCATTCTTTTTTCCCTCTTTTGACAGATAGCATAGCTCTACTTTCTCTCATTTGTGAACATTTTTTCTCAAATGAACTATGAATAATTAAAATCTAACTCCGTTTGGCCTTTTATTTTCCTTAATTGAAGAAATTAAAGATGTATGTGCTAAGGATGTACGCACTCAGACTTCAAGGACGGCATATGAAAATATATATATTATTTTATTCAAATAGCAGGCTGTAACAGTAAGGTACATTTTTAGAACTGATTCTTAATGAAATTTTCTATCCAGTGGGGCAAATTAACCAAAAAAAAGCCATTATATCAGACTCGCTAAGCCAAAATGCAAGTGTTCCAAAAAGGTCACATCAACCACGGCATCAATCCAATCCTACAAAACACAATCACATGGACTGACACATTTCTGCACACATGGAGGTCCAATGTACACACAGAGCTGGCCTGTCTACTGCAGCTTCCTCTTTCATCGCAACAGAGAGGGTAGCTATCCACACACAAATAAATTACAGACAACCGAAGCTGTCCATCCATTGAAATAAATAAGCAATCCTACTCTCATCAAAATAAGGGATGCGGGTGGCGCTGTGGGTTAAACCACAGAGCCTAGGGCTTGCTGATAGGAAGGTTGGCAGTTCAAATCCCTGCAACAGGTGAGCTCCCATTTCTCAGTCCCTGCTCCTGCTAACCTAGCAGTTTGAAAGCACAAAGTGCAAGTAGATAAATAGGTACCACTCCGGTAGGAAGGTAAACGGTGTTTCCGTGTGCTGCTCTGGTTCGCCAGAAGCGGCTTAGTCATGCTGGCCACATGACCCGGAAGCGGTACGCCGGCTCCCTCGGCCTGTAAAGCGAGATGAGCGCCGCAACCCCAGAGTCGTCCGCTACTGGACCTAATGGTCAGGGGTCCCTTTACCTTTACTCTCATCAAAGTTCAATGTCTGCTTTAGGGGTGGGGCATTGTAATTTAAGTATCATAGTAACAATATACTATTATACACATTTAGAACCATAGTATGAATAGGCAAGGCTTGCATCTCCCACCTCTTATTGTCATAACCAACCCAACTGATTATTGATTGATTATTCAATTTCTATACCGCATAATATATTAAAAATATCTCTAAGCAGTGTACAGAAAACCAAAACAACAATAGACAACTTAAACTAAATATTATAAAAATACAGTGGTGCCTCGGTTTTCAAACATCTCCACTGACGAACATTTCCGTTCCAACATGGTACACCCGGAAGTAAATGCTTTGGTTTTCGAACGTGCCTCGGAAGTTGAACATGCCATGCAACTTCCATATTGAGTTTTCTGCACTGAGTTTTCTGTATTGAGGCTTTTGTATTGAGTTTTCAGTTTTTGAACATTTCGGAACTCGAACGGTCTTCCAGAACGGATTACGTTCAAAAACCGAGGTACCACTGTACACAGTTGCATATAGAAATGTTACATTAATGCAAATATTTTTATACCTTCTGACACACCCTCCCTCTCAGCCTTGAGGTTCTCATCCAGGGTCTGAACAAAATCTCAGCTCACCTACAAAAGTTTCACAACGAAAAGAGTTCCTGGAAAAAGCAGACAACACTCTCTCTAGGCTTGTTGACCCAAGGTGGGTAGTGCTTCCTCGTTCAGCTGCAGTCTCCACCCCCACTTCCAGGTGCAACAGCTTTGGTGAAGATTCAGAATTCTCACATTTGCTGGCGTTTAGATTCTGCAAGAAACTAAGATCTAGCTGTTTTTCCAGTAAGACAAGTGTTGCTTCACACATTACCAAATTTCAATACGGAAAGCACTCCAAGTCCAAATGAGTGTGAAGCTCAGATCATGCTGACTGTAATATGTCATAAACTACCACGCGAATATTTTCACTGTGTGTTCATGTGCTGGAAACCTATGATTAGCTGTGGCTTTCCAGAATGTTCGCATCAAGGATGGGGAACGTGTGGCCCCCGCAGTTAATTCCAAGACTCCAACTCCCATCAGCCCCAAACAGCATAACCAATAGTTAGGGATGATGAAAGCTATACCCTAGGTATCAGGAGTTCAGCTTACACTCGAGTAGGACCCTGGCAGAGACACATGCCCGACTGGCATGTTCCCTCCCTCCTGATCGATCGTTTAGGAGCTTCAAAAGCTTTATTCTGCCCAAACATCACAGCGACCGATGCCAACAGGCATCGGCACACTTAGGGATATGCAGAGTTTGCGCAGTTGCGTAACAGCAACTCAGCATTTTGGCTAATCTACTTTATTTACATATAAACACACACAGAGCACTGCAACATGGCTCCCTCTCTCTCTAGCATCAGACAGCAAAGAGAAAAAGAACAAAGGACAATAGTCCCACTACGTGGAACACAGTAACACAAACATCCTGTTTCTGTCACTTCCCACTCTGTGGAGTCAAACATATACCATCATGTGAAAGACAACAATCCTATGACTGCAATCATGGACCAGGAGTTCTAACACTAGTAACATCTAGTGCACTGCAGGTACCATGTCTTTTGTTTACACCATGCGAATGTTGGGTGAGGGACTCAAATGTACAATAGCCACATGTTATCATTATGTATATGTGTTTTGCAGGGACGCGGGTGGCGCTGTGGGTAAAACCACAGAGCCTAGGACTTGCTGATCAGAAGGTCGGAGGTTTGAATCCCTGCTACGGGTTGAGCTCCCGTTGCTTGGTCCTTGCTCCTGCCAACCTAGCAGTTCGAAAGCACGTCAATGTGCAAGTAGATAAATAAGTACCGCTCCGGCGGGAAGGTAAACGGCGTTTCTGTGCACTGGTCTGGTTCGCCAGAAGTGGCTTAGTCATGCTGGCCACATGACCTGGAAGCTGTATGCCGGTCCCCTCAGCCAATAAAGCGAGATGAGCACCGCAACCCCAGAGTCGGCCACGACTAGACCTAATGGTCAGGGGTCCCTTTACCTTTACCTATGGCTGACATGCTTGGTGTTTGAAATGACTGTTCTTGTAGGAATTGCTTAAGATATGCTGCATCCCAGGGTGAAGATGCTGGGTGATATATTTTACCTGTTCCAGTTATGTTCTCATTGATCATACTCATTTCCAAATACACCGAGGTGGACCTATCGCTTGTAGCCACTGCCTTTACTTTGACAGCTTTTCCAATATCCGTTGCAAACCTCTCAGGGAATTTGATTTCCATTGTTAGCCATTGCTGCTGTATATAACTGCACAAATACACTGAAACATCTCCACAACAAGACTACCCAGGACTTTGGGGGGGGGGGAGGGAATGTGCACTGAAGTTGCTAAGCGATGGCAATATACTTACCTGTTATCGCCATTTCACAAAGTCAAGTGCTTAAAAGCAAGAAAACCAATGGTGAAAACACAAATCTTTCCGTGCTTACATGATATACTAAGTCACATTATCTTTGCCAAATTCAATGGCTTGTTTGTGCTTCGTACCACAAATCTTACCATCTCCCTTGAATCCTGAAGCCCACCTTGAAATAAACATTATTTGCATCTTTTTTTCTTATGCCATCTACACATCGAAAAGAATGTTCTCCACCACCCACCCACCCAAGAATATGCATATGAAGTTAAGACCAAGTATTATTTCCCAGTATGTTTGCATAAGGACAATCTGCATTATCACATTTTTATTTGTAAACTGCAATGAACAGAATGTTCATTCGGACATGCACCTTGCAGCAAACGGTCACATATGTGGGTCGCTATTCAGCGGAGAACACAAATGGGACAAAGTCTTCTGCCCCCTCACAATCCTCCCTCCCCCCCCATCAAAGAGCAGAGAACAATGTTTGCACAATGCTCTTGTAAGCTGCACACATATGTTTTAAATTTTCTTTCCCTAAAGAGATCTAGTTAAGAAGCCAAAAAAAAAAAACCACACATATGCAAATTGGAACAGAGAGGATGGCTTTTAATGTATTGTTCAGATAGCAGGGACTGTGACAAGATAAGTCATGTGATGCATAATTGGCTCTGTAATATAATGTATACACTTTTATTAAAGTACATGAATAAAATTATTTTGTCAATCACTGCTAGAGAAAAAAGGCCCTGGAGGAGCATTAATTCATCTACTGTCACTTGATGCCAATGTAGGACTCTTTACGCAGAGATGCACTTTTAAAAATGTTGCTCTTCACACACACACACAGAGAGAGAGAGAGAGAGAGAGAGAGAAGTTACCATATATGTTTGTTGTGGCACAATCAGTGGCATATAACAGGGAAACTAAGGGAGGGCTGACTGGCGCTGTGGGTTAAACCACAGAGCCTAGGACTTGCTGATCAGAAGGTCAGTGGTTCGAATCCCCGTGACAGGGTGAGCTCCCGTTGCTTGGTCCCTGCTCCTGCCAACCCAGCAGTTTGAAAGCACGTCAAAGTGCAAATAGATAAATAGGTACTGCTCCAGCAGAAAGGTAAACGGTGTTTTCGTGCACTGCTCTGGTTCGCCAGAAGCAGCTTAGTCATGCTGGCCACATGACCAGAAGCTGTCTGCGGACAAACACCAGATCCCTCGGCCAATGAAGCGAGATGAGCGCCGCAACCCCAGAGTCGGTCATGACTGGACCTAATGGTCAGGGGTCCCTTTACCTTTAAGGGAGGGCTGGGAGGTGAGGGGCCCCCAAAAAAATCCAATGAAAGGGTCGCATGCACCCCCCCCAAAAAAAAAGTTGATTGTATTAATCTAAAAAGTAAAAGTGTTTTCCATGGCTGGATCATGCCCTATTTTTATTTTCGTTTGAAGAGGTGTCCACAGAGGTGAGAAATTCTTATCTTTCTCTTTCTTTTTCTTTCTCTCTTTCTCTCTTTCTTCCTACATTGCTAATGAAGCAACTCTGACCATGTTCCCAGCCCACATTTCTTTGCATATGTTTTTTTTTCCTGATGTTCTTCCACCTGTTCAGAATTAAGCAGGCATGAAAAGACTGATCAAATTAAATAAAAACGCTTTTCCTTATCTTTGTTCTTGCTTTAGCCTTATCTGGGTTAATTGGGTTCACATACCTATAACAAATAGACAATCTGTAAAAAAGCAGAACAAAAGGGAAAAAAGAAAAGGGAAAAAAAGCTTTCTTTCCTTAAGGATTTGTTCGAGAAAGAAGAGGAGCCAGGCAAAATGAAGCCTTCAAGGAAGGTATATCCCAAACATTTTTGTTCCAGCTGGTCAACATTTAGAAAAGCAATCCTCTCCTCTTCTCTCCATTCCTCCATCTTCTTATAACAGCTACATGCAGGAAATGTATAAAAACATAAAAACTTTATGCTATGACTTAATCTTTGGGGCCATAGACACTGTTTTAGATCGCTTGTACACTGAACAGTGGTAGGGAACATTTTTCAGCCAGAGAGACATATTCCTTTTTTATGTCTTAGGTGAAATGCTTATTTTTTTATAATAAATTTTATTACATTTTCAGCAGTGTAACATATACGTTTCAATACATAATAAATTCATTTTATTTTATTTTTTTCCTTCTCACCCCATTTTCCATTTTTTATTTCTCCCCCTCTACTGCATGCTACCTTTTATCCCTTCTACCATAACAACAAATATATATCCTCTAATTTCTCCCAGTGAGTTGCCTTAATTCCGAATGACAATCCCGGAATGAATTAAGTTCTAGAACCAAGGTACAACTGTACTGGTCTTGCTGGCCTCCAAAGAGCCTGGCTTAAATACAGTTCAAAAGGGAGGGATAGATGGCATACAGCTGGCTCCCACAAGTCTCTTCCAGAGGAAGCTGACAGCAGCAAAAGGAAAGGGAGAGCAATGATTGTCAATCTCTTCGCCAGCCACCTGGAAGTACCAGCTGCTTGTTGCAAAGGGCTGGGTTACCTTCTGGAACACTAGAGGGGGAAAGGGGAAATTGGTGAAAACCATCTCTTCCCCCCAGAGGCATAGCAAGGTGGTACCCGGTGCGGAAAATTATTTATCACCCCTCCACATCGGCAGCTCGGGGTAGGCTTGGGAGTTTTGGTAGGCGGCACAACGAATGTCACCCCTGGGAGAGCTGCCTGCCCATTACTCCCAAGCCTCCCCAGAGCTGTCAAAATGAAGGGGGAAGGCCGCTGGCAAAGCGGCGCAGCTCCCCCTTCCCCCAATGGCTTGGGGTAGGCTTGGGAGCTCCCTCCTGGTCGATGGTTCGGGAGCTTCAAAAGCTTTCTTCTGCCCGAACATCACAGCAACCGATGCCAACGGACATCGGCACACTTAAGGATCCACAGAGTCTTTGCAGCTTGCGTAACAGACCTCAGCAACTCAGCATTTTGGCTAATCTACTTTATTTACATATAAACACACACGGAGCACTGCAACATAGCTCCCTCTCTCTCTAGCATCAGACAGCAAAGAGAAAAAGAACAAAGGACAATAGTCCCACTTCATGGAACACAGTAACACAAACATCCTGTCTCTGTCACTTCCCACTCTGCGGAGTCAAAACATATACCATCATGTGATAGACAAAAACCCCATGACTGCAATCATGGAGCAGGAATTCTAACACCCCCACCCCTTCCTATGTCTCTGCTTCCCCCAATGTGAGGGAGCCTCTTCCAAGAAGAGAAGGAGCATGTTATTTTGCAAAAGGCCAACTCAGGACCCAAGCCAATATGTCTAAGCACTAGGTTAACATAAGAGGCCAAAACAGAATGGCTATTGCTTGATTACTGTACATTTGGGGAAATTGCAGTTGTGATCAGTTACTACTGTCTTCTCCTGCCTGCACTGAATATGCCACTGGGAGAATATCAAGAGGCACTAGTGCTGATGGAGAGACAGCAGGATACAGAGGCAATTGTCGCTGGTCTGTGCCAGCTTCCCATCAGCTCAGATTCATCTGCCATCAAATATTGCATAGAAGGGAAGCGGGAACCTCCTCCTCCTGTGACAGCACCACCCCAAAGTGGTTGTCAACCTCATTGTCACTTCACCAGTGCATAACAGTAATCCAATGCTTGATGCTGTGCTTTGACCATAAATAATCATTCCCGATTTCTGTGCGATATATATCCAGAAAAGAGGTATTTGACTCGCCCTACACAGATTTTTACTTAATCCTTTATTCAGATGAATATGCCCCACCTTTAATTCCCAGATTTCAGTCTCAAATGTTGCACAGGATCAACGCAGTGTGAAACCAACCAGATCACATGACCCATAAAGTAGCTCTGCAGCCATGAAAGTTGACTGTACTGATTTCTGGCCTATTCTACAATATACGCCTTGAAGTTTAGTAAAATTACCTGCGTCTGCTATGAAGGTTATAAAACGTCCTGTCACTATGTGAATGCAGTCATCCGCAGAGACGACAATATTATGGTTTGCATGCTTAAGGATTCTGTATACAATGTTAAATTTTGATCCACAATCCAACAAGCAACGGATAAGTATGTTTAAATGCCACTGAAATAGATGAGGACTTGAATTAACACAACAGTGTACTACACTGTCACTTTTACTTGAAGCTATGTTGTCTTTTCTTTTTTATATATAACTTCAAATTAACCGGGAGTAAGAGGTTCGGAGTTGGTGAAGTTGGTGGATTTTTGATTGTTAAAGTAGCTGAAATTCTTCCAGTTTATTTAAGCTTCATTTAATTCAAAATCCCATCTGCCTTTTTTTCTTTTCTTTTCTTTTTCATTTCTAAAGCCTAAATAAGAGCAGTTAGTCTTTTTGCCAATGGTTCTTTGATGAGGGGGGTACCCTTAAAAGTGCAGCTTTTAACAAAAGAAAAATGCCAATTCCCACCCATCTGCCCACCCCACTCCTGGCTTTTCAAAATAGCTCCATATATTTGTAACAAACCATTTACCAAGTGCATGTATCTTCTTTATTGTTCTTCATAAACAGGCTGTTGGATCTTGCTAGCTTCCACTGTGAAAAATGAAAGAATTTCCTCCCATTCGTGCCTCTCTTATCTCATAATTGTTTTGTTCAGAGCAGTAGGGACCAATATAAATGTCTCTGCTGCTTTATTTGTCCTTTCCAAGCTCATTCATGCATTTTCTCTGGGGCATTCCACCCCCCCCCTTCAATTCTGCTTTTGTATCTGTTTACTGTTAAACGTGCATGCAGCAAGTAAAATTGTTTGGGTTTTTACTGCTAAGTCTTGTGTAATGAAGATGGGGGTGTGAAGAAGACGGTTCTGATATGCTTAATTCGTTGAAGCTTATAGCGTTGATAAGAGACCATCAAACACATCCAAGACCAGCCTTCACCAACCCAGTTCCCTTCAGCTGTTTTGGACTACAACCCTTTCCCAGCCCCGTCCTAGAATAAAAAGGTAAAGGTAAAGGTACCCCTGACCGTTAGGTCCAGTCGCGGATGACTCTGGGGTTGCGCGCTCATCTCGCTCTATAGGCCGAGGGAGCCGGCGTTTGTCCGCAGACAGCTTCCGGGTCATGTGGCCAGCATGACTAAGCCGCTTCTGGCAAACCAGAGCAGCGCACGGAAACGCCGTTTACCTTCCCGCCAGAGTGGTACCTATTTATCTACTTGCACTTGACATGCTTTCGAACTGCTAGGTGGGCAGGAGCTGGGACCAAACAGTGGGAGCTCACCCCGTCGCGGGGATTCGAACCGCCGACCTTCTGATTGACAATACCCGTGTCCTAATTTATAGAGAAGGGCTGTCTGAAAGGCTTTCAGATGATAGTCTTCTATTTGAAGGTGTCCTGTACTGGAAAAGCTGTCCAATCCAAGTCTGCCTTACAGACAAAGCATCATAACCGTCAGCCTCCCTGTGGAGATCTGATGTGGGGCTGAGTATTTGACAGTCCTGTTCATCAAAGATCAAGTAAAAACATAATTATATTCTGAGCGAGAAAGAACACAAGATATCTCATATACTTTAGGAGCTGACACTGCATGACATATTGCTCTTCAGTAGGGATGTGAGAATCAGTGAGTTTCAGTTCTCTCTGCTTCTAATTTTTCCATACCTAAATTCACATTTTGCAATAATTTTGCAGAGTTAAAAATACTCATGAAAATTAACCAGCATTTTACTGCTAATTTCTTCTAATAAACACATTTTTGTATGCAGTCTTGGGCAATGTGTACATTTTTTGCAACAATTTTTTCCTAATATAAAGTGCACTTGCACGTTATTTTTATGGATATGTTCACTTTTACCAAATGTATGCATTTTTGTAGCATTGGTTGGTTGGACAAAAAATGTATCACAAGATTTGGAGGGGTGCAATTTTTGAAGGATGGCTGTGTTTTCTTCTCATATTATTTCTGAATGTGTGGATTTGATAAATTCAGCTTTAAATGCAAAACAAATCAAATTTCTCCCCCTGATGAAGGTAGTGTGGGTGAGGCTTGAAAGCTACAAATGCAAATATTCACAGCATGGATAACAGGATTGTGATCTTCCTACATTTCCCCCATTGATAATTAGACTGCTTATTTGTTTTAATTTTAAATAAATAAAATGGGGTGAAGTCCACCAATTTCTCCATCTGAGAATAATTTAGTTGGACATCATCTTGTGTTGTTGGGTTTTCTGCTGCTCTTACTGTGATCATTTGTGTTGTAATGGTTTGTTTTAAGTGCATTGAATTTAGTAGGTCTACTCTGAATAGGACCCAGCTGAATCTTACCCTAAGTCAACAATGTGACCCTCCCCTCCATTACATATGAAGACCAAGGATTTTGTTCAGATGGCTGTATCCAGGATGGAAAACCCCTTCCCCTCCAGACCATTGTGCATCTAGCAATACACACACACACACACACACACACACACACACACAGACACCATCCTTTGCATAACATTATTGTTAAAGATTTACAGAGTGTGGGAGGGGGTCGCTTTTTTTTTAAGTCAGCAAGTAAAAAACAGATTGCTTTGGGGTGACTTTCTCTGCAACCATACAGGACTGTCATCATCAGAGAGAATCGCTGGAGTGGAAGGTGAAACAGATACCACATAAATCTAACGCAGTACTGTCTAGCCTGTTTGGCAGCGAGGCCTTAGGCAAAAGTGTTGTCTGGCACTGCAGTCCAAGATTGCTTATCGAGAGAGAATACCGGAGACAGAATGTTGGACCCTTTAGTTGCAGCTTTAACGGACTCTGGCTACAATATTCAGGGATGCTAAATAATTTGCAAGTGGAAGAGACCTGAACTGCAATCATTGGAATTATGTCCTGCATTCATTGCAAGGGAATATTTGCACACATTTGCTCAGAAGTTAAGTTCTGCTGAGTCTAATGATACTTACTCCCAGGTAAGTAGATACTGCAGTCTTGCAGTACAATCCTATGGATGTTTACTCAAAAGTAAGTACCAGTGAGTTCACTGCAGCTTACTCCCAGACAGGGCTTTTTTCAGCAGGAACTCACCGGAACTCAGTTCTGGCACCTCTCAGGTGGGCGCCATTGCCATTACTGTGGGAATGTTTAGGGATGCGGGGGAGGATATATTGTCTAAGATATCCTTTCCCAACTTGTCTTTACAAGTTCAACAAAATCAGCAGAGTTAACATTCCACTTTTTTTAAACACACGCACAGCAGATAGCTTGCTCAGACTCGTTAGAGTCTTTGTAAATATTTCCTGGTATTTTTCCCGTTTAATCCCTCCTAAAATAAGACGCTACACAGTCTTCTGTAAAGTATAAAATGTTTACTCACAAGTGATCATCTGTTCACACAAAGGTTCCCAGAAGGCAGACTTAAAAGGTTAGAACATAGTTTAAATGTGGTGACTATCTCCTTATGGGAGAAAGCCCCCTTTTTCTTCTCTTGGCCTGGAGCCAAGGGTGCATCTTAGTAGTGCTGTTGTTAAGATGACATCGATAGAGACGAGAGAGACAAGATGGTCACCAGTCTGTGGTTCTGGCTCTTTCTACTTCAGGAGAGGCCACGCCCATCTCAAGTTGCACATAGGAAGTTTCGTCTCAGTCCTGGAAAGCAGGAAGTTCTGGCTGGAGGACTGAGAGAACCTTCATGTCTACTCTAGCAATGTTGTGTTTGACTGCACATGATTCTTACATCCCACAATTACGGTGGTACCTTGCTTCTCAAACACCTTGTTCTCAAAACAACTTGGAACCCAAACACTGCAAACCCACAAGTAAGTGTTCCGTTTTGTGAACCTTTTTCGGAATCCGAACATGCTCTGTTTTGAGTGTTATGCTTCCGTTTTGAGTGTTGCGCTTCTGTTTTGAGTGTTACACTGTTTTTTGCTATTTATTTTGTGTTTTTGTGGCTTTTGTTTTGCTTTTGTGACTATGTGGAACCAAGTTGAGCTACTGATTGATTGATTGATTGATTGATTGATTGATTGTGTGACTGTAGTACATTGTTTATTGTTTATTTTATGGATCAATGGTCTAGTTAGATAGTAAAATGCATGCTAAATTGCTGTTTTGGGGTTTGTTTTTAAAAGTCTGGAATGGATGAATCCATTTTGCATTACTATCTATGGGAAAGCGCGCCTTGGTTCTGGAACGCTTTGGTTTTGGAAAGGACTTCTGGAACAGATTAAGTTTGAGAACCAAGGTACCACTGTATAAGAGAACAAGGAAGGCATTCATGGTGAGTTCTGGCACCTCTTTTTCTAGAAAAATAGCACTGCTTCCAGGTAAGTTGGTACAGGGTGGGAGTCTGCAAGACACCCTTTTCTCTGTGAATAAGGAGCCACACAATATTTCTGCTACAGGTCAGCAAATGAAATATTTTCAAGAAATCTGACAGTTTGCAAATAGTACATTTCCCCCCTGTGTACACACATAATAGCCATAATAATGCTAATACCTGGCACTTAAACGGCACTTTACATCTCTAAAGTTCTGGAGAAAAAAATAGCTAATTTAACCCCAGCAGTCTCCTACGAGGCCAGTAAGTAAGTACAGTGTGCAATTCTCAAATGTGCTTTCTGACTTTCTCCTGTTCCCTTCCTAAGTGTACAGCTGAAATTACAAACAAGGTGAATAATGCATCTGTGTGGTAACCATGGTAATCAGCTGTATTAACAACCTTAAATGACAACGTATCTACTAGGACTTCACAGAAGCAGACCAACCCTTGAATGCGACTGGAGGGTTTTTGCCTTTCAGCCTGATCACAGACACGTTCCTGGGAAGCAAGTCCCATTGAGTTAATGGAAGCTGATGTCGCCTAAGTGTTCTTTGGGCTGAGCTCCTAAGGTACACTTGGGGAGGCTTGAGCACTTGTCATTCGGAATTAAGGCAACTCACTGGGAGAAATGATCTAAAAAAAATCCCAGCCTGTAATAGCTTCGTTTCTCCCTTCCCACCCCCATTTATCTTGGCCCAGGTTTCCTTGCTTGCCAGCCTTTATGCTTCTGCTCTTTTCATTCTGCAGGTTTGTTTATTTATTTGTGCACCAAGGATTTGGGGCAATGGGAAGGTGTCTTCATTATTCACCTTTAGGCTTCAGGCAAAAACCGTTCCTATTTATTTATTTGTTTGTTTGTTTATTTAAATAATTTTTATTAAATTTTCCATTTTATCAATCCAATCAAATCACATTAAGTATTCCAAATTATACAAATACATATCATATAGTCCGAATATTCTGCCAAATTATAAATTTTTGTTGGGGCTTCCCATGCTTCAAGTTCAGTGGGGTTCCAATCATCTTATGTTTCTACTGCCTTGAGTTTACAATAGTTCCTTCTTTAAATCTTCCTGTTGTTATCCTTCCTTAAAAACCGTTCCTTTTTAACCAGGCCTTTGGTTGATTTGAATGACATCCTATGCCCTTTTAAACTGTGGGTCGGTGGGCGGGATTATTCAGTTGTTGCTTTTATCTTGATTACATATTTTGTGGTTTTATATTTTGATTTTGTTCTGTGAACCACCCTGATACCTCCAGGTATAGGGTGGTATATATAATAATAATAATAATAATAATAATAATAATAATAATAATAATATGCTACATGGTGGTAAAGCCGTCAGATGAAGCTCTTATTAGACCTGAGCGATGCATCTCACATGATACAGCTCATATTTGCCTTGTACTCCCTCAGGTTACACATCGACAAGGCCAGACCAATACATTTTTTGCTCTCTGAGGAAAGAAGCGAGATGACGCTACACCAGTTCAAAGTCCAGAAACCAATTGTGCCAGTAGGAGAAGCTTATTCCCCTCAAGAGTAGGTTAACACTCAATCCCTCATCCCGTGGAAGTCTGGGAATTGTAGCTCTAAAGGGAGTAGGAGTCCCCTCAGCACCCTTAACAAACAAGAGCTCCCACAATGCTTTGTTTATTCATTCATTCATTCATTCATTCATTCATTCATTTATTCAACTTCTATACCCAAAAGTCTCAGGGCAGTTCACAACAAGACCACAACATACAAAATCAAACCAAAAGCAGTAAAACAATCACCCACCCACCCCGCGCTGTGGTCTAAACCACTAAGCCTAGGGCTTGCTGATCGGAAGGTCAGCGGTTCAAATCCCCAAGCTCCCATTGCTCAGTCCCAGCTCCTGCCAGCCTAGCAGTTTGAAAGCATGTCAAAGTACAAGTAGATAAATAGGTACCACTGTGGCGGGAAGGTAAACGGCGTTTCCGTGCGCTGCTCTGCTTTCACCAGTAGTGGCTTTGTCGTGCTGGCCACATGACCTGGAAAAACTGTCTGCGGACAAACGGTGGCTCCCTCGGCCAGTAAAGCAAGATGAGTGCCGCAACCCCAGAGTCGTTTGCAACTGGACTTAACTGTCGGGGTCCTTTACCTTTACCTTTAAAAGGGTATAGGATGTCAATCAGGTCAACCAAAGGCCTGGTTAAATAGGAACGTTTTTGCCTGGAGCCTAAAGGTGTATAATGAAGGCACCAGGCGAATTTCCCTGGAGAAAGCATTCCACAGACAGGGAGCCACTGCAGAGAAGGCCCTCTAAAATGTGAGAAATGGGACTCACAGTACTCTCCTGATCTACATCCCTAAACTGGTTTGGACATTCACGATTCAAAGCTCAAGATGAATTCACTTTCCTAGGCATATTATGATAGGTATCCTGTGAAGAGAGTGCTTGAATACTCTAGCCAGAATAGCACCCTCTGGATATTATAAGACAATTCTCATCCTCTCACTGAAAGAGATGGGTTTGCTTAGTGTGGAGAAGGGATGTTTAAAAGAGAAACATCAAATACCACATACTAATATTACTATAGAAGAAACATCAGCATGCTGAAGGGTTTTGTACCTTGGCTATCCTTTGAAAGATGGGCCCTGGGAGGCAGGAAGGGGAGGAAGATATATTATTCTCTCCAGAGGACATGCTTAAATGCTCCCACGGTGAGTTATCAAGTGACTCTTTTGTTGCTAGCCTAAAAAAAATGCCCTTTTCCAAGGCATGATATCTTATTAGTTTTCTTTTTCCTAAAGTGTAAGCAGAATCCACAGTCACTTCCCTTCACTGTTACAAAACAGTGGGTGGAGTCATAAAGATGCCCAGAAGGGCTGGCTGAAGCATTTAAATCATTCCTGATCTTAATCTTTTTAAATGTTCCCTGAGACTCTCATGGAGCATTATCAGCACAGAATGCAGATGCTAATGAAAAGGTCTACTTACATCTCCATCCACTTTCTCTCTCACTTACTGAATGATGAAACCAAAGGAGACGGCTATGCCTCTAGAGCCCTAGTAACCAATGAGCCAGAAGAGGGAGGTGTCACAATGAAGGGCGTGTCACAAGGACCTCTGCAACCTAGCAACCACCAGCACTCAACTGACACTACTCTTAACTGACACTACTAAGTTGCTAAGTTTTAATCCACATTCAGCTTTTTACAAATACATAAAATGAAATTTATTCCTTTATATTCAAGCTTTCGTTGTTCCTGCATTTACTGAGCATTAGCTATGTAATCTACTATCTGCCTCTTTGGTCCTATATTGCTGAACCAGAAATCACCTCTTGGGTATTTATTCATTTTATTACCCTCCTTCACCAGCAGGTCCCAGGGCAGGTTACAACCATCTAAAATTATTATAGTTGTTGTTATTAATTAAATTTGTATACTGCCCTATACCCACAGGTTTCAGGGCAGTTCACAGGGTAAGATCACAATATCAAAATACAAAATACATAATAAAAACAAAAACAACCCAATAACCTCCCCCCCCCCCCCGCAACACAAAAGGGCATTGGATGCCAACAAGGCAAGTCTTGAAAATACAACTCTCTGGTGTCAAAGGCCAGGTAACAGGCCCCCCAAGTGCCCCCATTTCCCAGGGACAGTCCCAGATTTACAGAAGCTGTCCCAGTTTCTGATGTGATCCTGGAATGTCCTGCTTTTCCTTAGGACCTCCCTATTTGAAACGTTCCCTAGCACTGCCGTAGAGCATTACCAGCACAGAATGCAGATGCTGATGAAAAAGTCTACTTACATCTCCATCCACTTTCTCTCTCACTCGCTGAATGATCAAACCAAAGGAGATCGCTATGCCTCTAGAGCCCGAGCGACCAAGGAGCCAGCAGAGGGAGGTGTCACAATGAAGGGCGTGTCACAAGGACCTCCGTAACCTAGCAACCACCAGCACTCAACTGACACTACTCTCAACTGACACTACTAAGTTTCCTTATATGGCTTTTAATCCACATTCAGGCAAACTTCCCTGGGGAGAGCATTCCATAGATAGGGAGCCACAGCAGAGCAGGCCCGTCTTGTGTTGCCACCCTCCAGACCACGAAGGAGGGCATCAGAAGATGATCTCAGGGACCAGGAAGGTTCATATGAGAAGCGGTGGTTCTTGAGGGATTGCAGTCCTGAGCTGTTCTTTTGGGGAAGCCATCATTTACAGTGATATCATAGTACTATAAATGTATGGTGTGAAGGTGGCCTGTCTCATTTGGCAAAAGTCATTTTCAACCTTCATTGAAAGCTTTCTGTTCTGTCACATTTACAATTCCTTATTGAGCATGGCAGTGGGACTGCTGATGAATACAGTGGTACCTCGGGTTGCAAATGCTTCAGGTTACAAACGATTCAGGTTACAGACTCTGCTAACCCGGAAGTAGTATCTCGGGTTAAGAACTTTACCTCAGGATGAGAACAGAAATCGCGCGGCGGCGGTGCGGCAGCAATGGGAGGCACCATTAGTTAAAGTGGTACCTGAGGTTAAGAACAATTTCAGGTTAAGAACAGACCTCCAGGACGAATTAAGTTCTTAACCAGAGGTAGTCTAAAATTTCCTCCCTTAAATAGCCACTTTTAAATGTCCCTTAGTTTCAGTTTCTGTGCAGGAGTGTCTAATGTTACTGATTTCACACACAGAGAGAGGGGGGGTTAATGTATAAAAAATGAATTTTGATTAACTTGGAACACATTTCCCTCCTACCGTCCCACTGCCAGGAACAGAAAATTCATAATAATGAAGAATTGAGGAAAGCTAGTCAAGGAGCAATTAACGGGGCAATGCATCATAATCTGGCTGCTGTGAGCAAGTGAAAACAATAAAAGGGCAGCATTTAGAAGCAGAAAATGTTTATTTAAGAACTAGTAGTGGCCAGTATGGTAGGTCACTGCCACCCTCCCAACACTGGCATTGGAGCTTACCTGGGCTTCAGCTGTTCCATTTTTCTCTTTCCTCCTTTGTTTTCTTGGACCACATGGAAAGTGACACAGATTAGAATTAGAGTGTTTCTTCATCTCCAGTGTATAAACAGCCTTTGCTGTTCTTGTACATATTAACTTAAGCAAGAAGGGTGTCTACACGTTTGGACTATTGCAATGGCAATTAGCCACTCATATTTGGAAGAAAAGGTTCATTGTCAGCATTGTGGTTTTTTCTTTTCTTTTTGGAAGTCCCTAGTACCAGCATTCTTCTGTCATCATGACCTTAGTCTTTATCACTTAATTGGAGACGTTCTACTACAGCCGACTGTTCCTAGACAAGATCTCATTAATTCAGGCAACTAGTTACATCTGGTAAAGGCTGCCTCATCTTTGAGTGGAATTATTTTTCTTCCTTCAAATGGCTTTTTTTTCACGTAGGAATGACTAAAACCAAACCTCAGTCCACTGGCAATAGGTACCCAACCTTTTTGATTTCCTAACAGTAACAATATCACCTGCTGATCATGAGAAACGGGATTTTACACGAACAGTGATGAACTCTAACCTTCAGTTATTGGCATCTGTTTGGCATCCCAAAGAGTGGTTGAGTTAACCTGTGATGAAGTGATGAGTTAGGAGCACCAACTCAATCATTTCAGTAACATTTAAAAAGAGAGCACACAATCACTAATATCTATATGAAACAAAAAAGGGATCCATTACCACAGCTTCCGTTAAAAATATGTGCACATAGGTGTTCATTTTCCAGCCAATGAAGAGTCATTCCAGGGTCATTCATTTGAATATGGCCAATAGCAGCCATTCACTCAAAGCATTTACCACCTGGTATGATGGGACAAAAGACAATAGCATGACAATGAAAAGTATTGGTCATATCCCACTTTAAATGAGCCACCATGTAGATATTTCTCTTATTTGATCATTTAAGTATGTCCAGAACAGATGTTATTTTTATCTGTGCTTTAAAAATTGTACACTAAATATGTTTGTTTATATACTGTTTCAACTCCAGTTGAATCTATCTATCTGGTTGTCTATCTGGTTTATAAATGTATAAAAAGTGCTTAAATATACAGTGGTACCTCAGGTTACATACGCTTCAGGTTACACACTCTGCTAACCCAGAAATAGTGCTTCAGGTTAAGAACTTTGCTTCAGGATAAGAACAGAAATCGGGCTCCGGCGGCACGGCAGCAGCAGAAGGCCCCATTAGCCAAAGTGGTGCTTCAGGTTAAGAACAGTTTCAGGTTAAGAACGGACCTGTGGAACGAATTAAGTACTTAACTCAAGGTACCACTGTATACTGTTATTTATATAAAATACGTAAGTATTTAAAACCAGGATAATTAGAAATAGTGCAAATATTATATATATTGTCAGAGCTGCCCGAGGTCCCAGCTCACAAAGGACCAACGCCGCTTCGTTGTTAAGTAAGGAAGTCTTTATTGAAGTTCAGTTTCACTTCCAGAGCCGCAGCGTGCAGCTCTACGTCTCAAACTTCAGACCGCTGATGCTCCGTCTGAGTCTCCTCCCCCCAGACACCAGTTTAAGACTCTAGCCTTACTCCACCTCTTCCTCTGCTCCTTCCGCCTCTGGTTCCGCCTGTCCGTCGGGGTCTCGCCCTTTCTAGACTCTTCTGACGCTGAATCCCCTGAGCCTTCCCCCTCCCTCCGGCGGGCTTTAGGAGCTGGTTCCCAATCCGGGTCTCCTGCTGTCCCTCGCACCTGTACATTTGAACTTGGCGCGCGCGCCCAGCCAGCAACTTTCCTCCTGACCGTTTCACTGCTGCTGTCACTGCTTCCCCCTTCGGGGAGGCTAGCTGCCACTGACCTCCCCTCCGTTCCCCCACTCTCCGATGGAGGCGTGGTCAGCCCTGACTCATCTCCTCTCCCCGCTGGAGGAGACGCTGGTCCTGACACATGTGACTCCTCCCCCCCACTACGCTCTGGTGGGGAAACTGGTCCTGATCCCCCGCTGCTGCTTTGGGGTTCCCCGCTGGCTCCTTGTTTCTGGTGCGTCCCCCCTGGGACCCCCCTTTCCCTGACCATCGGCGCCCCCTTCTGGGAATCTTCTGATTCGCTGGAGAAGCTCATGGAATCTCTCGGGTCACTGTCATACTCCCCTACGCTGCCCTCAGATTCTTCCCCTTCGCTCTCCATTTCCTCTCTCCCCTGTGCTCTTGCTCCCGAGCCCCTGACACACACACACACACACACACACACACACATATATATATATATATATATATATATATATATATATATATAGTATTTTATTAATTTTCAGTAAAATAATATAAATTCCAACAAAACCTGCAGAATGTTACAATGTTTTAGACAACGTAGTCTGCATTGTTCCACATGGAAAACCTGAAATCTTAGGAAAGATCAAACAAAACCCAAGTGCTTCTTAAAATACAGAAGTACTGTTCATTCAGTGCCATGTAGGTCTATTTTGTGACAGACAACAGGAAAATGTTTCTCCCTCTGGTGGCCAAAATCATAAAGAGAAGACATGACCTTTTCCCCTAATGGTATGGTAAAAAAAGGTAAAGAACCCCTGAACAGTTGAGTCCAATCAAAGATGACTATGGGGTTGTGGTGCTCATCTCGCTTTTAGGCCAAGGGAGCTTTCCATGTCATGTGGCCAGCATGACTAAACAGTTTCTGGCACAATGGGACACTGTGATGGAAACCAGAGCACACAGAATTGCCATTTACCTTCCCTCCACAGTGATACCTATTTATCTACGTGCACTGGCGTGCTTTCAAATTGCTAGGTTGGCAGGAGCTGGGACAGAGCAATGGGAGCTAACCTTGTTGCTGGGATTCAAACCGCCAACTTTCCGATCGGAAAGCCCAAGAAGCTCAGTGGTTTAGACCACAGCGCTACCCGCATTCCCTAATGGTATGTTCCATTTGACAAGATGGCTGGCAAATTCCAAACCACCCTCCTCCATCCCATCTCACCTCTTGTAATTAAGTGATGCTCATTTCCTCAGCTGATGGGTCTTGGATATGGAGAACCACCTTCTTCTATGCTGTTTTGGTTAGTGATAGGTGTTGGTTACGTTGTTTTCTTTAATGTTTTTGTGAACTGCTTTGCATACCATATTTTTGCTTACTTTTACACTTGCTGCGGGTGCTGCTGCCCACAAATAAGGCCAGCCACGTATTTTAGAAATTATAAATCAATCAAGTTCCTAATCTACTCTCCCCAAACATCCCAAAAAATTCCCCCGTCTCCATGCTTCTATAGAAAAACATCAATGGTCTGTTCAAGCTGCTAAATTAAACAATACAATATTCTTTTTTTGTATGCATGCAGGTGACTTTGATTAGGTTATTTTATTTTACCTTTTTAGCGCAGTCCATGATTCAGATATTGCTGTGTGCATAGGAGAGCCTAAGTTGCCAAAGCTGAGGAAAAGGATTAGCAATTGTGGCATGAAAGGAAATGAAAGTATCAAGGGAAGCTAATAGACGCAGCATTCAAACAAAACAAGCACCAAAGAGAGGATCTGAGGAGCACTAAGTGAACATGCCTTGATTCCTCTGACTTTTACATTCCAAAATGCAAATACATGTAATTGTTTGCAAAAAGGAAAAAAGAAAACAACAATGGTTGTGCCCAGAATGAAACAAAAAAAAGAGAGAGACACAAAATGGAGATCACATGAATGAAACATCAAATGGGAATGTAAACAGTTTCAAACAGAATCTATTCTTTCTCTGTCACAGTGTGTAAATTTGGTTTGATTTCATCTCTTAAGCCATATGAGCTATAGCATCTTCCAGATGTGTAGGACTACAATTCCCATTATCCTGGGCTATTGGCCATACTCAGAAGCAGCTCACCAGGTAGGGCAGAGCCGCTACACTAGGCTGCCAGCAGGAGGGTTGCTGTTGCTTGCCAAGAGGGAGAGGTGGCACGGAAGTCAACATGGAGCAAATACACTGGTGAGGCCAATCCAACACTCTTTCTATTGTATTTGCACCATGCTGACCTCCCTACTGTCTCACACATCCCCCCAGTGGCATAGCATGGGGGGGTCACAGGGGCGGTCGCCCCGGGCACAAAAAATTTAGGAGGTGCAAAATTTTAACAGCCGGTGTTGCCTCAATACAGTTGCACGCTTCTGTCACTGGGGTCTGTTGAAAGTGACTTCTCCATGCAAACCAGGAAGTGACATCTCCAGATGACAGAACAACTCTTTTTTTCTTATCTCTGTGGCGCTGCGATCTCCTGGGTGATGTGGACGCTGTTAGGCAGTTGAATGTGCATGCATACTCCATCCGTTTCCCTCTCTCCCACATGGCCCCGGGCACTGGCAACCCGTGCTACACCACTGCCTTCCCTTCTCCTTCCCAGTAAGTAACAGCAACCCACCTGCTGGGGAACTAGCATTAACAGCTGTGCCCCACCTGACAAGCCACCTCTGGCTCTGATATATGGGGTCGGTGGGAGTCGGCATCCAAAAACGTCTGGAGGGCACGCTGTTGGCCCCCCCTGCCTTACAGTATAAACTTTTCCCCATGCAGCGTTAACACCTGAAGCTGCAGTGCAGATAAGGACATTAGCTTTCACTTTTAAAACTCTGCCCAAACTCCTGCCTGCCTGTGTTTAGAAACCTTGCCTTCTATTAAATTTAATCATTTCCCCCTGTGGCTTTAAATTGAGGGCATCTCCTGTTTAAATTCAATTACTTTCCCATTTAGATTCAATGCCGATAATAGTAATAATAATATTTTAACTTTGCATAAAAGTACCCTGATAAAAGTGAATGGGAAAAGTATGGCAGTGGAACAGAGTGGCTACTAAACAATGATATATGAATTTATTAATAAAAAGAGAAGCATTTATTGCAGCTTTTGTGAAGATTTAAGTCCTTCCTATTAATAAAGGGAGTGAACCATTGCTCACCGGGGCAAGACGCACTGCAATGCAACATAGGTAAGGGGTCATTCTTTCCCCCCTGGAAATCAATTATATTCGCTTAATGCATGCTGTTCTATAAAATCAGTATATTATTGCTGTGGCTTATTTTATGGATTGCTGTTATAAGATTAATTCAGATTTCAATAGAGGGAGCAAAATACATCAAATATGTTTCCCTTTTGAAGAAAAGGCTTAGTAGAGGGTGTGGTTTTCTGGGGGGAATGGAGAGGGATAACAAAAGTTCATGTCCAAAATATTCACTGTCTCTTTGTCTCTTTAAAAAATTCAAGGGGAATCCTTGGCCCCACCAGACTTTTTTGGTGGGTGGGGAGGCTTGTGGATATTTACTGCAACCTGTAATAAACTCAATTAATTTATGTGCATTAATGATGGTTTTGTACTGAACCATCCACACATTATATTGCGTTACTAATTGTTCTGCGGGAACACAGGTGGCGCTGTGGGTTAAACCACAGAGCCTTGGACTTGCCGATCAGAAGGTCGGCAGTTCGAATCCCCGCAAAGGGGTGAGCTCCCGTTGCTCGGTCCCAGCTCCTGCCAACCTAACAGTTCGAAAGCACAAAGTGCAAGTAGATAAATAGGTACCGCTCCAGCAGGAAGGTAAACGGTGTTTCCGTGCGCTGCTCTGGTTCGCCAGAAGCGGCTTAGTCATGCTGGCCACATGACTTGTAAACTGTCTGCAGACAAACGCCGGCTCCCTCGGCCAATAAAGCGAGATGAGCGCCGCAACCCCAGAGTCGGTCACGACTGGACCTAATGGTCAGGGATCCCTTTACCTTTACCTTTATAATTGTTCTGCAATGCTTCCTCAACTTCACCGCATTATTACTGTCTGATGGGGCGGTCTTTTGCACAGCAAAATTATAGCACACTGCTTGGATATATATACACACACATACACACACACACACACACACAGTGGTACCTTGGGTTACAGACACTTCAGGTTACAGATGCTTCAGGTTACAGATGCTTCAGGTTACAGACTCCGCTAACCCAGAGATAGTACCTTTGCTTCAGGATGAGAACAGAAATCATGCTCCGGTGGCGCGGCGGCAGTGGGAGGCCCCATTAGCTAAAGTGGTGCTTCAGGTTAAGAACAGTTTCAGGTTAAGAATGGACCTCCGGAACGAATTAAGTTCTTAACCCGAGGTACCGCTGTGTGTGTGTGTGTGTGTGTGTGTATGCAAGCAGTATATAAATGTTCTAAATAAAATACAATTTTTAATAAGTGGGACAAAAAAAGAAGACTGGAACATTTCCATATGAAAAGTTTCAGGATTTCAGCAAGAAGCTACAGGCAATGCACTGGGCAGAAACTAAACAATATGTCTGTCCCAAAATTGTCACAGGCACTAACCATGTTGAAAGCCGGATTGCATATACTGTAACCACCATCCCAACATCACCATGAGCAAAAATTGTCATGAAAGCACAATTTTTAAAAAGACATCTGTAAGGGCCCTTTATTTACAGAGGAACATAGCCTGGAAACAATTCATAACTTGGAAACAACAGCCTGTGGAAGGGTAAGAAACCTGTGGCCCTCCATATGTTTCCCATCAGCTCCCATCAGCCCCAGTTAGCATAGCCAATGGTCAGGGGTGGTAGGTATATTAAATATATTAAGAATGCAAGGCGAATCCAATTAAATGTTTAAAGAATTCCAAATCACTTATGGCAGGGTTGCCATATTTCAAAAAATGAAAATCCAGACACAAAAGTTGTTGAGCTCCCCCCCCCCTCTATTTTTCTGGCTACAAGCCGTGACAGGATTAGAGGATTAGAGAGCTATGCAAATCTGATTACTCAATACCATATTCATTTCCCCTGCCATGTTGAAGACATGGATTGGATTAGATGGATCTATAGTCTGATCCAAGAGAGTAGTTCATGGGTTCTCTTCCATTCCCATTCTCGTGTTTTATTATAGCCAACCATCATATATAAATAGTTGAAATTATTTGAAATTATGCTGGCGACTAGGAAAAAGAGGTTTCCCTTTTTCATTTAAGGGATAACGTAATTTTCCGTAAGACAAAGGTGCTCACATTTTTTTTAGATCCATTTTTTTATTAAAAACAACACCAGATTTTCTTTTGTTTCACAAATCAAGGCACTTACATGATTCATGTTTTCATAACAATACTCTTAGCTTTCTAATGCCACAGAGTTTGTTTTGGTTTTTTTAAGCAAAGTTCTGTGTTGTGGTGGATGGTGTTGTGAGGCCACACCACTCATCTGACCTTTGCACAGCTGAGCTTACAGGGACATGGGAGGAGGAGGAGAGCAGTGACAGTGAGGTCAGCATGGTGCAAACACAATGGGAAGAGTGCCTAATGGTCTCTGCCAGAACATTTGCACCATATCAGGTTTGCTGCCACCTCACCACTCCTCTCTCTCTCTTTTTTAAAAAAACTTTTTAATTGAGATTTACTTTACATATAACATATAACACAAAACACACAATACAATACACCATTATACACTACAATATACTAAAATACAGACCTATATAATATCGACACCATAATATAAAACTATACTATACATACTATACAATAAATTCTATTTACCTATATATCTACCCCACACGAACACAGTGATTTGACATCCAACCCTTCTCAGTGTACTGATTTATGTTTAATTGACCTAATCCTAAAGGCATTTCTTTTTGAAAAATCTCTTCACTCAGTTATTCTCCACTCTAATTTCATTATCTTCTCTCCATTTTCTAGATTCATTCAATATCTGTCAGGAGATCTACTTTCTCCACATAGTTTTTAAGATCCAGGATATAGGAAAAAACATCTTTATGAGTCAATGGGAACGGCTGTGGAAACGGAATATGAAATTTTTCGCATGCTACAATCTAAGAGAAAACACAATGAAGATGCAGTACAGACTGTATCTGACCCCTGTCAGGTTGGCCAGAATGTATAAAAACTGCAGTGATGTATATTGGAGATGTAACAACGGGGCAGGCACCTTCTTACACATGTGGTGGGAGTGCAAAGAGATAGGAATATTCTGGGACAGCATCTATAATGAACTTTTAAAAACGTTTAAATTTACATTTGAAAAAAAACCCAGAATCTTTCCGAAATCAAGAAAATAGTCAGACCATTATTTATGTATGCAACTACGGTGGCAAGGATCTTAATTGCCAAAAATTGGAAAAGTAACAGCATCCCCACAAAAACAGACTAGCTATCTAAAATGATTGAATACTTGTTGTTGTTGTTGTTTAGTCATTTAGTCATGTCCGACTCTTCGTGACCCCATGGACCAGAGCACACCAGGCACTCCTGTCTTCCACTGTCTCCCGCAGTTTGGTCAAACTCATACTGGTAGCTTCGAGAACACTGTCCAACCATCTCGTCCTCTGTCATCCCCTTCTCCTTGTGCCCTCCATCTTTCCCAACATCAGGGTCTTTTCCAGGGAGTCTTCTCTTCTCATGAGGTGGCCAAAGTATTGAAGCCTCAGCGTCACGATCTGTCCTTCCAGTGAGCACTCAGGGCTGATTTCCTTCAGAATGGATAGGTTTGATCTTCTTGCAGTCCATGGGACTCTCAAGAGTCTCCTCCAGCACCATAATTCAAAAGCATCAATTCTTCGGCGATCAGCCTTCTTTATGGTCCAGCTCTCACTTCCATATATCACTACTGGGAAAACCATAGCTTTAACTATATGGACCTTTGTTGGCAAGGTGATGTCTCTGCTTTTTAAGATGCTGGATTGAATACTTACATATCACCAAAATAACAGTGAAAGTTAGAGGAAAAACTGTACAAAAGGTTAATAAGGAATGGATTATCTAAAGAATATCTTAAAATACCACTCCTCTCTGTCCCAGTATGCTGCAGTGTCTCAGCCAGATGGACCTCAGGTGAGTAGTTCAGCCCCATCCTGCTGTCCACTGCTATAAGTCACATATCATATTTCTCAGCTTTAGCCTCAGATCAAATTCAGAATTCATCCAGCTTCTAAATTTGGAAGAACAGAGCTGTGTGGAAAAGCAGAATGGAGCTTGCAAACCACCTGTGGTCCATTGAACACATTTTGAGAACCTCTTTGGCATAAAAGTAACCATCTGAACATTAGGATATCAGCTTAATTCATTGCTCCTCTAGTGAATCCACAGCAATGCTTACAGGGCCTTTTAAGAACTTGTACTAATTTTTACTTGCATATTGCATTTCATAATAACAACCAGAACCTGACTTTCCAAGATGTGTTTTTAGGGCAATTACTACAATTCTCCGGTGGTCACTTTACATTAGATTTCAAGCCTTATAAAACAACATGAGGTGTGCTATAATCACTCTGAAATATACAGCCTTTCATTTCCTATTGCCTAATTACGGAGGGTATTTCACAGAAGAGATACAATTACTAGACTGGTGTTTTTTATTATCTTTTACTAAACAGCAAAGAGGAAAAACCTCACATTCACAACAATATGAGCCAAGCCATTGCAAATGAATGCCTTTTATGAATCAGGAGGGGAACAAATGCCATATTGTTATAGATTTGAAGGGACACCCCCCCCCCAACCCTAGAAATTAATAAATGGTAGGATTTTGATTATTTGGAGTATTGAAGGGAAGATTGGAGGCCAGTGGGAAAAGTACAGGCTAAGTTTCCTTCCAAGCCGGTGTCTCACCTGGGATAGAAGCATTAACATGAAGAATGGTGTTGATGGTCCATCTGAGAGGAATCTTGGGCCTGGGAAGACAGAGGTTGCCATGGTGATGGGGTGTGTGTTTGAGATGGCAGGAAAAGAGAGCCTTTAGGGCAAGGTGTGCTGGGAAGAAGGAGGGGAGAACAAAGGGGCAGATCCATCTTGGGCAGGCTGGCTGAAGGGTGGCTGGTAGACATGCCTTGAACTCCAGTGCTGCACTGCTGTGGGGAACAAGTCTCTCTTGATATGACCATGCTGTAAATTCTGGACTCCTTCCATGCAGACTGAAGGTGGAAATATGTGAATAAATCATATTTCTTAAAGCTACGGCAGTCTCCATCGCATCTTCAGCTCTCCAAAGGAACACAACTCCTGCGTGGTGAAACACAGTGCACTGCTCTCCCTTTCTCCCATTCTGAATTACAATAGTCCTTCAGACTAAGGACAGTGAATATTTGTCCATCACTTGGCTCGTAATCTCGCAATGGGTCTTTTGTTCTGTATTTCAGATTGCACACCAGATGACGTTGCAGATTCAAAGCATCATGTGTTGAAGTAAATAAAAATGTGCAGTGAAATGCCATATTTTTCCATGTATAAGACTAGGTTTTTTTCCTAAAAAATAATGCCCAAAATTAAGAGGGTGTCTTATACACAGATAGTGCCAAGGGTGGATTTTCTTAAATCTGAGTTCCCCAAAATAGGGGCGTCTTATAGATGGAAAAATACGGTGTGTGTGTGTGTGTGTGTGTGTGTGTGTGTGTGTAAGAATAAGGAAGAGGTGGTGTCCACACCCACTTTTAGCCACACCCACTGCTGACATGTGGCCACTAGAGAATTGGCCAAAGCTGAATCACCCCCTTCCTAGGTAAATACTGATCTGCCCATATCAGCATCATAGTTATAAGCTGCTGGTTTCCATCATTGACCTATTACCAAATTCTGGGGGATGCGTATAGTGAAAAGGGTGGAAATGCGGGCAGGTTGGGGGGGGAGATAGAGAGACAGAGAGAGACATCCAGACAGAGAGAGGGGGAATAAAATTTCTATAGGGCATATAGGTAGGAGACTTTTTTAAAAAATAACTTTTTTAGGCTTCTCCTTTAAGTTGGAAAGGTTGTGTGCTGTGTTTCAGCAATCAACCTATATTCCTCAGAACAGTTATTGAAGAGAATATCTAAATCGGAATGGCGATTTATGCATAAAGGGCAATCCAGTCAGATGGGCAGGATACAAATAAAATATAACAGCAGCAGCAGCCACACAAGGAGTTTCTTTTTAGAGAAAAGAGTAGCCAACATGGTTCTTTCCAGATATCATTGGACTACACTTCCCATGCTCCATGCTGGCTGGTGCTGATGCGAGTTGGAGTCCAACAATATCTGAAAGGCACCACTTTGACCATCTCTGTATTAGCAGAGAGCCTCACTGTACATTCAAGACAAAGATCCTGACATGAGTGACAGAAGCATTTACCATCAGGTGTCCAGGGAATAACAGTACCGTCTTTTCAGATAGAAAATGTTACTTATGCACCAATGAATGTTGGGCAAGACTACTTTTCAAGAAGGATGAGAAATGGCTTTTCCAAAGCAAGGCTTTGCAGTTCATTTTAGGTGATGGAGCCCTTTCTCTCTTTGTCTATGTGCTTTTGCTAGGGAGAGCACTCATGTACCATTGTCAATGATGCAAGTCTCAAGTCAGCTAGGTAATTTAGATGCAAACACCACTTTAAAATATGCAGTAAAAAAAGAGTGAGAAAATTATTGTGCGTTACAGTTGTATTACAGTAGCACAGGGCCCCCTGCAGGGGTGTAGTCTTGAGAAGTACCTAATGATGCCAAGTTTTGATGTTGGCCCCGTATAGAATAACTGTTGGTCTTTCTTATAAATTATCATACTTAAAAGTATTTACGAAACTAAAGCTGCAGTCCTAGCCCCACTCACCTTGGAGTAATCCCCACTGAATTCAGTAGAACTTACTTCTGAGTAGACATGGTCAGGATTGCAAATCAGAACCAGTGAAAGCGGTGAAGGTCCTGTGTGAGTGTCTGGAGGTGGTTGGAGGATGGATGGCGGCTAACAGATTGAGGTTGAATCCTGACAAGACAGAAGTACTGCTTTTGGGGGACAAAAGGTGGGCAGGTGTGGAAGACTCCCTGGTCCTGAATGGGGTAACTGTGCCCCTGAAGGACCAGGTGCACAGCCTGGGAGTCATTTTGGACTCACAGCTGCCCATGGAAGCGCAGTTCTATTCTGTGTCCAGGGCAGCTGTTTACCAGCTCCACCTGGTATGCAGGCTGAGACCCTATCTGCCCGCGAACTGTCTTGCCAGAGTGGTGCATGCTCTGGTTATCTCCCGCTTGGACTACTGCAATGCGCTCTATGTGTGGCTACCTTTGAAGGTGACCCGGGAACGACAACTAATCCAGAATGCGGCAGATGGCTGGTGACTGGGAGCAGCCGCCAAGACCACATAACACCGGTCTTGAAAGACCTACATTGGCTCCCAGTATGTTTCCGAGCACAATTCAAAGTGATGGTGTTGACCTTTAAAGCCCTAAACAGCCTCGGTCCAGTATATCTGAAGGAGCGTCTCCACTCCCATCTTTCTACCCGGACACTGGCGGTTCCCTCACTGCGAGAAGCCAAGTTACAGGGAACCAGGCAGAGGGCCTTCTCGGTAATGCCACCCGCCCTGTGGAACACCCTCCCACCAGATGTCAAAGAGAACAACTACCAGACTTTTAGACGACATCTGAAGGCAGCCCTGTTTAGGGAAGCTTTTAATGTTTGATGCATTACTGTATTTTAATATTGTGTTGGAAGCTGCCCAGAGTGGCTGGGGAAACCCAGCCAGATGGGCAGGGTATAAATAATAAATTATTATTATTATATTATTATATTACATCTGTCTTCTTTGTTCCTTCTCATGATAGAGCAGTGCCTATGAAATGCTGTCACTCAGCTCCCCACCAGAAGTTGCTTGGTACCCTCCTGCAGGAAAACCATACCTGAGGTCCGAAAATCAAGATGGGTGTTCATAAGTAAGCAATTTGGGGAAGGAATCACATAAGTAACGTGGTTGTTTTTTTTAATCCTTATAGAAAATGGTGTATTATTAGTTAAGTGAAAAGATAGTGCTATACCAGACACCATCTCTGAAGCAACTAAATTGGCAGAAAACCACTTTTTAGAGGAAATTGCTCAAGACATAAAAATACCGCTGTGCCTCCAAAAATACACAACAGCAGCAAAGTACAGAAATATTCTCTAGAAATATAATTGAATCTCATTTTCTGAACACTATGGCACATACTGGGATTCTGCCTCCGTGTAATGTTCTGTATACATTACATATAAACATCTAACACTGAATAGCTCAATTCTACTTGTATTTAAGGCTTTACTCGCTGTGAAGGACCGACTTCTGCTACACAAAAGCTACTTTGGAGAGGGGGAGGAAAACTTTCCAAAGGAAGTTTCACATAAATGTATTTCCCACTACTGTGAATTTGCTCTTGATACAGCATCAATCACAACCACCTCCTGAGTAAAATGCACAGGTACCAGAGAGTCCAGATCATCATGTTGCTGGAGGCATCTAAGCTGACAGTTTAAATGTAAGTAAAGAAGCTGAGCTATACTGTATAGCCAACAAGCTGCAGGAAAAGTCAGTACCAACACTTCTTTCTCTGCTTTCCTTCTTTATTTTACTACTGCTCCAATCTGCTGAAAAGAGCACTAACAGATTACAGACTTGTTCCATCAGGGAGAATGAAAGTCTGCCTGGAACAGTGATAGGGAACCTGTGGTCTTCCAGATGTTGTTGAATTAGCCATCTGTTGGCCATGGTGGCTGGAGCTTATGGAAGATGGAGTCAAGCCAGCATCTGGAAGAGCCACAGGTTACCCATCTCTGAGAAAAAGAAGGATCTTTTTATCACATGTGGTGGGAATGTAAGAAAGTGAAAAGCTTCCGGGAAATGATATATAATGAGATGAAAAAGATGTTGAAATATACCTTTATTTAAAAAAAAAAACCAAAAGCATTTTTACTTGGCATTGTAGGGGAGGATATTAACAGACAGTACAGTAAACTGTTTTTTATGCAACAACAGCAGCAAGAATATTATTGGCACAAAAATGGAAACAAGAAGAATTACCAACGAAAGAAGAGTGGCAAATGAAATTAATGGATTATGCAGAATTAGATAAGATGACAGGAAGGATTCAAAACCTGCGGGACCAGAGATTCTTAGAGGACTGGAGTAAATATTTGAATTATTTAAAAAGCAATTGCAATAAACAGATTACGCTAGTAGGACTGCAAGAAGTTTTGTTAGGAGGACTATGCAGAATATTGCAGAGAAGACTATGAAGAGAGTTATTAGTTAAGGACAATTAAAAGTAATAAATTAAGAAATGTAGACTAAGTGATAAAGACTGAAAAATCTTCAGATGCGGTTGATGGAAGTCTAAAACACTGTATAAGATAAAAAATTATGTTAAATGATTGCCGAAAATGATATGTATGTGTATATAGATATATAGATATATATTTCCCCATCTCTGATCTATAATATGCAACAACTCCCAAAAAATGAGCACCATTAAACATCCTCATCTCTGACATATCTAGAACCATCTTCCGTTTACTGACTGCAGTCTATTTCAGATTTTTAAACATTGACCACTGTGCGACTAGTCTCATTTTTACAGCATAGAGATCCAGGAGAAATGTAGGAGTTTCCTTTATACCTATTATATTTTTTTCAGGCCGGTGTCCTAAACACGTACTGGGGCACAAGCCTCTTTCAAGAACTTAATTCTGAGAAGCATGCATAGGATTGTGCTGCCAGTGTCCTTTACTTCATCACACAGATCACATGCAAACTGTTGCACCTATCCATGCTTCCTCTCTCTGAGTATCAGATTTAACCAAGTCCAGAGCTTAGCCTGATCTGGAACCTCTTTATAGATGTGAGGTGAGTCGTGGAGCTTATTGTTTGCTATTGAGTCTTCATGCATGGAGATTCCTAGGACAGCTCTCCCCACCAGCTATCAGCTCTACTGTCCCATTCTACTTCAGCAGAGGAGACTACGGCAGCACCATGGAGAGCTCCCAGAGAGCTACTTGCTCTAATATGTGTTAGAAATGAACCAAGGTATTTTAAGACTCTGCCTTCAATTCACTTCTTCTAGGCTCCACCCCTTTTGAATCTCTCAAGGGGGCCAACCCTCTGGCCTGAAGATAGGCCCCTCTCCTGTATTCCACGGCCTCTCATGTGTTGCAATCCCTGCACCATTGGGCTGGGGAGAAAGCCTACAGTAAGGCACCCCAGAGGGTCCTAGCTCAGTTCTAACAGCTCTGGTGGCAGTAGGCTCCTGCCTGCCAACCATGGGCTCAGTGATCCTTTGTCACCAAGATAAGGACCAATAATTTGGTCTGGTTCTTTAGTCTACAAGACTGTAGCCTCTGACATGGCTTCCTGGTCAATGCTGGATTCATCTGAACTCTGGTGTCACGGGGACACCTAGAACATTGTCTGTTTTTTTGAAAGTCAAGTGCGGGATTAATTTCCTATACAATTTTCTGACATCTTCACAAGTGAGAGGTGTTTGGCTAAAGATGGGGGAGAAATGTGTTCAGAACTGCATTTTCATGTGGATCTGCCTAATCTGCAGTTCCCAAACTAAAGGTGTATTTTAAATATGAATTGATTTTATAGTTGTAAACCACTTAGAAGCCATTTTTGCATATAAGTGGTTAATAACAATAGTAGTAGTAGTAGTAGTAATAATAATAATAATAATAATAATAATAATAATAATACAGCTGTAATAGCACTTCTCTTAATTTCTCCAGCAAAAATAAATGGATGCAGAATGGGGAAATGCAAACAAAATTGCATATATTACTGAAAATGATGCACCAAATTAGGGGAAATTGATTGTAAAAATGCATATATCAGAAATGCACAAAAATACATGTAAATTTTCATGCAACCTTTTAATAATAAAATTCATGAACTGGTGCAGAAAAGGAGCAAACTGAGCTTAAGTTTGGAAAAGAAATATAAACTGAAAGAAACTAAAACAGACAGATTCATCCATTCTGAAGTTTCACAAGACAGATTTATAGACCTATATCTTGTCTGTATGTGGTTTTTTCTGGGGGCAGTTAGGTGACTTACGATTCAAATGAATAATGAATAAAAATGTTTCTTAAAATCTAACTAAAGCATTTGTTTTATGTTCTCAAAAAGTGCAGTTTCATATCCAGATTAGGATATCAGTATAGAGGCAAGTTTTTTCCTTAATACAGCTCACACACAGCCCTTGAAAGTTGCTGACAAACTTCAAGAAAAGGTGCCCTTTCCTGTTTGCTGTCAGACTGAGGTGATTCTGTCACTCTCTCCGTGCCTCAAGTGGTTTTGTCATGTCTGAGGCCGGTTTCCAGCTTCTTGAACATGACTTGGCTGTTCACGAAATGTAAAACCAACATCAACAATCAGTATCAACTTTAGCAAAGGAGCCTAGGGCTAACACATACGAAAACTGTAATCCCCCCCCTCCCACAATGAGAAGGGGAGGGGGAGGAACCGATACTCAGCCATTACCTAAGGGCTTTCATAGCCCTGGGCACTAACGGAATCCATATTTAGAGACTGCAGCCTAAACATTTTCCCCTTCAACGTTTCATCACTTGCTTCACTGTCAGTCTTCCCTGGTGTTACATGACCAGGTAAATAAAGGATCCATCTTTAGACTGAACACAAACAAGTATTCAGTGCATGGGGGATTTATGTAGCCAAAATCAGACTCAAAGCTATCTTTGGCAACACACACACACACACACACACAAAATTCTCTGCAGCTGTACAAAAGAATATCGGTCAAGCTTCACAGTGACCTGGATCTATCCAAGTTCCAGTGTCTGGGTTAATAGGCCATCTTTGAATTAGCCATGTGTGTGATGCATTTTGATTAAAGCCAGCACCATACCTTATTAGGCAAATATAATTGCTCACTGTACACTTTTTCCATGTACAGTGGTACCTTGGGTTACATACGCTTCAGGTTACATACACTTCAGGTTACAGACTCCGCTAACCCATAAATATTACCTCGGGTTAAGAACATTGCTTCAGGATGAGAACAGAAATCGTGCTCCGGTGGTGCGGCGGCAGCAGGAGGCCCCATTAGCTAAAGTGGTGCTTCAGGTTAAGAACAGTTTCAGGTTGAGAATGGACCTCTGGAACGAATTAAGTACTTAACCTGAGGTACCACTGTACAGTGTGGGCACCAGATACTCATGTAAGTACTCTACAATAGGGGTGACTAACCTATGGGCTGGATTCATCAAGCCATTGGAAGCAGTGCTGTAACATGGGGAGCTGGGGGATCGTGGCTGTGGCCGTACTTTTTGTTGAGGGGTGCAACCAGGTGCCTCCACGACAGGTTCCCTCATCAGAGCCTGGCTGTGATATGCAAGGGAGCTGGGGAAACAGCTTCCTCGCGCAGTGGCCCAACACCACCAGTCGCAGCTCTACTCCCAGGTCAAGCCTCACCTGGGACTGGGGCGGTGAGAGGAGAGTTGGCAGCAACATTGCCACCCAGTTCTCTGAGCTGTGGCAAGCAAGGAAGCTGCTGAGGAAGCTTTCTCTTGCCTGGCCACAGCTCCATTCCTGGGTCAGGCCTGATCTGGGAGCGTAGCAGTCTCCCTCCATGCTCCCATATCCTCGGGGGTTGCCCGTTGTGGCGTTTGCCCTCCTAGGTGTGTGACATCATAATGGGTTCATAAGGAAAGGGTTAACTAATTGTAAAATGACGAACCAATGGGAATCCAAGGGGCGGAGTTAACTGTGTATCAGGTTTTAAGCACAGAGGGGTTTTTTTGGAAGAGTTAGGGTGGTTGAGAAGACAGTTTGGAGTTAGAAGAGACAGAGAAGATAAGTCTGTGAGTTGGGCTAGTCTGGTGTGAGAGACTGAGAGAATTTGTTAAGAGGAGTCAGACAAACAGTTGACATAATCAGTCAGAAGGAATTAGGAAGGCTTAGGCCGGTAAAGAAACTAAAGTTAAGAAAGGAATATTATCTGAGAAACCATAAACTTGTTAATGTTTGTAAAATAAACTTGGTTTTGTTTCGTTTTTTGTTCACTTTTAACAACTCTCTGGACTCAGTGTTTTACCAGAGGGCAACAGGTTGGTGGCAGCGGGGAAGCGAGCACAGCGGTGGCACAGGATCAATAGACCATTAAACGCCATGAGGCCCTGTGTGATCACCACACCCGTGGACCTACACTGGGCAGCAGTAGCATATGTTCCACCACTGATTGAAGTAGCCCACCAGCCCCCTACAGCTTTATCTCTGCCAGGACCCTGGACTTAGATTCCTGTTCTTCAGGACATGTTGAGGTCCTGCAGGGGTGGACCTTGGTAATATGGCTACCTGTGTGAGGCCAAAATTGGACACACATACCCCAGGCCTTGCTCCACTTTCCTAAAGCCAGGTACTGGACTTTGGCTAGGAGGCCCGAGGCTCTGGCAGGGACCTAGAGTCCTCCCACCTCCTTCCCCAAACTAGGCAAATGCTAACTAGGCTTTGGGAAGGAGGCAAGAGGATTCCAGAATTCTGTCAGAGCCCTCACACCTCCTTCCCAAAGTCCAGTGCTTACTAGGCTTTGGGGAGGAGATGCCCCCTTGACCCCTCAGCCCTGTGAGGGGGAACGGGTCACGCTGCCCTATATCTGCCTCCAGGGGCTGGGAGTTAGAGGTGGAACTGCAAGTAGGGTTGCCTCAGAATCAATTCCACAAGGCGAGCTTATGGTGCCAGTGTCTCTCCTGCCTGAGGTGAGGCTTTCTGATTAGGAAATGAAATATACTCGGAGTCGTGAGTGGATTTCATGCTCTTTATTCAGCTCATAGTGGTGAGGAGGAATGGAAGTTCCCCCCAGAATGTCTGCTTTCTATACCTTATTTACACAATGGGCCCCACGTGACTGGCTAATTCCGGTATTCTCCTGTAGGCCAATCAGGTTGCGGATTCACTTCCACCTGGAGCTGGATTGGGTGGCTCCTGTGGACCAATCAGACTGCTGCATTTTGGATCCTATTCAACTCAGTACATAACAGGAAGATTCCATTGCAGAGCCCCCAATACAACCAGAGTCTACTGCACTCTTTCAGTGAAGATGGAGCTTGGAGCTGGGGCAGAACTTCTATACAGGGCTCGGTCCAAGGCTGACTGTTGCTGAAGCAATGTCAGAGTCCTGCTCTATATCATTGAGCCCTGGCAGTCAGTGCTCACAGCTGGACACTATCCCAATCTCAGTGCTGTGGTGCTCTGTGCTGAGACTGGTGGACAAAGCGCTCGGCCTGCTCTTTACAGAGTGCACAGGCAACTTTTTCTCCTGATCTCAGCACTGTGATGCTCAGTGATGGTATCAGGAGATGAAATCTCTCTGCACTTTAGATGTAGAACCTGTGGGCCTCCAGTTATTGTTGGACTACAGTGCCCAGAGGAGGAGTAACTGCTGGGAGGAGCACAGAGAGAAGAAACACCATGATGCACCTACAGCAGCACAACAGGACGCCTTAATCTGCCCCAGCTGCAACAAAGCAGTTTGACATCACCTCCAAAGGTGCAACTCCTCCATTGTCTCCTGAGACAGAGGGATGCCAACCAACCATCAGTTCCTAATATCCCTGGCCACTGACCATACTAGTTGGGCTTATGGGAGTTAGAGCCCAACATCATCATCTAGGGGGCCACAGGGTCATCCCCACCTGCTCTTAAGACCTACAGAAACATTCACAGAGCTCTTCCATTTAAGCATCACTACAACTCCGAGGGAGCAAATGAATCTGGGAAATAGAGGCATTTTATCCCAGTGAGTTTTGTGGCTCGGACCAGAACGAGAAATGACAGGAGACAAATTGTTGCTGCTGAAAACAGCAGCCCCAGGTCTTTTCCTCTCTTTGCTCTCTCTCTCTCTCTCTCTCTGTCTGTCTCTCTCTCTCTTGGTAACATCTAATAACACAAAATGTGTGATGTGACATGGGGAGGCAAACCAAAGACACACACACACAACCTGGACTTAGCCCTGAGTGAAACTCACAGCACAAAGATGCCATGTCACACATTCATAATACTAGATACTATTGGTGAGGAGAGAGAAAGAGACGCACACTTAATGTTTTCAGCAGGAGCAGTGCTGAAAACATCCCTGCCCCAATGCAGTTCATTGGCTTCTTGGTTCAGCTTAAACAGGTATTTTAATAGATTTTACCAGCTGAGATAAAATACTCTATCTGCTGCACCACACTGGTCTTAAATTGTAGTGACCATGTCAACTCAGACTAAGGCAGGGACAGAGAACCTTAGGGTATAGTCGGCCATTTGGTGCCAAAGAAGGACAGAATCTTTTTTATGTATGCTACAACGGCAGCAAGAATACTTATAGCAAAGCACTGGAAGACTCAAGATTTACCCACTCTGGAAGAATGGCAGGTGAAGTTGATTGACTGTATGGGATTAGCAGAAATGACCGGCAGAATCCGCGACCAGGGAGAAAAGTCAGCAGAAGAAGATTGGAAGAAATTTAAGGAATATCTACAGAAATATTATAAAACTAATGAACTTTGAAAAGATGTTGGTTTGAACTTTGGTGGTCTCCAGCTGTTATGATAAAGATAATGGGGATTATAATTGTTTTTGTTACTAAATTTAAAAAAAAAAGTTGAGTGGAAAATAAGGTGATATTTTAAAAGGAATGTTAAGAGATTAGGATTTGCTGAACTAACAAATTGAACTAGAAAACAAGAAGGGGAGGTATGAGGAAGTCAAAGAAACATGTGACTGAAAATTGTTATTGATATTGAATTGTTTTTAATTCTTTTCTTTTTCTTTTTCTTTTTGTCTTTATATAAAATTGGAAAATTTAATAAATATTCATTTAAAAAAAATAATAAAAAAGAGAACCTTAGGGTGGAGGAGGAGGCAGTGGTGGAGGTGGTCTGCCCTGGGTGTCACCACTGAGGAGGGTGACAAAATGCCAGGCAGCACTCACCGTGGGGCCTACAGCACGCCCGAGCCACACGTCTCTCCTGGGAGTGACGCGGTGGCTTGGGTGCCTGCAGGCTCCGTGCTGCCCCAAATGGTCCACCTGCTGCTTCCCCCTCAGCTGTAGGGCTGCTGAGTGGGAGGAGGCAGGCAGATGCCTTGGAGGCCCTGCGAAGCATCCTGCCCTGGCTCACCCCGCCCTGCAGACGGCTGGCCCTGCCCCCACAGGCAGCTGGCCCCACCCCTAGGCACAGGGCATGCGCGCCGCCCCAGGCGCCCAATCGGCTTGCTCCGCCGCTGGGAGAACCCCAGGTCCTGGGGCCAGATGCAGCCCTTAAAGCCTCTGTATGCAGTCCTTGGGACTGTCCCTAAAGCACATCCCTCACAGACTTGCTCAAGGGCTGTTGCCTTGCTGGAATGTGCCTTGGAACTGTGATAATATCTTTTTTTGTAATTTTTATTGAAAGAATTTCAGTTATAAAGAAATAAAGTGATACAGAGAAGAAAGTGGGAAAGTGAGGGGAGGAGAACAAATATGTGTATAAGAAAAATATATATACAAAAATGCAATGTATATATACTCCCATACGTTCTTATATAAATTGATCTAGTGTTAGTATCCGAATAAATATGTAGATGTTAATAGCCTGCTACATTCTGTATAAAATCATTCCAAATGTTGTCATATTCATCCAAACAAGGTCTACGTCTGTAAGGAGTCAGTTCATAAGTTGTGAGTATTGTTGTCATATTGTCGGTCCATTGATTAAAGCAGGGGTCAGCAAACTTTTTCAGCAGGGGGCCGATTCACTATCCCTCAGACCTTGTGGGGGGCCGGACTATATTTTGAAAAAATAAAAGCACCCATTCTACTCATATAAAAACACACAGATTCCCGGGCCATCCGCGGGCCGGATTTAGAAGGCAATTGGGCCGGATCCGACCCCCGGGCCTTAGTTTGCCTACCCATGGATTAAAGGGTATCATATCTTTATTATTCCAATTCATCAGTATAAAGTCTCTTGGCCACCATTAGGGTGCATAGAATCCATTTCTGTTGTCCTGTTTTTTAATTTCCACACAACCAGGTATATGGTTCAAAAGAATACTGTCCGCTGAAAGATTTAACTTTTTCTGCACAGTCATAGTTGTGCAGTCCAGTACTTTCTCCGCAAACTTGGGAAGTATGGAACAATGAACAAACATATGTTTCGGGGGGGGGGGGCATTGTGATAACATCTCTTGATTGCCTACTTCTCAATCCCTGGGCTAAGATGTTAGGCTCCTTCATGTGGCGCCAACAATCTGCCGCCTTCACTCATGACAGAGTAAAATTGAACTACTGTTTTTATTCAGTTTTATGCAGCTAATTTTAAACCGCTAGCCTCCCACAAAAAAATGACTTATAAATATTGCTTCCTGTTTCTTTTTTAATATAAAAAATGGGAAGGATATAAATATAGCACGCAAGGAGGGAGGATGAAAAGAGGACTTTAAATGATACATACCAAACAATGCACTTACTATTCTACTAGTTGATGCTGCAGTCCTCAGAAGAAAGGTATTTGAAGTTAGCTACATTAGAGTTTGGAAAACAACTTGTGTAAATGACTATAGGCTAACACAGGGCTGGCAGAGTATAAAGTCATATGGACAGTTTGTGGCTTTGTAAATAGAGACTCGTGTGTGTGTGTGTTTTAAAAAAATATTCCTTGCATCGGATCCTTGTATATTATAAAAATGGATCCAGTTTTGTACTTTACTTGAATATTACGTCCACCAGCTGTTTCCTGGTGTTTTTCACCTTTTGGGATAGGTGAAAATGGATCAGCTCCTAAATACGGTTTCAAATTAAACTGGCTGCAAATGCAATCTGCACTTTTGCTGAGTTGCCCCTATGGTGTAAAGGAGGCTTAATGTAAATAAGAAAAAGGCATTTAATTCTGTGCTGTAGGATATATGATATGTGAACTTTAGAAAAGGTCTTTTGGCTATCCCAGGAGTGCACTACTAGAATCCCAAGTAGAGGGGGGGGGGGATGGCCGTTTGTGGGTTGGAACCTTTAAATGTGTACTTATATGATAAGGAATGTATCAATGCATTGAGAACAATGATGGGTTTAGGCAAGAAAACTTTAATCAAGTCAGTGAGTTTCTCCTTCCTCTATGGAACTCAGGTTTCTTGCAGAAAATCAGCATATAAGAATTGTCATGACACCAATGGTTCTTTCATCCTGTCTCTGATAGGGGCCCACCAGAGTGGAAGTGAATGACAGCAGCAATTATGAGGGCTGTGCAAACCTGAATCCTGAAACCAAATCAAGCCGATTTGGGCCAAATCTAAATTGGGTCCAGGCAGCTACAAATCGATTCAAATGGAGGCAGGCTTTCTAGAGCCAATGGGAGGACCAAAGATTCCTATTGGGTCTGATCAAAACTAAATTTATCAGAACAGAATCAGGATCTGGTCTAAATTGCTGAACTGGGCCCAAAACTGAATTGGAGGAGAGGGGCTTGCACAGCCCTTATGTTTATCTTCTGCTGTTTGTCTCATCAAGATACAAGACACGTAGAATACCAACCATGGTTTGGGTCTACAGAAACAAAGCCTTGTGCTCAAACACGCTCCCTCCTTCCCTTACAGAGTTAATTAGACACTTCCTCTTTTTGTGGAAAGCATGGAAGTGAGAGCTGGACCATAAAGAAGGCTGACCGCCGAAAAATTGATGCTTTTGAATTATCGTGCTGGAGGAGACTCTTGAGAGTCCCATGGACTGCAAAAAGATCAAACCTATCCATTCTGAAGGAAATCAGCCCTGAGTGCTCACTGGAAGGACAGATTGTGAAGCTGAGGCTCCAATACTTTGGCCACCTCATGAGAAGAGAAGACTCCCTGGAAAAGAACCTGATGCTGGGAAAGATTGAGGGCACAAGGAGAAGGGGATGACAGAGGACGAGATGGTTGGACAGTGTTCTCGAAGCTACCAGCATGAGTTTGACCAAACTGCAAGAGGCAGTGGAAGACAGGAGTGCCTGGCGTGCTCTGGTCCATGGGGTCACGAAGAGTTGGACATGACTAAACGACTGAACAACAACAACAACATAGTGTCAATTAGCAAACTATGGTTTTCAACCAGTTATGCAAATCAATGGTAAGCTAAGCTTGCATGCCCTCCACAAATACCGTCAAAGTAAATATAGGAGACAAAATACCATACAGTTCCCTCACGCCCGGGAAATCTGAAACAATTGACAGGCTTCTCAAGAACTCAGTGTTTTTTATCCAAAGCAAGACCCTAAATAAATAGTATTTCTTGAGACCTGCTTGTCAAAACCAGTCTTATTCACATGTATGCAATAATGGAATTATAGCCTAATCTTAACGCAAAACTGGGACAATTCCATGGTCATGTCTGCTGCAGAAATCGTGGGGAGAGGGCTGCTTTCCCCCTTTCTGCTAGCACATTGTAACCTAAGCCAAGGGGTTTATTACTGCATGGCATATGGGGAACTGTTTTGTGGAAGTCTTGTTAAAATACCACAGCTTATCATTCTACTGAAACCTGTTTCGTGCTGCCAATAGTTCGTTTGGCTGCAATGACATCGGGTGTTTCAAAGGCTGCAACAAAATTTACAGCAGAAGAAGATACATCATTGATTTACCATAAAAATAAAATATCTGCCTGTGGTAATAATCCTTAATTTTAACAGTGGCTGAATCAAAAACCCTCATTTTGCATTTGTTTTAATGGGTGAGAATTTCTGCACTCAACATACCTAAGTTTAGATTATTACTGCAGAGGGTATGCTTTGTCATACTATGAGATGTTTACCCTGTTATGCATTTTTTTTAAAAAAATATTTAAAGAAGTAGTGGTTAAACATTTGCCTTCCTTATGTTGCTGAGCTACCACTCCCATAATTGCTGACCTGCTGGCTGGGGCCAGGAGTTGAAGCCTGGAAGTTTTGAAAGGCTCCACCCCACAAAATGCATAAAATTGTGGAATACCCACTGACATGACACGTCTTCTTGTTGACTTCAACATGTATCTCTTTTACTGTGCGACAAAAGCATCCTCCAGCAGCCGAACACAAGACCGGTTCACCCATGCTTTTACATCTCTTAATTTTATCTAGCATCCTTGTATACCACTTTTCATTTTTAAAAAAGGACCTCAGATATCAATAGGATGATACTGACAGTAATTAGCAATAATACGTCCGTATTATAAAAAGCAATTTAAAAAACCAAGAAAAAAAATCACAACCACTATTATATAATAAAGAAGGTTACAAAATAAAATAAACACGGGCTCCAAAACCTTGGAGAACATGTATGAAAGTCTTCATTATGCAGCAGAAGCCAATCATTGTCATAGTCATTCATGGTCCTTTATGGAGGGAGTTTCACAGATGGGGCACCATCATGGAGAAGGCCCTGTTCTGTTTCCACATGCCCTTTTAAAAAAAAGTTTTTATTTATTATAAAAGACAACATAACAAAGAGATATAAAGTACAAAAAAACCAGAAACCACAGGGTGTCCCGTCCCCCCTAGTAACACTTTTGGTGCTACTGACATAACTCAGTTACAGCACAGTGCCCAGTTTGAGGACTGGGACATTCTCCGCATGTAATATGTGTGACTGTCTCTGTTAGATGGCTGAAAACTTGAACTACATTACTTCCAACAAGGCTTGCTGTCATGAGTTTCAAATTTACATGTACCATATTAGTGGACCAAATTGCATCGCAACAAATGGCAAATACGTTTTGTCTTTATTTTGGCTACAGCAGCAAATCATGCTTTAATGTACCAATGTGATATTGGTTACTTTCAAGTATTTCCAGTATTTTTTGCAATGGTCGGGACTTCCAGTTTTCAGGGCAGGAGGCCATGAGAAGGCACCTCAGACCAGACTAAACTAGCCTTTGAAGTTCTTGGATCCTTAGGAGGTTGAGCACCAGAGATCCCTCTGACCTGAAGAGGCTTTGACCTGAAGAGTCAGCAGTAAAACAAGCTGGGCCTCTTTAAGAGTAGATGAGACTAGCTACTCAGAGGATCCTACAGTCTTATTTAAGACACATTCTGCGTTGGTTGAAGCAGCAGTCAAGCTGGACTTTTCTGACTTCCACTCCAGATGCCACTTGGAGCTGTCCAAGGTTCTACCCAATTTGCAAGTTAGTCTTCTGTTTTACCCAGCTCGACTTATCTGGATTTTAACCTCTGTTTCATCTGACCTTACCTTGCTGGACCCTGATCTGTGCTTGGTCAGACTTTGGTGCCTGGATTTGGAACTGAAACTAGTGACATATTGCCTGGTGTCCTATTGATTCTGTGCCTAGCACATGCTCTCACTTGTGCTAGAAACCTGGGACCACTGCCTGGGACAGAACATAATCTCCCTGCTTTAGCAACACTTAATGATTTCCAGCTGAAAATAGCCCACAACTGAAAAAATCCAGTCTTTGAAATGATATGAAAGTTTTGTTTGGCCTGTATTGGTTCACCCACACGTAGCGGTCACTTTTTGATGCTGTAGCCATCAGACGATGAAGATCCAAATGTTGAACCATCGTCCCTGATTGTGCCATTATAAGAAAAGACATAAGTGGTATGCTCATTTTGAAGAGATGGCAAAAAACCTTTACCAGCAGCTGCTACTCTGCTTCTCTCTGTCGGAAGATATTCTCCGTGGAACAATGGATGTCCCCCAGTCAATCTGGTGCCCCAGCCATTCCAAACCACAATATATATTAATCTCAACATATTTGCCTCGTCTTACGAAGGCATTTTTTTCACAAACAAAATGCTTTGCTGTTGTTTTTTCAGTGCAGGGTGACCACACCATTTCAAATTTTATTTGAATAATATTTGAATAACAGGCAGTCCTGTATTGGGAAGTTTTTAATGTTTGATGTTTTATTATGTTTTTATATATGTTGTAATCTGCCCAGAGTGGCTGGGGAAATCCAGCCAGATGATGGGGTATCATCATCATCATCATCATCACATAGGGTCACTACCAAGACTTAGCCTTGTTTCCAGCTATTTTACATGCACTAAGATTATGACATCAAAAATGTCTCTCTGCTTCTTGAGATATTCATCGGTGGATCTCCTCTGGAGTTTTCGCCAAATAAGGTGAGTCAAATGCTTACTAGGGAGAGAAGCTTGCCTAGCGCCTCCACTGTGGTCGCTGGGGCACAGGCTTTTCAGATATGCTTTTCATTCATTTTAGATATTTGGCACTTACAATTTCTCCATATACTGGCTTTGTACAGGTTTAATGATGGTGTATGATGGGTTTACATTGGCTGTACTGCTGTTGTTTTTAATATATGTCATAACCTTGTGCTATTTGATTGTATTTTTGTACTTTACTTGTTCACAGGTTTTGCAAATTGCCAGATATTTCCCCCATTCTTCCTTCATGTGTGGTGCCATGCATGTGGACCTCAGTCCTTCTAGGTCCTGATAGGCCCTAGATCTGCAAGGTGGTATTCTCAATGTTCCTTCAGGCCATGTCTAGGGATTGTTAACCTGTTGATGAGTGGTTTTAATATGTTGTAAATAACTCTGTCCAGGGTTGCAGTACCTTTGGAGAAAAGAGCACCAGAACTCTGCAGAATGTCCTTTCATGCATTTTCAAGCCCATTATAGCTTCTGTATAACACATGGACAAGAAGTCTGTGTCACTTCTTGCAACAGAAAGGTAATGCACACTCTTGCATTAATGGACTAGCCTACTTATCTGCTTATCTGTTGGAAGTGCCCTGATCCCTGCTTCTTATATTGGGATTTTTGAAATAACTGTCATTTGCTCTAATTTATATTATTTTGATTCATTGGTTTCATTGACTAATGTGCTACTGCTACTGCAATGTTCCTGGAGATGCTCCTGTGGCAGTAAACCTGTCCATTTAAAACTGGTTTGGTGTGTATATATATATATATATATAAGCAAACAGAGTTGTTTGTAATCCTTAGGCTGTGTCATAAAGGTCAGACAACAATAAGCTGGCAAAAAAGCAAGCAGGTTCTCTGAGATCACACGGTCTTTGCATGACCCTACGTGGTTTCTAAAGAATTTCCACTCCATGTCCTCTAAAGCCTTGAAGTCATTCAGTGAACATTTGAACGCCTCTGAGGGACTGCCATGCTACTTATCAGGTCAACAGTCCCTGGGAGGTTTCTCACTGGATTCTAGGTCAAATAGATGCAATGGGCAAAAAAAAAAAAGAGAGAGAGTCTGCTTCTCTTGCTCTCTCTTTAAAAGGGCCTGTGATAAAAATGGCCTCGGACTTGGGAGAGTGCTGTGGGTGGGTGGGTGTGAAATAACTCACATTCAAACACATCTGAACTTATGAACCCACACATCACACTTTGGTACAGAAATCAGGCAAGTTCAGAGTAGAGGCATTCTGTGTATCCACTCCAGGAATTGATCATGTTTTCCTGTTTCAGGTTGTGTGGATATTCAGCTAAAATAATTCCAATAGTACTAGCAGCAATCATGCCAATATATGTGTGTGCAAGGCAAGTGTGGATGAAAGGGAAATTTCCTTTCCAGTGCCATCTCGTTTCCTTCCACACATTAGAATGTGTTTGTCCTTTATTTAAACCTCACTCTTCACTTTCATTACCCATTTGAACAAGGCGCTGATTTCCGTGCTTTCGTTTTCCTGCTCATCATTGCTGTGATTGCTATTATGACTGTTATTTAGGATGGCTGGCTTACTTTCAGCATGTTAGAGCACATCTGTCCATGGCAAACATTCAAGCATGTGGATTGCTTTCACCCCTTCTTCTTCAAAGCATGATTTGGATAATGTTTAAATCAAGGGCTGTAATCATTTACTCTGGAGAAGGTCTACTGAAGTCAACAAACTGGCTGTGTTTTGGAAGAGGCAGGTCTGCCCACGCTGAAAGTAAGCAGAAAGCATCTGTAGAGAGATAAACAGGGGCCACAATCCAAGGGAGACTTAGACGGTCTTAAATATAAAGGGGTTCCAATGCACTTAACTGCACTGGATCTTGGCTATGCATGTTTCATATCCAGTCCTCTACAGACAATACACAATTTGGTTCTTTAAAATGATATTACAGGTTGCCCCTTCACACCAATAGAGAAACGCCCATCCGGTGACTTCAGTGGGATTCAGACTCAGGCCTACAGGGATCACCTATTTATCGGAAGTTATCCAGGCTACTACCCTTGAGCTACTTGGGAGCAAGCGCTATTGAACTGAGTGGAGCTTGCTGGGGAGCAAATGGACCCGAGATCGTGCTGTTGCATTTTCGTTGTGCTGAAGCACTTGAGTTAAATTGATTTATAAATAGGCAAGGGCACGATGAGTACTGCTGCACCCGGGGGTAGGTGGGGGGGGCGAGTGTGTTAGCCCCCCCCCAGTGCCTCACATATATGTTTTGAGCGTATAAGACCGTAGTAGCAACAGCAGTCAATGCAGTTTCCTCGACAATCGCGGCGGGGCTTCATTACCCGAGCACGTTTCCTAGCCTGCAAGTCGCCAGGAGGAATGGAAACGCCAGAAGGAACCGCCAGCTCTCTCCCTCCCCGGAAAAGATGCGCACAACAACGCTGCGTGAGCGCGGCCGGATTATAAAGTCCAGGGAAATACAGTACAAGCGCATCTATATAAAGCACGTATGAGTCAGAGAGCTAGTGGAAGAGGGAAGCAGCATAAACAGTGGATCAGGTGGCCGCTTCTGTCTCTTTGCAACCTCCACGGTAGCTGCTGTTTCTCTCTCTGTGTGCGTGTGCGTGTGTAACTTTACCAGAAGTGGTGCCATTGATCTCTTTTCTCCTCGCGCTCTGCATCCTCCGTAGGGAAGAGAACAAACCTCCCTGCCTGCGGGCTCCGTTTCCTGCAGGATGGCACCGTCAGCTCGCGGTTGCCGGCTGCTGCTGCCGCTTGGCTGCTGCTGCCTGCGAGGAGGAGGAGGAGAAGCAGCGTCAAGAACAGCGCCGGCTGCTTGGAGAGAGGGAAGGAGAAGCGGCGGCGAATGAAATAAATAAAAGGGCGACCCGGGCAGAGGCAGCCGCGGCGGTGCTGTTCGCTCTTGTGTGCAAATTGCCCGCTCCGAACCCCTCCCCGTGGGGGAGGCTGGGCTGGGTTGACACACGGGAGGAGCAGAGGGGGGGGGGGGGAGAGAAAGAGAGAGAGAGGGAAAGGAGGAGGGAGGCAAAAGAGCCAGAAAAGGGAGCCCGTCCCCGCCCTCGTCCCTCCCCCCCGCGGCCGCGATTGGCTCCTCCCGCCCCTCGCCCGGGCTGCGAGGCCGCCTCCCTCTCTAGCTAAAGCGGCCAGTGTGCGAGCAGGAGCGAGCCAGAAGGGAGCATGGTCTCGACGCCGCAACCAGCTGCCTCCGTCTGCCCGAGTCGCGCCCGCTCCGCCAGCCTCTCGCGCGCTCCCTCCCCGCGCCGCCTCGTGCCTGCCCTCCGGAGGGGCTGAGGGGGCAGCCCCGGAGGCGGCGGCGGCAGCAGCGGCGGCGGCGGTGCGGGGCTTTGCGGTAGGGGGGGAGGGCGGAGAGGCTGCGATGCCGAAGCCGCCTCCCCCTCCTCCTCCTCCTTCTCCCCCTCCTCCTCCTCCTCCCGCTGTTTCTGTGCATCCTCCTTCTCCGCCTGCCTGAAGAAGGTGGGGGGGAGGACGAAGAAGAAGAAGAAGAAGAGCAAGAACAAGAAGAACCCAGAAGAAGAAGCAGCAGCCGCTTTCGCGCGCCAAGGACGCGCGTAATTACGCGCCGGCGCCGGGGCCCCCTCGCCTCTCCCGCCCAGAGGGGAAAGGTAAGAGCCAATGTGGGGCGGCGGGGGGGGGAGGGAGGGGGAGCTCGCGACGCAAGGTAGGAGGAGGACCGCGGAGCGAGGCTCCTATGTGGCGTCTCGTGGCCCCCGCCGCTGTTTGTGGTGGTGGCACCGCCTGGAGTAAGTCGCCTCGGTGGGTTGAGCGGCGGGCGAATGCGAATCCCCCCTCGCGCCTGCGCTCGCCGCCTGCCTGGGAAAACTTCCTGCTTGGGTGTTTTGTGTGTGTGTGTGTGAGGTGCAAGACCAGCCTCGGTAGCGCGGGGGTGCTCTGAGGTAACCAGAGGGGGTGAGGTGCGGGGAGAGAGGCAGCCACCCACCCTGCTTCCTCCGCCCGCGTCGGTCACTCTCTCCCAGCACCAGCACCACCTTTCTCTCTTCGCCATCTCTTCAACTTCCTTCTCGGTGTGGGTTAAAAGGCACCTTTCCTCACCCCACGGAGCATGAGTTCCAAAGGTGGTTGACTTCTCTCTCTTCTGAATGGAGGAGCAGGGAACCACGCAGTGTGTCATATTTTTATTTATTTATTTTTTTTGTTCTCTGGCACGGCATGTGTATTTATTTTTTTAATTTGGTAAATAATAAAACAAGGCTCTGTTTCGTAGATGGCTTTCCCCGTTTAAAAGCACACACCACTGCAAAATCATCCATCATCACCAGAAGGCAGAGGCTATCTTTAATTAAAACTGTCCGGAAAGGAATAAAAAATGACAGTCGCCTACCACGGAATGAAATCTGCAGGGATCTTGGTGCAGGTCTGGCATCCCTGGCTGACTTTTCTTAGTTTGTTTCAAAATGCGTTGACCCTCACGGGGAAACACAGCTTGAATAGATTGGGTAACTTCTAGGTGTGTTAGTCTCTGCTGCTGCATCCCCTTAACCAGTCTCTGCTACTCATTGTCAAACCTCCAACCACTCCGCCCCCCCCCAATCCGCTACCCCCCAATATATCCTGTCTGCCTAATGTAGGTTGTCAGGTTTCTGGGCAGCAGCTGAATTGTAGAGTGCCTTGTAGCCTTTTGGCAGAATATAAATAGTTCTATACTGAAGGTGTGTCCAGGAACCATTTATAGTGTACAGTCCTAGGCATGGCTTTCAGGAAGTTCTATTGAATCGGATGAGACTTACCTAAGCCTATGCATGTTTACTTTCAAATCACACATCTCTGTTGACTGGAAGACTTGATTCTGTTGTATCAGCTGTGGTTTTCATGAGCTATAGTTTCTCTTCTTCCTTCTCTCCATCACCCTGTTCCACATTTAATTCTCGTGCCTTGTTTTTATGATGGGTAAAGGATTTGGTGTTTGTGTAATTGTGCAAACAGTTACATTTTGGGATGGTGATTGATTGCGTACATTTTAAAGATTTGCTCCATGTGCATTTTGAAAAGTGTGACTGACCTCTAAAATCTACTGTTGTGATCAAGGCTGTTGTTATGTGCACATTTACCTGGGACCAACTCCCGTTGAATTCAAAACCTGCTATAGGATTGTGCTGTTAAAAGGTTAATAAAGCCTAAGTGAATATAGATATCATTGATACTTATTGAAGCCCTTAAGTTATAGACGAATCGATATAAAGTTTAAAAGTTTGTCGGGGGGGAGGGAAAAAAAGCAAATTGTTATTGATAAATTGTGTTAATATTGTTAGTGTACATTTCACCAGAAATAATTTTGGGTGTCTCCTCCGCCAAATCAATCAGATTGCCGATAGCAGCACTACACTACCATCTTTTAAGTTTCAACAAATTGTTAAATTATGCCCCCCCTTCATATATATGATTGTATGAGAGAAGCATTACTATGTTCTTCCTATTCCTTTTTAAAAAGGCATCTCTGGCACTCTGTTACAACTGTATTAAGCTGGTAATGGCATTTACTTCACAAAGTGAAGTACAACCATGTTTTAGCCTTATTCAACAGTTTGAAACTTTAGTTATTCACAGTGGGTTACCTACTCTTATTTGAATGAGCAACGAGGTTTTATTCTTCTCTGTATAACCTGCCCCTCACTGTGGCTGTCTGCGGAAGGGTTTTTCCCAGCTTGCAATGAAGCATGGATTATATAAGTGAAATAACTATCAATGCATGTAGTTACAACCATGTTTCATGGGATTATTATTATTTTAATAATGTAAACTTGGTGTTTTGGACTGCACCTTCGGAGGATGTGGAGTTAGGTTATTGCAGTCAACATAATGAATCTGGACAAATGGTTCTTTTCTACAACTTTTATCTAAGCTATTAGATTCATAGTGGTGTTTGATCCTTATTTGAAGAGGATTAAGTTAAAACGAGCACTTTGTATAGACAGCTCCACGGAGAACTCAAATCTCTTCTATGTAGATTTGAGTGAACTGATGTGGCTTGAAAGTTTCCTATGCTCCCAAGTTTTCAGTGTTAACTGGTCTTGTGAAGCGTAAGAAGTATGTTCACAGTGCTTGGAGCAACAGAACCCAAGAACAAACGTTCAGTGTGAATTATTGCTGGAATAGAATATTTTATGGTTGTCATGGCTACAAATAGAGCAATGGTTGCTGGTTTTCACCTAAATGCAGTAGTAGAAAAGGGGTAGAATTCAAGTTCTTTTGTTACTTTTAATTATATCTCTGATGAATGATAGCCAAACTTCAGGTGCCCAATAAATGCAAAACATTGAATCTGGTTTCAAGTTTTTTTTTCCTTTTTCAAACCCTTAACGTACCAAAACTGCAGAAGGTAAAGCATTCTTTTTGTTTGCTAGATTCATCCTGCAAATCCTACAGTAATGGGACTTGAGAGAAACAGAAGAGCATCCAATCCAGCCCTCTGTACACAGTAGCCAAGATAAACTGGATCACTCTCTGCTACAGGTGGTTAAGAGGGGAAAAATAACACACAGCACGCTAAGATTGCATCCTTTGATGAGAGTGTTGGGTGAGAGATGGATCTCTACAAGAATGTGACTGATGTAAGGGGATTTGTTTCGATACTTTATATGTTTCATTCGCTGAGTGGCTTCATAGTGCCCTGATGTACATGTGCAGTACATTTTTAGTATGTGGATGGAGTGGTTTGGGATAGTCGCTTGTTCAAGAGGGAGATGTTGGACCGATGGGGTGGATGGTGAATTTGTGTGCGTTGGTGGATGTGCTTGAGGTATGGGAAATAGAGTGGGATGACTTAAATTGGATGAATAGTGGGTACCACACGCTTTATGTTCATGTTTTAGGGAAATTGGTTGCGTGTAGATGGAAGAGAAAATCTAGATGTGTTGTGGATTTCTTACTGAGGCAAGTGCTTTGTGTTGTGGGCTAGGTTGTGCCTTGGCAAGAGGGGGGGAATCCCTGACTCTTAAGATGTTTTCAACTGCTGTGTTTTACTTGGGGGGGGGCTTTGCTGTTTTAGTCTGCACTGTGGTTTTTCAGTTGTATTGATTGTTATCACTCCATGTATTGTGGCTGGTTTTTTTTTTTATAAATGACTTAGAGGCTGTTGTAGTAGTAAGAAGTAACTACATTAAATACAGTAGGGTGAAAAGCTGCAACTGACCTTAGCAGCAAGCAGCTGAAAACGTGTGTGGAACCATGTATTACACTGTTAAGGGCAGTTTTGTTGCTTTGGAAATATGTGGACATACTGATGGTGGTGGTTTCCTCTCCTTTCTTTCAGCATTTAACATGTGTTGAAGAACAGCACACCCAAGCAGTGTCTTTATTGCCTACAGTTTAGTAGCACTGCTGCCATCTGTTCTTGGACATCTGCTTGCATTGAAAAACTTGCCTAATTCTAGATTGTGTTTCTTGACCGTAGTTGCTCTCTAGGATGCTGATTCTCTTGGGTCCATGGCACCAGCTCTAGGCAGGTGTTTGGTCACTGGTGGTTCAGCCTTGTCCTATTATTGCTTCCCTCCCCTTCCTTTTAATGACTTTATTCCTAATATCTAGAATTTAAGGAGACTGTTCTTTCTAATCAAAGTAGCCAGGTTCACATGTCCAGCAGAATGCTGGTTCCGAATTGCTCAAAACTTCCATATCAATCCTTCTTGAACTGAATCCTGTGAATTGACATAAAGTTGTTGGGTTTTTAAATTTTTTTAATTTTACTATTAAGTCTGCTACTTTATTTTAGTTTCTATGCACAATATTTCATTAAATCAATTGTCTTAAGAACAGGATGTAGAAAAACAGAAAACTTAATAAAGTTGAGAATCTGAACTCCTCAGAATGAGGAGGCAAGTCAGCAAATCTTATTCTTCTGTCTCCCACTCTTTCTATTTAGGCACTTATTTGCATATATTGCAAAGGCTATGGAATACATTAAGAAAAGATGTTCTGAATCCCATTAAAATGTTAAGGCTTTAAGGTGTAAAATGGTAATATAAATGTGCCTGGTGCTAGTCTAAAGAGAAAGATCCGAAAGTTGCTTGCAATTTTTGGGTAGCCACTGAAAGAACCCCTCAATAATGCTGCCCTTCTGGTCAGAATATGGAACTTGCATGCTAATGTCAAGAAGGTGTGTTTTTGTTGTAGTGGGCATGGGAAACGAAGCAGTATCTTAGAATCGTAAGGAGAGGCCAGCCCATTTGGGACTCAAAACGGTGAATTGTGTAGTTAAAGAAATGAGTGTGGAAATGTGTCTGAATGTTCTCTCCATGTCCAGGGTTGGTCACTATTTCCTATGCTTCCTTGAGGCATCAGCAAGGATGCCTCTGGAAAAAGTTTAGTTCAGTACTGAGTTTGTGTGTGAAAATGCAGCCGAAACCACTCAAACTAGGGATGACCTGTGTATGGCTTTTGCTCTTTAGTGCTTTTTCTAGTCAATAATTTTTTGGGGTTTGCATATTTCTTGAGCTGCTCTAAATTTTTATTGATTGGAGTTACAACCTTGCATTGTTCTGTTTTATTGTGTGCTTGTAGTGTTTTTGTGTGTTTTTTTGCTTTCTTGTAAACTTCCCTGGGATTATCAGTTGTATATTGAAGGGTGGGAATACAAGCTTTATTTTTTATTTTAAAAAATCAAGATACAAATTTGCCAAGTTTTTTTGATACAGAAAAGTTGTATGTTGACTGCTTTTTACTTCAGTTTACCTCTAGCTTCTAAACACTAAGATCAAGTTACCAGGACTTGTTTTCATTGCCTTTTGTTTATAAAACAAAAGGCAAAGCATAAGGAGGCCTACAGGCTACAGATGACAACATACTGTTTGGATGAAGCAAATCCAGATAAGAGAAACTTAAATGCCTTTTGCCATAGTTAGGATGGCCTGAAATGGCTGGTAGTGGAGAGTCATTAATGTTGCATGATTGGAAAACAGTAACTTGTGATGAGGAAAGAAATTGCCAGTGTGTGTCTTAGCTCTCTTTGTATACTAGAAGGCACTTGATCTCTCCGCAAGCACAGTCTGAATAAAAAGAACGACTAGCAAACTTGGGTACACTATTCCGCGACAAATCACCTCCCTTCTACGGTGCCGACCCTCCCTTCCTACATTCTGGAAATAATTCAGACTTGTTCGCACTGAGTAATAATAAATATAGCAAGCTAACTTCCAGTGAAATGTAGGCGGTTTTGCTGTTGGAAATATTTACTTCAAGTCAGGAAAACATCTGAAGTATTACATTAAGAGCTGTCAGGTAATTGGACACCCCTTAGGCTACATTGGCAGAAATCGCACTAGTAGTGACTCACTCTGTTGGTGATGCAAGAAGGAAGAAGGTACACGTGGCACATATAATATGTGGCTTCCTTTGTATTGTTTTAGTCTATGTTTTTCGTTTGCCTTAATCTTGGTTTCTGAAACATTTTCTTAGCCTTAAACACGTACATATGGTGTTGAACTATATTCCCGTATTGTGTGGTTTGTCAGATGGCCACCAGAAGTCACTCCTTTTGGTGGTGAAAATACCTGTTTTACAGGATTGGAAAGACCACCCCCTTTGTATCAATGTACAGAATATCTGGATGCACTTTTTGGTTCGTGAGTGTGCCTCTTATTGCCGGCTTCATCCTATTTCATCTATTCAGCATGCATTGCCAATATAGGGACACAATTCTGAATATTTGGTCACAGTATACTGCTGAAGAATCAACAGTTTAAATATAGGCTCTGCTGTATGTGTGCTTCACCAAATGTTGTGATGGCCTCTTAATATGTGATAAGCTTGTTTATTTTTATTTTTAACAATAACCCTGACCAACACCCTTTCCCCTTCCCTTTTAATTTGATTATATGTGTCTTTGTTAGTATAATGAAAGTTGTTGTAAAACTTAAATTATTCAATACAAAAGTATAAATTTTTAATAATTGTCAAGCACAGACAAACATACGGCTTCAAGAGTGCAGACACTGCAGATTTCAAGAGATGTACCTAATCTTGTTGAGTTGGGCTTCAATCATATCTCTATTGATATTTTTGAATCCTACAAGAGACTCATTATCAGTGTTCACTCTAACAAACATGATTAGCATCGCAATGCAGCCTGTAAAAACCACCCTTGACTTAGGTAATTTAAGAGCTTGGCTCTCAGGGTCTTTAGTGATGAGTAATTAACAGAGGAGCATGGTCTGATTTTCAAGGAGATATGCCTTTTCACACCTTGCTACAAGATTTTGTGATGGTTTTTTGGGGGGACGGACGGACGGACTGATGTTCTATACAGGTGGATTTGAAAATAGCAGCATGCCATAAACTGAAATAAAAGCTTCCTTTCACTCCAGTATTTCATCTTGCTGGCTCCTTAATGACAGCATTGGATGCATAAAACTCAAATGTCATCATACTGTATCTTAGCAGGCGTAACTATATGGCACATCCAAAAGAAATAAATTCTACAAAAGAGTAATGAACATTTCTTAAAGCTATGTTATGCTAATTTGCTGAAATGCTAAAATGAACATAGCTGTTCTGATTCACTGAACATGCATGTTTAATGACCGGTATGTTAAAAAAAATGCACCAACATCTTTAGAATTCATTCTTCAAGTACTTCTGTCTCTATTGATTGAATAATTCATGTCAAATTGAGATTTCAGAATCACCTGGTTTTTTGGGGGGGGGGTGTAATCTGAACACCAAGTATATTGCATTACTTTAAAAAAGTATTGGAAGCAGAGCATACCTTCTTCATGCCTCTGAGATACCAGTAGAAAAACAAGCATCCAGAATAATAAATGAATGTAAGGGTTATTCTTGTTTCTCTCCTTCCACATACACCGCCCATTTCTGGGAACTAAATCTGCCTTAGACTTGTTGTTTCCCCATAATTTGAAAGGCATGTGCTTCTGCACAAGAGAGCTTGCTCTATAGGACAATATTGTTAAATTAAAAAAAAAATCCTTTCTGAAATAAGTATAAGATGTGCTGCAGCCTTGTCACCAAAGTTGCCACTTAGCCACTTGGATTTCAAGCTCTGTGCGTGTATACTCAGAAGTAAATCCAATTATGTTCAGTAGTGTGTACTCCCAGGTAAGATAACCCTTGTGGTCCTTTCCAACTCTACGATTCTATAATTTTTGTTTCATTTGTGAACATTTATGTTCAACCAGATCACAATTATTTGTTGTTACGGATAGTTTTTATTCTGTGTCTGCTAGAGAAGCCTTATGCCTTTTAATTTTGTTTTAATGTATTTTAAATACTGCATGACTGTTTTTTGTTTTGCGTTTGTAAGCCATCTAAATTTATTGATGGGTGGTCATAGACATCTTCATAAATAATTTCGCATAGAAGGACTGGAAGCTGCAGACTTTGTATTCCTGTTTGATAAAAGAAGGGGAGAGTTGGTCTTGGATTCCTAAGTTTACACAATACCATTGCAAGTATCATAGGATATCAAACTTGGTAATCTATTGCTATTTGACAGTCGTATATATTTGGCTGCTGTATAACTCAAGATTGATAAATAATGTTCATCTTAAAGGAAGCTAGGAGATTAATTTAGATAAGTTCTAAGGTCTGACACATTGGGTGGCTTACCCTAATAAGAACTGCACTGTTGTACCCAGAGACACAACCCACCTCCCTGTAGAAACAGACATACCACCTTAACAGAGCAAACCTACAGAACATTGAAGTAAGTAATGTATGTAAAGGTAAAGAACCCCTGACAGCTAAGTCCAGTCGTGAACGACTCTGGGGTTGCGGCGCTCATCTCGCTTTACTGGCCGAGGGAGCCGATGTTTATCTGCAGACAGTTTTTCCTGGTCATGTGGCCAGCATTACTAAGCCGCTTCTGGTGAAACCAGAGCAGTGCACGGAAATGCTGTTTACCTTCCCACCAGAGCGGTATCTATTTATCTACTTGCACTTTGGCGTGCTTTCGAACTGCTAGGTTGGCAGGAGCTGGGACCGGGCAATGTGAGCTCACCCCGTTGTGGGGATTCGAACTGCCGACTTTCTGATTGGCAAGCCCAAGGCTCAGTGGTTTAGACCACAGCGCCACCTGCGTCCCAGTAATGTATATACAACACAGCAAAAAGTTATTTTTGACTTGTCAAATTGTCAGCTCTTCCTGCTGCCCCATTATCTTGTTTTAGTCAGACACAGGTTGCTTGGCTTTTACAGATTGTAATACATTACAATGAAATTTATCTTATGATGGAAGTTGGTGTAAGACTCGTTTTCTGCTTTGTTTTCAGGGCGCTGAATAAGTATTCAAACTGCTTCTACTCTATAAGTTGTATGTCTTCACCGGGGTCAGCAAACTTTTTCAGCAGGGGCCAGTCCACTGTCCCTCAGGCTTTGTGGGGGGCCGGACTATATTTTGGGGAAAAAACTATGAACGAATTTCTGTGCCCCACAAATAACCCAGAGATGCATTTTAAATAAAAGCACACATTCTACAAAAACACACTGATTCCTGGGCTGTCCGCAGGCCAGATTTAGAAGGCGATTGGGCCGGATCTGGCCCCCAGGCCTTAGTTTGCCTACCCATGGTCTTCACCCTTAAATGAATGTGTAAGTTCCTCCTCAGAGAGAGAAGGCAGACACCACATCACTAATTCAAAAGGCTAAATATTTACTTGCTGACTTCTAATACAGCTAGAACGGAATGCCAGAAGTCTTAAAACCCTGTTGCTGCAGCTGTACTTGAAGAAACTCAGCAGGCAATAAAATATGCAGGAAGGTATCATCTGTCAGACATTGCGTTAGTAGGTTAGGATTTGTGCTAAACCTGTTCCAGTCCCCAGACACTGACAACAGACAAAACTGCCTATGTGTGAAAACGTCCCTTTTGATAGTTTTTTCTTTTCTCAACAGAAGTTTCAGCCTGGAGTTTCACTTGGTCTGAACATTTTGATTAGAGCTGAGCATGGTATCTGACCTGTGGACCCCACAAATGGCCCTCCTATCTAACAGCCAGTGGTTGGGAATAATGGAAGATGTAGTTCAGGAAACCCGGAAGGACCCCCCACCGCAAATTGTTTTGAAGGAGCTTTAAAATGCCCCCAAAGGTTTAGCATCGTCTTTACAATGCTTCATGGAGATTTTGTGGTTGTTGTGAGGAAGAAAAACAGCCCCATGGGAATATGCTTGTGTGGTTTGGCCTACCAGTGAAGCCACTCAGGAATAATAATAATAATAATAATAATAATAATAATAATAATAATAATAATTATACCCCGCCCATCTGGCTGGGTTTCCCTAGCCACTCTGGGTGGCTTCCAACAGAACACTAAAATACAATCACCTATTAAACATTAAAAGCTTCCCCTAAACAGGACTGCCTTCAGATGTCTTCTAAAAGTTTGGTAGTTATTTTTCTCTTTGACATTTGGTGGGAGGACGTTCCACAGGGCAGGTGCCACTACCGAGAATGCCCTCTGCCTGGTTCCCTGTAACATGGCTTCTCGCAGCGAGGGAACCGCCAGAAGGCCCTCGGCACTGGACCTCAGTGTCCGGGCTGAACAATAGGAGTGGAGATGCTCCTTCAGGTATAACAGGCTGAGGCTGTTTAGGGCTTTAAAGGTCAGCACCAACACTTTGAATTGTGTTCGGAAACGTCCTGGGAGCCAGTGTCGGTCTTTCAAGACCGGTGTTATGTGGTCTCGGTGGCCGCTCCCAGTCACCAGTCTAGCTGCCGCATTCTGGATTAGTTGTGGTTTCCGGGTCACCTTCAAAGGCAGCCCCACATAGAGCACATTGCAGTAGTCCAATCGAGAGATAACTAGAGCATGCTAAATGTTAAATCCTGGTGTTGATTGCCCTAACAGTTCTTGGAGCTCCCATTTCTATTCATAAAAGGACAGAATGGTTGCAGTTTTGTTTCTACCTCACCAACCTCCCAGTACAATATTCAAGGTTCCTAAGACATGTGAGAATGATTAAAAATACTTATGCATCTTTGCCTTTCAATAATGGCTCAGAACTTTGTGTAAAGGCTGTCATTGTAATTACTGGCCTTGGAATAGTTTTTTTTTTTTAGAAAAATGTTCCAGTACACATGAGTCTCACATACACATTGCCCAAACACATTATGTAGTTTAAGTCTGTTGAAATAAATAGATTCATATCCAACTCTGTCAAGTGTCCTAGATAATCTCAGAAAGCAACCATTAGTATTTTTCAAAGTTAAATAGTTTTGTCTATTTCCTTAACTTTTAAAATGCAGTTTTTAGGATTATGTGGACAAATCAGATCTTTGTCCACATAATCATAAATCACAAAACAAGTTTTCACCTGAAGAATGCGCAAGACATTATTTTGCAGAGGCCAACTGATGGTATGTGGTGCAGAGAAATAGAAGCGGTTCTCCTCAAATGTGTAAAATGAAGGACTGCATTTTGGAGCTGTAGAAGCTTCTGGAGACGGATTAAAGTTCAATTGTAGAACATCTCATTTGCATGCAGATTCACTCTTCAGCATTCTACAGGTAGGGCTAGGAAAGGATCTCTTCCTGAAACACGAATGGGCTTATTCAGTATAATGCCACTTCCTGTTTTATCTCTGTAGGTCCAAATTTTAGCTGTAGAAGGAGGCAGAGCTCACTTTCCTTTCTTCTGATCTTACCTGAGATTCATATTTCCTAGATTAAAAAGAAACGTTCTCTGATGTATCTATTTGTTTTATTTTTATTCTTTAAAAAGATACAACAGCAGCAAGCCAGTCTGAAAAATCACATTCAGTCTAATATTGAACTAGACACCCATAAACTGCAACAGATTAGTATCAAAAAATGTCAGTGCTTGGGGGACAGTTAAAGTCTGGTAATTAGTAACTTACAGGAACGACAGTGTTGTTCCCTTTCTATTTGGAAGGGCATACAGTGAATTTGGAAGCAGAAATTCAAGTGGGTTCTACAGTATTCCTTATTGAACTCCTATGGTTCAATTCCATAGTTTAAAAATTATTTGCCATTAGCTTATATGACCTAGGACCCTCGTACCTATGGGACCGTCTCACCTGGTATGCCCCGCGGAGGAACTTAAGGTCCATAAATAACAACACTTTGGAGGTCCCAAGCCTCAAGGAGGTTAGATTGGTTTCCACTAGGACCAGGGCCTTTTCAGCACTGGCCCCGACGTGGTTGAATATCACAAGAGACTAGGGCCCTGCAGGATTTGACATCTTTCTGCAGGGCCTGCAAGACAGAGCTGTTCCGCCTGGCCTTCGGCTTAGACTCACTCTGCTTCCTTGTATGGGATTTGTTATGTAAATTTTCTCTTAGCCTTTTTGCTGACCCATGAAGGACCAGCATGGATAGCTGACTTGGGCGAATATCTGATGTTTCCTCCCTACTACTAAAATGAGGCTGCATTTTAAGCCATATTTTAAGCCGTGTTTTAATTAACTGTTTGTTTTTGTTGTTGTTTTTCTATTATGTTTTATTGTAATTCATATTTGGTGTTGGCCGCCCTGAGCCCAGCTCAGCTTATTATTATTTATTATTTATTATTTATTATTTATTATTTATTATTTATTATTTATTATTATTAAAACAACCACACCTAATTTCTGGAGGTAGGCCAATTAATGGTTATTAACCATGAAACAGCAAAGAGGAGGCAGTACCAAACAGAGCAAAGGCAAGAGTTGATCCTCAAACAACCGCTGAGGAGTTATACTTCAAATTGCCAAGTCTGAATTTACAAGTGTCTTCATTAAGGATGACTGTAAACACCAGCGAACAAAACATGAATAAAATAAAGCCAGTATAAACAAGATAGGCATTATCCTAAAGCAGCCTTTCTCAACCTTGAATAACTTTATAATACAAAATACAAAACAAGACTATAATTCAGTACACAACTGGTCTTAATAGTAACAAAGTCACGTGTAATTAAAAAAATTATTAGCATATGTTAATATGTTAACAACATATGTTTAACTGAATGATTATTGTTCTATACATAAATGTAAATGCTTAAAAATCTGTTTGTTCTGGACTATGATCTTCAAGCATTTTTGAAATAACTACCCACTCTCAGATGAGCTAGAGCTTTTGTTATAAATTTCCACACAGGTTTTAAAACCTTACTAAACCCATGAATGTTAATGAGAACAAGTTCTAGCGTTCTAAATGCAAAATTCTGTTTCGGTATTTAAAATAGCTGTAAGTTCTTCTATATCACAAAGGTGCTTACAGATACCTGGTTCAGAAGTGAACAACAACAAACAACATTTTCTTTTGTAGTCATGTTCTCTTCCCTCTCCCTCAGCATAAAAGGGGAGGAAATTTAAAGCTTCTGTTCATGGCTTGTTCTAAGTTTTAGTTTCCAGTTTCTCCGAAGTCTGAAATTTTGGCTTGCATGTTACATCTGAATCAGGCAATGGTATGCTTTCTTGCATATTCCTCAGTACTATTTAATCTACTACCGGCAATTTCTTGATGGACAAGAAAAACACTGGGTTGCTTAGAGTTAAGTCCCTGCATGCAATTTAAACCTTTTCGATACTTGTTAGTATTAAGGGACCGAACTATCTGAAACAGAGAAATGAAATGTAGGCAAAAGGGTAAGCATATAAAAAGAGTAAAGGAATGGCATCCATAATCTTTGTCATATTCAGTAATCATAAATGGAATCCTGTTGTGTTTAACCAAAATACACAAATTGCTAGATAGGATCCATTTACAGCCTGTATAATGCTCCTTAATGGAAACAAGCCCGCAACCACCCACATCATAACAATTTTGTGAAATAGAATATATGAATGATTAATCAGTCCCTTCGTGTGAACCTTTAGGGAGCAAACTGGTTGACCCGGGACTATACTGTTTCTGCTTCTTGAGCAGCAAAGTGTTACTGGATTAACTTTTTTCTGCTGCACAAAAGTTGGGTATATTCATAACAGCAGTTATGTTCTGCAAAGTTGCCCTGCCAAAGGAGCGTCTATCACTGTTCTGTATAGTGCACCTTTCTTCACAATGCATCAGGGATCCACTTGTGTTGCCCTCCTGTAGAATTGGACATTGTGGAATCCTTAATTGCAGATTTCATACGGTCCAATGGATGGATAATGCAATTTAATATATACATAATAATGTAATGGACACGTTTACCAATATGAACAATTGTCATGTGGACTGATTTCAAAGAATGATCATTATGTTAGGCATAAGTGAAGTGTGTGCACTGTACAATTCATAATGATGGATTCTTCTGGTCTTCTTCTATGCAGTCTTAGTTTTACCCTAGCAGGGAGGAACCTCATTAGCAAAGATAGCAGGCTGCAGAAGTGGTATACCTTTGAGGACCAGATGCTGAGGACAAACGGAGATAGCCATCAAATGCTTTCATTGGGTCTGTGATTTGGGCTTGTTCAGTGCGGAGTGTTGTAAGCCTACGGGATGCTCACCAGACATCTGTTGGCAATGTGGTTGTCCCATCGTCTCTGGTTTCGTGTGGTGGTGCCTCACTTCCAGAAGGAAATTATCACTCAGACTGATGTGATCTTATACACTTCCCATCACATCAATAGCGCCAGCTCTACGTAGCTGGAACATGTCAAAGGCAGGATGAAGATTGAATACAAGCCAATCAAAGAAAATGTTGCTTTGATTGGGTTGTATTCAGTGTAGTGCTAAGGTTCCTTCAGCACCCCTGTGGGCCCTCTAACTCTGTTCTGGGTTTCCTCTTGACCCTACAGAGCAGATGTGGAGATGACACAGGGTGTTGCGGGATGGGGAAGAGGAGAGAATTCCCCGTGTGCGAGTGTGAGTCTGTGGCTTCCATCCACTAGTGCAATGATTAGTTGATTATGGTTCATTATTATTATTTGTCTGTCTGTCTGTCTGTTTCCCCTCTCCTTCCTCCCACAGGAGCTCAGGGCAGCAAACATCAAAGTGCTAAGACAGCACACCCATATATATTTTTTAAAGAAAACAAATTAAGTAAAATCTTGTTGCTGGTTCTGCCCCTGTTTGTTGGAAAAGTCCTCTCCTAGTGGAGACAAGTGTCTAAGGACCTCATGCTCTCTACTCCTAAGCTCCCACAAATCCTCAATGAAATATTGATTCCATAAAATAATTGGAATTTCCAGTGAGCCATGATGAGCTATCCTATGGCGGAAGCATTTGTTTTTCCAGTCCTCAACTTTGACTAAAGACTATTGGCTGGTTAGGAGCAGTGCAGTGCCATCAGATCACAGAAAGTTACAGTAAAGGGTAGCAGGGTATTTTGGCCAAAATGGAAAAGGAGTCTCCTGAATTTGGAGGGAGACTTTGTGGAATTACTAAAACCATATATGGGTTCTTCTGAAATCAAACTGTGCCAGAATCCAAAGGGCTTTCTGCAGTATGAAGAACATCTTCTACACTCTGGCAGGGTAGGCCATTGTGGTTCAAATTTCTGCTAAATGTGGCGCAATTTATATCCAGTGATTTTTTTTTTAACGTACTTAAATCTTGCACTCCTGCTCTTAATGCTGGCATCCTATAAATGACAGGTTAGTTGAAGCTAATAATAGCTCTTGCCGCAGTATTCTCCTGATCCTAAAATATAAAGGTGACTTACCTGAAAAATGTTTGTGCTTCTTTTCTGGGGCAAAGCACTCTCCAAGGTAGCTATAAACAGATTTAAACAGTATAGAATAAAGATGTGTCAACAGCCCAATCACAAAATTAAAAGCAGCAGCTTAAAAGCTCAGCAGTATGTTTTAAAAGCTAACGGAGATGGGATTGTGTCTGTACAGTGGGAGAAGTGGGAGAGAGCACTATATGGCACATCAGTGGAAATATCCTTTTTCTAGTGTCTACCAGTCTAGACCTGAACAGTGTACCTACAAGCTCTGAGGCTGATGTTGAGATGTAATGTCTTTTTAAAAAATATTGTAATACTATTGGCCATAGTACCATTTTGTGTGTGTTTTGAGGGGCGATTTCCCCTTAAAAACTTTCAGTTTCCCTCCTCTACAAGGCTGTGAGGAATCTTCTAGGCAGCTGTTAACCTTGATGTCTTGCAGCTGTGAGTACTACAAACAAGTTTCTGTTACAGACAGTATTTCTTTTCTTATTGTGCTGTTAAATTTCATTTAAAAGGATTCTGTTTTTGAGGGAGGGTCTTACCCACAAATATATTTTTCATAAACTCTTAAGGAATATGTGGAACTGAAAAGAGCAGGCAAATATCTTTATAAAGGTTATAGTGTCAAGTAACAGTGTCTAGCTTCTTAACCATTCTTAGAGAATTTCTAGCACATTCTTTACATGCCTACTCAGAAATTAGTCTAAGTTCAATGAGAATTATTCCTGGGTAAGTGGGTATAGGCTTGAAAAATTTGATTTCCTCTCCCATATTGGTTGTGCTAAAGATCAGATTTCTCAAAATTTATTTCCCCTTGATTTACGCACTACTGGATGGCTGGCGCTAAATGTGGAGAGGTGAAGCTTTATTCTTTTGCCTCTAAAATTGTGCAGCTGTATATGCCGGAGTTATTATTCCAACGCATTAGAATATGCTATATGCTCCTCTTTAGCACTCTTGAATAGAGGCACCAGTTCAGGAATCTTGCTGTGTAGGAGACTGGAATTCGCAAATGAAAATTCACCCAACTAGGAAAGCCGTTGAATATCAAGTAAATACTCTGCAGTGAGGGGGGCATTGTATATAAAGAAACTTTTCTTTTTTTAACCCGTAAGACACACACACACACACACACACACACCAGGGGTATCTTCCTTATTTTATACCACTTGTTGGCTGGGATCCAAATAACTTGTTCTGCATGCCTAAGGAGGTGTCGGGCTCATGTTTCTGTTACTTGAACTCTTCTTCAAGAAACACATGGCCTTTTGCTTTTGGAACTGAGAGCACTTCTGAAAGCAAGTTGAGATAATTGCCTGGTGTGTCTGTCTCTCTGTGTGTGTACGCTCTATTCCGAGACTTCAAGGATGGGAGAAGTCAGATAATCCACTGTCTTTTGGCATTCCTAAAGTAGCTCTTCACATTCTGGCAGTGAAGTTCAATTTTCATAACACTATTATAGAAGGCATTTTGTTCATTTTCTAGTATAGTGGTCAACAGCATAGTACCCATGTGTGCCTGTGTGTCTGCTGCAGTAAGTCCTATGTTACCTTGCAAAAGGTCTCTGTTAACATTCCTTCAAAAACACACAGTGGTCTTTCTGCTCAGTTTCTGCTTGGACTGGCTCTGCATCTCCTACAGTGAACGTGCTCCCTTAAAAATATCTTCTTTCATTGTATGCCAGGACTGGACATCCAGTGTGTTTTCGTTCTGAACACAGAACAGGTGCGAACAGCTGCTCTCTGTGGGCAAACATGGCAGTGGCTGATTTAGATGCCCCCCCATTGATGGGTATGTTCCTGTATGGTTTTGTGCCCATTTAGATGGGGGGGGGGAGGTGGGAACTGGGTATCCCTTGGTGTTTTTGTTGACTCTTTTCAGGTGGTAGTTATTTTATCATTATGTATATGTGTTTTGCAGGGACGCGGGTGGCGCTGTGGGTTAAACCACAGAGCCTAGGACTTGCCGATCAGAAGGTCGGCGGTTTGAATCCCTGCGATGGGGTGAGCTCCCATTGCTCGGTCCCAGCTCCTGCCAACCTAGCAGTTCGAAAGCAAGTCAAAGTGCAAGTAGATAAATAGGTACCACTCCAGCGGGAAGGTAAACGGCGTTTCCATGTGCTGCTCTGGTTTGCCAGAAGCGGCTTAGTCATGCTGGCCACATGACCCAGAAGCTGTACGCCAGCTCCCTCGTCCAATAAAGCGAGATGAGCGCCACAACCCCAGAGTCGGCCACGACTGGACCTAATGGTCAGGGGTCCCTTTACCTTTATATGTGTTTTGCACATTTCTCTTAGAGATGGAGTGCTTTTGGTAGAATCTTCTCTAGGGTACCCTGAACTGACCCTTTGTGGTTAAAGAATCTAATGATGCCAGAAGACGCCTGTACAGCTTGAAAGTGGGCAGCAAGAGGCGATGCTGTTTCTTCTCCTGTGGACCATTAATAAGGCTATCTCCCATCAACCACCATGATTGCATCTCTGCCAAATGAATGGTTCCTTTCTTCTCCACCCGTTGGGGGACTCAGCTTTTTACTCCTTTAGCCACTGAACACAACTGCACTGTACAGAACACTTATCCATACACTAATACAGTGGTGCCTCTGGTTACGTACTTAATTAGCTACGGAGGTCCATCCTTAACCTGAAACTGTTCTTAACCTGAAGCACCACTTTAGCTAATGGGGCCTCCTGCTGCTGCCACGCCGCCGTCATGCGATTTCTCTTCTCATCCTGAAGCAAAGTTCTTAACCCAAGGTACTATTTCTGGGTTAGCGGAGTCTGTAACCTGAAGCGTATGTAACGTGAAGCGTATGTAACCTGAGGTACCACTGTACAGTTGCACACAGTAAACCCAAAAGAACAGGATAACTTGTAAACCCAGAAAGCTGTTCATAAACATGTAAAGCTCGTTTTATAAAATTGGCATGTGCAGTTTAATGTTTCTTCTAAAAAATTAATGTATATGTTTTGGCTGCATGTTTTATTTATCTTTTGAATTGTTTTAGGTTGAGCTTCTGACTTCTATTGGCATTTTTTATTCTATCTTTTATATTTAATGCAAAACCTGCTTAGATGTTTCCTCAATCAAACAGTTTTCAAATTACCTTAAATAAATAAAATAATCAATGAAGGTGTATTGTGGAGAAAACACAGTGCTACCGCAACAGCTAGGTTTGACATAAGGCAAAGGAAAGAATTACTGTTGTTGGCGAAAGAAAAGGAAAAAAGGAACGCCAAATGGCAAACTCAACAGTAATGTTTCTAAGGACAGGAATGGGAACAGCTTGTCAAGTCAAGAGCAGTAGAGCATTTTCGCCCATACTGTCTTGGGATAAGACACAGCTCATGTTTTACAAGTCACATATGAATTTCTTTAAAACAGAAAGCCATATGTCTTTTTCGTAGCATCGCAAGCCACCTCCTTGATCCCTTTCCTACCCCTGCACTACAAATGCTGATTAGTGATGCTGGTTTCTATGGCTTTTTGCCCGTTCTTCTCTGTCTAGGTAGCTATAATACTTTCATAATGGGCCTGCTAACTAGCGATAATGCTACATCCTGGCTTACTTTATATCTCCTACTTCACTGTGGACAAGTGCTCTGAGAGCATCACTATGGCAGCCTAATACTGAAAATATTTTGTTTAACTAGAGCCCTATTCATTGTTTTCAGAATACAGGTGCTGCTATGATGGCTTCTGTTAGTACTCAAACCAGATAAAATGATTGAAGTACCGTATTTTTTGCACCAAAACACTCATTTTTTTCCTCCTAAAAAGTAAGGGGAAATGTCTGTGCGTGTTATGGAGGGAATGCCTACGGGTGGCATGCCTACGGATTTTCCTCCTCTAAAAACTATGTGCGTGTTATGGTCGGGTGCGTGTTATAGAGCGAAAAATACGGTAGTTGTGTGTACACACACCTTGTTTGTTTTCAGAGGCTGTTGCTGGCAGGCAGTGCTCTGAAAGTAATTTTTAATTGCTGTGGAGATGCTAGCTCTCTTAAGTACAAGTGACTAAGATCTGTTTCAGACTAGTGTGTTGTTCATGATGTAGGTTGCTCTAACAGAAGCATTTAAAGATGTCATGTGCTCCTCATTTTAATATGGCTTTAAATAATGAATTGAATTTTTTCTTACAAAACAAAACAAATTTGTTGGAGCCAGACTGATTTGCTTCTCAAAAATATTTCTAACTAAAATCTTTGTTATCCTATTTTTAAGTAGCTTTCTAGTTTTGTTTTTTAAAAACACCAATTTAAATGAGATGTTGATTGCTTCTGACATTCTGAAATGCAGCTTCAAAGTGAGTGACAATTGTAAATTTTAATCTGCAGAAGGAAGGCATTTCCTCTTGAAGTGTCCAAATTAGGCTTTTGCTATGCTCTCCTATTTCTGTAAAGTCTTTATTCCTCCCCCCCCCCCAATGGGGACAGTCGTCATGTTGATAGTGTACAGTTGATTGGCTCCTTAATATATAGGAATCTTGGTAATCTTTGTATTCCTGATGTTGTCTTCTTAACAATTCAAACTATCTCCAAAAGTAATTTGTGGGGTAACTAATAAAGCCAATCTACAGTAAATTTGGTTCAAGCTGATTTATTCCAACTCTTGTTTGACAGCTCCATAGCACCACAAGAGGTGGTGGACTCTCTTGGAAGTTTTTAAGCAGATGTTGGATGGCCATCTGTCATGGATGCTTTAGCTGAGATTCCTGCACTGTAGGGGTTGGACTAGATGGCCCTCAGAATTCCTTCCAACTCTACAGTTCTGATTCCATGTCTTGTGGAGACATAGGTTGCTTAAGGTCAGGCATCCCCAAACTCGGCCCTCCAGCTGTTTTGGGACTACAACTCCCATCATCCCTAGCTAACAGGACCAGTGGTCAGGGATGATGGGAATTGTAGTCCCAAAACAGCTGGAGGGCCGAGTTTGGGGATGCCTGCTTTAGGTGCTTAACACCTGCGTAGAAATAGTAGCTACTGATTTGAAGTGGGAGGGGAGCCGAGAAGAGTATTTTGTGTTTTTTCTGTCTTTTGGTTTAAAGCAAAATAAAATTCATTTTGCTAGATGGTAGCAAGGGCATATGTCCCCCCTTCCCTCCTCCCAGCTTAAAAGGCCGAGCTGCCGCTTTTAGGGAAGAGGCTCCATTGTCTTGGCGATTTCCTTGTCCTGATATACATATTCCAACTTGCAATCAATATTCTAAAATAGGAAACAGCCATAATTCAGTGGTGGTGTGTTCGCTTTGCATGCAGAAGAACCCAGATTCAATCTTAATTTTCAAGGGTAGTGGAGTTAGACATCTTTCTGCAGGAGCCATGCTGAATTAGCGATATTTCCCCCCCCCCCCTAGAGCTTGCATCCAGACTTTAGCCCTTCTATGGAGGAGGGGAGCTTTTCTTCATTTCCCCCTTCCTCCCCAGACCCCAGTTCTGCCTTCCACTGCTCTAGATGTATGGAAATAAGCATGGGAGGAGCTGCAGTGGCAATTGTTTCCCCCACTGGATCAAAATACCTCCATGAACAGAACAAGAATTTCAGTCTGTGGAGGGCAAAGTCTGGATTCGAACTCATATGTTGAATAATACCAGTAATTCCCTCTGCAAGTTTGCCTGGGACAGAAGTTAAGCTGACAAGGCTGTCAGTTCCTGGCCTATTATAAGAGTTCACCCCAACCTTGGATCTCACCTTAAATGTTGTTATATTTGGCTTCTTTCCATTCCCCTGGTAAAGAAGCCTATCACTAAAATTTATTCATTTTAATTAAAGGATCAGCTTTAAAAACTACTCTTGGCGGATGCCATATGGTCACATTGGTTTCTTGTAAATCTCAGCCTGTCCCTTTTCATCTCTGCTAAAAATTAAGCTATTAACTTAAGTAGGTATGTATCCCACGGTTTGTTTGTTTTGGCACCTTGAGGAATGTAGTTTGTGACTTTTTCTTTTTTTAAACATATCCCCCTCTCTGCTGAAAATGTTACTATGGCTTCTTGTTTACCGGCATGTATTAGAAATAAGACTCCAGGTGAAGATTGAATTGATACGGTAGAACAACTGAATACGTAACAGCCCCTTATTAACTTTGGGAAGCGTTGGCAAATTAAAAACATAAAAGTACTAAGCATCATGTAGAAAGGAGTTAAATGAAGCATGTTTGTTTATAACGAACCTTGCTGTTATGAAAGCAACACTGAAACTGCAGTGTGAGCATCAGGCGGCACAATGGTGTGCTATGCCTATATATTTTGATGTGAATGTCTGTGTGCACATACCTGACTGTCTGGAGGAAAGCTTTACACACGTATAAAGCACTCATTTGCACTTATAAAGCACTCAATAAATGCATAACCATAGCAGTATTTTCATGCCGTGTTTAATTACCATTTGGCAAATGGCTGGCTGTGTTATATTCAGTTATTTCATAGCAGTGTAAACAGAGAATCACTAGTATGGACTAAATTGATCGATTTGTGCATTTGTCTACAACTTGGATATGCAGCACGGTTTTCTTTCCAATATATATATGACCATCTGTATAAATTGGTATATATGGCATTGGCTGATACGCCTCTGTATTTGCGTGCTGGCTTCAACTTTTTGTAGCAATAAGAGCTGCCACGTTTTTGGGGGGTGGGCTATTGGGAGCATATTTCACTTTGCTGGAATCTGACAGGGAGAAACTGGACGCTGATCTCTCCTGTTTGTAAGGCGAGTATTGCTCATTATTTTGTTGCAACAAAGTGAGGCCCAGTCCTGTTGCTTACTAACTCCCGAGTTTAGTAGAAAGCGTCTGTAGAGATAATAGCAGTAGGCACCCTAAAAGCATGACGACTCCAATCATTTAAGCCTAGACTGAGAGAGATTTTAATGAATAGGCCTAGTATATGTAACCAGGCCCCCTCTAGTGGCTGGCTTCTGTGACTGGTCTCTTCTATCTCGTTGTTACCTTGGTAGGTGATGGACATAAAACCATTGAGGGGTGTCCCTTTGAATCCACAAGACACCTCATAATTTTAAAGTAGTGGTCAAAATATATTACGATTAGCTTTATGAGAAAATGAGATTTGCAGTGATATAGGCATCAGCTGAATCTTCTGTTCAGCTCATGAAGGCTTGACTTTGTTCCTCTGAAAACTTACTAGGCTTGGATTTTCAAAGGAGTCCTGCAAGTTGCCGTATTTAGTCTGGTTTCAATGTGGGGAGGGGAAGAAGCCCCCCAAAACCTGTAATATCTTTAATTTTTGGTCCCTATGAAGTATACCATGAGGACTTTGGGACTTGGGCTAGTGATAGACATTGCCATATTCTAAACATAATCTGATGGGAATGTCTAATGCACATACAAAGACTTCTTTCCCCCTTTAGTTTGGCTTTGATTTCTGCTTGTCACTTCAGGTCCTGGTTGTTTGTTCTGAGTCAGGGTCATGCTGACAGGCCTGACTGTTCAGAACACATGCTAAGCAACTAGCTGGATTTCAGTAAATGAAACAATTGTATAGCTATGGAGAAATAAATCACATTAGAAAAATTACCCCCTATTTTGGAAAATTACCTTGTGAAACAACGTCTGAACATTATCTTAAATTACCTATGATCTGCCCCCCCCCCAAGCAATGATTGTTGTATTATCATTTTGAGAACCAGCTGGATGTTCATACAAAACCTTTCAGGCTGTGGAGATTCGGCTGGCTAAAAGCACAACCACCTATTCACAATCGCCTTTCCTTTGTCCTGCATCCGGGAGTGCACAAACTGTGAACCTGATTCTTAAAAGGGGCAATGCAACCCCATTCAAATGGGACCACATCTTTCTTGTCCGTTTGGAAAGCCTGTTAACTAAGAACTCTTCTATCTTGTCTGGCTTCAGGTTACCTGGCTGTGACCAAGTGAAGATGCCCGGGTGCCAGGATGGCACCTGATGTCTCCACCATCTGGAGGATCCTTCGATCTTGACTGTTTTCACACACTAGCAACACATCCTGTAGAATTCCATCCACTGTATTTCATATGAGCAATGAGAACGAATTCCAAGAACTAAAAAGTCGTATTGAAAAATACGACTTTTGAGCCATCTCGCCTAAAAATGGCACCTGGGCATTCCATTTTGGTGACTGTAACCCTGATTTAAGGAGTTATTTGGCACCTAGCTTATATGAGTTTCTAACACTGGATAATGGTGATGGCAAACTTCGCCTTTTTCAAATGGTCCTTCCCATTTTGTTCAACCCAGAGACCATCCAGAAATTCAGAGTCTTGGGGTGGGAGAGGAGGAAAAGGTAAATGCAACTATTCTGTAAGTGCCCAAATCCTAAACCGTAACATATAGGCAGAGCAGTGTGTTTGAGAGCCAGTGTTTGAGAGCCAGTGTGGTGTAGTGGTTAAGAGCGATAGTCTTGCAATCTGGGGAACCGGGTTTGAGTCTCTGCTCCTCCACATGCAGCTGCTGGGTGACATTGGGCTAGTCACACTTCTCTGAAGTCTCTCAGCCCCACTCACCTCACAGAGTGTTTGTTGTGGGGGAGGAAGGGAAAGGAGAATGTGAGCCGCTTTGAGACTCCTTCGGGTAGTGATAAAGCGGGATATCAAATCCAAACTCTTCTTCTTCTTCTTCTTCAGCAATCCTAACCCCAAACAAGAAGCAGTGGGGCACAATGGAACCACTGCCACATGCGAAAGCCCACCACACATTCTGGAGCTAAAGTTGGGGCAGGCAAAACCCTGTTGGATGCTTTCCATAGGCTACTACTGCTGGTGAGAATTCCACAGGCAGAATGGGGAGCTCCATACCAGAGGAACAATGCCAGCATCATTCCGTGTGTGGAAGCCAATAGACTTGTTTTGGGCAGGGTGTGGGAGACTTTCAGCACATCCAAGCCCTTCGGTGTGGAAGATAAGGGGTTTTGGATAGCAGTCTTGGAAATGAAATATTTCTATGTTGTTTGCAAAGTGCTGAATATGTTATGCAGAAATGGAACAAATCACAAATCTGTGTCTTATATTTTGTGGAACTGTTTATGTCGTTCTATAATAGTACTTGGGGATAGTGTACACTGTCAAACATAATCAGAGATAATTTAGGATATAGTGTTGTTGTTGTTAAATCCTACTTCCAGCAAGTCCATTCAAATGATCGTACTTCTTTTTTTAAAAAAAAGTACTATGTGTTCCTATATGTGTACTGTATTTATTTCTACTAAATGTCTGATCGAAAGAACTGCACATCCTTCACCAGCACAACAAAAAGGATTTTCCACAGTCCAACACAGCCCATCTGACTACTTCTATGTTGCTTTGTAACCAGTTATAAGTTCTGTTTCTGTATGTCCTCCATTTTTAGAAGAAGGTCTCCTAAATATATAGAACTCTGGGCACAGTTCAGTATTGATGCAAAATCAGTAGAAGCATTCATTTCTAACTTAAAATTACATCACAGTCTTGTTTAAAAGCACTCTTGTTGATTCACAGCTTGATAATTTGCAGTGGGTCATTATTGACTTTGATTCTGCTTTTTTTTTGGTGGGGACCGGGGATGAGCTCTTTCACCATCACCACCCCCTTAAAAAAAATCCACACAGGCTTATAAATACTTCTGTGGGCAGCCTCTAAATTTAAAATGATGGGTTAACATGATTTGTCCTTCACCTGTGTATTGTCAGGATCACCTTCCCAGAAGCTACCCTGAGAGGATATAATATTTAGCTGTGATTTTTTGTTCAGAAAATGCAATGCACTTTTCTTGCTTTTAAGCTTAGGTTTTTGTTTGCCATGATGTTGGCATAGGGAGATGGCGAGAATAGCCATCCTGCCCGCCCCCCTTCTCCTCAGTCCGTTTCGAGCACTTGGGGAAGGAGTTCTTAACTTCTCTTCCGGCAGATCGGATCAGTGTATGCTTCTGACTGGATTCTTAGTAAAAGCTGCTTTTCAAAAAATGCTAGATTTCCCCCTGCAGTCTATGGAATTGCAGCAGTGAAAGCTGATTGGAATGAAGTCAGTCTTGTTCCGCTGCTCAAAAAAGCTAATAATGACCTTTGGAAACGGGGAAGGAACTCTTGTGTATGCAAGAGGGAAGCATTGCTTCGGATCACATGCATGGCTGCCTCTACTACTATAAACAACTTTCTCCTTTTTAATTGGAATGTTTCGTGGTGTGTTTTGTTGCTCTGCTTTCCTGGCACTCAGGTTTTCTGCTAGTGGGCAGAACCATTCCCCACTACTGCCCACTCCTCCAAAGGAGGCATTAACTTAGGGAGGTCCATCATACCATCTGGGATGTTGAGATGCGGCTTCAAATAGGAGGAAAGAGGTGGGAATTCATAGAGCCTCTCTACCTGCTCCACAGATATGAGGAACAAGATGCTCTCCCAACCCCAGCCAGCATAGCCAATAGTCAGGAATGGTGGGAGCTGTAGTCCAACAAGATGAGAAGAATCTCAAGGTAGCCTCTACCTCCTGGCTCCTGCTCCTGTTTCAGATGAAATTTAAGTGTAGGGGCTGTCTTACGTTGCTTCTCAAAAGCACTGTTTGAAGCAGCTTTTGAGTGCTTCTCCCGAAAGTGGGCAGAGCCAAGGGGAAGGGTGGGGTAATCTCTTCATCACCAAGGCACATAATCACCGAGGGAATGTGGATGAGTCAAGACCCATAGACTTGCTTTTTTCATCCCTGATCAAAAGGTACCAATTACCTTTTAAGTCGCCTGCTGCAATCAACAGCCTTTTAAATGCAACATGCTGGGCTAGGCTTTTGTGTTGATTGAAATGTTTTCTACCCTTCTTAGATTTGGCTGTGGTACCCAAGGAAGTATGGTGCTTTAAAACCATCAGCATTTTGGCTGTGTGGAAAGTGTCTCATCTTCTTAGGACTTTTTTCCTTAAAAAGATGTTAACAGCTTTATTTCCCCCCTTCCGTTTTAATAAAAGTCATTTAAACTAACTTCTTGCTGCGCAGCTTTCATTTTCCATTGTCACCTTTGCATTATTCCTTTTATAGATAAAACCTGGCCAGAGTGGTCCCTTTCATTTTTAATTTTTATTTTATTGCAGCAAAGCAGAAACAATATGAAGCTATAAAGCCCGTGCAGTAGAGCAGCAGTTCTCAACCTGTGGGTCCCCAAATGTTGTTGGACTACAACTCCCATCATCCCTAGCTAGCGAGGCCAGAGCTCAGGGATGATGGGAGCTGTAGTCCAACAACATCTGGGGACCCACAGGTTGAGAACTGCTGCAGTAGAGGGTATGGAGGTTATGGGGAAGAGGTAAACTTTGCCCAACCCCTGCCCTAAAGACCCAAATGATAACATAGATTACATGACTTGTCAAATGTCCCAGAAGCATTAGGCAAACTTCTCTTTGTCTTGTGGAAGTTTTCTTCATTTTCTGCCGTGCTTAGTGGTTTAGTATTTCTGATAGAACAGTGACTAGATTTTCTAAAATAATGACTAAATATTATATGTGAGTAAATACTGGTGTATATATAGTGTTGTGATGTACACTAGTGATGTTCTAAACATATCGGGGTTTGGTAAATTTCTTTTACATTTTTAAACCCTATGCAGGTTGAACTCCAAGAAGTTTTCTGTTTCCCTTATGCTATGGTACATGAGGACTATAACTAACCTATAGATATGATTTAATTCTTTAAAAGACAAAAAGCTTTTGGCTGGGGGAAAAAGGCCCGGAAAATGACTCTTATGATTTAGTCGTTCTGCTCCAAAGAATCTAGTAGGAAATATAAAGATTTCTGAAGTGTAGATGTTTGTTTCTTTACAAAGACCAAGGAGGCAGTGTTAACATTTTCAGGGGAATTTTTTTTGTTTTTGCTTTTTCAGTAGTAAACATAACAGTTCGGTAAAGCGTTATCTATTGTAGAAGAGTTCAGTAATGAACATTATAATCATACTGAATTGGGTGTAACTAGTTGTATCTGTCACTATTTGACATAACACTATATTTTTTATTATTAAAAAAAGAATTCCAAAAGGAAAGATGACAAGCATGTCTGCTGGCATTATCACAAAGCAGTGCTAGATCCCTGGAGCTGAGGGTCACAGCTTCATGGCTAGGGCCCAGGTGGATTAAGGTGTCTTAGAATATTTTCGCCTCTGGCTTTTTCTGTGTCTGAGGGAATGCATAAGGCAAAGGAAGGAAACAAACTTTTTTTTGAAGCTCTAGAAAGAAAGAAAGAATTGAGTGTTGAGCCCTCTTTTGGGGAGAAAACTGTTTGAAAGAATAAATAACATTCTGCTGAACCGAAGGTAGTTCTTCAGATCAGAATGAAATCCTAAATGATTGCACTACAGTTAAACACTGTGGGTGGCATTCTGCTAATGGATCCCATCAGTGCAAGGATTTGCACTTGTGCAAGAGGAGATTTGCACTACCATGTGCACACTGCACCTTCCCTAAATCTGCTCCAGAGGGTTCGGAGAACCTTGAGGGGGGCAAACAGGGGTAGGAGAGTGGGAGAATGTTCTACTGTGTAAGCAGAAATCCTTGCACTGATGGAACAATTGTCTTAACACATTATTAGATTCCTCCCTGTATTTTGAACACCACAGTTCAATAGGCAGGGACACAACATGAAGTGGAAAGAAGTTGTACTGTAAGCACACACAATTTACCTTTATTTCATGATTGGGCACTTATTTATTTTTCTGTAGGTTTTGCTATCTGATACATCTTTACACATTCTTAAACAGAGTACTTTGGCTATGATAACAATGGCCTGGTTAGTAAATAACGCAGAACCATTGATTTTTTTAAGCCAACAAAACAGGCGTTGTCCCACAGATGATCAAACAAACCAAAGCTTGTTTCTCTATCATTTATTTTGTTTTTCAGCTGCTCTTTTTCTCATGCTTAGGTACTTGGGTGACTTTGTACTCAGATGAACCATGGTTAAGGAATGGTGTTGGGTTCGCACACAACACCAAGCCACAATTACAACAAACCATGGTTTCAGTTCCTAGTTTATTGACAAGAAATAAACCATAGTTTGGACCAAGTTTGAACATAATGCTAAGCCATGATTTAATAAATCATTATGTGTGTTAAGGGAGAACCAGAACCACAGTGTGAAAAATGCTAATACGATTTTTAATAGCAATGGTTTGGTAATAACTTTAAGAAATTGTGTGCTGTGAACTATGACCTGGGAGTCTAGGGTTTGAATCCCCTCTCTGCCATGAAGCTCACTAACTTTGGGCCATTCACAGTCTGTTGGCCTAAACTACCACACAGGGTTGTTTGTTTTCCCCTTCCCTTTTTACCCTTACAATGTATACCTGCTTGAACTCCTTCAAGGAAAAGATGGTATATAAATGAAAAAAGTTCTTGGTGCAGACTGTAAATATGTGAGAACTGTGAAAGAACATGGCTGGCAAGGGGTGGAATGTATGATGCAATGTTATACTAGAAGTATTAAAAACAGAATTGTGGAACAATATATAAACCAGGAAAATGATATAGGTCCTTGTGATTTTAGACTGAAAGCAATGAAATGTGTCCTGGCGTATAAAAGAGAATTGTTTTGTCTGAAGCAATACAAGAGGCTTGTATAATGAAGACGAGGCATGTGAAATGAGCAAGATGAACTGAAAGGCAAACAAAACTATGGTATGTTCATCATAGCTAAGTCTTAGTGAGATTACAGTCTCGCAGCTGTTCGGTTTTCTCTATCTTATGCTGGAAGTAGTGGCAGGCTGTACCATGGAGCATCCATTAAGGGTAGCAAATTGTCATTTAATTCATTTTTCCAGTCTTGAACTGCACAGGGCCTTCATTCAGGAAGGTAATTGTACCCCATCCAAGTGTTTCAGACCATATGCAGTTATTCCTCAGGATCAATATCCCCACAGCCAGCTCACTATGAATGTTTGTCAGTAGCAATGGCAGCAAAACATTGCCATCTTCTGGATTCCATATACTTAGTTCCAGTCCTCCTCCTCCTCTGTTATATTCCATTCCCTCACTCCCCAGCAGTCATTTGGCATTTTGTGGCCACTGAGCATCCTCGTCCTCATTGGTCAAGTTTGGGGGAGTTCCCCATTCAATATTTTTTTCTGAATATTCGTTTGTACTTACACAAACCAGGCGTGCTGATATCTCCCTCTTGTGAATGGGTGGTGCTGTTTTGTCTTCATAAGCAATAGCACTTGTAGCACGAGCATCAGAAATGGAAGGAATTATGATGATTAAATGTGCTACCCAGTGCTATTTTGACTTACATCAACAAAACCATTGTTTTCCTTGATGCAGGAAGAAAAGTAACATCTGGTACAAATAATACTATGCCCGGAGTCTTGCATTCACAATCCAAAGAGGACACTAAGTAACTGGAAAGCTTTTCAAACAATTCCAGGAGTAGAATAAAGGCTCTAGGGGAACCTCTGGGCCTGCAGATGTTGCAGAGGTACAGCTCCCATCATTCCTGGTTATTCCCCATGGTTGCCAAGGCAATTAGAAGCCATACTTCAGCAACATCTGGAAGGCCAAAAGTTTTTAATGCCTGGTCAAGGTGGTGTGTCATTTGAGTAAAGTGTAAAGGGAGTGAGGATTTAAAGAAAACAGCTTTTTATGGGGGAACATGCAGACCAATTTTCAAATGTAACAAAAGGTTTTTGAAGAAGCTGTCTTCTGAGGATAAGGCAAGAAATTTCCCCTGTGCATACACTTTCTAATTTTAAAGTTATTTCAGTAAGGGAGATGTGGTTGTGGGGGTGCAGAATAATTTCCGTGGTGGTATTTGTTAAAATATCAGGCAGACATTTGCTAGAGAAATGTTATATTTAGGCTGCCTGGCAAGAGTTGTATTGGTTGACCATGAATTCATTTCCTGCTGTACCATATTATTCAGATGAATTTTAAACATTCTAATAAAGTATCCCTTCCATTTTATTGATAGTCTAGCTCATTAGACAATATAATAAACTGTTCTCATGCTTCCTTAATCTTACCTGGCCACTCCTTTTTGAAATTCCAGTCAGCTATTTATTTTCAAGATTTCAAGTTGTTTTTCTTGTTTCTAAGACATTTACCAAGAGTAGAGGCTGTAATCCTAATCTTGCTAATCCCATAGCACTCCATGGAACGTAATTTTGGAGTGGACATAAGATTGCACTGTAAAGGTATCCATCATTTCCCCCTACTTGTCTCTTTGTTTTGAGGGACTGAAATGTTTATAGTCAATCAGCTAGGTTAATCAGTTAAAAAATTAACTGATGCCCTGATTGGGCAACAAACTAATTAGTGTAGGGTTGCCATACGTCCGCGATGTCCTGGACATATCTGGTACTTGTTCACTGGAAATAGCGTCTGGATGGAATTTTCAAAAATCACAAAAATGTTTGGGGAAACCCGGACGTAAGATAACCCTTGTCGGCAGTGCCAGATTTATGTATAAGCTAAACAAACTATAGTTTAGGGCCCCACTCTCTTGGGGGCTCCAACAAAATTTAAAGGGGGGAAAAGTGGATGTACATTTCCAAAAATAAGATAAAAAACAAATAAAATAAAACCTACATACAGCAACAGTGTTTTGTGTTGTGTAGGCTCCGCCTGGTAGCCTGCTTCCTAAAATATCACTGGTTTCCTCACTTCTATATATAGGGTGCCTACATTCTACATGGAATGTATTTCAGTTCAACAGTTACTTCGATAAAATACATATTTTGTTACGTGCAAATGGCTTTAGATACCTATTAGGTTCATAAATTACCATATAGCATATATTCAACACAAAAAAGATTTACAATTTGTTGTTCACAAAGGACAGCTGGACATAAAAAGGGCCCCATTACCTTCAGTAGCTAAGGGCCTCATCAAACCTAAATCCGGCCCTGCATGTCGGAAGTGTTGATTTTTTGGAGAATTACCTTAAAAATAGCTCAAAAACTTCATTTGCGAAACTCAACAACTTTGCTCAATAACGTTTGTGTCCGGATTTTCACTTTTGAAATATGGCAACCATAAATTTATGCTTTTAAGCAACATCTAACATTGTTCCAACTTTTCTGCACAAAGGAGGAAGTGTCTCGTCTAAGATGATGCTCACTATCATACATGCAACTGCCATCATCTTAAGTAGCAGTAGCCAATTTGGTTCCCTTCAGATGTTATTGAGCAACTCCCATCATAGCTGACCAGTGACCACGCTTGGCAGGGACTGAAGGGAGATGCATGGCTATCTGTGCTTTACAATTTTGGTTTAGAACTAGTGTTAATTTGCATCCATACAACATCTCCTAAAATCCATGTTATTAGCTGATTGGACTATTAAAAAGGTGTGTGTTAGCACTACCCTTTTTCCATGTAGTTATTGTTCCCCTTCAGAATTGTCTAAGGCAACTTTATGCAAACTTTCGTATAAAAACTGGAGAGAAGGAAAAGAAGACAAACACTGTTATTGGTGTGCCGGCCCTTAGAAAGCCATTGCTGGCAATTTCTCAGATTTGGATATGGATGTGTGGTTTTGGCAAACACTGAATCTTGGCGATTGCTTCCAGGGTTCTGTGAAACCTGTTTCTCATCCGTAGGAATTGTCCTCTGCATAGTTAAATTATAATACTGGCAGCGCTTCTTCATAAACTTTCAAAAATGAGAGCGGAGTTGAGAGAGATCAGTGAGGCAGGGTAGCCAAATGTATATCTGAAATAGCCTTGTAGATCTACAGAAAAATAATACAAGCCCACCTAGCTGTACATAGGAAAGCTAATAATTTATTGGAAGAGGTACCTTTAAAGAGAAATGCTTTCAGTTTAGAAAAAGTTTAAACCTGCTTGGGAAAGCCTGTCTTTGCCAGGCCAGGACACACACTGTTTTGGACTGGATTAGAGCTTTTAGTAGTATTTCCATGTAATCTAAACATTTTGTGACTGCAGTTCTTCTGCCAGATGTGCAAAAAGTGCCCATTAGAGTACTGTTGTACTGTTTTATTGTTGTTAGCCACCCTGAGCCCGGCTTCGGCTGGGGAGGGCGGGATATAAATAAAATGATGATGATGATGATTATTATTATTAAGTGCTCATAAAAATGCATATATTAGCCAAATAATAATAATAATAACAACATGCACAATTGCATTATATTCAGGAAAAATGCTTGCGAAAAGGTATATATTAAGAGAATTGTTTGGTAATCGTTTGGTAAAATACTAGTGAGTTCATGAGAGTTTTTTGTTTTCTTAATGACGAGCTGATGTGGAAATACTGACAATGAAATTTAAAATTAGAAACTGAGAGAAACCAGAAATGACAGATTTATCTATCCCTACTTTAAATATTTTATAGCCTGGAAAGAGATATGCTTGAAAAGTTTTCAGCCCAGCTAAGTTAGAGTTAGGTATGGATTTGGGTTGAATATTTCTCACTCAGTACTTCTACACTGACTCTCTCCTGTGGCAAATGATCATGAACTAATGGTCAGAAGCAGTTTTTCCTGCTGAAGTTAAGATCCAGAGTACAGTGGTACCTTGAGTTACAAACACCTCGGGTTACAAACACTTGGGGTTACAGACTCTGTTAACCCGGAAGTAGTACCTCGGGTTAAGACCTTTACCTCAGGATGAGAACAGAAATTGTGCGGCGCGACAGCGGGAGGCCCCATTAGCTAAAGTGGTACCTCAGGTTAAGAACAGTTTCAGGTTAAGAACGGACCTCTGGAACGAATTTAGTTCGTAACCAGACGTAGCACTGTATATTGTAACTTGGCCCTTGGTCCATTGCTTTAGTATTTGTTGCAAAGCTTAGGTAACTTCTCTTCCAAAGCTTGTTACTACATGGCTCATAATAGCTTCTAAATGTTGTGTAGTAAGAGAGGGGGACTGAATTCAGCCAGTGAGCAGGCTGCTTATCCCCACATAAACACATGCAGGCCTGTTTGGACAAGTGGTCAGGGTTGCCTACATGTCAATTACCAGACATCAGAATGCAACCTGTTTGTGTGTGTTTTTTGCATCCACACAACTTGAAATTCAACTGTGCAGGCAAAAGAGTGTGTTCAGTGCTTTACAAGCGGAATAATCAACTTCTGTCCAAGACCAAGCTCCACCTTTGCCTATCCTACCCCTGACATGGGTTTGGCATGGGTTGGCCAAACCAATTGAGGAAGCTGGTTGGAGCTGCAGGCCAAACATTCCCCAACCCTATTGTACAACAACAGCTCATAACATTGCGTTGCTTTGTTGTTGTTTTTAAAAAAACATTTATTCAAAAGTTACAATACAGTTACAACACAATATATTTTCAATCAATATATCCTCTCCACAGACACTTCTGTGATGATAGTGGCATTAAAATATCCTGCTGTTCTTCAATAAAAGAGAAAAAGGGAGATCAGATCGTGTCAGGGGTATCTTTTTTGGAGATGCCTTTGATTAGTCGCTGATGGTATGTGAGGAGTTCTGATAGAGCAATGTTCTAGATGTTATTAACCCAATCATCTACTGGTATTTTAGAAGTTTCCTTCCATTGTTGGGCAATAACTAGTCTAGCTGCTGTGAACAGGAAGGAAATTAATTCTTTAGATATAAATGTAGAATTTGGGGTCAAAACTAATGATAATAAGGCAAGTGCCGAATTAGGAGGGATAGATTGTTTAGTGATTTTGGAGGTGAGGCTAAAAACCTCCCCCCCCCCCAGGTGTGGACCTTGGTACACTCCCACCAAACATGAATATAGGACCCTCATTCTCCACAGCCTTTTCAGCATAATGGTGAGCTTAAAGGTTTTATCTTTGCAAGGTGTGTTGTGTGGGTCGAATGTCACCCAAAAATAATTTTAAAGGAAATTTCCTGGAGGCGAGCCAAAATTGTTTTTAAAGATGGATTTTGCCATATTGATTCTCCTGCTTTTTCACTGCATTGTTTTGTGTCTTCCTCCCATACCCAAAAGTTAACAGCATTCCCTCGCCCCCCACTCCAGCAAACTGTCAGAACTACAGTGGTACCTCAGGTTACATACGCTTCAGGTCACAGACTCCGCTAAGCCAGAAATAGTGCTTCAGGTTAAGAACTTTGCTTCAGGATGAGAACAGAAATCGTGCTTTGGCGGCGCAGCAGCAGGAGGCCCCATTAGCTAAAGTGGTGCTTTAGTTTAAGAACAGCTTCAGGTTAAGAACGGACCTCCGGAACGAATTAAGTACTTAACCCGAGGTACCACTGTAATGGAATGCAGCCGGTTTCATTGTCAATCAAACCGGGATTTTCTGCATGCAGCTGTGGTCCCTCCCTGTTACAAGTTTTCCATAGTCAGAAGGAGGAGAGAATAAGCAGTTCTCAAGATTAAGGATTAACCCGAAGCAAACACTTTACTGTTTAAGTGTTGATAGGACAGATTTGATGAAGGAGGCCCATGTCACTATAACACACTTTTTTGCTCCCCAAAGAATACCATGCATATAAAGTCCCACTTCTGTGCAGCTAATCATGTTTGCATTGTAAAACATATCCATAGCACAGCAGGGCTGCATTAGATTAGATTAGCAACACACTGGTTGAAGAGAAACGTTGGAGTGCCGAAGTGTCAAATGACACAGCCTGAAGAGGAAATGAATTCGACTCTCTCCTAAAGGGAGTTTTGTTCATTTGTTTTAGCCAAGGGTGCTGAGGTCTTAACCTGGTGGAGAAGAGGGTCTCCCCTTTTATTAAACAAACAATTTAAAACAAAATGTCATGCAACTGTTTTGTTTTCATCTTTACAGTTCTGCGGCAATTCAGCAGCGAATGGCAGTAGACAGATGACTTGTGTGTCCTTGCACCACAAAATAGGTGTGTGAAAGAAGACGGATGTTCTCAGCTATGTTATGAGATAGCGGGTTCACCTTCATGGAGAACACGTGTTGCGGTGGGAGCCACCATGACATTCCCTGTTGCTGGGCGGGTTCGTTTGGATGGCCACGGATTTGATTGGGCACCTCCAATGTTGCTGGGGGAAATTGATTGTTGCAATTTTATTTGATTGATGGGGGTGCTATATAGGTCCCTGTGTGCATCGTTGAGCTTCTTCTTTTCGCTGTGCACATCGGATTACCCGCCCACCCTCCCTTTATTTAGGGTTTGTTTGCGCTGACCTTGCTATGCCTGTCATGGGGTCGTTTGCTTTGGAGCAGGGGCCTGGTAGGAATTTTACCATTTGGCTGATTGGCTGGTGCCATTTGGGTTTTGCCTACTGCGTAGCAAATCGTCACAACTTGTAAGTTGCGGTTGTTGTTGTTGTTGTTTAGTCATTTAGTCGTGTCCGACTCTTTGTGACCCCATGGACCAGAGCACGCGAGGCCCTCCTGTCTTCCACTGCCTCTCGCAGTTTGGTCAAACTCATGTTGGTAGCTTCAAGAACACTGTCCAACCATCTTGTCCTCTGTCATCCCCTTCTCCTTGTGCCCTCAATCTTTCCCAACATCAGGGTCTTTTCCAGGGAGTCTTCTCTTCTCATGAGGTGGCCAAAGTACCGGAGCCTCAGCTTCAGGATCTGTCCTTCCAGTGAGCACTCAGGGCTGATTTCCTTAAGAATGGATAGGTTTAAACTTCTTGCAGTCCATGGGACTCTCAAGGGGTCTCCTCCAGCACCATAATTCAAGTTGCGGTTAGGCATTGGTTAATTTTTTGGTTGGTGGAGGGGATGAGGTTGGCTGTGCCTGCCCCTCAAATGCTGCTGCTGCAAGGGTATTCCGTTAAAGGAATCCAGGGGCTCACCATGCTTTTGTCTGTATCCCTGGCAAAGGGCTAGGGCCACGCAAGAGCCCCAGGGAGCATTTGGGAAGAGGTGTGAGCCTGGCATCCAGCTTTTTCTCTCCCCAAAATTGCTTACCCTTACTGACTTCCGCACGGGTGTGGTTGTCAGTTCTGTTCCTACCTCCAAGTGGGAACAGATAGTCGCTAAGCAATGCCTAAGCAACCACTCACTTACTGTAATTCAATAAAGTTGTGGCCAAAATTATGCCAAAAACCAAAACAAAAAATGATGTGTGAACGTGTTTTTATTCAGGGGTGTCTTGGGGGTCCTCGACACGCAACAAAAGCACTTCAAGACCTTCTGAAATGGTAGCTACACAGTTTTTCAGATTTAACTGTCTTTATATTGGTGTGTGAGATTATAGTTTTGCAGTCTTTGGCTATGAAGGCATAGCTTCTGCAATGTGTGCTTGCCCCTTCCTTTCAAAAATATATCCAATCAAAATGGCTTCTTTCATAATTTGGCTGGTGCCAAGCCAGGTATGATTTCAGTACTGATTTAGTTTAACTTTGGAGTAGGATAGCTTGTTTTGGAAGAAGAGATCCAGACATTAAATCCTGGATGACTTTGGACCTTGTGAAGTGTCCCTTTTGCACTGGAAACATTCATCTTTCTGTGTCCTTATTTGTTATCAGTTTTAACCATGCTTCTGGGTTGCAAACTAAGTAAAGCCTCAGTAAACTGCAAGAAATCATCTGCACAGCACCAATACGGTGGGAGATTATTAATGAATGGGGAATTATTTATGATTGAGAAATATTGATTTTGTTAGAGGTGGTAACTCTTTATGTTAGGAGGGATAAATAATGCTGTTTTCTTAAAAACAAAACAAAAACCTCTTAAAAAAAACAAAAACCTGGAAATGAAACATTGTTCTGCAAACCAAGGTGAAGCAGCTCAGACTGGGAACACAAGTTAATTTTCTTTTAAGAAATTTAAAGTAGGGATTCCTCAGCCGCAGAGGATTGTTCTAATTTAATGTCTGGACTGTATTCCTCTTATACTAGGGGAAAAAATTCTCCCTCAAGCTATTCTCAATGAACCAGTTACTAGAATTTTTGTATTGAAAAGGAGAATATTTAGGTCACTCACATGAAGAATGCTGTTGGAGCCTCAGTTTTTTAAAAAAGTACTGTGAATATCATAGCAACAGCTTTAAAATGTAGAAAACAAAATGGCCTGGCTAAGCTGCTAACAGAGGTATATGAAGTATTTATGTGGTAAAGAAACTACAACATAAGGGTGGTGTACTTATTGTTTCAATTTAAACAGTTTATTAATCTGAAAAGTGTTTTGGAAGAGGGTAAGAAATGTGGAGCTCTCAAATGATTAAGACCATGCTAATGTGGCAAAAATGAATAGATAGGTTCAGTTTGTGGCAATGTTCTTTATTCCTAAGTTAAATATTATCTATTTCTGTAATTGTAATGTCAGCTTAGCTCCTATTAACTAATGCAAGACATTCCAAGACCCGAAATTCTTTTCAGACTTGGAAGCTTCCATAGGCACCTGTCTGTTAACAGATGCCACCTTTTGTAGATAACAGGTGGTTCCACTTGGTTTCCTGAGTAGTCAGACATTCAGGAGCTCACTTTTCAGGTAAGACAGCTGAATACTTTTTTTAAAAAAAATGATGTCCTGTAATATCTTCTTTATAAGCACATAGGTTTTGCAGTAGGTATCCAACAAGCAGCAGCTAAACAGTTAGTGTCAAACCAGATGCAGCAGCCCTGGAATCGCTAAATACTTAGTCCAGCAAAAAAAAAAGCAGCTCTAATTAAAAACTCTCTCCTTGGCTCACACTCAGGCTAGTAAAACCAATTTCACAGGCTCTTTCTACCCTGCAGGTAGATGTAAGCAGACCATCTTTAAAAATGGCCTAGGTGACCTGAACTGTTTGCCCATTAATTAGCATTCATCCTTAGTGTTGGAGTCCTGCAGTTGGAAACAGGATTTGGATTAAAAGGAGACATGCCTGAAGACATTGTACTGTGCTGTAGTATGATTTATACAGTTCAGCTTCCTTTTGCAAAGTGTTTTACCATTAACACTGAGTTCAGCATCATAGAAAATGGGTAGATGTTAAACAGTATGGGGAACAAAATTGAACCCTGAGGAACCCCACATTGAAGGCTCCACAGGCCTAGAAAACACTCCCCAAGCATTACCCTCTGGAAGCAACCATCCAAGTAGGACTGGAACCACCGCAAAACGGTGCCCCCCACCCCTAACTCTGACAGCTACTACAGAGGAATACCACGGTAGATGGTATCAAAAGCCACTGAGAGGTCAAGGAGAATGAATAGGACACCTGTGTCTCTGCCGACAGAGGTGACCAAAGCAGTTTCTGTACCAAAGCTTAGCCTAAACCCAAACTGAAATGGATCTAGAAAAGCAGTTTCCTCCAAGGGGACCTGGATCTGGTGCTTAACCACCTGCTTAAGAACCTTGCCCAAGGAGGAGTGATTGATCACTGGCCAGCAGTTACTTAGATTTTCCAAATCCAAGGAGAATCTCTTGTTTTACCACTGCCCTCCTTCAAGTAGGCAGGGACCACTCTCTCTTGCAAGTCCGCATTAATCACCTCCCTGGCCCAATCAGTTGTCCCCCCCCCACCCGCTGCTAGTTTTTATTAGCCAAGAGGGGGAAGGGTGCAGAGCATAAGTGGTCACCCAAATGGATCCAAGCACCTTGTCCACAAAACCATATAATATCCATAGCCACTACCTTCCTTTCCCCAACTTTGTACAGCCACTACCTTCCTTTCCCCAACTTTGTACTGCCATCTTGGAGAACCAAAATGGTGTAGTAATGAGACTGCTGTAACCAAAAGACAGCCTAAAGCAACCCAGTTCTCGGTCATTACTTTTGAAGTTCAAGGAAAGGGCTTCCACATTGTCTATGTTCCACCACCATCCATCTCCTGGAGACTGCTATAATAAGGAGCTTAGGAAAGGGAAGATAATTGAATTTAAGCATACTTTTTTTTGTCAACAAGGGGGAGATGAATCCAGAAAATATATGTAGCCATTCTCCTCCCCCAGCCTTACCACATATAGAAAACTATCTAATCAAGAAAATGATTGCAGTAGAGGCAAGATCATTTTGAAAAAATAGAGCATTTTTGTCACAGTAAAACAATACATGGCTGAAGCTTACCTTTTCTATTCCATCGTTCTGCATGATGGAATTGTAAATGTCTTGCTCAGAACTAAAATCTATGCAAACCAAATTGTATAAAGCAATGATTTTCAAAATAGTATTTCATCTCTGGCAAGACCAGGAAATACCATAAAAATCTAAATTATCTGAAAGAAGTAGTTTATCTTCAGATCTTCAAAGGGTTCTGTGTCTGAAATGCATAAAAATGCTCATTTTTTTCCTTTGGCGCATAGGAGTGTTATTGAAAGAAGGCTGCATTTCAAATAGTTTGTATAACTTAAAATTGATCTCTGCACTGCCAGACTTACAGTTTTGATCCATTTGGAGCCTATTTATTTAACGCTATGTGCAGTCATTATTGTTCTCCTTCATCATGTTGTTTGAAGGAACACTTATTAACCCCTTTATACCAATCATAGCACATGCTGTGTGTTAGATATTGGAAGACCTGTGTGTAAGTTGTTAAATTAAGAAATCAACCACATCCATCCAAGTCTCAATAAAACCCCATAATCTCTTTGCAGAGCTCGTTACAGAATTGGTGCTAATCACTAGTAATGTTTGAGCAAGTAGGATCTTGCATGTTTATAATATAGGTATTATGAAAATACCAGTAGTTTTTCTAATTCGTTCTTGTTCATTTCACTTCCTTCTCTCAGTAATGTTCTCATAAGGCACAAAATAAAACATAAAAACAGGCACTGAGGTGAAGTGGCTTGTGTGAAATAATACTTAACACAGTTGTGATATCTTTCTCTGCACTGCCTAACAATTCTGTTGTTTGTCCCTCATTAATTCCTTGTTCATTTTTAGATTTCTTTGCAGTTCCTCCAGTCAGAATCTTACATGCTTACACCTTGAGAACCCATTTTCGTAATTGGGATACCAAATGTCATTGTCTTTTTCTCTTTTGGTATTTTGAAGCTTGTGTCCTGGTTGCCTGTTCAAATGCCTCTGAATTCCATTGTTTTTGTCTATCTTATACATCCTCCCCACCATCATTTAAACTGGAAACTGGGTATAGTCACCTCCTTTTGTGTCTATCCACTTATGCCGTCGCAGAGAGGAAGTTGTTGCATCGCTGCCCCCACCGCGACCTGATGTGTGCTTTTGCCATGCACAGCAGAGGTGGGTTGCATCTTGGTGCATGCGAACGAATGGTGAAGAAATTATAGAATGTTGTCTTACATGCATACTGCTGAATCTGTTTAGTCTTGAGAGGGTGGCTGAGTCATACTGTTAATCTATATTTTCAGTGGAAAAAAGAATCTGTGCAGTGTGGCTTCTGCTACTGGTTTTTGTTGTTGTTCCTTCTGAGCCTCGCTTGAACTGTCATTCTTTTGACGCAAACTACAGCTAGGCATTAATTTTATCTGCTCCCAAGAGCTGATCGGTTCTTACACGATGCTCCGTTGTCTTTCGTAGGCCTGCACCTGGTGAAGGAAATGTTTCCAGGCACATCAGCAAGCGTCCCTTGGGCCTCATCAGATACCAGCCTTTAGTAGCCGCTTTGTGTTATGACCTTGTATAACTAGCATTCCTGGTCTCTGTAAACGGCTGTTAGCATTAGGCCTGTGCTTTCTGAAGGTGCTGTTAAAGCATCTGGATTGATCTAAGGCACAGTACTGTGAAAGATCCTAATGGAAGATAAACAGAACAAGCATGTGTGGGGATTTATGATAAGGAAAACAGTAGTATACAAAGGGCTGTTCTCTTCAGCACGAAGGCTCGCATGAGGAGGCGGAACAGAATTTATTACCCATTAATGGTTTAAATACTATTAAATACAATTAAACCGTTGATATACTGACTTAAATTAATGGCTTAGGGTGCGTGTATGTATGCATAGCATAGCTATTAAAAAAAATATTCTGTGGGTTGTGTGTTAGAGAGGAATAAAGGTATGTACCAGATTGAGGCATGAAGGCCAACTGACGTGGCTTCAGATAATAGCATATATATAAAAATATATATATATGGGGTGTGTGTTAGAGAAAATTGAGGCATGAAGGCTAACTGAAGTGGCTTCGGATAAATTTCATTCAAGAGCCACTAGACTTGCAGAACCACTACCTGCTCAGGCATGATGCCCATGAAGGAAATATTAGGAACAAATGGATTTTTAGTTATTAAGCTCTTCAGTGTCCAAGGAACGTTCCTTAAGTACTGCAGTGGCTGTTCAGTTCCTCCTTAAATGCCACTCCCTCTTGAAGAGGATATATATGTCTGGTCATTGGACCCACGTATGCCGACCATTGTTAGATATTGCCTTCCTTTTGTGTTATCTCTTCCATGCTGCTGGAAACACAGGTCAGGCGTATTGTGATGAAGTGTGATCCTGAATAGGTAAGGCAACGCCTAGCATAATATGGGATGGAAACTGAATGTTGGACTGAAGGTCAGCTAACACCTGCATTAGCGAGTTTCTGAGGGCTGTTGTAGATACTTTTAGACAATAAAGGTTGTTGTTGTTGTTTAGTCATTTAGTCGTGTATGACTCTTCGTGACCCCATGGACCAGAGCACGCCAGACCCTCCTGTCTTCCGCTGCCTCCCGCAGTTTGGTCAAACTCATGTTGGTAGCTTCGAGAACACTGTCCAAGCATCTCGTCCTCTGTCGTCCCCTTCTCCTTGTGCCCTCAATTTTCCCCAACATCAGGGTCTTTACCAGGGAGTCTTTTCTTCTCATGAGGTGGCCAAAGTATTGGAGCCTCAGCTTCACGACCTGTCCTTCCAGTGAGCACTCAGGGCTGATTTCCTTAAGAATGGAGAGGTTTGATCTTCTTGCAGTCCATGGGACTCTCAAGAGTCTCCTCCAGCACCGTAATTCAAAAGCATCAATTTTTCGGCGGTCAGCCTTCTTTATGGTCCAGCTCTCACTTTCATACATCACTACTGGGAAAATCATAGCTTTACTATACGGACCAATAAAGGTTACTGTTAATCTACTGAAGTCTCTGGTGCTTGTTAGACATGGTGTTAGAAGTCAGAACCACACCACAGAGCATCCAGTGAGGGGGGGAAACATTTTTGCAGCTCAGCAAAGGAACAAGGCCTAAAATGACTCAGTTCTCCTCACCAGAGGCTGCTGATCTAACAGGCCTGATGGGATGGCCAGAATGGAAGCAGCAGTTCCCTCATGACAAAATTGCCACAAAACTAAATTTAAAAGTAACAAAATGTATGTATTGTAGTACTTGGGCCCCCACAATACATATTTTTCAGTTGACATACAGCATTTATGCTTTGTGGTGTAGGCCTTCATTTCTTAGTTTGTGGACACGGGTGGCGCTGTGGTCTAAACCACAGAGCCTCTTGGGCATGGCGGTTTGAATCTCCATGACGGGGTGAGCTCCCATTGCTTGGTCCCAGCTCTTGCCAACCTAGCATGCAAGTGCACGCAAGTGCAAGTAGATAAATAGGTACCGTTGTGGTCAGAAGATAAAGGGCGTTTCCATGCACTCTGGCATTGATCATGGTCCTCCATGCACTAGAAGCTATTTAGTCATGCTGGCCACATGACCCGGAAAGCTATCTGCGGACAAACACCACCTCCCTCGGTCTGAAAGCGAGATGAGCACCACAACCCTATAGTCGTCTTTGACTGGACTTAACCGTCCAGGTGTCCTTTACCTTACCTTTTTTTAAAAAAAACCTTATTAGTTTGCCAAGTCGAGTGTTCTAAAGCTAGAAAGCATTAGAACCCCTTATTGCACACTCCCATGAACCTTGGCAGAAGTATTAACCAGGTGTGCAGTTAACTATTTGCCTTGGGCTATTTGTGTGGAAAAGGTGCCTTGGTAAGCTTTTTTTCTGAAGCACCTACTATATTCTGTCAAGCAGAATGAACTCTGTGAGCTCCCCAAACTCTGTCTCAGCAACGTTCGGCTCAATACATTTTTATTTATTATTTAGAAGACTAACAGAAGTAGTGTAAAATGCAATCGGTCTCAGCAGACCTAAGGAAAGGGGCCTCACTGTTTCTCTCACTTTATCCAGGCCAACTCCACTTGGCTTCTAGCAAATATGTGTGTGGCCTCAGTGACCATTAGAGAGGTGCACTCTAATATAGAAGCTTAGCCCAGGGAGCCATTTTTAATTAATAACAAGGCCTACTATTGGTACACTTTTGGGATGTAATGATCTTCAGGAGGAATTGGTAGTAGAGACTTTCAAACTTTACAGTCTTCCTTACTGCCCTAGGTGGGTGTTGAAATTCCTTTAGCCTGGATTCGTGCAAGGACAGAAGTACAGTGGTACCTCGGGTTACAGACCCTTCAGGTTACAGACTCCGCTAACCCATAAATATTACCTCAGGTTAAGAACTTTGCTTCAGGATGAGAACAGAAATCGTGCGGTGGCGGCGGCGTGGCGGCAGCAGGAGGCCCCATTAGCTAAAGTGGTCTTCAGGTTAAGAACAGTTTCAGGTTAAGAAGGAATTAAGTACTTAACCTGAGGTACCACTGCAACTGAGTCTTGTATATTTTCATAGTCAGGGATTGTTTTAAAAATATGTTTTGGGATCAAAAGCAGCAATATTGTATCAAGCGCTTCAGTGTCTGAAGCACAAAAGTGTTATTTTTTATTAAAAAAGCACGGTTCAATCCAAACAATTGTCTTTATAACCCCAGACTAAACATAGACTGTGTGTGTGTGTGTGTGTGTGTGTGTGTTTGCAATAAATATTAGCTTTAGACCTTTGTTAATCCACCTTTTCACTCTAGGTCATGTTAATAATCTGAATTTATAAATTCTTCAAAGCATACCATTAAAAATACATTATTAATAACACAAAGACTGTTATTGTACTACCTTGTTGAATACCATCATTTGCTTTCTTTGCTTGCACATTTTCGTTTTTGGTTGGTTTTTTTTTGCCTCTGGTGTAGTATTGATGTAACTATTTCTACAGCAGGCATTTTTTGATGCTCCATAAAACCTCAGCTTGCTAATTGAATGTGTGAATGCTGCTGCATGTTTTGTTTATTTTTAAAACCTGTAAAGCTATGATATCTGAGTCAAATCTGGGCTGAAATTCTGCCCTCTGAACTCCAGCATAGGAAATGTGTGTAGGGGATTAAATATAACTTTTCTGGAAATTTGGAAGTTGTTGAAGTCATGGCCCTGATATGTGTGGGTGAGGGAATTCTCCAACCTGAAACCATGGAGAGCCAGGTGAGTTCACTCACCTTTACTTTGGTTTTACTTTGGTATAAGGCAGAAGAACTGTCATGGTGGACCTGCATCAGCACATCTGCCCCACCTGCAACCAAACATGTCTCTCCCATATCCATCTCTATAGCCACAGCAGGTGCTGTAACTCACCAACATTTTTGCTTCTCCCCCGAAGGCGGAGAACTCTTGCGTTGTCTCCCGAGACAGACGGATTCCAACCAAACTTTAGTATGTAGAATGGTCCTATATTTTGAAGGAGGGAAACACACCAATATACAGTGCTGGACATGGGAGTTACAAGCAAATGTGGTGTAAGCTAACTAAGCATATCTTTTTGCAGATTGATACCTGGGGAGTGGAAAATGGAAAGCACCATTATGGTAGTAAGCAAAGGAAAGCTATGGCTTAAAACAAAAGTGCATGTGTTTCTAGAGAGAACATGGAAATTAATGTGCCTTTTATTCAATTTAGATAATGTTGCTCATTCAGGAACAGGAAATATTTCATAAGATTTTTCAATGTGAGTCTGGGACACTTTTCCTTGATTTTCTTACTTTCCATCTCTTCATCTTCCTAGTGTAGGGTTTTCTTAATGTATGGGAACATTTGACCATACAACACCCAGTTTGAATTCTGAAGTGATTTTGTCTTTGAACCTCCTCTGTGCTTCTCTTGAGTGTGCGGATTGGCTCTGAACAACAACTTTAAACCCCTCTGTCTTCAGGCCCCAAGTGAATGTACAACAATAACAGTCTTCCTATTCTCCAAACGAAGTCTTATGTGAGACTTTAACATTGCAGAGTTCAGTTGACTTTTGGTGATCCAAGAGATTAAATGATGCTGTATGTTTGCCAGGAGAACCAGCTGCTGCAGTTTCTCCATCAAATAAAAGCTTGTGAACAAACAGGGTTTAGGGAAGGAATTCAGTGGGTGGGGCACAAGATTAACTCATACTTAAGCGTCTCTCCCCATCATCAAGAGAAATTATGGAAGAAGGTGATAAAACTGAACTATCTTTATTGGGCAGAACATTGTGGATTTTTAGTCTGGTAAATATGGAGGTATTTGGTGGTTGACTGGTTGTTAAAATTTAATGTAGGTCACGCTACCTCCACTCAATACCTCTAAGAGCATAACTCTCTTCTCCAGAGTTTTAATTACAGTGGTGGCTTCCATAAGGGGATCTAGTTTATGGCATAGCATTCAGACAGCTCATCCTTGCTCCTAGGAGTCATTTATATGGGCTCCAGGTATATCTGTCAAACCACAAATGGCAATGAAAGAATGAAGAATGTTAATTTAACTGAAGCTCCTTTTGCTGTTAATGGTAAGTACCACCAGCTGCACATCATAAACATTGCTGTTTATCTGCCTCGGCTCTGTATTATTCACTGAGGCCTACCGTGATTGATAGAGGTGGAATTGGAATGATGGGCTGAGCGTAACAACTTTCTCAGTAGTGCTACTTCAGATTGTGTTTTTTATTGTAGGAGACAAGCTCAGAAATTTTAATTACTTTTCAAACTAGCAAGTGCTGATTGTGTCAAATGCTGATAATTGGTTTATGACATAGAGGTGTGCTATAAATTAAGCTGAGGCCAGCACAGATAATTTGCGTGTTACCTAGCTGGGGAGGGATGCAGAGTGGGGGGAGTTCTATTGAAATGACAACTGACTGTTAGGGGACCTTCACTTTTGTGTGTCAAAAGTGTCCATTACCTACAAGGTACACAGCTGCCTAAGCAAGATATTCTATAGGAAGTGGACAGTCTTGGAACAATAATGATGTGCAAAGCCGCTTTATGATTGCACAAGTTACTGAATAATGTAGAACTCTGTGAAGCAGTTCTCTCCAGTATATTAAACATTAATGTTAACTTGGAAAAATAAAACGATAGACTTCTGTTCATCCATCAGAGATTAGATGCATTAAATTTATATCTATTTTTATTGCATAATATCCTCTTCCATTGTCAAGTGATGAGTCATGCAGTTTATTATAGGACACTTGTGATCCGGAGACCCACCAGAGCATTTTTAGGTACACAGAATTAAATAAATAGATAATATATATATATATCCAAGTCTAAGTAAAAGTCTGGTTCAAAATTTGATCTCAGGGATGGACTTTCTCTTGGCACCACTTTCTCCTGAGAAAATATGAAGAACAGGCTTGGATTCGCACAGACTTTGTGCTGCAACTCACTGGACCCAATAAAAAGCCACATAGGATGGTCAGGTGACACCTTGATGGTGTGGGATGTTGCCCAGAGAGCTAAAGCTGGAGGCACGTATTGGTGGAGACTTCTCTCCCCAGCTTGCACAATTGGAACTGCCTTCTGCTTGTCCTATATCACACATATTGGATCAAAGGCATTGCTTCCACATATAATGAATAAACGAGACTTGTAAAAACATGTTGCAGATGAAGTGCTTTGAGTCTTTTCTTTCACTGGACCAGAAGTTGGGTGGCTAGCTTTGACTTTTGGATCCAGTCCAGTGCAGGAGGCTTAATATTGTCTTGCAGCCTGATTTTGTGCATGTTTCCAGAGAAGTAATTCCCCACTGTGATCAGTCTGTTAGGAAACTGGAAACCATTTCTCCAGCACAAAGACTCCAGTATTGCCTCCATTTTCTAACTGTGAGTCTTTGAGGGAGGAATGCTAACTTAGATTGTTTGTTGATTCTCATTTCCCACTCCACCTCTGCAATGCCCCTCATTTAGCAATTCCTGTGTTACAAATATCAAAATGGAAGCCTCTTCATTTAAGTTTTTATATCCTCAGAGAACCTGCGTGCTTTTCTGGACACCAACAAATCTGAGCTGAGAAATCATAGTGCCTTATCAAGCATTTTTTTTGTCAAGGCCTCTTCCATGCTTTTATATGGTAACTTCCGTTTATTGCTCATATTTCTTTTCCTTTCTTCCTGCGTTTTTATAAACTAACCTTTACTGCCAGCAAAGCTACTATGGTGCAGTCGTTTGAGCATATCTATCAGATTTCTGCCCCTAAAATAAAAGAGCTATGTTGCAAAAAAGAGACCTAGCTCTTTAAACCCCCTGCTCCTATATGAGATGCAATTATGAACTTGAGATGGGCTGCATGGATTGAGCAAACAAACAAAACTCTTAACAACTCCATTAACACTGTGTTCATTTTCATCAGGCATGGATTCCACCTAATGTACCACTAACCATTATTTTCTCACCTAGTTTGCTCAGCACCGACAGATAATAGATGAACCCATTACAAATATATTTGACACTGCATCCATGAAGATGTGAAAATTGGAGTCTCTCATCGTGATTTAAAATGTGTGCTCACTCACTCAAATGAGGTGGAAGAGGCTTCGGTGGAAATAAAGCAAGCCAAATTGCTAGAAAGACTGCCTCAGTGTCATTCAGGTTAATGTACCTGCATTGTGTCTTTATAGAGTCCATCCAAGAGTAGCATGGGATGAATCTCTGCTTCATCAAGAGTTCTCAGGATCATGCTTTTTCCCTTGGTGAGAAACACTTAATCAATGAAGATGATGATTTTAATTCTGTCATTAATTCAAGGTCTGATAGGAATGACCACTAGACACCTTGTCTGTGACCTTGGGAATGGAATCCCAATCTGATCATGACCAAATCTATTAATTTCTCTTTGTGTCACCTGTGTGTATTAGAGCATGTGTGAACCTCACCCTGGGACTTTATATTAATCGAGTTTGTTGTAATTCAGTAGATGTGACCATAAAGAGTTATAATACAGATTGGACTGCAATATTGATAGTGAGTGGTTGCACACTCAGCCATAAACCTGTGGGGATAGTTAGATAGCCTTCATTTTCTTTCTGTTCTAAATTAAGACTGTTGAAATGTGGGAGGGGACTATGCAGAAGTGGACTTTTATATGGAAGGATTGTGAACAATACAGTGGTACCTCTGGTTGCGAACGGGATCTGTTCCAGAGGCCCGTTCACAACATTAGCAGAATGCAACCCGCAGTGGGGCAAGATTCGCTGCTTCTGCACATGCGCGTGACATTATTTTGCGTGTCTGCGCATGCGTCTGCGCATGCGCGAGCGGCGAAGAGTGGCGAAACCCAGAAGTAACCCTTTCCAGTACTTCCGGGTTGCCGCGGGACACAACCTGAAAAAACGTTTCATGAAGCAAACGTAACATGAGGTTTGACTGTACCTCATGTACCTCAATTCTGGTACCGAAAACAAGTTTTTTGCCTCACATTGTATTGTGTTCTTTAATTCCAACTGTATTTCTTTTGCACCCTACTCTGGCTGGTGGACTAGTAAAAAACAAAGTAGATCCAACAAGACTGAAGTCTGCCTTGCCCGCAGTGAAACAGATTATTTGCTCCACTTTGGGTGGATCTCATACATCGTTGCCATCTTATGAACTGTCTCCTAGAGCTGCCCCCTCGTGGGCTTGGGCTGGGTTATCATTTGAACGTAAATCTTGCTATACATCAGGCTACAGGTGGAGATTGATACGACCAAATGCTTCTCCATACAAAAAAATTAAAGCTTCCTGTGTGAAAAGAACTTATTTGTATGTAAAAAAATATAATCAGGTATGTTTCCCTGAATCTGTGACCTGAAGTAGTACAGCCCAGAAACAGATTTGCCACCTCAAAACGGTGCAGAAATAACGGGGAAGAATTTGGAAATCATTTTATAATTTCCATATGCCAAACCTCAGGAATTTATTTCCGTTTCTTTGTTTTTCCTAGCCAGTTGGCAACTGTATTCATTCACAGTGTGCAGAGATTGGGGGGGGGGGGATCCTACTTCGCATATAAAACAAAAAAGTGTAAGACTGCAAGCTCCTGTTTAATAAACATACATTGTGCTTTTTAAAGGGGGCGTTTCTGGGTTTGCATCTGTGATTCCCCCATTGCTAATGTTTAAACATCTTGCTATTGAAGCTGTTCAGTCTCTCTGTCTCTCTCTCTTAAATCTGACCCCCCCAAAAAAAACACACCCCCACACAATAAGATTTTAGGACTCTTGGAAATATATCGTTTGCAGTAATGTCAGAAAGTGTTGGCAGCAATCTTGAAAGCTCTGTGTGCCTGAAAACAACCAAAGTTCTGAGTGTCTAATTTTCCATCCAAATATGTCACACAGACTGGTGTTTTTAAGCTTTACATCTATCACAACATCAATTTTCACCCAGTGTTTGTTGGAAAGTTTTGAAGGAAAAATAAAAGCTGCTAATTTACCCCCTGTAATTTCCCGGCAGTCATCAAAGGAATGCATCTGACCACGTGCCCTTTGGACACCTGCCTTTTCTGGCTGGTTTAAAGCTAGTTGGAACAGGCTGACCAAGTTGGTACAGGTGTATGTGAACGAATCATTGCATGATTGGGGGTGGTGGTGCCCATTGCTCTTAAGAAGCGGGGGTGGTGTTTGCTCTTCAAAAAGCCTCACCTAGACCAAGTGCTGTGTAATAGCTACCAGGCAATTGCCAGCATCACTTTCGACCATAGCCGTCAAGCGTCCCTTATTTGGCAGGAGAGTCCCTTATCCCAGCGCCATGTCCCGCTGCTGTCCCTTATTGCTGAGGCTTCGTTTGGCTGCTGGCTGGGCTTTCTGCCTTTGGCTCGGAGGGGCTCAGAAGTTGAACATACCTGCGCCCGGAAAATCCCTTATTTTGGCTGCTGATCCCTTATTTTCAAATCTGTAAGTTGACAGCGTTGCTTTCAACAGTGGGGAAGGCAGTGGATAAGGTGGTTGCTGAACAACTGTAGAGCATTCCCGGTTGACCCTGATTAGCTGGGTCCACTTCATCTGGGTTGAGGGCTGGTTTGGGGACTGAATCAGCCTTGATCACCCTGAGCTTTATCAAGAGAGAGATGGGGCAGTGTGACCCTGTTACTCAGGCTAGGTGTCCCAGTGGCTTTTGCTACTATTGACCATGGTACTTTCCTGGGCTGACTATTCCGCATGGGTATTGAGGACTCTGACTGTATTACCGAGGTTCCAGTCCTACCTGTGCCATCATGTTCAGGGAGTAGCATGTGGGGGATGCTCATTGGCCACCTGGCTATGGGATTCCACGGGGCACTATTCTGTCTCCAGTGTTATCTAACATCTATATGAAGCTGTTGGGCGTGGTCATTATGAGTCTTGGAGCACAGTGTCATCCATATGCTGGTGACACATATTTCTATATCGCCGTAACATCTGAATCAGAAATGGCTATGTATGCCCTGGACTAGCGCCTGAGTGCAATGGTGGACTGGATGAGACCCAGTAGTTTAAATCCTAAGAAGATGGAAGCACCGTGGGTAGGTGGTTCCCATGTCTGAATGATAGGCCAACTGTCTTTTCTGGACAGGGTTGCACGCTTTCTAAAGGAGCATGTATGTAGCTTGGAGGTGCTCTTGGATGCTTCTTGGTTGTTAGAAACACAAGAGTGACCTCTGTGGCTAGGAATGCCTTTTTTGCAGCTTCGCCTGGTGCACCAGATATAGCCATGTTTGGAATGGGACAGCCTGGCCACTGTAGTCCCATGTATTCGTAAGCTCAAGACTGAATTACTGCAATGCACTCAGTTTGAGCTTCCCTTGGGCCTGATTTGGAAGGCCCAGCAAGTGCAGAACTACTCATGGCGGCAGACAGTCGACAGCTGACAGCATTTGACACCTCTGCGAAAATATCTGCTTCCCATATGTTACTGCTTGAGGTTCAAGGTTCTTGTGTTAATATACAGGTCCAGGATACCTGAGCCCTTACATCCAAGCTTGATCACTGAGATCCTCTGTAGCAGCACTGTTAGTTGTATTCAGTGTTACAGAAGCCCAGCTGATTTCAAGTCGAGTATTTAATATTGCCGGTCCCACGATGTGGAATATTCTTCCAGCAGAGATTTAGCAGGTATCCTCACTGCAAACTTTCAGGAGTCTTTTGAAGATCTCATTATGCCAACAGACCTGCTTAACAAAGTAAAGCCATTTGCTTAAAATTTTCTGAAGATGAGCCTCTCACTCATTTTGTGTAATTCTGTTTTTTTATGATACCTTACGTTTTATTGTTCCTATGCATATTGTTGTATGCTGCCTTGATATTTTTTTTTTTGCCACTATTTTTTTTAGAAAATAGCATAGATAGTGTGTTATACACACACCTCTAAGATAGGGAAAAAGTAAATCACTGCCATCTACAAATGTGCAGTGGTATTTTATGTAGTATAAGTAATACATCAATTGATAAAATACACCAAAGTAGGAAGAGAAGATTTTCATACTGCTTTGTGCAGCACTGAAATACCTAGAGAAGAATTCGCTTTATCCTTCAGCAATAATACTCATCTAGCTTGAGCCTGTCTCTAGTTGGGCAGAGAAGAGAAATCGAAGGGCAAATGATATTGCAGTGTGATCTTGCTTTATTTTAAATTTCAAACTTGTTAATAAATGCCAAGTTGGCATATACAGAGTTTTTATACATAGATTCTATTAGCAAATTTAGCTCTACAATTTGCAAAAATTTGGCCTAAAATTTAATTAAAAAGATAAGGAACAAAAAGCGCCAAGAAGGGAGGGGGAAAATCTATTTAAGCTTCCCCTTCTGCTCATATTATCTTGCTTAATGGAGAGTTATCTCACATAAATATTAGGATTTACAGTAAAACAAAATAGAGGTTAAATAATTAGATAGGCTTGGTTTTCTTAAGTTTATATTATATGAATATTGGTAAGATGCACATTTAGCAAATAGCACATTTTTTCATACTTTATAAACCTCCTGGCTTTTTTTTAATGTTCCTGGCAACTGTTGCTATTTTATTACACAAGATTATATTTATATAGCATATTTTTTCTATTATTTTTTCCTTACATTTTAGGTGTGGCATATGTGCCACTCCTTCCCATTTCTCTTAAAAGGTAGAATAATCCAACTATAAATGAGTGTTTGATAGCCAACTTTAGTCTCCTAGCCTTTGTGAAATTTGCTATGTGAACTACACAGAAACACCTTATGTGCCCTTGGGGAATATATAATCCATTTTATATAAAAGGATTGGGGTTGGGTCCAAAGAGAACTGTGCATGGAAAGAAAAGAGCTGCTCGCATAAGAATTTGTGTGCTGCTGTAATTATGAACAGTTGCAGTTACCATGCTTCTCTACTTGTACAAAATTTTGATTTTCTTACACACATAATCTCTGCCTGGAATGTCCCTGTGTTGAGCTTAATACATGGGCAGCTAGCTCTTTTGCTTATCTAATTTAGGGGTCCTTTCGGCCTGTTGGGAACCCTAGAAAAAATTTCTATAACAATAACAATTTTTTATTTATACCCCGCCCATCTGGCTGGGTTAAACTGAATTCATAGATGCTGGAAATGGTGGTATTATATATGATCTTGCTGCTGTCCTTCCTTTTCAGTCCCGGTGTTCAGTGTAATGTAGGGAAAGTGCAACCCTGTAGAAAAACAGAAAACCATGCACCTGCCACATTGTTAATAACTTTTATCTCTCAATGTTGAGCTTCTAAGGCTACACAAATATATAATATACAGTTGTACCTTGTTTCGACTGGGATCTGTTCTGGAGCCCCAGCTGCTAGCCGAAACAGACGCAGGTCAAAGTGCCATGTCTGCGCATGTGCGCGGAGCAGTTTACACTTCTGCACATGCACGAGCGGCAAACCTGGAAGTAACCTGTCCCGGTACTTCTGGGTTTGCCATGGACGTTCGCCGGAGTGGACGCTAGACAAGGTGGATGTTCACGGAGGTATTCCTATACACACACACACACACACACACACACACACACACACGTGGTACCTCTGGTTAAGTACTTAATTCGTTCCGGAGGTCCGTTCTTAACCTGAAACTGTTCTTAACCTGAAGACCACTTTAGCTAATGGGCCTACTGCTGCTGCTACGCCGCCACTGCACGATTTCTGTTCTCATCCTGAAGCAAAGTTCTTAACCCGAGGTAATATTTCTGGGTTAGCAGAGTTGGTAACCTGAAGCGTATGTAACCTGAAGCGTATGTAACCCGAGGTACCACTGTATGTATATATATATATATATATATATATATATATATATATATATATTAAAAAAATCATCAACAACAGCTTAATTCTTATCAGAACAAAGTGTTTGTGTCTGGCCATAAGTGGAATAATAATATATTGTAAGCCAACTTGAGCATGGTTTTGACTTTGGAAAGGCCGTGTATAAATAAAATGATTGATTGATCGATTAAGGTTTTCTTTTGTCCGCATATTTTTTGCATAGGAACATTTTCTTTTAGACAGCTTGTTTTCATAAGTGCTGATATTGATTCTACAACCCCCAGTGTTTCCTAGGTATTTATCGGGGGGGTGGGGGCATTTGTTTGTTTGTTTTCATAAAATGTATACACTTGATTGTAAACAACAACAACAACACCTGCAGCGGTTTACAAATAGGTTTTAAGAATCAAGAAAAAATCACAACCATACTTTAAAAGTTAAAACACTGAAACTGATTAAAATTACCTCAACTTTCTTAGCATCTGGGTAGGTTTGTCTAAACGAGAGTGTTTTTACAAGGTGCCAAAAATAGTATAGTTGGAGGCCCCTTCTTGATCTCAATAGGCAGGGAGTTTCAAAGTGAAGATGCTGTCACACTAAACTAGTTCTTACAAATGCAGAATGGTTACTATGTGGTATAATCTTGTTATTGGAGCTAGGCTTTCAGGAATAATTTGATAGAGAAAAATGTTTATTATTGGATGAGTGATAATTAAACAAAAAAAGTCCTTTAAGCGCCCAATGTTGAAGGGGATGCAATATACCTCAGGGACTTTCCTACATCTTTGGTGACACTGTGGCAAGCTGTACTGCTTTTAGTCAGCAGTCTTCGAAGAAATAGGAGTAATTTGTAATATTATGTTAAACACAACTGCTTTGTTAGCCTTGCTAGGAATAATAGCTAAATCAATATAACAATAGCTAAATCTCATTGGGAGATGTTGATATTTTTGCTGGTAACTGCCTGCTTAGAAAGAACTAAATGTTTGCCCTCTGCACCAGGGCTATCAATAGATTCCTGGTATGCTCAGGTGTGGTCTACAGTTTTGGCTGATTGACCTGCCAGGTCAGGATAGCCAGAGGCAAGGTGAGTCCTTTATCCTTTACAAGACCCAACATCCACTCCTCTACCATATGAAAAGCAAGAGTCGATCAAGACAATCTCTTCAGATTCATGGAAACAACTAGAGACCTATTGGATTAGCTTTTAATAGGCATTATAAATCAGTTCTAAGTACAGTGGTACCTCAGGTTAAGTACTTAATTCATTCCGGAGGTCCGTACTTAACCTGAAACTGTTCTTAACCTGAAGCACCACTTTAGCTAATGGGACCTCCTACTGCTGCCACGCCGCCGGAGCCCGATTTCTGTTCTCATCCTGAAGCAAAGTTCTTAACCTGAAGCACTATTTCTGGAACAAAAAAATTTTTTTCCTTCCAGTAGCACCTTAAAGACCAACTAAGTTAGTTCTTGGTATGAGCTTTCGTGTGCATGCACACTTCTTCATACCAAGAACTAACTTAGTTGGTCTTTAAGGTGCTACTGGAAGGAAAAAAATTTTTTTGTTTTGACTATGGCAGACCAACACGGCTACCTATCTGTAACTGGCACTATTTCTGGGTTAGCGGAGTCTGTAACTTGAAGCGTATGTAACCTGAAGCGTATGTAACCTGAGGTACCACTGTAGTGATTCTGACTTTAAGCTGTTGTACCTTTCCCCCCGAGAAATGACAAACTAGCTGAAGATGTTGGTGTTTATTGTATTTCGAATTGCCTTTGCTACGTGTGATTAATGGAAAACAACACAAACTAGAGAGAATGAGCCATGGTTTGTTCATCTGTGAGACAAGCAATGGTTTGATAAACAATTATGGCTTAGCATTACATGGGAATCAGTCCACTGCTTCATTACTCCCAGTACTGGCTTTCCTCACATCATGCATAATTTTAGAAACCTCTCTCATTTCTCCTACTTTCTTACCTTTTCTCTAAACTTAAGAAGCCCCAAATGCAGCGCTAAGCCAAACAGATGCTGATTTGCTGCTTAGCTTAACCACAGTCAATGGCTTGGTATTGCACCTGAGCGCTGCACTGTGGGTGTCAAAACATAGTCTCCTAGCATGCGTCACGGTGAAAAGCGTGGCTTGTTCACTTGTACATATGGATTTTGCTTTTCTTTTCCTACACAGGTCGGAGAAACGTAACTGTGAGATGACCCTCAGTTTCAGCTACTAAACTATCTAGTATCTCATTTACCTTTGCAGGACTCCTTTCTCCCGTCTCTCTAAAATCTTTGTTACACGAGGCTGAAATGTGATGTACTGAAAATACAAAATCAATATGTGGTGTTATATTCACTTTAAAAGAAAAAAAATTATATTGATTCTGAGGTAATGGCAGCAGTTCATTTTGTAGGAATGCATGCCACCTCCTGCCTTAGGATTATTTCCACATTTATTACATCTGAGCTAGAGCACATGGATATAAAACTGTCTTGATGTTCTTTTATAACTGGGTACCAAAATTGTCCGTACTCAAAAATAAAAATAAAAATGGTCGGTATGCAACTCAGGTTTACTGACAGTATACCTAGTGAAATTAATCAGTTTCAGTAGGTTTACTCTGTATAAAAAATTAGGTGAATATCACCCATTGAACTGTGAATTATATGAATATCACCCATTGAACCCATTGAACTTTAGCATGTTTCCTTAAGGGCAAAAGTTTATTATTGTAGTTTCTCCCTTTATTATGCATAGATTCCTTCTCATGCTGTTCTTGAACACTATGTCATATGTGTTTCAATACCACCTTTGGTTTCAGGTAGTATTTTAAGGGTGTTTTTACACCTTTTGAAGGAAACAGCTTGCTATCCTGCTCAAAATCTGCCAGTGGAATCAAAACAGTAAAGACTAAACCTCACTTTTTGTGGACTGAATCATTTCAGGCTGCAGGTGGTAGGGGTGTTTGAATTCTCCCTGCCGCTGTACTAAAATAGTATGATCCAGCAAAAGATTTACCGCTCCATTCTGGCTAAATGCGTGCATGAGCTTTCATCCAGCCCAAAGTTTTGGTAAAAATACTGTCGTTAGCGATATTATAGCATGGCGCCTTGTTGTCAGATTTAGTTCTGTGTTAGTAATGGAGGCAACCAAACAACCTATTTGGCTCTCTGTGTACATATTTTTGTTTCTCTTGTGGGGGGAATCATTGTCCTTCAAATTAAGCGCTGTATATGAAACTTCTGCTAACATGCATTTATTTGTTTATATATTTATTTCAGTTGAATTTCATTTTCAGAAATTTACATTTTCTTCTTTTTCCCTTCCTAGGTGCTTTGGTTTCTTAGACCCCTTGCTTTAAGGAGTTGGAATCTTGTGGTTACTTCTGATTGCAAGAGATTGATTTAAATACAGGTTCTGGGAACTGTAAGGTAAGCTCCCATCCCCCCCTTTTTTAAAAGCAGATTGTCTTCTGTTTTGTCACAAATGTGCCTTTTAAATGGTGCCAACTTCTGAATTTACGGCTGCTTGTCACGTAACTTAGTTCACCGTGCCTGCTAAAGACTGATGCACATGAAGCTGTATCTGGGGTGACTTGCAACGATATACAAAGATGCACACTCTCTTGCTGTAGCTAATCTGCTCGCTAAACTGCTGCACCAATTGGTTTGTTGCGAGGCAACAATGCCTACCTTACTACTTTTATATCAGAGCAGTTTTTTCCATTAGTGTAACCATTTTTGGAGTGGCTCTAAAAGCGCTACTCATTCTGCTGTTAGTGGTGTGGGATTACAATATTGGTATTTAATCTGCTTCTGTAATTGAAAAAAAATATCAAGCCTTTTCTGAGATGTTGTTTTGGTAACCTCTCTTCTGCTCATTGCTTTGCAAACCTAAACATACCAAGTTTGGGGGCTCCCAGTAGTGATGTCAACCCTTCTTCAACTATGCTTTCACAGCAGGCTAGTAATCTTGCAAGAGTTCTGCAGCCTGGGGAGACATATCAGCTTGTTTCAGTTGTAAATCCGCAATCCCCCAATCTTGTGAAATTCACTGAAGTGTATTCCAGTACTTCGTACAAGTACTGCTTTACTGACATACGAGGGGAAGCAAATCCCCTCTTGTCCATGCCTTCGTTAATGGTCATAGTTTGTACTATGTATGAGCCCAGGTTATTTCTTCTTGCCCATTACTGTAAATTGACCTTGCTTTGAAATAGTAGGAAATGCCTGCTTTTGTCCACTTTTGTTCCTGGGGGACGGACGGACCTTATATTCCTTGTAATAATAAAAGAAACTTATTTGGCAGGATGCAAAAAGTGCTTTAAAAAAATCTTTAAGCAGTTTACATAAAAAGATATAATATTCTTTAAAAAAAAATTCTGAAAACAAAGAGACTTAAAATTAACCAGATACAGTGGTACCTCGGGTTAAGTACTTAATTCGTTCTGGAGGTCCGTACTTAATCTGAAACTGTTCTTAACCTGAAGCACCACTTTAGCTAATGGGGCCTCCTGCTGCTGCTGCACCGCTAGAGCACGATTTCTGTTCTCATCCTGAAGCAAAGTTCTTAACCTGAAGCACTATTTCTGGGTTAGCGGAGTCTGTAACCTGAAGCGTATGTAACCTGAAGCGTATGTAACCCGAGGTACCACTGTACAGATAAAAACCAACTGCCAGTGCTTGTACATTTTCTTCTTTTTCCACAATCTTGGTGTGGGCTTCTGAAACATATTCACGCTGCAAAGCATTTATAAATTGCAGCCCAGAAATAGTATAGTTATTCCAATAATATAAAGTAAAGGATAGTTATCTTCTTTTCTTTCCCCTTCCTGAAGCAGACATTAGTTTCCGATGCACTGCTAGAAATCTGAATTCTGTAGACAGGGTAGGAACAGGCGAGTACTGGAACTTAAAGCTGTGATGCAATTGTGTATTACCTCGGGGAAGTTATGTGAGATAGCTAGTAAGCTATCAGTGAAGCAGCAATTGCCCATGTAGTATTAAGAGGCTTGCGTACTGAACAATTGAATCGGTGAGGTTATTAAAAGCATATTTCAGGAAAGTCTCAATAGTGCGTCTCTTTCCTTTTAGCTTAGTAAGCAAAAAAAAAAAAAAAAAACACTTGAAAGAAAAAGGTGTTACAGGGAAGGCTTCTAACTTCTGCAAAGTGTCTGTTTTAACGTTCTCCCTCTTAAGTGGTTCAAAAAGAACATTTATTTGGTTGGGATTCCCATTATCTCTGTCCAGCTTTTCTTTTCTTAAAAAAAATGGTGTATAATATTGTGCAACAAAATGAGATGCTTTTATCAAAATTACCTTGTGGGAATCTAAATTGCTGCTTGAAAATCAAAGGTGAGATACAGTAAGGTTGCTAGGATGCCTTGATTCTGCGCAGTCGAGCATTAGGACTAGAACCAGATCTTGGGAACAGATATTAGAAACATGCCATTATTTGCAAATGTAACATGCTTTCACAAAAGCCAGAAAGAATAATGAGTGGAAAATAAGCTCTCAAGGGTTTCCCCCCTCAAGTTTGGTATGATTTTAGAGTGTGGGGGGGGGTTAAAAAATCCTTAATTTTTTCCCCCTTCCTTACTTTAAAAGCTTTTATGCTAATAAAAGATCCTTTGTTTTTGAGGAAAATAACTTTAAAAAGCTACCTTTCCCATATGTCTTCCAGTCCATCTGTGCTGCTAGCATAACAACCTCATTTTCTCACCTTCTTTCACAGGCATTTTGCCAAATTCTTCCCAAGTTTTATCTAGCACATGCACTAACCCTTAAAAAAAAAAAAAGAGCAGTCTCCCTAAAAGAGTGAACTCTATTTAACCATCAGTGCAATCCAGAAAATGACTGGTGTACTAAATCCCCGTTGAACACCATGAGATTTAAAGAGCTTAACTGTACATTGAAGCCCCACTGATCTCAAAGAGGCTTGAGCACATCTCTCCTTTTTCCTGAATTGTATTAAAGGGGCTAGAAGGAGCCGTGTGGGGTGTCCAACACTTCGACCTTTAGAAAATCGTCATTCCTAGTACTTCTATATCATCGAAGCAACTTACAGTCTACTTAGCTTCACTGTGTTCCTGCAACTGTTCCTCTGAGACTATGAACCAGAAACAATTATTGGGGAGTAAGCCAAAGAGCTTTCCTTTTTCAGCAGGAACTCAGTTATGGCACCTCTTTTTCTTTAAAAAAGAAGAAGAAGAAGAAAAGCACTGGTAAGCCCCATAGACTTTTTGTGAACCTGTCTAGAATCACGCTGCACAATAGCTATCAAACTGGTGCACCAACATCCCCACCAGCCAATCAGAGCTGTTGTAGTGTTTCCCTGGAGCAGGCATCCCCAAACTCAGCCCTCCAAATGTATGGGGACTACAGCTCCCATCATCCCTGACCACTGGTCCTGTTAGCTAGGGATGATGGGAGTTGTAGTCCCAAAACATCTGGAGGGCCGAGTTTGGGGATGCCTGCCCTGGAGGAAGAGGAGAGACAGTGGAGAGCTCCCCCAGCAAGATTTCCTGTCTCCTTCCTCTTTTCAGGAAAGAATGAAGGAAAATGCACACTTAGTACCATTCTGACCATCTCAGTAGAAATATGAATGACCCACATGTAGCCCCATTCCTGCTCCCTTTGAGATCTGATTCAACCAGTAAGTCTATAACAGTTTCCTGTTTTTGTCCAAAATAAGAAATGGTGGCTACTAACCTCTGAACAAGTCAGGATTGTAAACAGCTTGAGAGTTGGCTTTGGATAGTTTCTTGTGCTTCTTGGTTCGGATGAAATGGAAAGGATGGGTAATTAGAGATTCCCATATTGCATTCAGGTTCACGTCAAAGGAAGCAGCCAACAGGTTGTGTGCTCAGGCAAAGGCTCGTTCATCTCTCTGGTTATTACGTTGACACAGTGCTTGTCTAAACTGCTTAGAACGGTGGAGGCAAGGCACACTTCTGCATTCTTTTCACTAGGAAAGGCTAAATACCCTCTGAACAGTTTCCATCCTACTATAGATGTTTACAATCTCTGCTGCTTATGTTTAAACTTGCCTGACTGAGGGAATGATCATGTGCATAGATACGTAAGCCAGGCAGTGTGTGAGCCATTTAGTAAAGGTAAAGGGACCCCTGACCATTAGGTCCAGTCGCGGACGACTTTGGCCGAGAGAGCTGGCTTACAGCTTCCGGGTCATGTGGCCAGCATGACTAAGCCGCTTCTGGCGAACCAGAGCAGCGCAAGGAAACGCCGTTTACCTTCCCGCCGGAGCGGTACCTATTTATCTACTTGCACTTTGACGTGCTTTCAAACTGCTAGGTTGGCAGGAGCAGGGACCGAGCAACGGGAGCTCACCCCATCGCAGGGATTCGAACCGCCGACCTTCTGATCGGCAAGCCCTAGGCTCTGTGGTTTAACCCACAGTGCCACCCGCGTCCCACTGTGAGCCATATATTCAGTGCTTATACCTGCTTGTTTGACTGATGCAAGTATGCCTTCCAACTCTTATGATTCCCCAAAAGAGGAGGAGGTGTCATGTGAACCAAGTCTTAAATGGAGTGCCTGAGTCATCTGTTACGTTTTTATGGGAGAAGCTTCGGCTCAGTCTGCTGTGACTCGGAGACTATCCTTGGCTGGATCAATGTTGTGTGAACTAGCCCATAGATTATTTCATTTCCTTTATTTGAGCTGTCAAGCAACTGTTGTACACATTTGACAGGCTTTTTGAAGCTACTTCAAAAAAGACAGATCATCCTTTCATAGAAATACTCTGCAGTATCTCATCTAGTGTGCAGCCTGAAACGCCTGGTGAAAAATGATTTCAATTAAAGCTAATATATTTTAAGAAAACATTATTGATCAGTGTGTGCTTTTTACTGGAACACTGCCCCCTCCTTCTCCCCCCAACTGAAACTAAAGAGATTATCTCATGTCACTAGAAAATAAATTGTAATGTCAAAAAGAACATTGCTTTAAAGGTCAGAGTGCCCATGTGCTCTCTTTCCCAACAATGTTGAGATTTTCCCCAAACTATCAAAATAACTGTTACTACAAACAAAACAAATTGAGATTCTAAAAGTTAATAATAAAACATGAATTACTTTGAGGTAGCAGTGAGAACTATGCCTTCAGCTAGAAGGGATCAGAAATGAGATTTACTCTGTTCGTATTACTAAACAGTCTATTATTCCCATGAGCTATTTCAGAAACTTTTGGTCTTGTTTTGGGATTAGAAATAACTTATACATATTCAGCACCACACACCAGACACTTTTCTTACTGAGCTATTAATGGAATTTTTGTGGGAACAGTACTCTGTGACTTTCTGTACTCTTATATGTAAACACTGCATTGTGTGTTATGAAAACCTTCAAAGGAAAGCAAACATTTTTTTTCCACGGAAAGCAATTTTTATGAATATATGAAACTGCCTTATAGTCAGACTTGGTGAGGCAGTACTATCTCCCTTCAAGGCCTTGAGTTGAGATTCATTTCAGCCCTTTTACCTGAGCTTAAAAACATAAAGCAAGGATGTGTGAATTTGAGTGTGGAATTATTTGCATACCAAACATATATGCTGTACCACTGATTTTTAAATTACCAATTTTTCTGTGTATAAGACTAGGTTTCCCCCCTAAAAAATAATGTCCAAAATTTGGGGGCACCTTATACACAGATAGATCTCTCCCCTCCCATTTTCTTAAATTGGAGTCCCACAAAATAGGGGGCGTCTTATACATGGGGGCATATTATAGACAGAAAAATACGGTATATCCATATCCTGTTCTTGCATGAGGCTTTCCAGGGGTTGCCTATTGAGGAAACTGATCAGGTCTGCACCACCCAACTCTTAATTTCAGTAGTGTGGTAACACCAGGTCCTCCAAGGCCATTACTCAGCCCTAATGACTGCATGTTCCTTAGAACATGCAATGAAGATGTGCTTGCTTTTAGATGTAGCTCTTGACAGACAGACACCACGCACTTAGTGTTTTACATTACAGTGGTACCTCAGATTACATGCACTTCGGGTTACATACCCTTCAGGTTACAGACTCTGCTAACCCAGAAATAGTGCTTCAGGTTAAGAACTTTGCTTCAGGGTGAGAACAGAAATTGGGCTCCAGCGGCACGGCAGCAGCAGGAGGCCCCATTAGCGAAAGTGGTGCTTCAGGTTAAGAACAGTTTCAGGTTAAGAATAGACCTCCGGAACGAATTAAGTACTTAACCCGAGGTACCACTGTAGTTCACACTCCCAGACAAGGACAGACCCACAAAAAGCACATCGCAGTAGTCAAGCCTTGAGGTTACTAAGGCGTAAACCAATGTGGTTAGGCTGTTGCCAGTGGTTGAAGCCAGTGTGCCCTCTGGAAGTGGTAAAAAGCATTCCTGGCTTGGCCCTCTAGCATAGCTGTCAAGCGTCCCTTATTTGGCGGGACAGTCCCTTATCCCAGCGCCATGTCCCGCTGCTGTCCCTTATTGATGAGGCTTTGTTTGGCTGCTGGCTGGGCTTTCTGCCTTTGGCTCGGAGGGGCTCAGAAGCCGAACATACCTGTGCCTGGAAAATCCCTTATTTTGGCTGCTGATCCCTTATTTTTAAATCTGTAAGTTGACAGCTATGCCCTCTAGTGACAAAGATCTTTCAAAGAAACTCTGAGTGAATACATGCACCTTCAGAGGGAGGACCACTGTGACTCTGGAGTACCATCTCTTTAAATATACAGGCCATATCCAAGCAAGTCATACTTTGAGTGGACCCATTGAAATTAATAGACTTGATTGGTGTTCAGTGGGCCTAGTCTGAATATGACTTAGGATTGTATCCAGCTAAGTCTTTAGCTACTCCCTATCAACTCTCATCATTTGCCCCTTAATTTCTGCCATTTTGTAGTGCAGGCAGACCCTTTGGTCTAGCCTTTTTGAAATGTTGGTTTACATGGTTGCCTTTTGACAGCTTGTGCCATCCATCCCTTTGAATGCAAAATTCACACACATCCACCCACTTGGTGGTATAAGCATGAATGTACAATGTAAAAATCAGAATATTTTCTTCTGCAAAAACAGTTGCAATTTGCCAGCGGGAGATTTCTGTTGATGGGTCCATTTGGCCATAGCTTTTTGAGGTTGGGAACAGTTCTGACACATGATGATGCACCTCAAAAGCTTCCCTACAAACACAGCTGTTCCAGTATTTCCTGTCAACCTCCTTTGACCAGCAGTTCTTTGTAGGAGGGTTTAAAATGCTGCTTGAATCAGCTAAATCAGACTTGCACTATGAATGAACTTTGTTGCAAAGATAGACGTGACTGCGGAGACATGAATTATTGAAAGGTAAATTGTTTTTAGTCACTGTTTCTGTGTTCATGTAGTGTTTGAAGAGAGGAAGAGTTGAAGGCTACTGAGAGGACAGATTGTGTTCATAATGAATCTTGAATGGTTTTGCCTACCTTTGCTTTGAATTCAGAAATCTACCTTACCTTCCTTTGAGTGAAATTTCAACTTTTAGATGAAAAAATATATAGTGTGTTCTTAAGCTTTAGCAGCTACTTAAGAGACCTTGTTTTAAAAAAGGGAGGCATTGGCTGTTAAAGTCTGTGATGAACACCATTAAGTGCTGTGTACAGCTTCTTAAATCCTTTATACACAAATATTTTAATCTTTCTTAAGCCCTTTAGCACCTTCCTACACACACAGTCTCTTTATAATGGAAGAGGCAGATTTCCCTCCCCGTTTTTGGCAGCATTATTTATGTAGGAGGATCTTAGCGAGATTATAATCTTCCACTTCCCTAGTCATAAGCCTACTCAGAACTTCTTTTTACATTCCTACCAAGAGAAAATCTTCAAGAGCTAAATTTGAATATTGGAATTGCCTCTAATATCCAAAAATAAATGGTTGATTGGCTGTATATTTAATTTATCACTGTAGAACTGGCAAAGTGCATGTAGTTCGTGATGTTTATGTTTATAGCATTCTAAGATAAGACCTGTCTAGTTCTAATGCAGAATCAACATTTGAAGGAGCTAAAATGAAGGGTTTATGCTGCTGTAAAACTGTTGTCATCTTCATGGTTTTGGCTCTGTTTTGAGAGTAGTTGTGCAAGGTTCTAGGTTTTCAGTAGACTTAGAAGCCCACTATATATTCTTCTTGCTGTCTGTGGCAGAATAATTTAACACTGAATGGAAGAGTTGTCATCAGTTAAATGAGGCAAGAGTTAGTTGCTTTTTATGTAGAACCAAATGTACACCAAATCTGCTGCTGTGAGCGAATATTCTGTTATATTTCTGCCTCTGTTTCCATCAAATTACTTCCTTTTGCTAGCATCATGTGGCAGATCAGCTAGGTGCCTCCTTGATTTATCTGTTTCAGAAATAAATAGGAGTAACTCTGATGTATGTGTTTTCTTATGGCTGCCATCCAAATAAGGAGCTTGTAAAAGAATAATTTCATCTGAGCATTTTTGAGCTCTTTAAAAATTGGAGTCGGTAGTTCTTTAAAGGAGAAAAACTTGCTATATAGTTTTGCATGTGAGTTGCATTCTTTTTAATTCTTCATCTTCCTCATTTAGCAATTCATGCTAGTCTGCCCACCATCTTCTTTCTTCTTCCTGCACCCTCAAATCAAGTGCTGAAAATATAGAAGAAAATAATATAGTTTACCACACAATGTCCTTCATTGGCACCTTTTACCCACACTGCTATACTTGGGCTTGTAAAGGGTGCATTGTGGACTATGATTTTAGTGCAAAACTGCTTACAAAGTGGGGATTCTGGTCTGCAATCAGGGTAGTACTGCTTCAGAGTAGTCCCAGCAAGTGTGAAAACTTGAATAACATATTGGGGGGGCAGGTAAGCCCCATCCCACATAATTAATCTCAAGATGTGGCACACACACACCATTTGAATGGCAATGCCCATCAACTTTGAGGGGGGCGGCAGGCTCAAATATTTTATTCAGGGGAGTAGAAGGTATCTTAGCCCCTAGGAGTTGACTCCTGTAAATCCCAGTCTTACTTGGATGGCTGTCTCCATAGGGTGGTACCTGGAAGAGGATGCTCAGATTCTTGGATCCTCCAATGTGGGGTCAGTTTTATCCTCCATGCAGCTGAACGTCTACATAAAGCTGCTGAGTGGTGATCATTCAGGGATTTGGAGTGTGTTGTTATCAATATGCCGAGGACATGGAACTCAATTCCTCCTGTACTTCAGGAGGTGTGGCATAAGATCTATTAGACCAGTGTTAGGCTTCCATAATGAGAGCCAATAAACTGAAGCTCAATACAGATTAGACTGGGGCACTGTTTCTGTTTAGTTCAACCTCTTCTGAATGGAGTTGCAATCCCTCTAAAGGAGCAGGTGCACGGTTTGGGGGTATGTCTGACTGTATGTCTGCCTGTGGAGGCACAAGTGAACTTAGTGGTTGCAGAACGCCTCCTATCAGCTACAACCCTGCCTGGACAGGGAATGCCTAGTTTTTGTTGTCTACACTCTGGTAAACTCTAGGTTATATGGATATACAATTAGAAAAAAGACTATGGAACTTGGTTCCAATATACGATTATGGTGGTGAGACTTTTATATGCACAAAGATGGAAAGACTCATCATTCCCAACTATGGAGGATTGGTTGTTAAAATTAATGGACTTAGCTGAGAGGGTGAAATTGACATGTTTAATCAGAGGAAAGTCATTGCTAACATTTACTGAAGATTGGAAACCTCTCATAGACTTTTTGTGTGAAAAAGAAAATGAACTAATGACATTTGGGTTTGAGGACTGAAGATAATGTTGGTTTATAGAAAGTGGTTTTATTGGGTGTTATATTAAGAGTGGCTGAGTTGGATAATGTTTATATATCGAGGACAGGCAAAGAATCAGAAGTTCTTTATTTTCTTAACTTCTATGTTTTTTTCTCTTTCTCTTTCTTCCCTTCTCCCCTTTATCCCTTCTCTCTCTGTCCTTTTCTATTTCTCTATTTTTTATTTTTCTCTGTTTTTATTTAGATTAACATTCTAATTTCGATACAAAGATAATAATATTTGAATCCATTTTTCCTATAATAAAATATATATTTTTAACAAAATTAATCCGCATCCCTTCATCAAATTGCAATCTTGGAGCAGTTTCCAGTAAAATGATTGAAACAGAATATAGTAGTACATTGAAACCCTAATAAGGTCAAGTTAAACAATGTAAAACAATACCAAACACTTGATAAGAGCAGTTAATTATATGCAAATCTGTGTTCTCATCTGTGTGTTTTTAGCGATATGTTTCCTCCTTTTTTTGGCCATGTGCAAGCAGCTGCCTTGTTTGAAGTGTCCTTAAAAACAACATTTGTTAGTATTTCTTTAGCACTAAAAACCAGGCATGCTCCTTGGGGTCAGGGAACCATCAGGTTCTGTCAGATGATTCCAGAAGCTGATTTCTTACAGAGTGTTATACAGAACAGCATCTGGACATCATAAATTTCAGCCCTAGTTTTAGGCGGAATTCTTAATCTGTTCCACATCAATGCTCCAAGGCCTCATGTTTGCATTGTGTCTTGAAGCTCTGGTTCAGATCCCAAATCTGTACTTAACATCTCATGGGGCAAATCTCTGTCTCGGTTCCAGTTCCCCATCTCTAGCACAGAAATAACTTGTGCCCAGTCTCATAGGAAATCTTGCCTGCTTTTGAGCCTTGGGTAACAGGCTATAAATGTAAATTGATTTACCTACATTTAACACTGTGCTTGGCAACAAGCTGGGTAGCCTCTAGAGTAGTCAGAAGGAGAACAGTGGTACATCATGTTTTTCAGTAGTACTGAATAGTGACTCATGTTGTTGAGAGCCATCTAACATAAGGCAAATCTTCCAGTCAGTAGCTGGTATAAATAACTTGTGACAAAATAAGTCTAAAAAGCTCGCTTCCAAAATTCTCCTTTTTCAACCCAAACATTGTGTGGAAAGCTCTATGCTCCATCTGCTTTAAAAAGTCTTTCCCCCACTGCTTAATCATTCATATAAAAAGTTTGGGATAGCCAATCTTGTAAACTTGTTTTTAATTAAGAAAATAATTGCCTGAATGATTTTTGAAGGCTTAATAGCAATTGCCAATAACGTTGCTTTTAAGCTTTATTTAGTTGGAAATGAGATGTGTAACATCTTTATATAACATCTCAGGACTCCTATAGCTTGGTAACAAGGGAACTAAGAACGATATACTAAAATGCAGAGGTTGCTGATTAAATCAGTAATCTGGTCTGTTCTCTTTTAAGTGTTGAATTCTGTTATTTTGGCCAAATACTTGTATCTGCCAGATATCATGTAACAATTAGCCATGATAACCAAAGCGTTCTGGACCCTATTGTTCTAGGACCAGTCAGACTGCTGTCTTTTGGATCCTATTCAACTCAGTACATAACAGTTTAAAAGCATTAAGATCTGTTGGTCTACTCGTTCGCAATTTGAATATGGTTACTTTTAAATAACTGCAACAGCACAAAGTCTTTGGCTTTATAATGAGACATGTAGGCAGTAAATTCAAGGTTTGGGAGGAGTGCTACCACAATTTACCAGATGCAGAAATCCAACCATCGGCCTCCCCCCCCCCCCCGCCTCCTTCAATTCAAAACTGGTTTCCACAGTTGTCAGAAATTGAGGAAAAGACGAGATCTCCTCCTTCCATCTTGGTGAACTGTGATACCCAAGTGGGAGGTGTGGGTTTGTTGTCTCCTGGTGAAAGACAAACATTTCCAAGGAAGCTCTGCTTTTTGCACAGCAGGTGGCTGCCTCTTTTAGCTGAAAAGGTTTACTGAACGCTAATGTAAGGAAGGGATGGGGTGTTCTCCCCACAGGGGATGAGCACACAAAAGAATTCTGTGGTACTCAGTTGAAAGTTAAATGGTTATTGTACTATAATAGTTACTTAATGTGGGAGGTAGGAAATGTGCTGTTAGCTTCTGCGTGTACATACACACACAGCAACCATCAGTTAAAACTTTAATTGCCCAGTGACCTTTTTCTAATACCGGGGCTAACCAGGCTCCTAGACATTAATCCAGGTAACCAGGATTTGTGTTTAACTACACTCATTTTTTTGGCATTTTGACATCTGTTTGGGCTTCAGCTTGATGATTTTAGAGTAATGAATTCTTGGTACAGGATGCTAATTCAAATCTTAAGTGGTGTGTGTGTGTGTGTGTGTGTGTGTGTAACTGTCAGCCAGACTCTCTTAATCTTTTCTCCCATGCTCACTACAAGTCAATAACCCTAACAGATCAAACACCATTAACTGTAAAGCTGGAAGTTCATTCCAATCCTTCTAGCAGTGTAAAACCTGCATTAATCACTGTGATTGTGTCAACTGTATGATAGTGCCACACTTTCGTATCAAAACACGACAGCAGCTTTTACTTGAGAGCATCGGAGAGATGCAGAACTGAACTGAAGCAGCAGAGATGTCCCAACAGTTGCCACACCCCTCTTGCAAAGCTTTTAAAGACATGGTGGGGCAAGCTCACTCACAGAACTTTCTCATGTGCAAGCTTGTGTTCTGTCTGGTCTAGAGATGGGAAGGCCTGGAAAGAACCCGGAAAAATGGGGGGCAGGTTTTTCCCCCCATCTTTCTCCAAAGCCATTTTTTTCCAGAAAAAAGAGAGAAAAAAATAGTTTGATATAGTTTGAATATTCCACACACTCCCCCCCCCATTTTTCCAAGAAAAAAAACGGCTTTGGGGGGGAAACGGAAAAAAACCTGAGTCCCCCCCCCCATTTTTTCAAGGTCCCCCCCCCCCCGGCCTTCCCATCTCTAGTCTGGTCTCATCTACAGAGGAAGCACCTGGTTCTCAGTGACAACGCTGTGTCCTGCCCCTTTAACTTTAGCTCTGCTGCCACCTCCTCCTACTCAGCTGGTCAAAGTACTTCCCCCTCCACAATGAGGCTCTGCTCCCTGCAGGAGAAGTAGAAGGGAGAGTTGCAGATCTGCTTTCTCCCCTCCAACTTGTAGAGTTGCAAGGGGGAGAACCTGCATCCTTAGGTGCCAGCATTCACTTCTCCCCTCTGCCTTTTCTCCTTACTCCTCCTCTGGCTGGGGCTGCCAAACCGTGCCAGGTCCCAATGACAGGTAGTTTTAATATTTTATTATACTTTATTTGTCACATGTATATAGCTGGATGGTCTGTTAATCTCAGGGGTGTGGATTCCAGCCCCACGTTGGGCAGAAGATTTCTGCATTGCAGGGCGTTGGACTAGATCACCCTTGGGGTCCCTTCTGACTCTACAGATCTATGATTCTATGATCTTCAAGCCAGCAATCTTTTGTCATGAACTGGCAGGACAACATGGAGGAGGAAGAGGGGTGTAGCCGGGACTGGGACAGAGAAGTTGGTGTAGGAAGTACTTGTGGGGAGACGATGGATGATGAGGGGAAGGGGTTCAGTGCACAGGACCCAGAGCAGCAGGACCCATTACCAGAGCCATGTTCTGTCTCCACGAACATGGCGGCTCTGAGGCATAGGGAGCAACAGGCTGGGCACTCTAGGAGGCTGAAGCAGGCTACTAATGCTGAACTCACTAGTAGTTGACCAGGTGGGGCTCAGTAGCTCTGGGAGAAGGTGTGTGATTCTTCAGCTGGAGTAGGCTTAGAGCAGGTGAGGGTCACATGCCTCATCAAGCCCAGGTGCTGCAATCAGCATGAAAAGTATAAAAGGACAACAGAGCTGTACTGCCCATGTTGATGGGCCTCAGCATGGCAGTTGCAGTATTTCTGTAGGACTATACTTCACTTTGGACATGTGGATTGACCCTGGACTGAGGACTTGACATACTGACTTTGCTGCCAGGTAGGCCAGGGGTTCAGGACATCTTTCCTTCAGGGAGCTCTTCGTCCCCTTTTATCCTCACAGCAACCTTGTGAGGCAGGTTGGACTGAAAGACTATGATTTGTCCAGCGTCACTTCCTAACCTCTGCCACAGACTGGCATGATCTGCAGCAGGTCTGCTTGTCTCCCTCCTAAAACCATACCTGAAACCAAGGAGACTGGTTTTTAGGGTGTGGGGATGGGGAATCTTTGTTCTTGTAGTTTTAGATGGGGAACCTTTTTAGTATAGCTATGTGAAAGGAGGCTTGGGTTATGGATGATCATAGGCAATCGTATTTATTGCTTTTTACGTGCAAGTCACCTAAAGGCTTTGCATGGGTAATGTACAAATTCAGGAAACGACGACAAGAACAATTATATCTTTCATTTTATGGTGAAAAACAAAACTCCCTTGTCCTTATCCCCACCCCACCCTCAATTTATTGAGTTTCTAGCCATGCACAGTTGGGTGGTTTGTTTAGGCTCAGTTTAGTATATTAAAAATGGAGTCTTCATGCAGCCCTGATAGAGGAAGATTTGTTGACTTTACTGAGACTTGCTCTGGTAAAGCACTTTGACAAATCGGGCTGTGAGAAAGCCAATACAGTTGTCTGCATGCCAGGAGTTGTTTGGGTTTGACAGGCTTAGAGGAGGCAAATCTCATTTGATTCTGCAAAAGCCATGCAAGTGTGCCCGTTCTGGTGTGTATACTGTTGCAGTGACAAAGGAAGTTGCGCAGTCTGGATCAAGGATGGCCAGGAGCTATTCTGTATTCCTAGGGGTTACTCTGGGCTCCAGGCAGCCTTCCAGGGATCAGACTGTATTTTACTGCACAAACCAACCTCATAAGTTCAAGTCCCGTAACGAAGGTAACAAACGACTTGCCATTCTACAGCACATGCATTCAGACATTCCCTATAAAGATATACTTGTACATACTAAATGTATGGACATTTTCTTTCTTTCCAAGTTAAACTAAGAATGATTTTTTCAAGCCAGTAGAATTTGGTATATCCACTGAATATCACAGTAAGATTGGTTTGGGGTTGAATCTGGCTGGCTAAGTCACAGATAGTGGCAGCCTTGATGATGTAATCAATGATTCAGTTATTTGACAGCATCCCAACTCAATTCTTCTTTTTATATGCTGTTGATATGAGCATGTAACAATCTGCAGGTTTTGTTGGAATTGATCAATTTTACTACAAATTAATAAAATATCCTCTTTTTAAAGATCTAGCTAGCACGCAAGAAGTTATCCCTGTACTTGATTAGTGGAAGGTGTGACTTTACCAAAACAGTGATTTTGTTTACATGGGCACTTTGTGTAGTTATTACACATGATTAGCTGTGCAAATAACTTTGTCATTACATTGCAGGAACAATATAATGCTTCTTTGAACTTCCAGATTGGGCCAAATAAGTGTTCTACATTTGGTAGCATTTTGAAAATAAACATTTCTAATTTTGACTTCCTGGGCACCAGGGGGGCTTTAATGGGGTTTTTTTTTGGTAGGGTGAGGCTCCCCCACCATTGAGTAGAACATTTAAAACCATCATAGCAACAAGAGGTCGTAAGAACTTTTTTCTTAAAATTCTGTAAGACAAACTGAGATGTTCCCCCACATTATTAGAATTACCTGTACTTAAAAATGAAAACTAAAACTGTAATGCTTAAGGGATTTATGACAAAATCCATATATATATATGGTTCATGAGCATTCACCCAAACTACTCCCAGTCATTGTAGATATTATATATCTTGCAGAGGCAGTATAAATACCTCTGCTAGTGCTGGGAGACACTTGATCCTGATCACTGAAGTCTTTACTGGTATGCTGTCAACAGCAATTCAAATCAAGGCAAAGGAGAGTGACAGCTGAGACCCCTACAGAAGAAATGTAGAGAAATGTGCTTGGTAACTACCTAAGGCAGGTTTGTTCAATGTCTTGATTATCTATCTGGAGCTTGACTGTGTTTTGGTAGTTTTCAGAGAGGCTAGGTGTACGCTATGCAAGCTTTGCTTATTTTAACTGAGGGGTAAATGTGTTACGGTTTGTCATTATTCAGTGCTGTCAATATACATAGGCATTTACAAATTATAAAAGGAAAAGGAAAATAGGAAGGGAATAATAACACTATAGGGTTGCATGCATGCTAGTGGTCTTTGTTGTGGTTTCATTTTTGTATTATTTTACGGTAAGCAGCTTCGAGCATTTTTAACGAAAAGCAGTTCAGGAACATATATATTATTAATCTCTCTCTCTATAGAGTGTTCCTATATTAAAACATTTCCCCTCAATTAGTCTAAAACATTTATTTATGCATAACTGTTCAAGACTGTCCCTGTTTTTGCGGGAGCATCTTTTTATAGATTAATACTTTTCTGTTAAAAAAACCCGACTTAAGGACAAACAGAGGATTGGATTCAAATGTTGCACAAGGAGAAGGCTACGTGCACAAATATATTTTCTGCCTCCTGAAAAGCAACTCTAGGGTTAAGAGGGCTTTACATTGATGATGGGGCTTCATTGGGTGGGTGGTACTCTAAATTGACCAGAAGTATCTTGAGAGGCTTTGCAAAGGGGGGAGATGAAGTGGGGAAGATCTTTGCATGAGCGGCCTTTTATTTTCCTAACCTTTGGGGTCCAATTCATTAAGTATGCGAAGTCTTGAGGAGAGGAAAGGTATGGAAAAATGCTGCCCTCTGGGATGAGAACACATGATGTCTTCAGAACTACGTAAAGCCAGTCAGGTATTTAGTTTACACATTCAGATAAAGAAAATGGAAGTATTGCCTATGATTCTGTGAAGGGAAAATAGGATACGGCCTTCGTAGCTATGTCCCTGCTATTATGAAACGAGAAGGTATCTTGGACTGGGCTTATTTTGTTCTCTGTGAATTGCATAGCAAGGAAAACGGGGCTCAATCAGGGGGAGATTTTTGTCAAGTCATTTTAATTTTTGAAAACTTTTCATGCTTTAAAGAGGCAAAGCATGCGCTCTTACAAATAGGGTGCTGACAGACAAGTACATAAAACAAGCTGGTTGTGTTTTGAAAAGAAGAATAAGTTTGCCAGGAAATTTGCTGTCTTGAGTTCAGCCTTTGGGCTTTTGTGTCTAAAAGCAACAGCAAGCCTGTGTGTTATGTATTCTCTTGCATTTTGTGCTCTCTCCTACGCTGCTTGGACTCCAGCAGCCACAAGATCAGGCTTCATAGCTAGATGCCTGCAGCGGAAAGCTTGCACACCTGTTGGGCTGCCTGTGCAACTCCAGCAGGGAGCCTTGCTATTCTGAATTTAAGCACCTTCAGCTTTGGGAAGGGAGGATGAAATGAGATCTGATCTAGAGGAACTGTAGAGAGGATGATCCTGGTTCTAATTTTACATCTTCGGAAGGGTTGTTTATTTGCTGCTGTCACTAGAATGGAGGTGGAGGAGGGGGGTGGGAATTAGATGGCAGTCATACATTTCATATTGGAGGAGTTGTGTTTTAAGATCTTGATGATGTTCAAGAGATTCGCTAGCAGATACTTCATATGTTAAGAATAGATTAAACTCATGGGAGCAGTGTGTGTGTGTGTGTGTGTGTGTGTGTGTGTCTGTCTGTCTGTCTGCGTGTGGTGTTATAGCCTTGTGAGACTTATTAGCAATTGCATCTACCTGAGACTTGAGATCTACCAGGCTGCTTCCAGCTGATTAAAATTATCTGTGAAGAAAATAGTCTGGACATCTTCCCCACTAAATTTTCATGAAGCCATTGTTTGATGAGCCTGGTTTGTTTCATATAATCAAAATGGGAACAAACCCAGTACTAAGCCAAAAGTGCAGATGGTATGCATTTGGGGAGGGGGTGTGGTTCATGGAAAAGGGCTTCAAGTTAGCAGATGTCAAATATCTGCAATGATTCTCGCCTTTAGAATGGCACCGATGGAGAACATAAACGCAGCATGCACTTTTTATAAAGACTGAAGAAAAGAACTTACTTGTCAAGCATCCTCCCAACTCCACCCCCGCTGTAACTAAATGGGAAAATCTCTTCCTTTTGAAGTCCTACAACTGAGTATCATGTTGATAATTGATTGATGTAAAAGAAATTGGCTCTTTCATATCCTTCATCTTTTAGCCCAAGCTTTGAGCTCTGTCTTTGTAACATGCATGTTGTACTGATGAAGCTGTTTCTGTCTCCAGCTTTGTTCCATCTGGCAAAAAAATCAGTTTTTACAATATGTGCTTTGGGGGGAAAAAAAGAAAAACAGAAATCAATACCCCATTTGATAGAGACTGAGAATATAATGTGGGCTAATGCCAAAGGATATGTGGCAAGTGAGGCCTAAATTTGCTTTAATTTAGTCCCCCCTTCTTTTGCCTTGGTAACTCAACCAACTGATTAATTTTGTCCTATTGCTTGGAAGCACATCTTGGTTTTAATAGGAGGGGATGGGTTTTTGGAAGGTATTTTTGAAGACTGATGGGCATCAAAGGCTCAGGCTAGCAAAATGCTGTGAGAAATCACTTTTAATCATTTTAAATTTTTAGAGGGGAAACATAAAAATCTTTCTGCAATCATGGTGACATGGCTGACTCAGTTGATCTAGAATCGGAGGTAGTGATTACACTTGTGTGGTAGTTGATTCTGTAGCATGTAAAAGTGCAGCCTCATACTTGTCCCAGTGTATTTCATGCTTTTAATAACACCATTGTCATAACCTTTGCCTGCAAGAAAATATCCATAAGACTGTGTATTAGAGGTTATGTTTGTAGGGCAAGGGCGTAATGTGCCAGTTTTTATAAAGGGCGCATACATGTGGCTATAAAATGTTTTTCTCACTCAGGCCATGAGATGAGGGACCTGCCTCTGAAGACAGTTCAGAAATTTCAGCTGGTGCAGAATGTGGCAGTCAGGCTGCTCACTGGGGCAAGACAATTTGAGCATATTATACCGATCTTGGCCCAACTTCACTGGTTGCCAGTTTCCAGGCCCAATGCAAAGCGCTGGTTTTGACCTATACAGTGGTACCTTGGGTTAAGAACTGAATTCGTTCTGGAGGTCCGTTCTTAACCTGAAACTGTTCTTAACCTGAAGCACCACTTTAGCTAATGGGGCCTCCCGCTGCTGCTGCACCACCGGAGCACAATTTCTGTTCTCATCCTGAAGCAAAGTTCTTAACCCGAGGTACTATTTCTGGGTTAGCGGAGTCTGTAACCTGAAGCGTATGTAACCCGAAGTACCACTGTAAAGCCTTAAACAGATCAGGACTACAGTACTTCATGGAAACCCTCTTCCCATATGAACAGACCTGTGACCATCACCTGAGGCCCTTCTTTGTGTACCCCCTCCTCCACAAGAGGTCTGTAGGGAAGCAACATGGAAATGGGCCCTTCTGTGGTAGCTCCCTATTTGTGGAATGCTCTCTCCGGGGAGTCTTCATTACATATCTTTTGGAGCCACCAGGCGAAAACGTTATACTATAACCAGGCCTTCGGCTGATTAAGCATTTTGTGGCCTTGTGTGGGAAGGAGGTTATTGGATTGTTTTGTTTTGTATTTTGTTATCTTTTTTGTGTGTGTTTTTTTGGGTGAACCACCTTATGATCTTTGGTTGAATGGTGACATACAAATCAAATAAACAAATAAATTGTTTGCTCTTCATTTGTTACTATGAGATAAAAATAGGAATTTCTGCAGGTGCGTTCCCTCCATAGCTGTTGCCATATGAATGCATTTATTACAATATCTGAAGCAGAGTACAAAACATCTGAATGGGGTGACCTTCTGAATGAGGCCATTTCCATAGTGCTCTTGTTCTGTTCCTGTGGCCAACAGAATATACTTGATCGTCAGAAGAAATAGCTTAGGCTATGTACACATCAGCAGCTTAAAATACAGCAAGGTTATTCCTACCTCCTGTGTTTCAAGTCACATTTGGAAGATGCCTTGAGTGAAAACACGTCAAACAGCAGTATTTCTCAAGGCACCACAAGATAGATATGGATTGTAACTAGCATCGTGTGTGCACAGCTTTAAGCACCAGCAATGGGAGTGCACTGGAGCCAGAATAAACGGTAATGTGTACACAGCTTTAAAGAACCGTAAAAAAAAAAGTGTTCCCCCTGTGATAACTTATTCTTGATGAGCCATCTAAGATATCTGACCTTGGAGCTATGAGAAGCATGAGTGCTGGTCCATCTTAGTAGGCCTCTTTGTTTAGGTCATTTTCTTGCTGCTGTTCAGCCAATGACTATCATCTATATACAGTGGTACCTCAGGTTAAGTACTTAATTCGTTCCGGAGGTCCGTTCTTAACCTGAAACTATTCTTAACCTGAAGCACCACTTTAGCTAATGGGGCCTCCCGCTGCTGCCACACCACCGGAGCACGATTTCTGTTCTCATCCTGAAGCAAAGTTCTTAATCTGAGGTAGTATTTCTGGGTTAGCGGAGTCTGTAACCTGAAGTGTATGTAACCCGAGGTACCACTGTATATCCAAAACCTTGCTCAGGAAAGGGAAATTGGTAACTGGCCAGTAGTTAGTTAGGTTTTCTGAATCCAGGGAAAAATATTTATTTATTTATTTATTTATTTATTTATTTATTCCCCAGCCACTCTGAGTGGCTTCCAACACAATAGTAAAATAAAGTAATGCATCAAACATTAAAAGTTTCCCTAAACAGTGGGTGGTTTTGCCACTGCCTCCTTCAAACAGGCAGGGACTACCCTCTCTCGTAAAGAGGCATTGATCACCTCCTTGGTCCAGCCAGCTGTTCCCTCCCTGCTGGTTTTTATCAGCCAAGAGGGGCAAGGGTCTAGAGCACAAGTGGTTGCCCTGACCAATCCGAGCACCTTGTGCACATCTTCCTAAAGCAGCTTGCACAGGATTAAAAACAAGACAGTATGACAGTAATATTGCACAACAGTAAAACAATCGCACGGCAAGGCAGATAAAATTCCAGCCTTTAAATTTCAATAAATGCTTACAAAACCAAGACCTGGGCAAATGAAGTCTTCATGTGGAACCAGGAAAAGAAAGGATAGCACCAGCCAGGCTTTGCACAACTGGGAAGGCAAGTGTTCCAAACGGCAGACCTAGAGGAGGACACATAGTAGTGGTTGGGTGCAAGTATACCGAAGAAGGATGCCAGAAATGCCGGAATGATCAGTTCTAGTCATAGCTGTCAACCGTCCCTTATTTGGCGGGAAAGTCCGTTATCCCAGCGCTGTGTCCCGCTGCTGTCCCTTATTGATGATGTCCCTTAAATTTCCTGGGTTTCAAAGGAAGCAGCTCCTCTCCCTCCCTCCCTGCCGGCCAGGGAGGAGGGAGGCTCCAACTGTGTTGCTTGGCTGCGTTGCTCACCCAATAAGGAGTCTAAGAACGACTGGGGGGTGGAGCTTGCATGCCTTGTGCCGATCAAATTGGCAGCGTTGCCTGGGGACTTGCCTTTGCGGAGAGGTGACGGTGGTTTCCCTTGCTACATCCCCTTTGCCGGGTTGCTGTGCTGTGGGAACCACCGCTTGAGGCTTCTTTTGGCTGTTGGCTGGGCTTTCTGCCTTTGGCTCGGAGGGGCTCAGAAGTTGAACATACCTGTGCTCAGAAAATCCCTTATTTTGGTTGCTGATCCCTTATTTTCGAGGCTGCTAGTCCCTTATTTTCAAATCTGTAAGTTGACAGCTATGGTTCTAGTGCTTTATTAAGAAAGGTATAGACCTCCAGCAAAGCAGTCTGCCAGCTCTCCGTGGGACATGGGATGGACACCATGGCAAGCAGATAGCTTGTCCGCACCCAAGCAAATGTGAATACATTCTTTATACACAAAGCAGCGTACACCACTTAGGACTTCCCATTACTTCACCTGCCCAGTTGAGGGTACAGGTGGCAAATACCCAAGGCGTACAGGTAGTTCCTCTTTCTGGGCTCGGAGCCCAGCACTCCAAGCCCACAGATAAGGATAACATCAAAGCATGCTAATTAGCATATATCAAAGCAAGTGAATATAAACATATATGAGCTCATTGCTACAAGAGGTACCAGTTAATTGTGGGGTTATCTTGACTACCAAGATGGCGTTAGCAAAGGTTCCAGAACAGTTTAACTTTGGTTCAGCACAGTAAATCTTTCCCGTTGCCATCTGCCGGGCTTTTAGTGATGGCAGTGGGATGATATTTACCTCCTCCCACATGACTATACCTTCTGTGTAACCAGGCTGCCAGCCATTTAGTGTCCTGAGGTTGGGTACAGGCTCTGCTGGACACATGCACTCTACTTCCCTCCACTGTGAGAACCTGACAAGTATTACAGTTCTTTTTACTGCACTTTGATGTGAAGAATTCACCTTGGAATAGGTGAAAACTTTACCAAGAAGAGAATGAATAACAAATGTGGTAAAGGTCATCCTTGTTTAGTACCCTATGGTGGTTGAGGTGAAATTAGTGTGAACCAAGGAAGAATTGGCAGTTTCAATATGGCGTAGATGAATTTGTTGCCCATTTGATTGTGTTGTAGCACTTTTAATAACATCACCATTCCAGGCAATCGAATACCTTGAATATGTCTATAGTGACCACAACACCAAGGGGTGGTTTTTATGTGTATCATAAAAAGGTAAAGGTAAAGGTACCCCTGCCTGTACGGGCCAGTCTTGCCAGACTCTAGGGTTGTGCGCTCATCTCACTCTATAGGCCGGGAGCCAGCGCTGTCCGCAGACACTTCCGGGTCATGTGGCCAGCATGACAAGCTGCATCTGGCGAGCCAGCGCAGCACACGGAACGCCGTTTACCTTCCCGCTGGTAAGCGGTCCCTATTTATCTACTTGCACCCTGGGGTGCTTTCGAACTGCTAGGTTGGCAGGCGCTGGGACCGAACGATGGGAGCGCACCCCGCTGCGGGGATTCAAACTGCCGACCATGCGATCGGCAAGTCCTAGGCGCTGAGGTTTTACCCACAGCCTCACCTGCGTCCCCCATGTGTAGCATAATGGATGACATTTAGTGTGGAACTTTCCTCTTTTAACTGTCGTGAGGGGAGTAAATGAGAGAGCTCACAACTTTGTCTTTGAGGCCAAGTAATCTCCCAGTAGGCTTTTACTTTACTTTACTTTACTCTACTATTTTCTTTTCTTTTTTCCCCCTTGAAGTTAAATTCCTGTCCTCACATTGGCCGTGTGGTTCTTTGATTAGAATGTTGTTGGGCTGCTGTTTAAAAGGCCTGCATCTTGCAGCAGTTTCTAGAACATGAAAGGAAAACAGACTACTGGGTACTGCTGTGCATAAAAGGATGAAGAACATTGACTTTGTAATGATTGCTGTTGTACAAAGTTTATTTTTAACCCACTTCCTTCTCCATTGAGAGTTTCATATTCAAGGAGAGATGAGACATGGTGACCACAAGATTACTGGCAAACTGCCATAGTAATTATCTGTAGACAATATCTGTCTGACAGTATAATAATCCTAATAATTCAATTAATCAAAACAATAAACAAGGGATAAATATAGGAACGCTGAAGGCAAAATAAGTGACACATTTGCTCTGATGGAAGCTGAATAGTTGCAGTGTAAGCCAATTCTCATTTGCGTTTTCCCATCTGTCTAAGTCTGAATATCAGTGATATGAGCAGAATCCCCCATTGGGCTTTTTTGGGGCTTTAATCTTTCTAAAGAAACAATTGCTTTTCTATTTCTGCATTTGTAGGTACTCCTTCATCTGTCATTCTTACTAACATACAGGTAACAAAGGACAGAACTGGTCAGTAAGAAACTTTTGGATTTTAAAAATATTTCCTTTTTTATAATCTGTGTATTTGATTTGACAGTTCAAATATAAGCCCCAGTGTTATACATAAAGGCTCTTTCAGTTTGCTTTATTGCTGTTCTAAAGTCAGTTTTCCATAATCGCTGCTGTGTTTGCTTTAGTAAAGGACATAAAGGTCAGATTGTAAAATGATGGACAAGGCCCATAAAAGATATAAAAAGGAAATAATAAAGTTTTGAGCAAGGGTTGATTGTATGACTTTTGTCACAGCAGGCAAATTCACTCTATTTCCCTTACTGCATGGTTTATTCAGGCAATTCTCACAGCATTTAGTATAGAACAACCTGTCTCCTTTTTAGCACATACTTTGATTTTAGAATAAATCATGTTTAGAATAAGCAAACTGGAGCATCTCCTCAAATGAGCAAAATTAAGATAACTGTGAGTTTTTAGACATGGATGTGAATTATTTTGCTGCTTGTGTTGTTCCCAAACTAATGAGAGAAATACGTGGAACTTGAGCTCAGATGTATACTTCTCAAGTAAAAAAAGGAACATGGGGTCACAGCTGAACTTTCAGAGTTGAGCAGTTCAGGAGAGGCAGTGATGAATATCCCATCTGAAATACTTTAAAATACTTTACCATTGATTTCCGAAGCACCAATTTCACCTCCCTAATTAACACTTACCTTAATTTCTAGTATCAAGAATTCTGCTGCTGACAAGAATCAGGAGGCAAATAGCTGAATGAAAACCAACATGGAAAATCATTTTCTGCTCCTAACATTTTGACTTGAGTAGTGGAAATACTTGCCCCCAGATACAGGGCTTAGCCACACTTCCACAATTGCCATTTGTTCCGATCTATTGCTAAATGCACGTTTTCCCTTGGAAAGGAACAGGGCAAGGGGGAAATTGCTCAAACCCATGCTTCCTAGGCACGGTACAATCAGAAGTGGGGACGAGCCCATAGAAAGACTGACTTTGCCCATCAGCTGAAAAGGGAACAGCTTCTTCAGTGGGAAATGTTGAAAGTGTCTTTCCCCTTGCCCTAGAGTCCTTCTATTCAAACAAGCAGAAGGTTGGTTCCAATGAGATGTAGAAAGACAAGTGTGCAGAAGCAAGACTTGTATGAATCGTGTGAGCTGCATGACTTGCACAGGAAAACCATGCAGCCTTCCCTTCAGTGAACTGAAATCTTCATTCTGCAGTTTGCTAAACATAGATGGTGATCTCATTTGTGTTCAGTACTCCCTCTTTACTCTTCTGGTGCAGGTTTATGTGAGCAAACTGGCTCCAGGTAGTGTCATCGGAACAGCCACTGAAGGCCAAATATTGCTAGACAGCTTGGCAAAATTTAGTGTGCACAAACTTGTTTGAGAAATAATCTGAGTAAAGAATTCATTGTAATGGGGGCCTCTAGTATAGATTGCCATTAAAATGTGTAAAACTTCTCATAGATTCATAGAATTGTAGAGTCGGAAGGGGCCCTGAGGATCATCTATTCCAAGGAATCTGTTGAAGCATCCATCCAATCTCTGCTTAAAAACCTCCAATGAAGGAGCGTCTGTGTAAGAAAAACATTGGGGCCTAATTAGATGAGTAGAATGTCTGGCGTCTGGTGGGCAGGGTTTTTGTGTTGTTCTCTGGAATCGGCTGCTCCCTTTGGATGTTCAGTTAGAGAGGCCAACTGTCATTCTTGCCTCCTCATGTTGTTCTTGTTTCTCTCAGATAGTATGTTATTGTATTACAATTTTCTTTATTATTGTTTGACATATACATAAGTTGCTTACTTTGTTGAAAGAAAGGAAACTCTCCTGAAGAATGGTGGAATAGTCTAAACTGGGTGAGTGATTTTTAATCACCCCACTCTCCGCAACAGTCAATTCCACTGCTTTAAGTTAGATTAGTTCCTTTAACCTATATATTTTATTTATATATTTATAATATATATGTAATACAGTCGTTCCCTGGAAGTCGAACAGAATCTGTTCCAGAAGTCTGTTCGACTTCCCAAATGTTCAAAAACCAAATTGAGGCTTCTGATTGGCTGCAGGAGGCTCCTGTAGCCAATCAGAAGCCGTGGAAGCTCTGTCAGACATTCGGGTTCCAAAAGAACGCTAGCAAAGCAGAACAATAACTTCTGGGTTTGCAGCGTTCAGGAGCCAAAACATCCAAGTTCCAGGGCATTCGGGATCCAAGGTATGACTGTGTGTGTGTGTGTGTGTGTGTGTGTAAACATTATTATTATTATTAATTGACAAGGCTTTATTTTCAGCCAGAACTCGCCAAAACTCAGTTCCAGCATCTTTCAGGTGGGCACCATTGCCATTATAAGAGAATAATGGAGGTGTTCATGGTGAGTTCCAGCTCCTCTTTTTCTAGAAAAATAGCACTGATTAATGGTATATATTAATGTAAAGATAAATTTCGGTTGATGCTGTTCTTCAATATTGTATTAGTGTGTGTATTTCTGTGGTTGATACAACCATGGTAGTTGAAACAACAATAAACAACTCTATCTAGTAGAAGGATTACATACCCTAACCATTCCAAGTAGTGGGTAAGGCAAACTATTAATTCCCCCCCCCCAAAAAAAAACCCTGCTGTCTCCTAACTGGTCAGAGTAACGCCCACCCCACTCCCTTTCTTTTACACTTTACTAATGGGGACAGTGCAGATGAGATTACTGCTCAGAAAATCTGGCCAGCTTGCTTGCTCCAAAGACTGACATAAGTGAAAATAATACTCCCCTTCGGTTTGCCACTTGTGCTGACAGTGCCATACTTAGCTGCTGGAAACAGGAAGGACTCCATAAATCTTATTGATGGATCCATTAGCTCTCTTTCATAGTAGCATAGCACTTATACCTCTAGGACACTGCTGCAAATATTGGGGAAATACATGGTCGGAGGGGGGGAGATAATCCCTTGTTTTCCCCCTCAAGTTAGGCTGCTTAGTACTGATTATGAAGAAAAGTGGGAAGGGAAACAGAGGGCTGCATCTACCTCAATATCCTCTCTGTTCCTGAAGCTTTGTTTTCCCTTCAGACAATGCTGGTGATTTAACACTTAAGCACCTAGGTGTGTTTTTTTAAGCACTGTACATTCATTGAAATTTTGCTTGAAGGCTCACCACTGAATAAGTGTCTAAAACTTTCCCCAAGCAAGGACTGATATTTACTGGGCAGAACACTGCTTTTTCCATGAAATAAATGTCATTTTTTAAATGTTAAGTTGCTATAATTTGATAACTGGGCTTGGGTAGTTGGCATAAGGCACAGCGTAGCATTTTCACCTTTCACCTGTTCTTAATTTGTGGCATTAATTTCCATCTTTTTGTGGGCTGATCAATGGGTTACCTTCAAAATTCATGGTGAATTCTTTTGGACAAAAAGCAAAAGTTAAATAGTATTTTGATAGCCATGTTTGATAGCCAAGTTGGAGAGAATTGTAGCCTTTTTAAAAACCCAAGTTTCTTTAAAGCAGCAACCACCCTACTTTCAGAGCCATTGCTTCAAGAGTGTGTTTGTGTATCATATATGTATGTGATTGTGTGTGCATGCAAGACCATGTTTGAAATAAATGGTGCTCCTATAAGTAATAATTTTAACATTTGTGTTGTTGATTCTGTTTATTATTTCCTTTCCACCTTCTTCCAGGACATAGTGTGTGTTCTTTAATCACACAATGTCACTGTTGCCTTAACTGTCCCAGCTCAGGCATGTTCTTTACACATTTTGTCCTATTCCACAGAAAATGAAAGACTTAAAAACAACAGATTTTTAAGGTCTATCATGTTTGATAGGCTGAACGCCACAGTTTATACTATTGATTCCTTACACTATTGATTGATCAGTTTACATTATTAATTCATGGACGTGAAGTCTGATAGCAACAGTCTCTGTGGATCTTGAGTCTAAGAACGAGCCCAGGATTTAAATTGTAATGCGATAAAATACAATGTAAGAAATAAAAGAGGCAATGAAAATACAATTAAAAATCACAATGACTGTTTAATGTAGACGTGCAACAGATCACCCAAATGAAGCTCATGGAAATACAGTTTAGGAACCCCTGCTCTGTATCTTCCTCTGACAAAAAAGGGAATCTAATTCCAGGTCATGACATTAACCCTGGCCATTGGTCATGCTGACCAAGACTGTTGAGCGCTGGAGTTCAACAACCTCTGGAGCATAGCAAGTTTCTCATCACCTCACAAGAAGATTATTATTCTGATGTCTCAAAAGCAAAGGCTCCTGCAATAGGCAATTGTGCTACTTCAATCTTTCCCCCTTAAAACTTAAGACGAATGGCCCTCTTCCTGCCTCATATCATGGCTTCAGCTCAGCTTTAAAAATATATATTAACATTTAAATTGCAAGTTAATGCATATGCAGTACACTCTTTGTGTCTGGTTGACAAAGACACCACAGTTGTGTGTGGTGAATTGTTCTGACAGTCAACTGTCACTAGACTTATAGCCTAGATCTACTTGTATAACTATTATGCCAAAAAGGAATAATCTTACTGGAGAAGTTCCATTTCCAGGAACTATTTGTACATTCTGACTCTACTCCGTATAATAGGATTACATATTTCTTATCGCAACCACAAACTGGATGCATGCCAACTATATGTAGGAATGTGACTTGAGGCAATTTCTTTCTGTCTCTCTCCCTCCTTGCCTCTTCTTCCGTTTCCATCGTATTCCTATTCTTAGTAAAAAAAGAAGGGGGGGGAGAGACCTGCACATGTGACTGTGCATTTAGAACTTATCACTTAAAACGTCAATATGGATTGGTATACACAAGGAAAACCACTCAGCCTGCTGGAAACTTGCATTTTAGATAAAGGATCTGTATTGGGTAAGCCTTACAGGGGAGAGCTATGGATATTTAAATTCTACATTTTAGAAGGAGGAGGAAGGTCTATGCCATTTCATTTATTTTTATTTGAATCTATTTGTTGCTGTTCCCATAAAATATCTCCCAATGACTTCATAATAAAAGCAATAAAAACAATTGCATATAATATACATACACACACAAAGTCACATATAGACAGGGATCCCCCCCCCCAAACTGGAACTAGGAGGATCTCAGTTCGAACACCTCTCAGGTGGGTGCCATTGCCATTATAAGAAAACAAGGGAGGTGTACATGGTGAGTTCTGGCACCTCTTTTTCTAGAAAAATAGCATTGCATATAGATGTAGACTGGGATAAAGATCTCAAGCTAAAATGCTGGGGGGGGGGTGTGCATGCTGGGGGGGGGTATTCAACAGGCACCAAAAAGACAATAGAAATGGTGCCTATTGCATTGGTTCATCTTTACATGACAAAAGTAACACCCTACATTTTAGGCAGATGTGGTGATCTTGGGGCAAATAAACACGGTCTGTTTTATTTACATCTAGAGTAAGCACTGAAGAAGTAGTACAGTGGTACCTTGATGCGAACGGGTTCCGTCCCGGAACGTGTGTGGGTCGCGTTTTGCCGCTTCCGCGCATGCATGTTACGTCATTTTGAACGACTGTGCATGTGCAAGGGGCAAAACCCGGAAGTAATGCGCTCTGGGTCACCGCAGAGCGTAACTTGAAAACGCTCAACCTGAAGCACATTTAACATGAGGTATGACTGTACTGCATTTGTCTTTAGCTCCACAGTAACCACCAAATTTTAGCACTTCTCTTTTCGAATCATAATTTCCACGTGCTGTTCAGTTCTGGTCTGCTGGCTCTCCAAGGGAGTGCATGACAATCTGAAATCAGTAAATGGTACCTAGTGTTCTAACTGTGTTTTGTGTGTTACAGGATTAATGTAGTGACTGAAAGGAACATTTGTTTGAGCACTAATAACCAACACTTTTCGTGTCATTCACCAGACAAAACTATGGTGTAATCTTTGTGTCCTGAGATACTCTAGTCTTACTCCAATTTTTATGCTGGCATTGTAGGTGTGGGTCCATGTGACCAGAAATAAAAGAAATGTAGAGATGGGAGGATCTGCTACTCACAGAGGAGGCTAAAAACCACACTAACACATAGCATCTGTGCAATAATGAGATAAGTGGGTTGGATTCAGTTAAGTTGGCTTGCTAGCAGAGGCCATTGCAAGGGTTTTTGCTAGCACCATGGGGCTTCCCTGCATGTCTCCGAAATTTGCTCTGAAGAGCTAGGAGAAACCACAGAGCAATGCACAGGGCAAGAAACAATAATCATTCCACCTGTCAATAAGAAATGTTTGGTGTTGAAGTCCTCCCAGTGGCTTTGAATTCAACTATGAATCTGTTTCTTTACAAGTTATGCAATGTTTATTTTTTGCAGATTTACTGTAGGTGGAGTAGCTGAATTTACACTTATACCTCAGCTGCAAACAAATTAAGCACAAAAATAAGGAATCCGCTGTATAAAAACATACACAAATAGAAAAAAAAACGGGTTCAGGCCAGCATACAAAGACACAGTATATGGCAAGCAAAGTACAACAAAGTATTTGTCACAATGTACCTGCTGTTACAAAGCATGTACGTCAGTGTCACTGTGCTTTTTCTGGAGATAGTTTTCCACCAGAGGGGCACTTGTCACAGCATTCCTAATGTGAGATCTGTGTTCTTCAGTCGTAGCGCAGTCAAACCTCATTTTTCAAACGTCTTGGCTGCCGAACATTTCGAAAGCCGAAAACCAGGAAGTGAATGCTTCCGTTTTTGAATGCGCCTCGGAAGTTTTCATTTTTTCCATTAAACTTGCTGACAGCCCTTTGATCCTTGGTTTTCGAACGTTTCGGAAGTGGAACGGACTTCCGGAACAGATTAGAACATTTGCCCACATGCAGTAAATTGTAATTTATATCCAGAAAAAGCACAGTGATGCTGACATACAATTTTTCACCATTTGGCGACTGAAGTCTGACCCATACAACAGAATTAGCACTGAGAATATACTCTTCAGACAAGAAATTAAGTGAATTCATCTTCTCAATACAAGCACCTCATGGGTTGAATACATCTTTTGCTTTGGGCTGTTTCTTGTTATACCTCTTTAATAAACCCTTGGTGCTTTACAGTTTCTACTCATAAATATCCACCATTGGGCTTCCTCTGTGCTCTGCTAGCCAGCATGCAGCAGTTGCTTCAACTTGTACCCGATGTGGGACCTTGTTAACTTCTCAGGATGAGTTAGCCTGCTCATGGTCTGGAAAAGTTTACATTATATTTTATTGTTTGCCTTGGGTTGCTACCATTGTCTTTTGTATCGTCAGCTGAAGAAGGAGCTTCTCTTCAAAACTGGGATCACCGGGCTCTAGTCCTGTTTGCTACAGCTGCTCTGACGCTTCCAATAATTTTCTTGAGTTGGAGAAATGAAAATATATCATTAATTGTAATATTGTACTTATTTTGATGATCCAGGAGTACCACTTGTATGTACTACATGCCTTGTAACAGCAGGCACGTTGTGACAAATACATTTGTTGTACTTGCCATATATGGTGTATTTGTATGCTGGCCAGAACCCTTGTTTTTTCTGTTTGTGTATTTTTTTCTAATTAAGGGCAATATTTTATAAATCAGATTTTAAGGCATAGCAGTGTTGGTGTTATTTAGCCCAAGACAATAGTCTCTACCACACAAGTGTACAAAACAATTGGGAATTCATAATTTTCTCTATCACAGCTCATAGCTTTTAAAGGTTATAAAATTCCACCCCAGTGTTTGTTTTGATTTCTCTTTTTAAGCAGAGTAGAAGGAAGGTGACTGAAGGAATGGTACACATAATCCCTTTTAAAGGCTGAAAAATATCTCAAGAACATGCCAAGACTATTGACCAGAAGCATTATGTCTTTGGTAACTCCCCTTGAAGTATTTATTTAGGAGCACAGAATTTTTACTTTGCTCCTGAGACACAATTACAGAGATTTTTTCCACTGTGTGCTTGGAAAAAAGGATGCCTGCTTAGTTATAAGATCCCGTCTGAAATGCATCAACAAGTTAGCTTACAATGCATCTGACTCACTGTCAGTGTAAGGAGTGACAGTTACTTTATTCAGAAAATATGAAATGGCAAAATTCCAGTATGGCTAACGCCCAAGGTGAAACAGCAGCAGAGGAATGGATATACAAGTTAATTGTCAATTAAGGAAGACTTGTGGAGTAAAGTCTGGATGCTTGTGCTGAAGAACTATTGGTGAATTCTACATGATTGAGTTACGGGCAGTACAGTAATTACATCTTTATAGGAATGGTGGCCCATTGAAGAATGCACCCTAGCATATTCAGAATGAAAGAGGAGGTACTCAAGAAGTCGAAAGAGGAATTCATAGTTTATGGTAGGACATCGACCTAACCATGATCTCACAGGAACAAGGACGGGATGGTACATATCCTTTGCATTAGAGTCACCTTTGTGACTCTCTTACTCTTCTGTCCAGTCTTTTGAATCTTTGTAATTTTTCTCTGAAGGAGCTAATTGTTGTTAGTTGTAATGTGGGCCTCTAGTATAGATTTTCATTAAACATGTGTAAAACCTCTCAAAGAATTTTAGAATAATAGAATTGTAGAGTTGGAAGGGACCTCGGGGGTCATCTAGTCCAACCACTTGCAAAGCAAGAATCTCAACTAGGTCATACGTGACAGGTGGCCATCCAACTTCTGCTTAAAAACCTCCTGGGAAAAAGAATCCAGTGCCTTTTATGGGACTCTGTTCCACTGCTAAACAGCTCTTACTGCCAGAAAGTTTTTTTTTTTTTTTGTATGTTTAGTCAGAATCTCCTTTCTTGTAACTTGAAGCCATTGGTTCAAGTCCTTCCCTCCAGAGCAGGAGAAAACAAGCTTGTTCCCTCTTCCATGTGACAGCCCTTAGGATATTTAAAGATGGCTATCATATCTTCTCTCAGTCTCCCCATTTCCAGGCTAAATATACCCAACTCCCTCAACTGTTCCTCATAAGCTTGGTTTCCAGAACCTTGATCATCTTGGTTGCCCCCCCTGCACACATCCCAGCTAATCAGTATCCTTCTTAAATTGTGGTGCTTAGAACTGGAACCAGAGCTGTCACTCTTGCCTCACAGAACTAAGATTTAGGATTTAGATGTTTGTATAGGCATTCCCTTTTGAGTAGCCTTGCCAACTTTAGGATTTTTGCTTAATTTTTGTTTCCCTCAAACTTTGTCAACAAACCGGTCATAATTTTGTAGCAATTTAACTTTGTGAAATATAATTTTATTGAGTGGCCAGACCTAGACTTTTCAGTTGTCATCTATAGTTCTCAATTAGAGCTGCAATAATGAATTGTTTGAGCAGGGTTATCAATTAAAACATATTTTGATAAACTAAAAGGTTTCTGATTGAGCAGCAGTTTTACACTTAAAAAAATAAATAAATAGAAATACTATGCAAAATAGAAATGCCATCTTAAAGAACCACACAATTTAACTGGAATGGAAATGCTTTTCAGATATACAATCTTTTGGATTTCTTCACTTTATATTATTATGGTTAAGCAAGCACACACACAGTAACTCAAACAAAAACAAAACCCCCAGAACCCAGCTTTATGCAAACAGATATTAAACATAGCAATGTATGTTATGATGAAGTGATACTTAGGTCAGAACTTTTATCCATAGACCCAACATCATCACTAGCTGTAAACTGCCCTTTAATCCAGGGGTGGCCTTCCATCTGATCCAACACCCTTCAGCATGGATGGTGGTCAGGATGGTGGGAGATGCAGTCTACTACATCTGGAGCGCCTCAGGTGTGCCATCTGTGCTTCTGCTGTGTACTTGAGAGTAACCATGTTTTGACACTTCTGCAGATGGCATGTTCAAGCCTACTCCTCCAGCCCAAGAAGTGAACATTAATACTGTCCCAAAAGAGATGCATTAAAAATGTCAGAAGATGCTCGGAAGAAAGAGCTAGCAATTTCATTTTGTGTCTGTGAAACTTTCAGGCTCCGTTCAGTGTCATTATAGATGCCTCGCTACTTAGAAATTCTCACAAATGCTGTACAAAAGGAATGAAATTCTTCGTTGTCTAAAATGACAAGAGACTGTAATGCACAAAAGCAATAAACACAGGTTCTGCTAGCAATCAGATAGTGCTCGCTGTAATAAAATTGCTTAAATCATTGTTTACATTTGAAACATGTTACCACTACTTTCTTAAGGATTTGGTTATTATTTCTCTTTTTTATTTTTTATTTTTTTAGCCGCCTGAGCTAAGTGTTTAACTAGAATAATTTATACAATGTTGGTTGGAAATTGATATCCAGTGCCAATATTCTAAAAAAGGAACATGGAGTGTTTTGTTTCTGGATGAAGTGCCCTGATCTCTGTAGCTTTGAGATTTTCCATGCTATATGCTTTCAGACCTTCTACAGCCTAGTTATTAAACTGTTAGCACCCCAGCAGCCATGCTGTGGTTCTTGCATTCAACAGGTGAGCATTATCAGCAAAGCCTGACTAGCAGAGTGTGGGCATGCAAAACAAATGAATATAATGAGCTGTGGGACCCAGAAGACCAAACAAATAAGCCAAATTGAGAGTTAATTGAAATGTCTTACCCACACACCAGATGCCTATTCCCTCTGTTTTGTATCATACCATTGTAAACCCCTAATCCTGCAAGACAAGTTATGCTCAGGGTAGAACTAGATGTCCCTCATAAGAGTATATCTGGAGTTACACCCTTTAATGGGCCAGTGGGTACATTAGGAATTTTGAAAAAGGGATGTGGGTGCCAGTCACAAAATGGCTATCATGGCAGCCATTTTGTGCTAGGTCACACCTCACATCTAAAGAGCAGGAAAAGAGACAGGACCCAAAAAGATACGGATTGTAGCTCCTGCAGTAGAGCCACAGCTTTTCCTTCTCTAGCACCTATAATAACTTTCCTTATGTCATACTTCAAGTTTCCCCATCTTTACTTGACAGGCAAAAGACCCCCCCCCCAAAAAAAAACCCCTAAAACAATATAGTAGCATGATGTTCAAACACTTAAAAAATTGTTGTTACCAATTGTTACTGGGTAGAGAGGAGGTATCATTCAGTGTTTTCCGATTTTGTTCATTCTTGAGGAAAGGAAATTTGCCTCTCTAAGGGCTGTTCCTTACAGTGTTTTCCTGCCTCTGAGCATGTGTTATTGTCAAGAAAGTAGATGATTGTGGTATAGGAATCAACAATTTTGGGGGCAGAAAACAGTTTGTAAGAGGGGTGAAGTAAGGGAGAGAACTCCTGTGAGCCCAGTCTTAAACTAAGAGTGTCAGGCTATGCTCTAGCGTACTTGCTGAAAACCTGACCTTGCCAGCAATTATTATACTCATTAGTATATTACTGGTATATATTTGTGTAGATCTATACTTAACATTGGTGGTTATTAGCTGGAGTTGTTTTTATAGCAATAATAAGAGAACGAAAACAAGCAAATGAAAGGTTTGGTCTGATAATCTGAATGCACTAGAGCGTGTACACACACACACAAAAACATAACTCACTACAATTTTAACTCAAGTCTTTCTTGGCAGATGAAAGTCTTTGTGTTACAGTATTTGCTGTGAAATTTATCCCTTAATATGTGTGTAGTATGACAGAATTACAGTTACTTGGGGAACTATAACTTTCAATTCCGTGACTTTTTACATTAATTTTTTTTGTACATTCAATTCCCCTTAGCTTACAAATATGAGAATAAAGACAGCAATACACAGGAATAAATACCCATAAATCTTACTAAGTTTCATAGTGGGATTTTGGTAATTTGTACATTTATCCATATCTCGGCTGCATCTTTAGAACCATGTGTCAGATGTACACCCTTCTATTGATATTTGTTGTGTAGGGACTTAATTATAATGGGATATAGTATATTATTCAATTAGATTGAATATTCACTCTGTGTCTTTGGGGAAGCAAGCAAACAACTAGCTAAAAGTGATTGTTTACTGTGAACTGCACTTAGATTACCCATGAACCCCTATAGTAAAAGCTCTTATTCTCTCAGCTGTGGTTCCATTTTGTCTGATTGTCCTAAGTTGTCAAGATGTGCAAGTACAGTGGACCCTCTAGTTATGTACTGATCTGGATACGTAACTTTCGGCATCAACCAAAGCCAGGGCTTTTTTGGCTGTGGTTCCAATCTGGTGGAATGCTGTCACAAGAGACTAGGGCCCTGCGGGATTTGACATCTTTCCGCAGGGCCTGCAAGACAGAGCTATTCCACCAGGCCTTTGGCCAGGGCGCAGCCTGACCCCCTCCTTTGGCAATCCTCACAGAACTCTAGCCCAATGGTTGCCATTAATCTGATCTGAAGTGATTTTATAATGAAATGATTTTAGAATGTTGTATTATTTTAATGTTGTTAGCCGCTCTGAGCCCGGCTTTGGCTGGGGAGGGCGGGATATAAATAAAATTTTTATTATTTTTATTATTATTTTTATTATTATTATTATGAACACGGCAAACCCGGAAGTGTTTCGCTGCATGCACAGAAGTTCTCAGTTGCGCCGCGTCCACGTGCTTGCTCGCAGAAGCAACACCTCTGCCTACGAACTTTTTGGGTTGCGGATGGACCCCTGGAACAAATTTAATTTGTATCCCGAGGGTCCACTGTATTCCTTGTTGATCACAATCTTACTATGCATCAGATTTCTTAGCCATTGAAAGGATGCTTGTGTGGAGATCAGACAATTGCTATTCATCGTTGTTTTATTATAGATCAGATTCTTTTCCCCATCTTGTTGAGATCTGTAATACTGCTCGTTTGTTTTGTAGGTCCGAATCTCATCATGGATTCCAAATCAGTGAAGTCACAGCACTTCCTACTCCTTGAGCATCAAGTAGGATTGAACATCTTGAACAAGTGCATTGGTTGGCATGCATGAAACACACATATCTAGCAATTAGAGTAAATCAGTGGGATCTGCAATGATATGTTGTAGTGTGGACCCTTGCTCAGCCCGCTCGTCCACTCTCCACCCTCCACCCTCCTACAACAGACACTCAGGCATTTGGTTGTCTTGGAGGTTCTATCCCTTAGGCATCTTCTTTTATTTTCTGTAATACTCCCCTAGCCTCTTGATGCTCTCCTTTTGTGTACGGCTGGTACTCTTTTGACTACACAGCATCTGCACACACAGAATGAGTCTGGTCTTCCTTCATAGGATGCCTTCTCATAAGACATGAGCATTTTGACGAGAAATCACATAAGCACTCTGGGTCAGTGGCTCACTGGGCAGCTGATGTCATGTCTTAAACCCCCTCAAGGGGCAAAGTTCAACAGGCTTTCACTTCTAAGAGCATTACCAGCACATAATACTAATACTTCCCAAATGCTCTCTTGACCTGTCGCCACCGCGTTAGCTGATGTAAACAACACCTGGCATAACACCCACAAACCTCTTAGCATAATAATGCTATCAATGTAGGAAGCCCATCTATGGATGTAAAAACGTATTGCTACATGAATCGAGGTTCTAGTGGGTTCTGGAGTGCTAATTTCCACTGACCAGCAGTGAATGGGTATGTGTTGGGGTTGGAATGAAAAACGTAGGTTCAAACGCAGCTCAGCTGCACACTGCTTATGGTGGGAAACAGGGTCAGGCCATGGGGCAAGGTGAGGCCTCTGCCTCAGGCGGCAGAATCCACAGGGACGTCAGAGACAAATGTGGAGATTTAAGCCTCTCTCGTTGCTGATGTAGATTTTCACTCAACCCATCTTCCATGGCAGAGGGCACCAAAATGTATTGGGCCAGCCCCGGTGGGAACATTGAAGTCCCTTCGATTCTGTTCATGGTCTGCAAAATTGGAATAACTTGACTTTTCTTTCAAGGTTTTTCTGGGGGCAAGCAAGATAGATTGTAAATCCCTAGGTACATTTTAGTCGTGCCATTTGCACATTGATACTGGACAGCCATCAGAATCCTTTAGTACCACTGTTCAAAGGACAGTGTCAAATCTGGAAGAATAATACAATGAGCATTCCTAATGATGGGTCACATATGCCATAGGAAGAGTGTGTTTTATCTGAATAGTTTGTGGTGCAGGCAACAGATTTGGTGCACCTGTGGTCTCTACTTGAAACAAGTGAGGAATGTTGTTACCTGTTACACACTTTTCTCAGGGAAAATACAAGCACTTGGTTGTCTGTAGTACTGCAGGGAGAGGAAGCTCTTTTTACCCTTTTAATTTTTGTTTTCCCCTGGAAACATTACCTTTCATCTCATGTTGGCTCCCTATAGCCTGCTTTCTGAATCACCAGAAAGCATAAGTCTCCCTCGCATTTTTATATATAGGCTTTTCTCCCTGCTGCCACTGTGCACTAATATCAGTTGAATGAAATTGGCTAAGATCCTGTTCTCTGGAGCACTGTCATAGAGTGCTTTAGAGATTAAGATTTAAGAGTATCATCCTCGCTAGCTCCCAGAGCGCAACAGTGTGACAAGAAAACACAATAGTGAGAGCCAAAGGTTCTGGCCTGGTACCTTAGCTTTTAGTCCCTAGAGCTTTTCACAGAACATGTTTTCATTATTGTTTTGTCACTTTTTATGGGGCCATTTCCTAAGAGATAGGGGTGGATGGGGAGAAGATGTGTTCATATTTTTGCTTTTTGGGGATGCTGGGTCCTTTTGTTTTGTTTTTTAATTATTCTTAGGAAATACTATACTTAAATTATTTTGAGTGTTAGTTTAATAAAATGTGCCCACCTGCCTGTCTTGACTTTACTGATGTTTTACAGTGATATTTATTCTGTGGGCTATTTGTTTTTCTGCTGCTTATATTTTAGTAAATATACTCATACACAAAATAGATATGGATGGTTTCTAACACAAATGCCATTGCTTGTACCTTTGACCTTCCAAATACACATGCCCAGAAGTAGAGAGAGGGTTGGTCTCCGCACATTTTTTTACTTTATGGTTTGTCCTTTGAGGGCTTATTTGCTAACATGCTTGCTCATGGCCTCAGCATAGATGAAATACAGTGGTACCTCAGGTTAAGTACTTACCGTATTTTTCGCTCTATAAGACGCACCAGACCACAAAACACACCTAGTTTTTGGAGGAGGAAAACAAGAAAAAAAAAATTCTGAATCTCAGAAGCCAGAACAGCATAAGGGATCGCTGCACAGTGAAAGCAGCAATCCCTCTTGCTGTTCTGGCTTCTGTGATAGCTTTGCAGCCTGCATTTGCTCCATATGACGCACATACATTTCCCCTGACTTTTTAGGAGGGAAAAAGTGAGTCTTATAGAGCAAAAAATACGGTAATTCGTTCCGAAGGTCCGTACTTAACCTGAAACTGTTCTTAACCTAAAGACCACTTTAGCTAATGGGGCCTCCTGCTGCTGCCGTGCCGCCAGAGCCCGATTTCTGTTCTCATCCTGAAGCAAAGTTCTTAACCTGAAGCACTATTTCTGGGTTAGCGGAGTCTGTAACCTGAAGCGTATGTAACTTGAAGCGTATGTAACCTGAGGCACACTGTACTGAAAATGTTAAGATTTGTTGCTGGTGTGGTGTGGCAGCTGTGAAACTGTGACGAGTCACAAAGTGTCTCGAGCAAACCTCACCTTTGTTGAGAAATCAATTGGGGGTGTTAGGTCAGCCCTTCTCTCGGCCTCAGTACTACCACCACCCAATGTGCAGTATGGGGATAATAATATAGATCTATATTACACTGGCCTACTTCACACGTAATACTAATGAAAAAATGAAAAAAAAAATGTGGCTGTTTCACTCCTTATCCAGCTCTCCTGCTGCATTACTCAGAGTTAAGCAATGGTTTGGGCTTAATGCTGTGTCCAAACCCAGCATTGTCTATCCCAAGCTGGTAACCTTGACAGACTTGGACTACAGTTTGCCCATAGCACTTCAAGAATAGTCCAGAATGCATTGAAATTAGTAGTAGTAGTGATGTCAGTATTGATAATGCCCAACCAGAAACAAGGACGATGACGGCAGCAACAACAACAACAACGAAGTCTTGAAAGCACAGGGTGTGAAAGTGGATGGGGTAAAAAGAGGCATTGTTGTAGATGTACAGAAGTCTAAGGTTATTAAAATATAGTGCTAAATTGCTACTCCTACCTTGTATCATGAGGGACGCGGGTGGCGCTGTGGGTTAAACCACAGAGCCTAGGATTTGCCGATCAGAAGGTTGGCAGTTCGTATCCCCATGACGGGGTGAGCTCCCGTTGCTCGGTCCCTGCTCCTGCCCACCTAGCAATTCGAAAGCACATCAAAGTGCAAGTAGATAAATAGGTACCACTCCGGCGGGAAGGTAAACGCCGTTTCCGTGTGCTGCTCTAGTTCACCAGAAGCGGCTTAGTCATGCTGGCCACATGACCAGGAAGCTGTTCACCGGCTCCCTTAGCCAATAAAGTGAGATGAGCGCTGCAACCCCAGAGTCATCCGCGACTGGACCTAATGGTCAGGGGTCCCTTTACCTTTACCCTGTATCATAGGAGCCAACTCCTAGGGGCTGTGGGGGCTTCAGCCCTCACCATAAAATATTTGAGGGCGCCGGACCCCCACAAGGTTGATGGGCATTTCCATTCAAATAATGTGTGTGCACTGCACCATGTGATTGATTATGTGGGGCAGGGCTTACCTGGGCCCCCACAATATTTTATTCAAGTTGGCACTCCTGCCCCATTTCCCTTGCTGCCCGGGGCAAGTACCACAACTTTCTGCACCAAACAGTACAGAAGAATTACTCTATTCCCCTTTCAGACCCAAAACAAAATGCCTCATTACCTTCATTAGAGAGCCACATTTTTCACTAGTGAGCCATTTTTTCTCAACTAATGGCAATGTTCAAATATCAAAATGAATGAATGCTATCCTAAAGCTATTGTTCAAAATCGTTGCAATGTTTTTTAAACAGTGTTACTAAGCTGGAAAGATGTGAGTGTGTGAGCAGCCTATCAAAAATAAATTTCCAAAGGGAAAAATTGACAGAAAGATGGAACCCATCAGATATTGGTCCTTATTACCAAGGAACAATGTTTGTTACACAGCTAGGAATATACAGTGGTACCTCATGTTACGTACTGCCCCCTTACAAATGCTGCTGGTTACGCGCTCTGCTAAACCGGAAGTAGATGCCCCTTGTTGCGACCTTTGCCCCGGGATGCAAGCGGAAGTTGCGCTCCGGTGGCATGGCAGCAGCGGGAGGCGCCATTAGCGAAAGCGTGCCTCATATTACAAGCGGTTTCCTGTTACGAATGAACCTCCGGAACGGATTAAGTACGTAACACGAGGTACCACTGTAGAAGCTTAATAGAAAATGGGCAACAAAACTTTGGTTGGTGTTTTAGATTTAATTAAATCTAATTGAATAGGAGGAGACGGAACAAAAAGTTTGAATGAATATGAGAACAATGACCATCTAGGTCAGTGATTGGTCTCCTAATTTATTTGCTGCATCATAAATATTTTCTCTTTCTCAGTTTATATATTATGCAGTATTGTAATTATGTAACATTGGCAAGATGAATCAAAATTACACCTAAACCCAGTTTCATTATTAAACAAGCACTTGGTTTGCAAATCAGTTTTGCAAGATGTATGATGTACGTATTTGAATATTAAAAATATCTAATATAATCTGTCCTTTATTAAAAGGCTGCCTGAAGATGTTTGTATGAGTGGCCTCTGTTAATAACCCTGGGTGTGTGGATTTACTCTTTCTGTTGGGAGGCTTTTAGGATTCTCAATAGAATTATATAACTTATTGATCATCCATTGTTTATTTAAACTGCAATTTAGCATTCTTTTTTCCAAAGCAACGTCTTGTCACACTAGCTTGATACAAGAAGACTAGACTACAAACCATGACACAGGACTGAAAAGCAGACTTGTGAAGCTTAACATGTAACGCTGCATTGTGCAAGACTAGTCTTGAATTAATTGCAAGTATAAATATATCTCTCAGATAATTGTCCTAGCTGACATTGCACATGCCTGGCTCGCACATTAGGCTTACAAATCCATAGTTAGATATCCCCCGAGATCAGGGTAGATTCCACTGAGTTTATAGTAACTATTTGAATAAGGTTACCACTAATCAGTTCTAAATCCTAATGATGGTGTTGTTTTGGCAACTGAAGGAACTTTTATCCTGAGCAGCTTCTAGTCACGGAAAGGCAAGGCAGTTTTGTGTTCTGTGATCTATTTGTGTCTGCCAAACTGGCACTCATATTTTATCATGTCTCAGTTTTCTGAATGGCTTCCAGCAGTGGATGAAATATGCCACCATTTTAAAATTGTTGCAAAAGCACACTTCTCGACTTGGTGAAATCAGTTAGGACAGGCTGCCCCTGCTGGTTATTAAGGGGGGAAATGGGTTTGCAGGACTGGGCTGGGATCCGATACTCTGGAATGCTATATCCGAACATGAACGTAAGATAGGAAACTGCTCTGGCAACTTTTTTTGCCAGGCTTCCTTCAGAAGTAGCTGTTTGCAAAATCTCGAGTAATAAGAGGCTTTTGTAAAGCAAGAATGCAATATGGAAGTAAGTCTCTGGAGTATCTGTTGAGTGGCTCTGCCATGACAGTTGTTCTCTGTATTTTATTGCATGCCCTGCTGAGCAAACTTCCTGGAATTTCCCATCATGTCTGGATATCCTGCAGAGCAAACATCGGTGATTTTATAATTCTGTAATTTCCTTCCTAGCTTACCAAGGAAGTGATTTGACTGTCTTGGAAATGACTGAAAATCTTGTTTTTGTAGAGTTGCATTTTAATTAAAAATTAGGCATAGGGAGCCCTTCAGAGTGCTTGATTTTATTGGCCGGATCTCCCCTGTCCTTGGAAGAATAAGCCAATCAGCTAGGAGGACACTGGTGGGGGCTGGTTTCCATAGGGAGTCGGGACCTTTGTGCTATGAATAAATAGTTGTTCAAAGCTGCTACTATGCTCTTATTTTCCATGTATGAACTCCACAAGTTCATTCCTGCCTCCATGAACCAGCAGCCTATAGACAGAGGCAGAGTGATGGTCAATATGTCAAATAGCGTGCTGTGTTCTTATATCCAATTAAGTTCCCTTCACTGAAGGAAGGTTCTTTGAGCCAGCGGTGCCTTTCATTGATAGAAGAGAGATTGAGGTATGTGATGCCCTCTGCTGATGCTCTCATTCAGACCTAAAGCATGTTTATTCTAGTAAGCTTCATTACCCTATTCATCTGAAACAGGTAGATGTCCCTAAGGCAAGTAATATATGCTTCTATGGGGGCCCTCTGCCAAGTGTTTCAGTGGGGCAAGTGAGCTTTCAGCCTTTTTCACCGGACTTGCTTCTAAAACTTTTCAGCCGTATTGCCGTATTCTAGTCCTTTCTCCTTCCGTATTATATTTGCAGGATTTCTAACCCACCCTTCTCCTTAAGGTCCTAGTACAGGAATGTGTGTGTCATTAAAATAATACATATTAACGAAACTAACATCACGTAATATAAAATTAAACGGCCAATAATATAAAGAGCATCGAAACTATACCAAACTGCGCAGGATAGCAATTTTGGCAGTAGGTCCTCACCCTGTTCCAAAGACTTGTGCAATGAGGTGTCTCTTCACCTGCTGACAAACAGTAAAAAGATTCACCTCGGAGGAGTACCGTACTTTTCCGTGTATAAGACTATTTTTTTTTTACTCTAAAATAATGTTTAAAATGGGGTCTCGTCTTATACACGAATATCTCCCCCCCCCATTTTCTTAAATCAGAGCCCTCCAAAGTAGGGAGCGTCTTATAGACGGAAAAATACGGTATATTCCAAAGGTGGGAAGTTGCTGCAGAGGAGGCCATTAAATGTGCTACTGGCAGGGCCTCCCCTGAAGATCTTAACACACAGGCAGGTCTGTATGGGAGAAGACGTTCCTTTGGAAATTGGGGGCCCAAGTTGTTTTGGGTTCTCAGATGCACCTTGAACTGAGCTGAGGAGTTAACTGGCAACTAGTACAGCTCCTTTAGAACCTGTGTAGCCAGCTGGGAGTGCCTGTTGAGATACTATATGTACTTTCCTTTGTTTGTTTGTTTATTTGTTTTGTAACGTAATAAAATCTTTAATACAAACAAACATCTTAGCCACCACCTTTTGCCCCAGTATTATTATCATTTATTATCGTTTATTGAATTTATATACTGCCCTATACCCAGAGGTCTCAGGGCAGTTCACAGTAGCTGCCTCTGAACCTTGGCAGCCCCACACAGACCATGTTATAGTACAGCCTTTCTCAACCTTGGGTCCCCAGATGTTTTTGGCCTACAACTCCCATGATCCCTAACTCACTGGACCAGTGGTCAGGGATGCTGGGAGTTGTAGGCCAAAAACACCTGCGGACCCAAGGTTGAGAAAGGCTGCTATAGTACTATAATTCTCTGCCTCCCTCCCAGCAGCTTTTACAGCTGATGAACTACCTACCCTACCTTACTCACCCCATCTTCAGTTGTGGCTTATCCTAAGATTCCAGCTGAATAGCAACAGGTCCTTAGGTTGTGGCTGCTGGTGCCTGCCTTTGGTTTGCTGTGTTGTGCTGCACCCTGAAGACAGATGGCAGGGTCATCTTCAACAGTTCCCCCTGTCCCCTACAGCCCTACACGCTTTTATACTGCTATCCATTGCTGCAGCTCTCAAAAGATCACCTCTGTCCTCTGCACTGGATCTAAGAAGCTTCTGTTAGTGGAGCAATGATAATTGGGTACAAACTTTTATTAGCCAACTTGAGTGATTGTTTTGGAATCAGAAAGAGTATGTGCTTTAATGATAACTCCCCCCCCTTTTATCCAGCAAATTTGTATCTTCTTCATTTCACAATAACTGTAAATAGAATAGTAAAAAATTAGATTAAGCATGTGGGGGGCAAACTAAGAGTCATCTTACAGCCCACTTATGCCGCGAGCTTACACATTTCTGCAAATGTGTGATATTAGCTTTATGCAGATCAGATGAGGTGCAAAGTGCAATTAGTTTTGCCTTATATAAGAAGTAGATAATTGAGAGCAGAAACTGATGGCTTCCTTGCAAACATGAGCTGCTGTGTTTGGTTCACATGCACAGTATAAAGAATGTCCACTGTATGAAAATGTAATGGGTTAGAAGTCTGCCTTGGCCTTCTGTGGGAGGCATGACCTTTCTGGAGAACATTTCATTTCAACTCTGCTATTATTTCTTTAAATAAAAAGAGGAGGAAAGTAATGTTTAGGGGGTTGTTGGGCGGGTTTGGGTGTGTGTTCTCAGTTGTTGTGCTTTGCCTCTTTGCCTATAAAAGAAATACTCAGCTATTTTCAAAAGATGGAAATTAGATGGCAAAATTGCTTTCTGTTCTCCTGGAAGACGGAGAAAAATCTAGTAGAACAGATGGGTTTAGGCACACCTGTAATGTTCAAGAATAATTACTGTCCCCAGTCCAAGCTACAATTTTGCTGTAATTTTAGCGTGGCTTTAGTTGTGTAATTTCTGGAGCACAATGCTTTTTTATATACTGGTCTACATTTGCTTAAAAAGAAAACACTGATTTGCACACCACCGTTTCAGTGTGTTGTCACAGTAGGACGGGGACGGGCGGGAAGTGTGATGCCTGAAGAATTTTTAATGTTCAAGTAATTCTCTACGTGAAGTTAGATATCCTGTGGGATTTGCTTGTGTTCTTGTATGTGTGCAAATGAACATCTGTGGAATAACAGCCTAACATCTTCTTACTGACATTAGAAAAGTACCACAATAACATTTTAAAGATTTTTTTTTTTTAGTTATTTCACTCATGCATCTACTACTAGTTCAGAAATTTTTTTGCAATAGCAAAAATCTTGTTTGGACCAAGAAATTAAAACCACAACTCTGTGTGCCATGGGGCTTGAACTGAGGTACAGTGGTACCTCGGGTTACATACGCTTCAGGTTACATACGCTTGAGGTTACAGACTCTGCTAACCCAGAAATAGTACCTCGGGTTAAGAACTTTGCTTCAGGATGAGAACAGAAATCGTGCTCTAGCGGCACGGCAGCAGCAGGAGTCTCCATTAGCTAAAGTGGTGCTTCAGGTTAAGAACAGTTTCAGGTTAAGAACGGACCTCCAGAACGAATTAAGTACTTAACCCGAGGTATCATTGTATGTGTGTGTGTGCTTGTGTCTTTATAATATACATAAAAATTTCGTTAACATTTTGTTAAATCAATAAATATACACTTACACTTTTTGAAAAGATTCATTTGTTGCGAGTTCCTAAAATATTCATGTCTCACTTCCTTCTAATCTATTCCTTTGGTTTATTTCCTTCTCTTCTGCAATGCAATAAACAATAATGCTTTTTATATAATTGACTGCTACATCTCTGCAGCCTGAAGAAGAAACAATGAATATACCTCTCGGTTCCTGATAGATGCAGATAATAGCTTTGAGGGTGCCTTTATGTTTTCTCCGTTTTGTTTTGCTTCTGCTTTAGAAATTTCGCTACCCAGGGCATGGCTAGTACTAGTGTTTTGATTGTTTGTTTTGTTTGTAAAAGTTATATTCCACCATTCAACATAAAATGATCACAGACAGGGTCGCAGCAGATAAAACTACATAAAGACAATTCAGAATCCAGTTTTATATATACAACCCATCAATCTTTGCCTCTCACAAAGCAAGGCAATACTCAAAATGCTAAGCATTTCCTACAACATTTCTTACAGTGTGTTCAGCATTGTTCACATGCATGAGTCTAGGTAACCCTTAGAACAGCCTGGTAAGAGAGTGTGGTGTAGTGGTTAAGAGCGGTAGTCTTGTAATCTGGGGAACCGGGTTCGCGTCTCCGCTCCTCCACAGGCAGCTGCTGGGTGACCTTGGGCCAGTCACACTTCTCTGAAGTCTCTCAGCCCCACTCACCTCACAGAGTGTTTGTTGTGGGGGAGGAAGGGAAAGGAGAATGTTAGCCGCTTTGAGACTCCTTAAAGGGAGTGAAAGGCGGGATATCAAATCCAAACTCTAAGAAGTAGTGGATGGCTACAGGGTGGCATCCAGCTAACTTTGTGCAGCGCAACCATTTCCACTTGCACAACTGAACTCCATCCCACAAGCCTGTGTGTGCCCTGCACCCTCTCCAAATCTACTCTGGAGGGTTGGGGGCAGGGGGGGAACCCAGAACAAATTTAGAGAGTTCTCAGGGAGAGGAGAGGGGGAAGGTTCATTGCACAAGCTAGGCTCTGTCTTGATGTGGTGTTCAAATCAGGGTGCATTTCTCTCTCTCAGGTGGTAACCAAAGTTTGTTCTTGGCTTATTGCTCTCGGCTTGTTTGGTCCTTGTGCCCAGGACTGAGCTGCTGGGCGCCTGAGGGCCCCATCCTGCCTCTGTGTGGTGTAGTGGTTAAGAGTGGTAGACTCGTAATCTGGGGAACAGGGTTCGCGTCTCCACTCCTCCACATGCAGCTGCTGGATGACCTTGGGCTAGTCACACTTCTCTGAAGTCTCTCAGCCCCACTCACCTCACAGAGTGTTTGTTGTGGTGGAGGAAGGGAAAGGAGAATGTTAGCCGCTTTGAGACTCCTTCAGGTAGTGATAAAGCGGGATATCAAATCCAAACTCCTCCTCCTCCTCCTCCTCCTCTTCTTCTTCTTCTTCCCACCTGGCTTGGGGCGGGGCCTGGAGGGTTCCATAAAAGATTTTATGATTTATGTGGAAATTGTTTTCCATTTGGTTGTGTACCTTTTACTGTGCTTTTTTATTGTTTATGACTTTTGTTATGTCGGTAATTATGTAAATCTTGTCATGTTGTCAGCCGCCTTGAGCATTGTTTTCACTATGAAAAGGCGGCATACAAATTAAAAATGACGATGATGAGCCTGGGTTTGAACATTGTGAGGAGTCCAACTCTGGCTTGTTTCTTTCGGTAGCAGTAGGAGTGAAGGGAGGGAACTTTTTTGAAAAGCACGCATCAGCGCATTGGTCATTCACTTTAAACCATACTTCGTTTTAAAATATGGTTTGCTGTGATGAGCAAACGATGCCAGAAAAGCTGAGGGAATCAAATCTCAGTCCTCTATAAATGGAAGATACAATGGTACCTTGGATTAAGTACTTAATTTGTTCCGGAGGTCCGTACTTAACCTGAAACTGTTCCAAACCTGAAGCACCACTTTAGCTAATGGGGCCTCCTGCTGCTGCCGCGCCGCCAGAGCACGATTTCTGTTCTCATCCTCAAGCAAAGTTCTTAACCTGAAGCACTATTTCTGGGTTAGCGGAGTGTGTAACCTGAAGCGTATGTAACCTGAAGTGTATGTAACCCAAGGTACCACTGTATTATAAACATGAAATCTTAATTGTTGGCAGTATCTTCCTGTATACGCATCCTGTTGTTTCCCTTCAATGGTTGGGAGAAAGGAAGCCTTAGATATTTATACCGTACAGTGGTGAATCTGCTGTTTCCAACCCTTGGGTTCTTATTGCTACTTAACAGCTCCCGAGTTTCCTACATCGTTCTGCATTGCATTCATTTTCCTAAATATGTAATCTTAGAATGTAGTTGTGTATAAATGAGTGTCCTGCCTAGTTTATACCCAGAACTAGGGCTGGATGATACTTGGTTTTCAACATCACAATATATCACTAGCTAAACGTCAAGATATAACAGTATATCACAATGTCTACAATAAGGATGGAACTATGTAGAGGCAAACAACAGGGCTGGGTGATACCTAGTTTTCAACTTCGTGACACATCACTTTTGTTGTTGTTTAGTCATTTAGTCGTGTCCGACTCTTCGTGACCCCATGGACCAGAGCACGCCAGGTACTCCTCACTATAAGCCTCTCTCCCCCCCCCCCAAACGCCGACTGTGAAAAGTTAAAAGTGTGGCTTAAATTTGTGACCTTCCAAAAATTGACTTTTACGATATTGCTGCTGAGTGCTTGCGGAATTTTAAGAGAGCAGCTTATATTCTGGCATTCTCTCCCCCCACCCCCCTGAATTTTAATTGTGCGGCTTATATTTGGGCCAATATGGTATATCACTCAGCCCTACCTGGAACCTATATATAGGCATAAAAATTGACTGAACGACTTCCTACATAGTATCTACAGTATATGGGATTTGTATGAACAAAACCAAGATTTGTCATAGTCACCTTCTTATAGTCATTCTATTGTTTCCACAGGTCAAGGAGTTAGGGTTCTCTCTCTATCTCACCTCCCCACTTCCAGGACTCTTAAAACATTTGCATAAGTCTTCCCACCCATTACCCCATTTTGATTTTCCCCAATCTATCCCACTGCAGCAAAATAGCATGCATATATATATAATGCTGAGCATTAAGACCTGCTTTCTAAAAGTGGTAGCTGTACTTAATAACTAATTACTTTAATGATCCTATGGAAGTGCTTGAGACCTGTTTTAGTAGTGGTGTCAATTGCAGCCATCTGCATGATGAATAAAAGGAACCGGGGCCCAGCTGTAGAGTTGAAACACGTTGGCATTTCCTAGGGGCAGCCATATGGTACTTAGGGAAAGTGAATTGTTCACACCACAAAGTGCATTGCTCCCAATAAATGCTAACATTTTTGTTCTGGAAAATGTTTTTTTTTTTCTGCAAAAGCATGGAGTATGCTGCTTTTTTTTTTTTTAAGTGTTGAAAGTGTCTATATGTGACAGGATATAAATGAAAAAGATATGTGGGAAGTGAGGAGAAGGCAGGCTCAAGGTGGCAGCGGTAGGGGGAAATATTTCAATTTTTTACCACTGGAGGTTTTCTAGTTGTTTTAACCACAGCAGCTCTATTTTTAATAACTGCTGCCACTTTGTGGATAAATGCATTTTTGGGACAGGAAGGTGATAATTACAAATGTCACTCCCATTTGCCTTAAGCGTGCCCATGTTTTGAAATAGTCTAGAGTTTAATAATAGCTTTCTTTTATATACATCTGCATACATCAGTGAGACATCTGCCATCTTGATCATCGCACTAGAGAGCTGAACCTGTGATGCTAAATGCACATTTATAGCTCAAGCTGCAGGCCGTCCTGAAGCAGCAGTTAGCTGTTTTCCAGCTGAGGTCTTCTGCAACATTCTGGGTGTTTTAAACGACTATCTAATTTCAGTGTTTACCAAATGGCAAGTCCCATTCTTCTGACTGATGAATTGCAGAAACAGCAGCTCAGATGGCTGGGGCACGCAGGATAGAAGCAACATCTGACTCCTCTTCAATTTTTGGCAATTTGTCCTCTGAAGCATGGCAAATGGGAACAAGGACTGCCTATACAATTTGAATCCTCAGTATATCACCAAACTAATTAGTCCTGACCAGCTACCAGTGCCTGAGGAAACTGTACAACTGGCACTACAATGAGGACAGTTGGATAAAACTGTATTTTGCTTAGTTGGTACCACTTAAAATTATGATGATAAATATCTGACCATTTCTGGAAGGCTATTAATTCCCTCTCCTCCCTTTAAGCAAGTATAACCTAAGAAATATATCAGAATAATAGCTGTTTCTTTCTTCTTTTGTGATTTACCTTTTTTATTGTATCTTTACAAATAATAATCAAGAACCAGAACCTGCAAGCGTACAGAGCCATTTGTTTACTAAACTCTTCCATGCAGAACAATGTGCATCTGATGTTGCGAGTTCCGGAGCTATGTTACAAAATGATTGCAATTAACTTGGTGTCTCTCTGTAACGACGCTTCTGCCAGTAGCAGCCTCATCCTTTCCCCACTCTTGTTAACAAAAGTCAGGAATTGGAACCAACTGCCCGGAAAATTGTCCCATTTAGCTAAGCCCCCTGACCATCTACTGTGAAGTGTAAAGTTTACTGAAATGGCAGCACTCCATATTCCGGCCTACTCCCCCTTACCATGGCATCTTCTTCCAATAGCAGATCATTTTTGCAAACACGCTAGCCCCCAAAGGCTGTATTCTTATAGTTCCTTGGAATAGGTAGAAATTCTAAAGTAAAATTCTTCTGAAAAAAGAATAACATGAAGAATGATATCACAGTTGACTGCTTTATATTGTGGCAACAGCAGTTGGTGGGGGTGGCACTTTTTACCTAACTTCTCATCCTCACTATCATTGTGGCATTCTGGAAGAGGCAAGGGGGGGCAGTGATGTCTGTACAGTGCAAACACACTGGCAGGAGACCAGATTGCTTTCACCACCGCGTTTGCACCTTACCACACCACCTCCCTCCTCCTCCTCATGGTAAGCCAGGAAGTCAGATAAGCAGTCTCACCCTGGTGACCACTACTGCATAATGGGTTGTATCTAGTTGTGTTCTTTTGGTTATGCACTCCTCTTTGTTCCAGTGGGATGAGGAGGGAGGTGATTCTCATAAATTTATTCTTTCTTCTACAGTTCCCTGCACCACTTGCTGTGCAGCTCCAAAAAGTTTCACAACTCTTTGGAGCAGATTGGGTGAACAGGGGGCTACAGGGGAAAGGGTGAACTGACAAGAATGCCCTCCCTCTCCTGGATTATGGAGCTTTTCATCTACAGAGGGATGTAGTTTGCTCTGGTAAATCAGGGTGTTAACGCCAGAAATATATGCTAGCACGCATTATAACAAGCGGGGTGTCACTGAGCTGGGTAACTGTAAAAAATTATCGTACTTCTCCGTCTATTAGACGCCCCTGTGTATAAGGACCCCCCCTATTTGGGGGACTCAATTTTAAGAAAATGAGGGGAGATGGCCCAAAGTTGTGGAGCCTCTCCCCTCATGCAGCTGCGGGCAGGAAACACTCCCTAGATCATTTCCCACGCAAAGGTAGGGAGTGTGTCCCTCGCGCAGCGGCATCGAGGGAAGTTGCGCTCCAGCCAGCCAGCTGTTTGGCACCTTCCCCCATGCTGCTGCGCACAGAAAACTATCCAGGGAGTGCTTCCCATGCGCAGCAACATCGGGGGAAGCTGCGCGCCTCCAGCCAGCGCCCCCAGATTGCTCCCTGCGCACAGCGGTATCTCCCCCCCCCCCATGCCACTATCCGTGTATTGGACGTCCCCAGTTTTTTGACATTATTTTTGTGTCAAAAAACCTCGTCCAATACACAGAAAAATACAGTACCTAGTTTTAGGCAGTGCTTTTTTTCTAGAAAAATAGGTGCTGGTACTCACCATGAAATTGTTACAGTAAGTGCCATACTTTTTAACCAAACAAATAGGTGCTGGTACTGCGTACCCTTGAGTCCCCCTTGGGGAAAAAGCACTGTTTTTTGTAGTAATTGTAGTAAACATACTACAATTACTACAGAAAGGATTGTAGTAAACATACCATGAAAGCACTCAGCTCTCAGCATGTGACAGCGGCCACAGCCTGGGAAATGAGGGTAGCTGATGGATCTCATACCGTTGGTAAGCTAAGGACTTCCCGTGCATATGAAGACAGGCTCCGGCAGATTGAGCTGACAACAACAGTGGATCCAACAGTCAAGAAGTCAGTTTCTAGACGTGCTGTAAAGGAAAATGAGGGGCGGATGGGGTCTTCAACATGGGAAGGTAGCCTGTCTAGGAATAGGAAAAATCTGATCCTAAACCTTTGCTGCTTTGTGCGATATCTTTGGAAGAAGAAAATTTTAAGGAACAAACTCTATACAAATCCAAAGTGGAGTTCCTAAGGTGGTTGGATGGCACCTTGTACACCTCCTTTTGGCCACTCCTGCACCAAGCTGGTCCCAAATGTATTGCTCTGCTTTCTTTTGGACTACATTCAATGAGGCTGAGAGGGTGCGATCTTGTCAGCTGGGCAGACTAGGACCTCCATACACACTGCCCAGACTTGCTCCCAAGGGAGGTCACTTCGGTGCTGCTCACACAGGGGTTTCACTTCACCCCCAGAGGCACACTCCATTGTCTCTCAAGACAGAGGGGTGCCAACGGTACCACAAAATAATATAAAAGATTTTGCAGATGAGTATTTAAAGTACAAAAATAAAAAGATGAGGAAAAAAAGAAAATGATTCATCTGTCTTCTTCATTTACATATATTCAATATTATACCGCTTTTCATTCTGTGTTAGACAATTTCACTGCTCTATACAAATTTACCTTTTTAATAGTTAATCAGGTCACTCTAGTTCATACCAGCTTACTTCTGGATTCTTCTGCAATAAAAATATTAATTCATTATTTGACCCAACTTATTTTTCTCTTGTCTAACTTTTATCCAAGATGTCAGTTTAATAAATTTCAGTAAGGACCAACTATTATTTCACATTCAGTTACTCTAGGTTTTTACTCTTTCCTTGATATCAAGCAGTTAAACCCCTTGTTTTTATAGTAGATAATAAATTAACAAATCAGTCCTTTTATGTCAGATAAAAAATAAACCTTCACTGAGTGCAGTAGAATTTACTCCCAGGTAAATGTAACTTTGCAGCCTCATTCAGTATCTGCATCTGTATGTTTTTAGATAACTTTCCGCCATTCATTCAATTGCTGGTGTGATAGTTCCACAGTCAGATTTTATTTTGTGTAGCTACAAATGTATTGTGCATCTGATTTATCTTTTCCACTTCTACATTGGAACGGAAGCTTCTTGGGCTTGAAGTTCTGGCTTTCTTTTTTGGATGTGTGGTTCTTCCTGCCAAATTTACGCTTGGAAGTAGCTCTTTCCCTTCTTGTTCGATATTCTTAAATACTTTTTGTAAGTATTCCCCTTGCCTAACTCCCACTAGGAATGCAATTTCTCAAAGTAATGAAGGTTCCTTTTAGAAGTGCTTTTCATATAAGAAACAACTAAGACAAGTGAATTTGAGACGTGGCAGGTAGTCATTGTATTTCTGAATGCCTTAGAAGCTTAATCCTTATTCTCTTGCACTACTATATGGCATGTTTATAACAGTAGCATAATGCAGTAATAAATGTTCTATTTATTCTGTTTTGTCAGGCATTCTTTGGAGAAGATGGCTATTTATTTTGAAAGTAAGAACAAATTAGTTGCATAGAGTTTTTGCATAGCTGAATTTACTGGGATCAGAGCAGCGGAGATTATTCTACTTTCCTTGCAAGTGGGGAGAAATGCAACATTTCATTTAAGGCATGTGGTTCCTTTCAAAAAGATGTACTGGTAAGGAATGTTTGGGCTCATCCATGCATGCTTCTGCTTGTCTTGTGCCTGAGCAGTTTACTGCTTATCCCATGCTGTTTCTAGGCATGGGTCCCAATGGTTTTGCCTTTGCCCCACTGCTTTGCCCCAGAAAACTTGCTTTTTAGTGCTAAATCAGAACAGACAGCATTGCATGGAAACCCTGACTGCAGTTTGTTCCAATTCAGCACTAAAGATTGGGTTTCCACAGGGGAAAGTGGTGAGGCAACAGAGGTGTGGATAAGCCTTTTGTGATGTTGGAGTTGCTGTTTTATATTGATGCCACGCTACACCATATCTTATCTCAGTGCATAATTCGTTGTTTTAGAGAATGATGCCGGCGCATCCTGTCTTTGAAATTAAAAGCGCCTACAAATCTCCCTTGCTATCTATTTAAATTACAAACCCAGTTTATATGTGTTAGCTTTTCCTCTAAAGTCCTTTAGAGAGAAAATCATTGGCTTCAACTACTGCAGAAATACAAGAAGAACAAAGTAAGGATTTTCTGAAGTATGCATGTGTTTAGTTTAATGGAGTGTACCAGAATTTGGAGAAGATTTAGAGTGTCAGAATATAGAGGAAAATCTAGGTAAGTGCACTAATTGTCTAAAATGAGATTTGGCCAGAAGTAAAGGGCTAAAGTCATCAATGGAAGCCAGGTATCAGCTGCTATGCGAACTGTAATTAGCACAAGAAGTAGTTTCATCTGCCACAAGGATATTACTAGGAGAGGGAGAAGGTAGATCTGCCAAATGAACACCTGTACCCTTTTCCTGCACAGCTTGCCTGTTATTGTAGGCTAAGGTGAGGCAGCTGCCTTAGACAACACAGAAAGAAGTATTGAGTTTCTCATGAGTAGACATGTCAAATAATGATCATGCATCTGAAATGTAACCTCTTGATCTTCTGTCTGTTTAGCTTAGCATGTATTAATGTATGAGCATTCAGGATAGAATTCTCTTTGAAGGAAGGCAGTTGGATATGCTTTTAATGAAAGGGTAGCTAAGCTGTGGTCTCCAGATGTTGTTGGACTACAGCTCCCATGATCCCTGACCATTGGCCATATCAGTTGGGGCTGGTGGGATTTATAGGGAGCAAGCAACATCATGAGGACCATAGCTTGACCCAGCCATACTTTAAATGACAAAAATGTATACCTGTATACCTAAAGGGTATACCTAAAGGGGATGCGGGTGGCGCTGTGGGTTAAACCACAGAGCCTAGGACTTGCTGATCAGTAGGTCAGTGGTTCAAATCCCCGCGATGGGGTGAGCTCCCGTTGCTCGGTCCCTGCTCCTGGCAACCTAGCAGTTCAAAAGCACGTCAAAGTGCAAGTAGATAAATAGGTACCACTCCAGCAGGAAGGTAAATGGCGTCTGGTTCGCCAGAAGCGGCTTAGTTATGCTGGCCACATGACCCGGAAGCTGTACGCCGCTCCCTCGGCCAATAAAGCGAGATGAGCGCCGCAACCCCAAAGTCGGTCACAACTGGACCTAATGGTCAGAGGTCCCTTTACCTTTATACCTAAAGGAGCATCTCTATCTCCATCGTCCAGCTTGGACATTGAGGTCCAGCTCCGAGGGCCTTTAGACAGTTCCTTCACTGCAAGATGTGGAGCTACAAGGAACCATACAGAGGGCTTTCTCAGTAGTGGCACCTTCCCTGTGGAACGCCTCCCATCAGATGTCAAACAGATGAACAACTATTTGACTTTTAAGTAAACATACATACGAATGTCGCCCTGTTCAGTGAAGTTTTTAATGGTTGATGTTTTACTGTGCTTTTAATATTTTGTTGGGAGCCACCCAGAACTCAAGTTAGATGGTATGTAAATAATAATTTTTTTATTATAAATGAAGGATACGTGTAACATTGAAGAACATTCAGCGACTCTGCCTAGCTTGAGTAAAAACAAACTGGTAGTTAAACATTTATGTGGATCTTTTCTTTCTTGTAAGGCTCCTTTTTTCAAAACTCTCTCAGAAAATCTGTTTGTTCTCTCACTCTCTTTTTTTAACTTTTGTACTGTGGCATAACACTTCTGTGACACAGGAGCTAGATCTATCAGTATGTAACCAAATGCATCACCTACATAATTTGATTTTGATTTTATTTATTTTTTTGCCGACATTTAATACTGATGTTTAATTTTAGTTCCCTTAAAGTTCCCAGCAAGGCAAATAAAGTGATACACTTAATGCCTTAGCTAGCTTTGATTCTGCAGCAGTCAAAAAAGCACTTGCTGGATTAGTAATTTAGGATAACACTTTATGTACCTGATGAAGTCGACAGAAGTCTATGAAATCTTAAATTATTATACAGTACAGCTGTTACATCTTCAAGGTGTGTTCATTTTTCTGCAGAAGACTTAAAGCAACTACCCATCTGGAAATTGTATCTCAGCAATTCCTTTCATTAAACCAATATGTCTGCAAAAAAAGACAACTTCCTTCATTTGCTAAATCTTTATATTAGTTATCATGCAGTATTTTAAACATGGTGGTTATGTACTATACTTATTTATCTTATCTAAATGGAAAGTTGAATTGTTCTCCTGAAGGCAACCTATCCCATGACTAAACTGGGAAGGGAAAGTGAATGTAGGCCTGTCCTAGCTGTTTTTCTACTTTCAGAGGACCTTGGATTTTTCATAGGGCCAGTAGATGTGGTGGCTTCAAAAAGTACAAAGGACTTGTGTTTTGAGAAGCAAATTTTAATATGCTTAGTTATTTTGTTTAGCAGCAATTTGGATATTTTGAATGCATGTGTACTCTTCTTCCAGTGTGCTGAGGCAGCATACATGAGTCTTTGTACTATCCCTGCTTTCCAGACAACCTTGTGAGGTAGTCACGTTCCCAAGGATGCTAGATTAAATTCACAAGGGCTCAAAAGTACTGCCGAGATTTGCTTTCACATCTTAATTGAAACACAAGCTGGCACGTTGTGAAATTTTTAGGTATCTGAAGACAGGATTCTTAAACTCAAACTCTCAAAAAACATAACGAAGTACGTAAATTAAATTGAAATTTTTGTAAACTGCCATAATTTTATTCTGGCAATATTCTGTATTCCAGAATTTTGGTTTGGGGGGGGGGGTGCGCACACACACAGGCACATTTTTCATTCACAGTTGTGTCCTCAGGAATAACCTGCCATCTTCAACCCCAAGGAACAACCAGTCATCTGGGTGTTCCATTCTGATCCAAGTGTTTGACATGCACTTTGGTGCAGAGAGTTGCTGTTGTTAGAACAGGCATAGGCAAACTTGGCCCTCCAGATGTTTTGGGACTACAACTCCCATGATCCCTAGCTAACAGGACCAGTGGTCAGGGATGATGGGAACTGTAGTCCCCAAACATCTGGAGGGCCAGGTTTGCCTATGCCTGCATTAGAAAGAGACGCCCTGTTACATACAGCCTTGTATCCACAAAGTTCTAGATACAAGATGTTTTCTGCAGACTAGGGGCCCAGTGTGTTGCTCACCGCAGAGTTGGAAGTTCTGGCTTGTGATTAACCATCTTTATTTATTTAATTAATTTAACAAAACGTGTATGCCAGTTTACAAGAAATATTTAAATTATCAATAATAGGAGTTAAAAACAAGTAATTGAAAACAGTTTTAAAAACCAATTAAAATTGACACTAAACAAAAACTCTGCCTTCCTATATGTGTCCCATTTGTTCAGTCTGCAAAATTGCTTCTGCTTCCAAGCTGAACAAGTCATCGTATTCATGCCCTTTAAATCCCGAAGAGACTTGCACATAGGTGAACAAGATTGCAGTCCTCCTGCGCAATGTTTTGCTCCTCTTCCCCACCCTCCCCCACCCTCCCCCACCTGGGTTTCCCCCATGTGTACCACAAATGGAGATGTTCATTGCTGGTGTATTTTACACGCTTTTTAAAGTGGTTACTTTAAACCTTACGAATCAGCGGCAAGGATCTGACCTCGGAGTGTATGGAGAGATCATTCAGAGTTCAAAGCTGTTAGTTCATCCATAATTCAGATGGTATGATCAGAGGGTTGGTAACTTAGGTGGTATTTAAAACATGATCCTCTTGAGTCTTGAGGCAGAGTTGTTACTGACTTTAGCATGCTAGAAGGTGGAGTTGAAGATACTGTTGTGGCTTTGATGCTAATTACTTACAGGCTTCATTTTTAATAGCAACATGAGAAACTCATATGTATATATGCGTCTAACTATCATCTGTCTACAGTGAGAGAATAAAGTATTTGATCCCCTGCTAAATTTGCCTGTTTGCCCACTGGCGAAGAAATAACCAGTCCATAATTTTAATGGTTAGGTTTATTGTAGCTGTGAGAGACAGAATAACAACAGGAAAACTCCCAGAAACCCAGAAGACAAAAGTCAGAGATTGATGTGCGTTATAATGAGTGAAAGAAGTATTTGATCCCCTATCAATGGGCAAATTTAGCAGGGGATCAAATACTTTCCCCCTATATCTATCTATCTATCTATCTATCTATCTATCTATCTATCTATCTATCTATGATGCGTAAAACACAGGTGTGTGGTGTATGAATTGCCATTTTTGCCTATGCATTGTACATTTCCCAGAATTTTTAGAGTGTACCACGTTCCTGGTATACTTACAGGAAAGAGCTTTCTGGCACGGCAAAAAACTGCAAAAGAGCTTGCTCCATTATGCTTTCTGCTTTAGAATGATTGGCTCTAAGGCTGTCAGTCCCTCCTGCTGAGTTGCCTCCTCTCCCTCCCGCAACCTGTCCTTTCTCTCTTGCATTTTAATCCTACCATAATTTGAGCTGTGGATCCAAACGTCACAGCTCAGTTTCATTGCCAGAAAACTTGCAACGGGTTGCTGCTTTTGTCTCCTTTGGCAAGCATACCTTCTACATTTTGTTCAGCCTTGATTATACAAAATTGAATTTAATGGATTGGCTTGGAAACCTGAAGAAGTAGAGGTCACATAGCCTTTGAAAAGAGAAGAAAAAAATTAGTTGGATAGGAAACTCTTCTTGATTTTTATTACTTGGCTCTATGCTTTTCTAATTATTGTCTTATAGCTTAGTAAAATCCTGAAGAGCAATTGAAGCTTCTAGGAATAATTATTATATAAAAATGAAACAACTGTTTAAACCAACATGCTTTTCAAAGAAAAGACTTTCTCCCCCTCTTCTTGTTGCTCCTTTATGCATTGTGATGTCAAATGACTGGAAAAGGTTTACCAGCTAATGAGTCTTAATAGTACCAAACATCGACTTATCAGTTCTTCACATCGTTACAAGACGCTCATTAAATTAATCTGCATCATTACGTAGGTAGTTGAGAAACAGCACCATGATCCCCTATTGCTGTTGCAATAATAATACTTGGTGGATAATGCTGTGGCCCTATTAAATAATACAACAAAGGGTCTGAAACATGTCACATACGACCCAAAGTAACATGAGCAGCCTTAAGTAGCAAATCTGCAAGTACTTTCTCCTCCTTCAATTAGAGAGGAGAAGAAAAACCCTGTAAATGAATAAATGTGGCAAAATGCAAACCTGTTCACAAATTTCTTCTTTGGTTTTCTCCTTTTTTATTCACACCTGCGGTGCAAAAGCCCTCGAGTGTGACTAGTTTAGGTATAAGAAGCCTTAAAACCTTAGTACTTATCAGATCCTCGTTTTTTCTTAAGGCAACCTTCTTATATTTCTCATTGGGTACAATATAAACTGTGTTTTTATATTGGTGTCCACACAACAAACACATTTTAATGTGCTGGTATTTCTCCTTTGTCTCAACAGCAGGGGGAAAGACTGGGTATAAATAAATATATAATAAGAATTCAGTATGTTTTTAACTTTGTCAACATATTCTGACTATATTGTTCTGGAATTAGACATTATCTGAATGTTATCCCTGAACGGATCTCTTTACATGGACTGCATTCACACATCCAAGTCGCTCGTAAACAATGGTTTACTGTGCACAAACAAATTCTGATCATCCTGAAAGAAAGCAAACCACAAATCCTAGCTTAATGTTACGCCTGGTTCATGTCTAGGATTATGGTTTGTATTGCTCCCAACAAATCACAATATGCATCCAGGGTTTGTTTCTGGTTTACTGATCACGGCTTGTTGGAGCAATCTCTGGTTTGGACGTAATGCTAAGCCAGGGTTGTGGTTTCTTTCCTCCCATTGTGAGCAGGAGGAATAAAGTGAATGCCATTCACTTTTTCATGGAAAGACATTGTTTATATCTTACTGTGATGTGGGAATGTGGCCATTGTGGTAGAGTAGAGTAGAGGGAAGAAGGGACTTGGGTGGCGCTGTGGTCTAAACCACAGAGCCTAGGACTTGCCGATCAGAAGATCGGTTCGAATCCCCACGACAGGGTGAGCTCCCGTTGCTCGGTCCCTGCTCCTGCCAACCTAGCAGTTTGAATGCACGTCAAAGTGCAAGTAGATAAATAGGTACTGCTCCGGCTGGAAGGTAAACAGCATTTTCGTGCTCTGCTCTGGTTCGCCAGAAGTTGCTTAGTCATGCTGGTCACATGACCCAGAAGCTGTCTGCAGACAAACGCCAGCTCCTTGGCCTACAGAGCGAAATGAGCGCCACAACCCCAGAGTCGTCTGCAACTGGACCTAACGGTCAGGGGTACCTTTACCTTTACTTTTAGAGTAGAGGGAAAGTGTTTTGTATTGGGCGGAAGCAGAGACAAAACAAAACAGGGAAGTGCTTAATTGTTTGTAAGGGAGCCAAGTCTAGTAGGTAGCAATGGTGTAAATCCGCCAAACAATCCTTTGCATAAAAGACGCAACACCTGCATTCTCAGAAGCAAATATAAACAGTGGTGAACAGAAATACATGGCTTAGCTAAAATTAAACAAAAAGGAAACAGAAATCTATGCTTTAATTTTCCACACACAAGCTGTTCAAACAGCCAGGCATTTTTGCTAGGATGCAGAGTATGTCAACAGAAATGGCCTTGTTTTTGCATGGCTAAAACTTGGCAATGGATTTAGTGGAATGCGTAAAATAACAACACTAAAACGTTTCTAACCAAATATCCTTAAGTAGCAACGGCAATGTGGAAAGGAAGCCCCCCAAATATGGACAAGTACGTCTTAACCTGAGAATCACAGGTAAGTATTCTAAGTTAATGAAACTCAGTTTGGTGGAAGAAAGTTACACAATCAACTTCCATCTTTTGCTTAAGCTCCGTTATGGTCATTTTGTGTCAACAACAACTTTTCTGTTGGATCTATTCAAGCAATACCTTCCCTTCCTATTTCTTCCAAATTCTTTTTAAAATTTATCCTTAACATAACGAAATACATGGTAAATTAAGAGGGCTTCCTCTTTGGAAGGCAGGAAGAATGAATAGCTGTGACATAATTCTTCTGAAACCTGTGCTAAAATATATTGGAACAGAAGACTGGCCATATATATTTCATGTCGCCCAAGATTAAAACTACCCTGATCCACTCCTGTAAATTGAAATGGCTGCAGTTGATGTTTAGGGTTGATTTTAAAATGTGGTTTTGGCGGCACAGACATCTACGAGATAAATTTTGCAACTGGCAGGGCAAATGCTATGCATTTCATGGTGGAAGAAAGTAGCTCCTCTTTCCTTCCTCAAAAAATTTATGTTCTCTACAGCTTCAAGCCATATAGAGTGCTGTAAACTCTGGTGTAGTCTTTATTCTCATTGGAACCCCAGCCAGAATTATCCACTGAATAAAAAAAAATGAATTAAAAGATAATAAATTGCAAGAGGGTTTGGGCAACAAACAGATAAAGCAGTCTTTCTTCTCTGAGACTTCAATTTTTGAGAACAGCCTAGGGCAGTGAGTGAAATTGGTTTATTAGTTTCACTTTGGTCACTGGCTAACATCATTCCACATCCCAAAAATGCCACATTTAATTCTGCCTGATTTGGAATAATTGACCGATCAGGAGCAAGACCCATGAAGTGAGCTTTAAATTACATTGTACCCCTAAGGGAGTTGATTGGTTACGAGAAATGCTCATGTAGGTAAAGTTATATTAACACCATTCTCTACATTACATTTTGCCTGCCAAAGATAGCATGCCATTTTCACGTAGAACTTTGCACGTCAAAATTAGGTAACATATAATTTGTGTGTTGCCGCCACTTGAGTTAATTTGGAAGTCAATAAGTAATGTATACAGTACATCAAATTCATCTGTGGGCATTCAGCTCATTTGCTGTTACTCTGCACACATTTCTCTTCATTGTGTGTCATTGTTTGTTGCCAAATGCACTTTTTAAAATTACCAATTTAGGTGTAACAATAATGCATTTTCCTGGAAAAAGCAATTCCAAAGAACAGCTGCTGCTTGTATGCTTTGCTTTTCCATCTTTCTTGCTGGTGTTTTTAGTATGGAGTATATGGAGAGGGAAATCCCTGCTTCTTTGATAAATACACAAGGCAGAAAGTGGGTGCAATTTTGCAAAATATAGACAGCTGGCATGCGTGATACGTGATGTGTGATAGAATGATGGGTGAAGTTAGTGAAAGACAGTTGGAGAGTAAGAGAGTTGGATAGAATTGAGATAGTGAGTGAGAATGAGATGAGGGAGAGAATGGAAGCATAGGTTAAAAGGGTTAGGATAGCTTTAACATCAATCTGGGGTGTTAAAAGCTTTTCCCCCCCCTATTCTGTACTTAATTTTGATATGTTCTCTAAATGAATATATGCTCATTGTTAACTACCTGTGTTCCCATAAGTATATCCCATTCTTACATGTCTTGCATAGATATAAACAAGCAAGCAAACAAGGGGAGAATTCTTGTTCTCTTAACTGAGTAGGTGATAGCAGCAGTGTATTATGAGTTTGTCTGAATGGAAGTCTGGATTCCCTGAACCAGATGAGTGACCTCCAGCTAGGGCCTTGAAGGGGATCCCTTGAATATCCCACATGGGCTCAATGTGGGCATCAAACCAAACCACAAGTTGTAGTAGTCATAGAGACTAGAATCCAACCATGGCTTGAGCTTCCAAATGTGTATCATGTAAACCATAGATTAGTGCTGCTTTTCTTTCATTTTGCATCTTCTCTGCATTGTAAGTTCACTCCTTGGTGCTGCAACCTCTGGAGATGGAATGAGGACCATAATTGGTTCATAAGTCTTTTCGAATCCTAGTTAAACTTCTTTTAAGGAAAACATGGTTTGAAATGATACCGGAAATGATTCATAGTAGTTTGGATGATGCAGAGTTTTTGGATTCCTATAGACATTAAGACCTTAGTACACTGGTACCTCGGGTTACATACACTTCAGGTTACATACACTTCAGGTTACAGACTCCGCTAACCCAGAAATAGTACCTTGGGTTAAGAACTTTGCTTCAGGATGAGAACAGAAATCGTGCAGCGGCGGCGCAGCGGCAGCAGGAGGCTCCATTAGGTAAAGTGGTGCTTCAGGTTAAGAACAGTTTTAGGTTAAGAACAGACCTCCGGAACGAATTAAATACTTAACCCGAGGTACCACTGTACAGTGAGTTGGATGGCCTCTAAGCCTCTTCTTATCCCACACATCTTTTCCTTGAATTATAAGTACGTGGCTAGATGTCGCAAGACAGCGGACAAAATTTAGATTGCCGTTACTACCAGAGACTCCAGTGGCTGTGGGTTAGCATCAATTTGTGTTGAAGATGGTGATGCTTACCTTTTTAAAGGCTTTAATGGTGTAGGACCAGGGTATTTCTCCTGTAATGAACCTCCTGAATGCCTAAGGTCATCAGGGAAGGCACCTGCTCATTCAGAAGTAAAAAAGATGGTGAAAAGGAGGCAGCAGAGTGTGTTGTGGAACCCCCTCCCTCAAGAGGCTCACCAGGTTGGAGGACTTGTAGCATATTGATGGAAAAAACATTCCTCTTTTAGAGGTTTAGCGTTGTGTACAGGCGGGGCCCCTGTGACCATATCTGCAACAGTAGAAGAACTATGGGATGTGCTAAAGTCAGTGCAAGGCTGCAAATTGCTGAATGTATTGGGTTTTGTAAAACAAAACAAAACAAAACAAAACACAACTTTAATTTTGATTTCATAATGTTAACAATGACATCCATATGTTCTTATGGTGTGACATAAATAAACTCCCAAGGCATGACATGTTTTGAGATCTTAGTACAGAAAGAGAGTTAACATGAACTTACCTCTTTTCTTTTCTTTCTTCAAGGTAAGTAGGAAATAAATCATAAAGTACAAAGTACCATATTGGTCATTTTGTGTTGTTTCCAGCAGCTTCATGCTGCTTTTCTCAGTCGGATACAGATTTTAATTGACTTAAACTCATTCAGGATAAATAACAATATTTTCAAACATGAGTTTCTGGGTTGTAATATTTCAGGCACCCAAATTAAGTTTGCGGAATCGTAAGCATTCTGAGTATCTTGAAATCCAGTGCGAGTAGATGAAAGCAGAAGGTTACATGTGTCTGGCAGCTGGTACTTGTGACTTCATAGATAATGTTATGGAGACCTAAGATACCCAGGGTTCTAAAAGATTAGTATCATGTTACTTTTAAATAGTGCATATGCTAGTAAATATTTCAAATAGAAGACTTAAGTGGGTTGACCTATTTAGCATAAAAGACCTAATGTAGCAGGCATGTCTGATTGCTTTTCAGCAAACGGTGGAGGAATGCTTTGGAGTCAGATGAGAAATGCTTAATTTTGCAATTGGGGATGTGATATTAATTCATTAGGGTATTTGGCAATGACCCTGGTGTTCTTCAGGCATTGTCTTTCAGGTCAAAACAAAAATAGCTAGGAGGTGAAATCAATACTATTCTCCCCCTTCCATATTTGACTTAAAATAAGAGGGTAGTAAGATCAATAAAAAGGTAATGATCTGTGGTTGAATATGTACAGTTAACAGCCAACTGCACACTGACACAGACCGGGAATAAAACTGATGACTGTAGATGTTAAAACTACAAGCATCAATCTGATAAGCGAAAAACAATTCTGCTTGTTCATTCAGTTGTATGTATGAATTATTGAGATTGCCTTGCTATTATCATTGAATATCCCCTAAAGCCCAAACTTTTATTTTTAATGTTTCATTTATTCCCCTGGCTTCTCCATAGATTAGGCTTTCAAAGAGTAGACTGATACTCTCCTTTTCCTGTTAATAACGGCTGGTAGAATATAATGGACTCCAGAAACCCCACACTGCATGTGATACTGTTTGGGGTCGGGCAGGGAGAGTGGACTGGCAGTTTAATTCCATGGTACTAAAAGAGTGTTTTTTTGCAACTTGTTTGTAAACAGAACTGTTAGGATATGGCCATTGTCTGTGTTTGGTTTTTTCCAGGTTGAGCTTAATAGGCATGTGGACTTTCTCATGGTACCAGAACCAAGTGTCATGCAGTAAAATTAATTAGAAGGCACATTTTCGACAAACAAAGATATGTTTTAATATAACATATTATTACAGAGCTTAATTCATTATTATAAAATTATCTGCCACAATATGTGGTGATGCTTTCTAAAGGAGCTTAAATGAATCCGTTGGCGTTTCCAAATTAGCTTAAATAAATCAGTGGGACAGATATTTAACAGAAGCCATTATCCAAGGTGGCTAATTTAACTTCCATGTTCAAAAGCAGTGTATCTCTATAAACCAGTTGTTGTTGTGGCACAAACAACTGGCACGGTATTGCTTTCACGTTCAGCTTGTGGATTTCCTGTAACTTTCTGGCTGACCACCGTGGGGAACGATTTGTTTATTTATTTAAATATTTGTAGACCACAGTTTGATCTAATATACAGTGGTACCTCGGGTTACAGACACTTCAGGTTACAGACTCCGCTAACCTGGAAGTAGTAACTCGGGTTAAGAACTTTGCTTCAGGATGAGAACAGAAATCGTGCTCCGGTGGTGCGACAGGAGCAGGAGGCCCCATTAGCTAAAGTGGTGCTTCAGGTTAATAACAGTTTCAGGTTAAGAACGGACCTCCGGAACGAATTAAGTTCTTAACCCGAGGTACCACTGTATGGCAAGGCAATACACAATGGTGGGCTACATCAACCTTTGGATTTGGTCAAGTAGATCTGTCCTTGTATTTTTACTCAGTGAGGAAAGCCTGTACGTACTTGTTCCTTTTTTCGGTATGTATGAATGAATGCCTAGGAGAAACTGAAGTGACACAGGCTTACTATTTTGAAGGGAGAAGGAAAGCGGATGAGAGCCAGTTCTCAGGAAAAGCTATGAAATAAAGGAAAGCAACATCCAGAATGTGTGTGGTTTTGACTGAACTAGTAGAAGTTTCCACTGTGTAGCTGAGTTACCGTATTTTTCGTCCCATAGGACGCTCCGTCCCATAGGACGCACCTAGTTTTTTTGGGGGGAAATAAAGGGAAATTTTTTCCCTTCATTTCCCCCCCAAAAGCAGGTCAGGGAAACCTAACCAGGTCGAGGAACAGCAGGATGGCGGCGCTGCGCCTCCCTGCTGTCCCCCGAGCTTGTGGGGCTGGCCGATGTCTGCCCGCGCGAGGGGCGCTCTGCTTCAGGGTGCCCTGCCCGCTGGGCGGCAGGCTGCTATCTGCAGCATGGGGAGCCCTGCGGGGAACTCCTGCAGGGCTCCCCACGCTGTGGATGTCTGTCCGGCGCACAGGGCGCTCTGCTTTCAGGGCGCCCGACGCTCCGGGAAGCAGGCTGCTATCTGCAGCCTAGACATCCCTGCGGGACCTCCCGCAGGGCTGCCTAGGCTGCAGATGTCTTCCTGAAGCCTGGAGAGCGAGAGGGGTCGGTGCGCACCGACCCCTCTCTCTCTCCACGCTTCAGCAAAAGCCTGCATTCGCCCCATAGGACGCACCCAGATTTCCCCTTCATTTTTGGAGGGGGAAAAGTCCTATAGGGCGAAAAATACGGTATATGACATATGGCCGATGGCAGGAAAGGCTTAATAAATCCAATCAATAGAGCAAAAATGTTTTAATTCAGCATATTTTAGGGTATGAAGAGATTCTGATGGAATTTATTCCTGGCTACCTATTTGGGATGGATACTGCAACATATGGACTAATTTGTTTTAACAGGACACTGTCCGGGTAGATTTACTGCTCCCATGAGCAGTTCCTTTCATCTTGAGTACAGCGTAGCCTCAATCTGACACATAGAAATCCCCAGCTCCTGAGTGTAACTCATTCTCTTTAAAGGCCTCTGTAAACGCCAGCCTAGGCCTTGGCATGTTGCCAAAATAAACCCTCCGGTCTGAGGCAATGCCAGCTGTCAAGAGAGGCAGAGAGAATTGGGAGGGCCCATCCTCATTAGCCCTTCATTATTTTTTTAGACAATTCCACATAATTGCCCTGATTTGAGTCATACCTTCAAAATCTTGAGTCTGCTAGCTGCACGAGACAATCTCAGAAGCTTTTGTCTTACTAATATGGATGGGTCAGTAAAAGGAAAGACCGTTCAAGAAAGAGTGGTTTCAGGATTCTGTTTCCTGTGAGGGTCATGTTGACTACACAACCTTCTGCAAGTTCGGAGAATGCACAGTGGGTGCCAGTACTTGAACTGCTGCACTCTGTAGTTTGGTTCCTCCATTTCCTTCTGCTTCATTTTGCATATTTCAAAGGCAACCAAGTGAAAGGTGGTGGGGAATAATAAATATTGTAGGCATGTTTTCAGTGTATACACGGTACGTATGAGAGGGTAGGGATGCAGGAGGGATCCAGAGGTTTAAGCAAGTTGATAGTATTGGTCGGCCTGGTTCTGTTTACCAAGGCTTGCATGTAAGAAAAGCCTGTGTGAGATGGGTGGGTGAAAGGCACGGTTAAGGTGGGTGTGGGAGCGATGCAGGGTGGCATCAAAGTAAAGGCACATGTTAGTTGATATCTGTTGGACCTCAAAGGTCCTAGAGCAGGCATAGGCAAACTCGGCCCTCCATGTTTTGGGACTACAACTCCCATCATCCCTGACCACTGGTCCTGTTAGGTAGGGATGATGGGAGTTGTAGTCCCAAAAACATCTGGAGGGCCGAGTTTGCCTATGCCTGTCCTAGAGGAAAGTAACCTAGAGAGCCTCTGCAGTGTCATGCTTGAAGTGTTGGACTAGTAAAGGGGAGGCGCAGGTTCACATCTCAAATCACCTATCAGTATCTCAGCCCAACCTACCTCATAGGATTGTAGCAAGAGTACAGTGGGAGAAAGGGAGAAGTATGTGAGCACCTTGGGAGGAAAGGAGGGTCTAAATGTAATTAATTAGGATAAGCAGTAAGAATATAAGAAAAGCTATACTCTGCCAAACAAAGGTGGACTTCCTGCAGTGGGTTAGTAGCCATTGAGAGACTCTCCAGTGATCATCACATCACAGTTGTTGCTTTGAGGGGGGTTTTCTTACAGTCGAGCAGTATATGAAATTTTGTGAAATAAATAAATAAATAAATAATGGTAGCTTATTCTGTCGCTAAGCTCTGTGCTGTGTGTAGAAATGATTCCTTTTGTCTGTGCTGGCTCTCCTACCAATCAATTTCACTGAATGATCCTGAGCTTTCGTATTATGAGCGGGATAAAAACCACTCTGTATCGAATTTTTTTTCAACACCATGAACAACATGATAAATCTCCATGTCTCTCATTTCTTCTCTTCCTTTCCCCAAATTCTTCAGCCCCAGATGTTTAAATTTTTTCTCGTAGTGAAGGTGCTCTCTGGATCATAGTGGTCACCCTTTTCTGCATCTTTTCCAACTCTAAAATAGCCCTTTTTGAGATGCTGAGAACAGAAATAGGTAATATTCCAAGTGTGACTGTACTTTATATTAGTATAGACCTGAAAATTTTAGACTGGATTTTTTATTTTCCCCAGAAGAGAGAGAATAATCATACTACAAAAAGTGTGTTTTCAGTTTTGTAGAATTACTTCCAAAAATAACTTGAGCAAATGACACTCTCCAAGACAAAATTTGTTCTCTTTTTCAGCTATAAAAGCTCCAAATACAGTTTAGTCCTGCATACCAAGAGGCTGCTATCTTCTTTATATTCCATTGATGACAATCTTTAAGGTTGTTACAAACCCAAGAACTTTTTCTCAGTCTCACCTGTGTTCTAGGCAAGGAGCACACAAGGACACAGCTCTACAGCTTTGGGATTTTAGCCATTGTAAATTATACATGACACAAGAACATTCATGCTTGGCTTATGGTGGGAAATGTAATATTAGCCTCTTTTTGTTAGTAAGCCATTACATTGTTGTTTTTCTGCAATATGGTTTCCTTTGATTCCCCCATTGTTCTTTGTAGTATACCACATCCACATCAGATCTCTGCATGTTTATTCACAAGCAAGTCCCATTGTGTTTTAATGGGGGCTTACTCCCTAGTAATTTATTTTACAATTGTAGTATAAGAATCCAAACATCTCACTCACATGGACAGCTCAGCTTACTATTACATTTATTCAGTAAAACGTGTTCAGCTATTTCAGAATCCCATCATTGTACTAGTGACATCCATGCCATTTACCCAATCCACCAAGTGCTCCATAGAGACAAGCTCTATTTAGCATTAATAGATATTACCATTGTGCAGCAGCCAAGGATTAGTGCTCTTAGTCCATTAAAAATGTTCCAGTAAGAACCTTATGAAAAACAAATGTGATGTAATAAAGTTAGAACTATGTTACAGATCAATCTAGGAAAAATGATTCTCTGGCTTAGAAAATAAGTTCCTAATACTAATGAGGAGTCTACATAAAAATTCTTTTTTCAACGTCTGGAGTACAAAACACATGGAAAGGCCAACGATTGCAACATAACTAACTTTGTTGTGGTTTAGCACAAAGTTCTGATTTTAATAGCACATAAAACAGTTCTTGCTAAAGATCGTTATTTTGCTTGTTCACATAAAATCCATACCTCAACACACAGACCAGGCTGGTAAACATGTAACAATAAGCTAAGCAATGGTTTAGTGCGGACATACAATGGTGATGATGCTCTATGCTCCTCTCCCAATCATCCTCTGCTGCTGTACTCTAAACTTAGCCATGGTTTGTCTTAGCAGGTCATCCAAACTTGGGTTCATGGTTTGTCTCACACCAGGCAAACCACAATCTGTAACCTAGGCTTTTTTTCAGGTGTTTACATGTAAGTAACAATAAAATAGGGGACGCGGGTGGCGCGGTGGGTTAAACCACAGAGCCTAGGACTTGCCGATCAGAAGATTGGCAGTTCGATTCCCCACGACGGGGTGAGCTCCTGTTGCTCGGTCCCTGCTCCAGCCAACCTAGCAGTTCGAAAGCACATCAAGTGCAAGTAGATAAATAGGTACCGCTCCGATGGGAAGGTAAACAGCATTTCCGTGTGCTGCTCTGGTTCGCCAGAAGCGGCTTAGTCATGCTGGCCACATGACCCGGAAGCTGTACGCCGGCTCCCTCGGCCAATATAGCGAGATGAGCGCCGCAACCCCCGAGTCGGTCACAACTAGACCTAATGATCAGGGGTCCCTTTACCTTTACCTTTAACAATAAAATTCATGATTTGGGGTTATTCTTGTCATGCAAATTCAGAAAGCCATTGAAGCGATGTACACAGCAAAAACAAAACACTGAAACACAAGTTCTAAGAACAATAAAATCAGTTCAGGAAGCTCCAAAATAATGAGACCATACATACAAACTCTAAAAGCAGGGGGGGATTCATCAAATATAAAATTAATTAATGTGCTGCAACCACCCAAGAATAAAAATATTATCATGTGTTTGTAAATATAGCACATTTTGTGTGACTGCCGTATCTTGGTCTTTAGTGTTGTCTATTTCAGTTTGTGCTGACATTCTCTGATAAAATTACATCTATTTACTTCTTGACATCTCTTTGAAGCGATACTGGCCTTAGTATGAAAATGTTTTTCATATTTATCAGATGCAGTACTTGGCGTTAGATCTAATTACAGGCATTCGCCCCCACCTCCCCTTTTGTGGAAATCTCCCTTAGAATATGAAACAAAGGCGGGCAGTTTGGAATGCCTGGCTTGAAAACTATGAATGCAATGCAAGTGTTTTATCTGCAAATTTACAGTCCAATTTTTTCACGAGTCTCTACTCTCTAACTTCTAACAAAGAAGCTGCTTCCATAAAACTATTTGTGGTCATATGTATTTGTATTGTGTCCGCATTTGTAAATAGAAACAGAAATCTAAATGTATTTTATTAGAGAAAAATTTAATTAAAGGGCTGGCATTTGTTTTTGAAGTCACTTAATGAAGCTAAATCCCTATTAGCGCGAGAAATATGATTCTTCAGCTCTGTATTGGCTGAAAGCCTATTTTTCTGTGCATTTATACCTCCAAAGATAGAAACTTTGGAAGCCCAGTGAAAAAGTACTTCAAGGGACAGGCAAATGATGGAGAAGTAGTACTTCTACAAAAAAGTAGGTTTGGGGGATTTAGTTTGAGGAAGATGAATGTGATAAAAGTTATTAACAAAATATTCAGGATTAAATATAATTTAATTTCTTAAAAAGATGTGCCATTTTGCTTGAAAGGATTGCTTCTTATGTTGCCGTATCTCTGAATATAACTATAGCATCTGCTGTTACATTTTCTAGAGGGATAGAAGCTTGTTAGAATAAATACAAGGAAATGTTAACTTCCAACTAGAATTGGGCTGGGACATATCTGCAATTCACACCCTATAATAAAGATTTATGAACATGATCAGTTTTTCCTGGAAACCGGAGAGAATGTCCCCTTTGTGCATTGGTCATGGATCCTGCAGTCACTGTGCAAATCACTGTACCTTTTGTGGGGTGTGGCAGAAAAGTATTCAAAGATATATGTGCTTTAGTGCTTTTCTTTAAAAAGAAAAAGCACTTGATGGTGGGACAGAGGTTGTTGGAAAAGGTATCTGGTTTCTTCTGAAAAGGTTACATATTTGCTACACGAATTATTTGCTCCTGTTTGCCAAAATGCAACAAACAACCATGTTTCAAAAATTCCTAGGCATGGACTGAAAGTACAGTGGTTCCTTGGGTTACATACGCTTCAGGTTACAGCCTCCACTAACCCAGAAATAGTGCTTCAGGTTAAGAACTTTGCTTCAGGATGAGAACAGAAATTGACCTCCGGCTGCGCGGCGGCAGCGGGAGGCCCCATTAGCTAAAGTGGTGCTTCAGGTTAAGAACAGTTTCAGGTTAAGAACAGACCTCCGGAATGAATTAAGTACTTAACCCGAGGTACCACTGTATGTTCCTTTTTTATCATCAGTTGTGTCATAGGTACAGCCAAACCTGATGTCTCGGCTGCCAGACGTTTCGGAAGTGAATGCTTCTGTTTTCGAACACACCTTGGAAGTTGAACAGCTTCTCAATTTCCCCCATTGAACTTGCTGACGTCCCTTTGATCCTCGGTTTTCGAACATTTCGGAAGTCGAACGGACTTCCGGAACGGATTACATTTGAGAACCGAGGTGCCACTGTACTACAAAGTTAGGTGCCTTGATCTTGAAGCAGAGTAAAATGTCCATTCTGAATTCTGGAGGCATTCTTTTGGGGTTCCTCACGCAGCTCCCTTTACGAAATTGTGAAGAATAGATTTGTTGTTCCCCACTCTGAAAAGCTGGGTGTGTGCCTGTCCTATTTTTGTTCCAGGAATAAGGGAATAACACTCCCAGCTCTCTAAAAATGATACTTTTTGTGGAGGTACTTTATGCTTCTCTTGCACAAAGAACCAAGGCTAGGCTGTTGCATCACCTATGCCAACTTTTCCCAGCTTGGTTTTTGTCTCTTAGATATTGGTGTACTCCAGTTCCCATTAACACTAGTCAGCATGACCAATAGTTGGGGATGGTGGCAGCTGCAGCCTATCGAAACTGGAATTAGCTTTCTTTCATTTCATTCGTTTAAAGCATGTAGAATTGGGGAGGGAGGGAGAATTTCCTATTCTTTCTCCTTCTCTGCAGCCACCTGCACTCCCAAGACCTTCCCAGAGAGTTGGAGGGAAGTTCCTGAACAATGTGGAATGGGATGGAGGAGGGTACTGTGGGTGGGATTTCTGAAAATCAGGCACATCACTTCACACTGCTCTGATATCTAAAACACACTCCTCATATGTCCACACACCCAGCATTCCTTTTTGTTTGATAATTGTCCTGATAATTGTGAGTATTATTGTACTTCTTAAAAAAGAGCATGCTTCAGAAATAATAATAGAAATGGTTTGAGTTTTGTTTTTTAGTTGAGCTTCAAGGTTCTGTCTAATCTGTACTTTAACCTATAGGTATAGTGTCAGAATCAAAATGAATTGCTTAAAAAACAACTAGTAGACAGTTATAACAGACAATATTTTAATACTGTTACAGTCAGAATGAACATGGCTTGCATAATTTTTCACCCCAGAATGGAGATTGAACTTTAGGAATGTTGTTGGAAGTAAAAGCATTACACTGGGTACATTTCAAGCAGGGATCTCTTCATCAAATTGTATCAGCTGAAGATGATGCAAAATGCTCATAGAAAAAAGTGTGACCTTAGGCATTTAGTTCATGGACATTACTCTTTTAGATTAGGGGTGTCTAACCTCTGGACCTCCAGATGTTCAGCTGCCATCATTCCTGACAACTGGCATGGACTGATGCAGGTAGGAGTTAAACAACATCTGGTGTGCCAAAGGTTCTCCATCCCTGTTTTAGGTAAAGAAATTATTTACCATTATGGGAAATAAAATTTGTGGAAAATATAAGTATGGTTAGAACCCATGTATATGCCAGAAATATTCTTTTAGTGAGTAGTCCATTTTGGGCAAGTAACTTAAAAGTTTAATGTCTGAATTCATGTTGTTTTGATGATTATATAAATAAATTACTAAAACTACATTTTTAATTTTTATACATAAAAATATACAAAAACCCCTTTATTTTCCCTATATTGGTGACACAGTTCCATGGATAATGAAATATATTTCCTTAATTCTGAAAATTAATGATAAAAAAATCAATATTCTTTCATTTTACAATTTGCTTGAAACTAAATTATAAGCAGGGCCACAAAAAGATTTCTGTTTACCACTCTTTGGTGGGGAAAGTGTTGTTCTCATATTTAAATATAGAACATTCATGTGCTATTAGTAATCCATTCATTAGATCATAAAGTGAGCTTCATCTTTCCCAAACTACTTTTGTTTTTCTTGTGTTTGGGAGTGAAACAAATGAATTGCTGTTGTGAATCACATTCTGTGCATCACTCCTACACAATACTACTTTTCCCCAACATCATACAAACATGTTTTCTATGTTGCAGGATCCAGACAGAGTATTTTTAGGAAGCTGTTAGAAATATAATCCTGCTGTCAAGAGCTAATCCCTCATTGAGAGTTCAAGTGGCAGATTACTTCAAGCGTGGTGTTTCATTGTCCGTAAACTGTCATCTGATAACTCACTAGGTAGTTTGGGGAACCTTCTTGTAGGGTCAGAGAGACCCTTCTCCCCACTACAGATTCATTCTGTTTTTTGTTCCCTTTGTTTTGGATTTTCCTTATTAGGACTTCCTGAAATGCAGTTTGAAGCCAGGCACACAACAGAATTCTTCTGTTCCTTTGTCATGCGCAACATGTTAAGGCAAAGAAATGAGCGTGATGACTTAGCACAACTTGTTCCTTTCTCCAGACTTAGTTTAATAAAACCGTTTTGTTTCCTGTCTTGGTTCTCGATAGGCAACCTCTGAAAATCCCTTTGAGAAGAGGCGGAAGCCTCCTTTGGCCGAGATGTCACGGCACCACAGCCGGTTTGAAAGAGATTATCGCACAGGATGGGACCGCCGGGAGTGGAGCACCAATGGGAACCACGTGAACAGCAGTAACTGCAACAGCACAGTGAACAGCAATAGCAACAATAGGCCAGGGCTTCTGCCTGTGCCAATTGTACCCTCGCGGCTGCATGCCCCAGCCACAGTTGCTTGTACCACAGTGAACAGTGATGTGATAACCACTCTTGTGGCCAACTCTTCTGCAGCTGCAACAACCAAAGTAAGAAGGGGATTCTTTGTACTCTATATTGTATTAGCTAAGGAAAACCTCTTTAGAAGATACCGCCTTTTCCTTTCAGATCATGTTACCTTCCGATAAGGTCTTTGACAGTGTGCACTGGGATTTTGTTTTGTTTTTTCTTCTTGTCAGTGCCGTTGGTGCCTTCAAGCTTCCTTATATAGTTTCTCGGAGTAGTAAGCCCTACCATGCATTTGTAAACTTATATTGTCTAAACATTGCAAATAGTTAAAAAGTGAAACTGTCTTGAGCATAAGCATAAAATGTACATCACTATCCCCCCCTTCCTGTATATACGGCTGTCTTATCTTGTTCTCTACTTTAGTTGCCTGCTCATGCCCTTTACGTTGCAGGATAACTTAAGCAACGAGAATGATTATCTTCTTGGCCTGAATAGGATATAGTAAAGTGTAAATACTAGCTGTTTTACTACTTTGTGGTTCCTACTTAAAGCCCATTGTAAAAGCCCAGGTACCACTTGTGAGCACAAGTCATCGACATTTCTCCCCAACAGATACACAAATTCTTATCTTAATATCAATAACCTTTTACAACTTCCTGTTGCTATCAGAGATGCTGTTATCTCCCAGCCTCTCAAGCTGGGGGTCAACATTTTATTCTGCACCAAGTTTATTGCCATGTCTCTTGACTTTGTCCTCTTTGACAGCTCATTTTTTCCCTAAAACCCCCAGCCACGTTCTAATTGTGGCTCATGTAAACAGTTTCCACCATTTCCATGTTCAACTATAGGAGGAAAAGGCCATCCTGGCACTCAGTTTGAAATGTCTGTGCCATTAAGCAACAGCTTTCTGCGAGTGTTGTCATATTTTACCAATATATACACTTGAGGCAATTGAAATGCGGCTTGCAAAGAAAGGGCAAAGTTCCATGAGGAATATGCAACCTGTCTGTTATGGGGATTCCATTTTTAGTTTGTTACTTTTAGGCAATGGGACTATTTCCCCCATAGTTCATAAATGTGCTTTCCGGGGTGCTCATTGTCACATGTTTCCTGCTTTTGCGGTTGCTGATTGCCATGCAAAAGTAGTCCCAATCTTTTGAACTATCTCTGCAAACTTTAGTATTTTTGGTTGTCTTCAGTACTCCATGTGAGTTCTGTGCCTGTGCAGGTATCTGGATAAACTCAGAAGAGGGGTTTATCCTCTCTGCATATACTCTAGGAGAGTGTACAAACAGCTTGTCTCTTTTGTTGCTGTGAACCTTCACTGAAGACCTTCTCTGAGCTTTTTTCTTTCTTTCTCTAATGATAGTTCCAGAGCTTTTCGATTTGTGTAACATGGTCTCACCACTTTTGTTGTGTTGTGGGAATAGCTTGGTGTGGGGATACCCTCCTTGAACTCCTGTGATGCATGTGTAATATTTTAAGTGTATTGGCTGGAGAAGAATGAATAGATGCCTGTGATGGATATGGTCAGTGTCATGCTTTAGCAGGGAAAGAACAACATATAGTATTCCCCTCCATGCCAAAGATTTATAAATCAAGCTAGAAGAAAAACATTCATGTTTTTTGTGGGGTAGGGTGAGGAGTACATTGCAGAGACTAGCAGGAGCCAACTTCTAAATATATTTTATTTAGCAAAGTTTAGATACCACTTACTTAACAGATTTCTAAGTGGTTTAAACAGAACAATCAAAGTAAATATGAAAAATAAGTTAACATGTATTCAACAATTTAAAGAAACAATAAGACAATAAAATATAAACGAGAAAGCCGATTTCTTAATTTTCCTATTTGTTCTGCTACTAAGTTTTCCTGGCTTCCTTGGTTAAAAAGTTTTTAAGCCAAGAGTTGTTGATTTTAATTAGTACACAGTGGCTTATTTGTTCCTTTCTAGCTTATAAAAATGGATAAGAAAGTTATTAAAAAAAACATATTGGAGAATAAAAGGAAAACCAGCAGGTTTTTAGAAGGTTTTTAGCAGTATAATGGGAATCCATATGTGCCCCTGTTTTTTTTACTTTGCGATCAACAGAATGTTTTCCTAACATTTTTTAAAATAAATCTAAGTGCCAAATGAAACAGATCCAGAAAGGGAGACAATAAAGTTATTTAAAGAAAGCCAGAGTCAAGCTTAAAAGTTTTTATTGTGTTTCCATACCACATTTGTTCTACCACCCACGGTAAAGAAATAAGCTAATACTGTAGAGAAAACATTTTGGCTGAGGTTTATAATACGGACATCTTTTCTTTAAAATGACCAAAGCGTTTTGACATTATTTCCATTTGTTAACAGCCAAACTGAAGTACTCTTTCACTAAGCTGGGACATTATGTAGTTGCTGTTTGGATGTGTTTAGTCTGGAGAAGATTAGAAGTCAAGTTGCAAAGCCAACACAGTGGTTTCATTTGTCTTGACCTCTGCTCCTGGATATTGTACATAGAGTCCATCTGCTGGCTGTTGTTGATCTGTTTTTGCACCAGATGTTTGAGTCCTTTTTGAGGCTGAACTGTGATAATAAACACTGCCCTTGTTTTCAAAAAGAAGCTAGTGATATAAACTGTGATTCTTCAGACAAAAAAAAAAGCCCTTTCCATAATAAGCAATATATGGTAATCTTGGAAGAGCTTTTCACATACAAAAAATTGTCACCACACTATTGTCATTAGCATGCTCACTTGGGAATTAAAATGGAAATATTATGAGAGGAGCAGATTATCACTTGTTCGTGTTTCAACAGAAAGCTGGTGTGGCTTTCTGCTGTGTTTACTGACCAAATCTCAGATTGAAAATTGCTTATGTTAAAGGAGGAGGAACTCTGTAAAATATTTGGGCATCTAAGTAGCTCGCCACAAGCCAACTGACAGGTGGGTTGAGACCACCCACTTGTAAGTGACCTGATCTCATGCTTCAAAATGTGCATGCATGCATCGGAAGTCTGGATTCCCCATAGGGAGATTGGGGATAGCTGATTTTTATTTTTATTTTTTTGGTAGCCATTCTTTGTTTCCAAGTTTCCAAGTTTTTCATCTTTTTACAGATTACAGTGGTACCTCAGGTTACATACGCTTCAGGTTACATAAACTTCAGGTTACAGACTCCGCTAACCCAGAAAGAGTGCTTCAGTTTAAGAACTTTGCTTCAGGATGAGAACAGAAATTGTGCTCCCGCGGTGCGGCAGCAGCAGGAGGCCCCATTAGCTAAAGTGGTGCTTCAGGTTAAGAACAGTTTCAGGTTAAGAACAGACCTCCGGAACGAATTAAGTACTTAACCTGAGGTACCACTGTACAGATTTTTCTCAGCTCTTACACTGCTTAGTCATCCTAACAATTGATAGGATGAACCTGTCTCTCAGGATGAGATTTATTGTTGTTGTTTCTCGTTATAGGGGCATTGCCTAGTTCTGCGTTGAATGTCACCTTACCTATGAAAAACAAATTCACTAAGTATTTTATAAGAACATAAAAATAGCCTTCTGGGTCGTGCAATGGCCCATCTAGTCCAACATCCTGTTCTCACTGTGGCCAACCAGATGCCTGTGAGAAACCAGGAGGCAGAAAATGAGCACAGGAGCACTCTGCTCTCCTTTGGTTTCCAGCAGCTGGTATTTGGAATATTTTTTCTACCGTGGGTTGCTAATGTGTCCTGGAAACTTTGTATTGGAAGGCAATGTGATTATGGTTTTCATCTCTTCCTAGGGCTGCTTCTTTTCACATGTTTACAGCGATACAGATTGTTCAAACAACATATTTAATTGCTCTATCAAGCAATTGACCTTTCGAATTGAAAAGCAGTTACTTTTGGTTGACATGTCTTTAAATCCCTAATAGCCAGTGTGTTGCCCTCCAGGTGTTGTTAGATTACAACTCCTATCATCCTTGACTATTGACTTTGCTGTCTATTGCTGATGGGAATTGGAGTCAAAAACATCTGGAGGGCACCACATTGACTATCTCTGTCTTAAGCAGCCTATGAATTATTTGAGCCTTATGTTACGGGGGTTTGGATTGGATTTCAGCTGTATATTTTATAGCAGATAATGCTTTAATTTTTGTCTGTACTTGAAAAGGCTGCTTTTTTTAAGCCAAATGAAAACATCTAGAGGTTTGTGCTTGTGCTTGATAAATTAAACTTCCTCTGCACCTCAGGGTTTCTTTGTTTGTTTGTTTCGATTATTAACTCAAAGAACTGATGTTCCAATTAATTTATATATGCTTGTTTTGTTGACTTGCAATGTGTTTATCATCGTTTGAAAGAACCAAGAGGCCTGTCCATACTCCAGTCCTAGCCCTATTTGAAGATGAAAGCCCTTGGTTTCAAGCACCAATTTACATCAGGAAGCACTTAGAAGATCACAAGTGTGACATGTTTAGGTATACAAAGACACTGTTTCCAGTCTTTGGCACTTGGATCAAAAATGCTTTGACTTCAGAAAGGGGAGAGAGCTGTAGTATCTGGCAAGTCAGTCAAAGTGTGTGTTAGCCAAGAGCTATTTACTTTGAATCTTTTACATCTTTTTCACTTTTTCTCCCTGCATGTATCTTCAGGTTTTCTTTTTAAGTGTTCTTTAATCTATCTGTTGATTCAAATGAAATTGTCTGCATATAAAAGACACGGCTGTCATCTACATTTGTCTGCTTTCAGAGAAACCAGGCGTCTTTCCCCGTCACCCTTCTTCCGCAAGGGAAAAGCGAATTCCATTTTTAAAAGCCTTGTCCCCAAGTTCCGTTTTGCAAAGCGAGACGTTAACAAATTCTAACATCGCTTTATAACTGAACTTCCAGAATATCAGTTTAATATATATTTTAACAGCACTCTTTATCAAACCAAGTTTCATGGATTTAACTTCCCCACAGGGAATCGCAGCTGGGTTGCCCTGTCTAGCTAACCCCACTCAAATAGTTCAAAATCCCAATTGCCCACACTGACAGTTGGTCCTTCTCCCATTGGGGGTCAAATCCCTATCTGCCACAGGTCCCTGTCTAACCCACAGATAATCCCTATCTGAGCCCACTGAGACAGAGAGCTCATCTGTCTACCCAGTCAGAAAGCCCCTATCTGCCCCTTATACTGTCATCATATAACTTAAATTCCATCCTCTCACTCTCTTAATTGGCTGTTGTTCTCACCAGCTCTCATTGGTTGCTGGGTCATCAGGAGGCAAACTCAGGGCTTGTTTGTCACAGTGACCTTTAGCATTCATTGTGACTGTATCTTATATTGAGAGTTAATATAGTACAGTTCAAAAAAAACTGTTGACTGAAATAATGTGAGGTATAGAATTGCAGAGGTAGATGGGACCCTAAGGGCCATGTAGTCCAACCCCCTGTAAAGTGAGATCCTCTTTTCTGTTGCTTTTGGGTTCTGATAGGTAAATGAAGTTGAAGTCCTATAAACATTTACCTGGAAGCAAATCCCATGAACTCAATGGGAGTTGCTTCTAAGTAGACAAACATAGGATTATACATAGGATTCCAGAAAGGGTTATTTGCGTGTTCAGACCCAGAAACCTCCCCCCTAAATAAATTCACACTTGACTCAGATTTTTGGTTTGGTTTTTGGCAGAATTTAGGCCACAACCTTATTGATTACAGAAAGTGACTGGTTGCATAGGCTCTGGTTCGACTAGCTCCCTGCCATGCAGGTAGCGCTGACCCGGGGCACCAGCATAGGTCAGCCAAGGGTGAACACCTGGATAAGCGGAAAGCTAGGCACAGGCTATCTCCACCACCTAAATGCCCCCCTGGACTCAGGCGCGGGCACAACCCCCTCACAGGGGTTGACCAAACCATCGAGTCCCTGGATTCCTTTAACGGAATACCCTTCACATAGGGATGGCGAGAGCGTTCTCCCATCCCTATCACCTGAACCAGAGCCTATCTGCAACCTTACAGGTTGTGACGATTTGCTACGCTGCAGGTGAAACCCAAATGGCAACAGCCAATCAGCCAAGTGGGGAAAATTCCTGCCGTGCCCCTGTCCCAATGACAGACGACACACAATGGCATAGCAAGGTCAAGCGCAACAAGCCCTAAAAGTAGGGAGAGGTGGGTGGGTGTTCCGAATGTATGCGCTGAAAGAGGAAGCTCTGGGACATGTGCATGGTTATAAATACAGTAGGTCCCTCAAACTATTTGAACTGTGTCCCATTGGCCAGATTGCACCCAGCTTCAAGGGACCTACCAATCAGGTGTTGTGGCTGACCAGATGTACCCACCCACAACACGGGGTGTTGGTTGTCCAGGTCTCACCGCAATACGTGCCCTCTTTAAGGAAGGACCCGATTTACTTTCAGATGGCAGGAATTGAACCTAGGCCCTTTCATAAATAAAGCATGTAACATCCCACTTATGACTGTACACCAGACTTATTGCAGTCCCAAATCAGGCTCTGTATGGACAATAGTATAATACGTAGTAGGAGAGATTGATTTAAATCAGTGAGTGAGATTCAGTTTCTCTTTGTGGAATTAATATATCTCCTGAACAAGCATGGATACAACCTGGCTGCTATGATTTAATGGTTCATCTGCAGCTATGGAGAACCTTTATATAGTCTGGCAAGAAAATCCAAGAGGTGGTGTAACCTACATCAGCCTTCGCTAAACTGGTGACCATCAGATGATGTTGCTGGTTATGGCTGATGGGAGTTGAAGTCTAAAACAAAAGGAGGGAACCAGGTTGAGGAAGGCTGGTCGACATGCACTTAGCTTGTCTGTACACATGGTGGAATTCCTTCCCACTCCCCCCCTTTAAACTATTTTCTTCCTCGATTCAAAAGTCAATGCCGATTGCCCATTCCTGGACCAGAGTTTAACTGAAGGATGCCTTTAAATAACAAAGTTTTAAAGTAAAGGGTAAATTAACTATTTTAAACTATTATAATCTGGCAATCACTCTTATGTAGGCCACTTGCTGTGAATCATTTACTGCTATAACACATCCTTCAAAAATAGGGTGAGTTTAAAAAAAAAAAAGCAGTGAGAGAGAGCAAGAGAGAGAGAGAGAGCGCAATCCACAGTAAATGGAATTGGGACTGAAATATGAATCATGAATCACTACTTTTTACTTCCCCAACCCACCCCCCACTCCCTTCCTATATACATATCTTTTCACCCATTTGTCTGTCAGTGCTAATCTTGATGCTATCTTGAGAGAGTACGTAGGCATGAATTGAACCACTGAAGTTTTGCTTTACAGCATGTTGGCACACACTGAAATTGAACTGAACATGTGAGTCAGGGAGGTAGAGAAGGTAGCTTAGGATCTATTGGTAGACAATCCTCTAGGAATTTGCAGTAGATCATAGAGAGTTTCTGTCTTTAACAACAGCAAGTTTTTAAAAAACAAAAAACACAACACTCTATCACAGCAATTCTTGGGCAAACTACCAACTTTGGTGTTCCTTGTCTGTAAAACAATTTTGTTGCATTTTAACAGATCCTTGTGCAAATTTTAGTATTCCCTTTTAAACCCTACCCTCTAGTAACTCAGTTGTGGCTTTGTTTATCCACAATAAGAGTCCAATAAATAATCGTTGTGAGTGGATCTTGCGGTTTTAGGGTGTTGGGGGTTTTTTATTTAAAATAATCCCACAGCGTAAGGGGTATTCTTGTTTCAGTTTATGCTGCTTTATACCGTTGACTGGAGAACAGATTGGTTGAGCATCGTGATTACTGTTGCAACAGAAAGAAGTCATGAGGGCAATTTTCTCCTTAAACGTAACCTAATAAGCCAGGGCATAAACCTCTTGGGAATAGCCTTCCTGTTGCAGCATCTCATCAGTGACCTTCATGGAACTTCACATCCTACATAGTTTCATGTTTTGCAACTTAAGAGTTAAAACAGTGTGTGGGTCACTATAGATTTTGGATCCAGGAAATGGAATCGTGGCACTGGAAATGAAGGAGCAAGTTGGCTATCAAATGAATGGTGACACATCCCTAACATGAAAGAGCGTGTTATCTGCTAAGTGTTGAAGCGGAACTGTCTCTCACTACCCACACAATTGATTTTTCACTTAGCGGATTGTCTATTCACTGTCTCTTCTGCTATAGCTTTGAATTTGAAAAAAAAAAAGCAAGTCCTTTTCCTGCCATTGCTAGGCCCCTTAAACCTTACTATAGATATATATATTTCTTCAAAAGTACAATTTTCCCTACTCTACCATTTATATGCACTTCTGGTGGAAACTAATCTAACTTGCATCTTTTGGACAGGGTTTGCTGATGTTGTTGTTGTTGCTGTTGTTGTATTTTTGCACTCAGGTGCCTCAAAGCACCCAGTAAATGTGCATTTGCTAAACTGCCATGATTTCTGTGCGTAGGTAGATTCAAAGTGCATTGCTGGAGCCCTTTGTAGTGTTGAAAGAAAGCATGTACAGTGGTACCTCGGGTTACATACGCTTCAGGTTACATACGCTTCAGGTTACACACTCCGCTAACCCAGAAATAGTGCTTCAGGTTAAGAACTTTGCTTCAGGATAAGAACAGAAATCGGGCTCCAGCAGCAGGAGGCCCCATTAGCTAAAGTGGTGCTTTAGGTTAAGAACAGTTTCAGGTTAAGAACGGACCTCCAGAACGAATTAAGTACTTAACCCGAGGTACCACTGTACATGCACAGATGCTGATTTATCCTTAAGAGTTCTGTGCTCGTCTGTTCCACTTTATGAACAGGATAAACTATAGCTACCAACAAATACTTGCATGTTGTTGCACATGCAGACAACTCTGGAACTATTTTCTTCTCTAAGGACAGCTTTAAAAGTTACTCATTTAATATGGGTGCTAATGATAGCAGAGATGTTGAGTGAATAATGGTTCCGTTCCATTAAGAAACCCTTATGCACATTTGCCTCTAATTACATACCCCAAAAATATATTCACAGCTAAGCAATTTTTGTTGGTCTTCATTGGGGTCAACTCTCTTGCCCTTGGTGTAGTTTGGTTGATAATCTGGCCAAGAGATTAGAAGTACTTTGCCACACATAGTATAGATTGCGAGCTTGCATACATCCAGTATCTGAGTCTACCAATGAAGCTGGTAGCCTGCACTTTTGGTAGAACGGTGGTAGCTCCACAGACGTTGATGTGGCTGATTTAGAGTCAGGGCTTGGGCTCTGCTATAAACTGGGTGGCTAGTGTGCTTTTGTTTATATGCACAGAGCACATACATGTGCCACTCCACTAAAGTACGTTATCCTTTTTCTGTGATGAATGGGTCCTGTTCATGCATTGTGAAAGTGTGCTTGCATGCACTATCCCTGGCTGATAGGATTTTCCTTCACCATCCGTCCTCTAACTGGAAGCTTTATCAGTGTAATGTATTTTTTTGTAACTGTTTTAATTTCAGGTTGTCATGACCTATGACAACCTGCCAAAAGAACTAAACACTGGCTCTCCTTCTACTGTAGTGGCCAATTGCTAACTCCATTCTCACCACCATATGTTATGGAGCGCACACTTTTCCTTGAGTGAATATCAGTTGTCATTCAAGAGGATGCTGTTGTGCTCAGGTCCTTCTTGCAAGTTTCCCATAGGCGTCTGGTTACCCACTGTGTTGTCCGGATCCTGCAGGGCTTTTCCTACGTTCTTACCCAAGCATTCTCTATTGTTTCTTGTTGTGCCCGACGCAGAAAGCTTTGGCAGTTGCTACATAAGAATCTGCATGATTTCTCCTAATTTACCACCACCATCACCTTCCATAATTAAGCCTCTTGAGTCCCATTAGCATCAGGAGGTTGTTAAAACAGGAGGGCTCCTGCTGCTGCTAGCATTTTTACAGCTGACTTCTTGCTGAGAGAAGTTTGCTTAATCCTAGAAGAAGAAGCTGGAAGGAAGAGGATTTGGGAATACTGGGGCTGGCAGCATAGCAGGCCCCAAAGGGAACACTAAACTTTCAATTCTTAAACTTTTCAAGTCCTGCTGGCATGAAGCTGGTAATGAAGTTACTATGTCAGTAGCTCACTGAAGAAGCTGCTAGAGCAGGGTTTCCCAAACTTGGGTCTCCAGCTGTTTTTAGACTACAACTCCCACCATCCCTAGCTAGCAGGACCAGTGGTCAGTGATGATAGGAATTATAGTCTAAAACCACCTGGAGACCTGAGTTTGGGAAACCCTGTGGGTAGAGCCAAGCAGAAGGATTTCCTTAAGTCAAAGTCAATGGGTTCATTCACCAGCTGTCAACCACAAAGTATAACTGCAACAGGTGCTTCATGATCTGTGTATGGAGGTTGGCTGTCCTTCATTGTTGAGGCCAGCCAGGTTCTTGCAATTGTTTCTGCCATGATACTCTCCTATGCTATTTACAGAGTACTCAGGAGAGGAGAGAATTCAGTTCCTTGCTTTGTGCTAAACTTAGAGAGAAATATCTCAGCTGGGTGAAAAGTGACATACTGGCCCTGTCCTTTCTCTGCATCACCATGAATACCCAGCCCTGTTGATAAAGGTGCAACACTGGCCTGGATCCTTACAAGAGATGTTTGCTGCAGGGATGCTGCTAAATGTAGCCCAAATGTACTCCCAAACTGCTGCTTCTCTGGATTAGCAGATCCCTGTGCTGAAGGCTCCTTTGGTTAAGAGTAGGCTTTGGTGCCCAATGGGTACTTGCTACCTCTTTTTATACGGGAGACTCAAGTGTAATAGTACCTGAACCAACTGGAAAAGTACGGGCTGCTCAGCCATCTCTTCTCCCAAAAATGTTTCTGCATGTGAGGTTATGTAGTGGAGCCAATGGCAACCCTAAAAAAGAAAAATACCAGCAAAATCTAGCATGCCACTTCGGTTTCTCCAGAGCAATCCTGGTTTTCCTGGTCCTGCCTGGTCTTTCGGCCTTTTTCTAGCTCCAGAATATCAGCTTGAATTGTCACCAGGAGATACTGCTCTTTTTGGTGTCTGTGGGGCATTGAGTCACAAATATAAAATGAAATACAGCATATTGAGCTGGTGGTGGTGATTTAGCATAATACTTGGAAAACATCCTGTGTTGTTGTTCTTACCTTGAGATTCTTGTGCTGTAAGTCAGCATGTTCGCTCTATGCCAAAAAGCTTCACCAAGGAGCCCTGTAGTAGCTTCTATTTCTACAACACAAACATTTGGTTCACTGAGTTTATGTGTAGTATTTGACTTTCTAAAATGCTTAACATGTGATTTTTCACTTGTAGCTGTTTTTCAAATGTGCTTTCTTCTTCTTTGTCTCCATTGTCTTTGTCGCCTTGCCTTAAGTTGCATCATTTTTACTTAAAAGTTTCTGCTTAGTAAGCATTCGGCAAGCATGTTGAGTAGCTCTGATAATTAGGTAATTTGAATTCAGGCATGGATGTTGGATAATGCATCCTGGGATGGTAGCTGGCTTGCTGTAAGGTGATGCATTCAGCCTTTAGTTGAGAGTGTAATGGGCTTTATATCATTGTTGCTTGCCTGCCTCCCAACTGCTTTGAGTGCAAAAGCATGTGTGTGCTCTGTTTGCCCTCTCTCTCCTCAAGAGAAGCAGCAGATGTTGACAGTGAATATAGTGGAGTGGGAATGGGTAAAATAATGAACTGAAGTGGAAGCTTAATGGAATTATTAATGGGATTTGTGTTCATATAATGAGCAAGAACTAGTTCTATTAATATGAGTTTTACGTGTGTAAACCTGTGCCAAAGATTTCTAAAATTCTCACCCTTCTTCAGAAAGACATTTGTACGGTACAGAGTTGTAATTCTTTGAAGATTCCTCTTTCTACCACTCTGAAGTTCCCTTCCAGTGTATAAATCAGAACGAAACCATTTTAAAAGAGCTGCAAAGAAAAATGTGGATGATATTTAAATGCAAAAAAGTACCTTCAAGTATCCTCTGAAAGGAACAAAAAGAAAATGCCATTTTTGATTAAGCAGTAAAGAACTGCATAGCCAGGGATGACCCTTGCTGTGCAGGAGGGTGAAGCAACCTGTTTCAAGGGGTGCCATGAGGATGCAATACATGGAGGTAGGAATTGGTATGCCAATGGTTCAGGAAGGCTTTTTAAAGCACTGGCCGTAGTGGAAGTAGGAAAAGCATCAAGAGTACTTGGTGGTTGGGGAGGGGAAAGAGCTATTTTTATTTTATATTCGGAATATAAAAAGATAAAGAAACCCCTGACCATTAGGCCCAGTCGTGGCTGACTCTGGGGTGGTGCTCATCTCGCTTTATTGGCCAAGGGAGCCGGCGTACAGCTTCTGGGTCATGTGGCCAGCATGACTAAGCAGCTTCTGGCGACCCAGAGCAGCGCACGGAAACGCCGTTTACCTTCCCGCTGGAGCGGTACCTATTTATCTACTTGCACTTTGACGTGCTTTTGAACTGCTAGGTTGGCAGGAGCAGGGACCGAGCAACGGGAGCTCACCCCGTCACGGGGATTCGAACCGCCGACCTTCTGATCGGCAAGTCCTAGGCTCTGTGGTTTAATCCACAGCGCCACCCGCATCTCTCACATTTGGAATATAGGCAACTCCTAATTTGCGCAGGGGTTGCTTTCTGGGTCGTTGCGCGTTTGTGTGAAATCATGTACAATTGAAACACCTAGCTTTGTTCTTCTCCTGTTCTGCCCTTTTAGTGATGTATTTTATGATGTTTCCAGGTCCCTTCTAGGTTTGCTGTGTGCGCGCAATTGCACACATATTGGTCGTGCTTAAAATGTGGGCTGCCTGTACTGTATAGAGCAGGGACGTCCAACTCCTGACAGACTGCAATCTACTCACAGTGTAAAAAGAACTGGCAGTGATCTACCCATTGTCGTTGGATGGACCAAAGTTGTTGAGCTTGTTTTTAAGGAAGCCACAGTTGTTGTATTCCCTTTTTTTTGGGGGGGGGGGATCACTGACAGGCCAAAGATCTACCAGGAACACTCCATGATCTACCAGTAGATCACCATCTACCTGCTGGACATGCCTGGTATAGAGAATAAAGCATCCTGTGCAAATATTACACAGAAGTATGAGAGAGAGTTCAGAATGACATTTTCAACAGCTAGTTTTTAAATCTGTGAGTAAAATGGTGGCCAGTTCCTATGCACTTGTTATTTAATCTGCTTGAATTGTGTTTCCCCCCCAGTGAATACATAATATGAAACTGATGCTTATTTTCTGTGTTTGTTCAGCCTGTGTTACTTCTTCCATGACAGCAGACAAATAACAAGATAGAGCATGTGCTTTGTGCCAAGTCTTCATTGTGACTAATTTTTTAAGTTGGCATGCATTAATTCTACTGGGGTCAACAAAACACTCCGCTTGTTAAAAGTATGGACTTAATTGCTTCGTTGAATAGGAATCAGCAAGAGTATTTCATGCACCACCATGAGGCTGAGTTGGTAAATACGGATGCTGACTGGCATCCTTGTCTTCTGCACAATCAGACATACATAGGGTCAAGGTCAAATGTACAGCATTGAACATAAAGTCTGGTTTTTATGATGGATGTCAGTGCTTTCTATTTCGGAAATGTACTGATTTCGATGTTTTATTGTGGACTCATGCTCAGCCTGGGGTGAATGATATTGAATAAAATATATTGTTCCTATAACTCATATTAATGGGAATTCAATAATAGCAACCTGTCATCTGTTGAGATTAGAAATGAGTGCAAATGTTGTGCTGTAAAAGCATTAAAAAGACATTACAAATTAGGTTCTACCACAATGCCACATTGTGTTCCTTATAAATAATTTATAGCAAAGCTGGGCCTTGAAGTCTCTTGGATTGTCCATTTGTAGAGGCCCAGTAGTTACCTTCTGGAGCTGACTGTGCTCCATTGATCTGATTTATGGAACTCATAAATGCCGTGGCCTTCTAATTTAATAAACTTTATTCAGTCTATGTTTTAAGCATTGTTGTAAAGCACTTCCTTCTAACTAAAATGAAATACTGTGGTGTTTAAGCATTACACTGTAGTATTTTGTTTATAATTTTCTCATGAAAACGTATTGTGTGGCATTATAATGAATGCCCATATTTCATTTGAGTGTTTTGATTTAACAACTATCGGTTGGCTTCTTAAACCTTACTTGACTTCATTTTGTTTCATTTCTTGTTCTGCTTCCTTTTGAAGAGCTAAGGGTGAGTGGCATCAATTTAAGACTACAAACCACCACAGTTATTTGGTAAAATCAGGGCTTTTTTCCAGCGGGAACTTTCAAGAACTCAGTTCCGGCACCTCTCAGGTGGGCACCATTGCCATTCAAAGAGAATGAGGGAGGTGTTCATGGTAGGCTCCAGAACCTCTTTTTCTAGAAAAATAGCACTGGGTAAAATCAACCAATTCCCCCTTCCAAATTAAAAATGGATTATAAACATATATTAGGTTGGATCTAAAAGTGACCTTTCTCGTGTTTCTTCTGCTCGTGGAAGGAGTCTTCTGTGCCACACAAGGAATGAAATGAAAACCCAAAAGCTTAGTTTGCTTGAGCACAGCTCCTTAGTGAAACAGAAACTTTAGCACTCCTACAGTGTGAGCTCTCACACAAATGGTTATTGTGTTGGACAAGAAAGTTCCAGGCAATAAATGAAATAGTTCATCTGTTGATGTTTGTTGTTGTGAGAATTAAAAAGAAGAAGAAGAAGAAGCAGGCTCCTTGGAGGAAAAGTGGGATATAAATGTAACGAAATAAGCAGTTTTATTTTTATAGAAAAAGAGGTGGCGGAACTCACCATGAAAGCCTCCCTCATTCTCTTAGAATGGCAATGGGACCTACCTGTGAGGTGCCAGAACTAAGTTACAGCTGAAGAAAATCCTTGACAATAAGTAAATACATTTCTTTCCTATTCACACTTGTTTGGCGCTAAACCCATTGTGTTTACCTCACATCTGACTGACACAATGGGTTTAGCGCCAAACAAATGTGAATAGGAAGGAAATGTATTTATTATATGAATTTCCCTCAAAAGTACACCTTACTAGCATTCTGGGCTACTGGTTCTAAGAGATCATCTGACTGATTAGACAAAATATAATTCTTCATCTCTTGACTTTTGTTTTTACTTCAGAATTTGCTGAAATAAATTCATTTAAATCTTCATTGAGTATTCATTTTCCTTCCATTATTTCGCTCTGCCAGCATTGGATTATGATCTACATATATACTTGTTGCTTGTGCCACTTGATGTTCCCTTCATACAGATCTTATCATTTCTCAAGTGTGATCATAAAGTATTGAATAAAAGATATAATTGTTACGATGCCTCTATAATACCTCCAACAGTCTGTTAATGAAAAAGATTTCATATTTAGATTTACAATGGCTGGCAATCTAGACTTCATTGAAGCATTCTGCCCACAAATTAGTAATGACTCTATATCTTGGGTTGTAACACCTCATTCAGTAACTCCCAACAATATGATAAAAAATAATAATCAAAATTTTGAAGAAAAAAAATTAAGCAACCTGTTGCATATATGGAGCATAAACTATACCTAAGACAATCTTTTCCTAAGGCAGCATTTAACACAATAAATCAGCCATATGGGTCTAAATACTGATGTTGTACTTGCTGCATATTCTGCTCCAAGAATTCTATTTTTAAGCAAATTTTCGTGCCCTTTCTATGTGAATCTCTTGTAAGCAAACGATGACTTCTTCCTTTTCTTAATTCTCCATATAATTGTTTGTTTTAATTCATGATCAATTCCTTGCACGTTAAGAGAGGAAATCTTTATTTTATTGATTTCAACACCATACTAAAAATAATTTTTATTTATTTTCCAATATAAATTGTTTCCATCCTACTTTCCCCTCATTAGGGTTTACATATATTTATAATATGAACTGTTCTAAATACTGTGTTTTAATTGTTGTAACCCACCCTGGGACCTTAAGGCAAAGGGTACCTAATAAATTGTAACAACAATAATATAGTTGTGCACCTCCTTCTTCCCTTCTAACAACCACCCACTCTTTGTCCATTTGAACAAATTCTCCATCTATACTGGATGTTTCCTTCTCTTAAACAAATAGTAACAAATCTCAGATTTCTCTTTATTTTCAGAACCTGTGCACTTACACCAGCTAATGTTTCAATCTTTTTCCTTACATTTTTAATGCTTTTCCCATCATTCCTTTCTTTAAAAAAAAGTGCCTTTTATCCCAAAACCTTTAAATTTTGCAAAAATAATATTGAGCTTATTTCTTTCATAACTTGAATTGATTCTGTAAGCTTGCTCAATACCTTGCTGTTTTAAATGTGCCACACAGATATTACTTTAAAGAGAATATGCACTTTTGATTTAAAGAAAGCCTGCCTAGTATGTAACCCCATAACCTCGAACTGCAGCAAGAATATAGGGGGGAAACAGTGAAGATGTAATACCGTATTCACAATTCATCCCAGTATAATAGGCAAACTGGTACGCTCTCCTCATGCTGAATCTTGAAACATTCTCCAAGAATAACTCAACATAAGGCGAATAAGTATAATAAAGCCCTGAGATTATGAAAAATAATAATGTTATATGCCAGATATGTTTTGTCATAAATAACTATATCTTCTTTATGACTAATGTCTGTGGTTAATGGTGCTTCTGCCGCAACATGGGATACTGGGCATGTACTGGTGGACTCAAGAGACCCCTGTGCGCTTAAGTATGTGACCAGAAAAGATGGACCACCATCCATAACGTGTGTGCGACCCACTCTCTTGGTCACAGCACCTTGTCACAGTCTTGCCTTGTCATAAGATTGTTCATTGATATATTTTACTGATATCAAACATTCGCTGTGAGGGAATATGATGTAGCCACATTGCCTAACCGAAGCAGGTTTGGTCCTCTTATCCTGCCTCAGGATTCCATGAGAGGAGAAAAGAGCGCTATAAACGGGCTAAATAAATAAATTGTGGACGGGGATTTGAAAGAACTAAAATTCATTATCAAAGTCTTGGAGTACATTGTTGATAAAAACGGAAGCTTATTCATAAACTATAATTTTCTGTACTGCACTTCATCATTCCAGTTACGAATACCTCCCAACACTTAAATAAAAATGCTCCCAGTTTGCAGTTTATGGGTAGTAAGGTTCTGCTTCATAGTTTTATCTAGTAGACCATGGAGAGCAGATGCATTTCGATACAGAAGGGCAACAGGAAATAGCCGCTCTGATTAATATTGTGTTAGTCTGGATGTTCGTGGCAAAGATTTGACACAAAATCTGTACCTTACACTGATGTGATATGGATTACCCCACCATTCTCTCTCCCATGCATCAATGTACTGTGAGTTATCATTGAAAAAGCAACTGCATGATCCTTGGTCAAGTGACAGATTTAATTCAGTTGTTATCAAGATGAAGAAATGAATGTGACATTGGCTGTAATAATTATGTTCAGTTGAAAGAAATTTAGAGGAGAGAAACCCTTAGTCTCTTAAACTGAAACTGCAGATAAGGGAAAGCCTGGCAGTTGTATATATCATTCTTCCAGTTTGTGCTTTTATTGCTCCTGACAGTCTTGAAAGGTGTTAAGGTGCATCATAGTCCAGGATTTTGCATTGTGTTTGGCTGGAAATCTGAATAAGAGGAATAACTCATCCGCTGTGTCACTGGAATGTAGCGAGAGGAAGGTAGTCATCATAGATTTGAAGGTTGTGGTGAAAAACAGTGACTTGGTTGAGGGAGACAGCCCTGGGTTTGTTGCTCATCATCATGTTTCGGCCACTGCGTAAGTGGGCCGCTATGAGATATTTTGTGATTTTGCTGTCTTACATTGTTTTGATGATTGATTTATTGTGTTAATGTGCTGTTTGCTGTTTTGGGGGAGATATGTAAAAAAATACTAAGGGCATGTCATTTCCCCCCACCTATCCCACACACCAGAACTCTGGGAAGGGTGATGAGATTGAGTTAGAAATCAGGGAGGCAGTCAAGAGAAAATTCACTGTGGTAATGGGTGACATCAGCTACTGGGTAACTGCACAGCGTGATTAACGAACAATGTTCAAGGAAGCTGTAAAAGCAAGGAAAGTTTCCACGATAAAGCTTAGAGAGTAAAACTCTTCCCAAAAGGAAGACAAAAATGGAGCCCAGCTTTTCAGAAAACTAATGTGAGTTGACAAAAGGCGGTTGAAGAAAGGAGCATATTCTTTAAAATATTAAAAGAAAAAAAATGTGTTGTGAAAAGCTTTCCTACCTGCACATTGGGGGGGGGACTCTTGCCTTTTGTTGATTCTCCTTGTTTTCTGTAACCCTCTGCAGCCTTTCCTATCCCAACTCTTGGAAATAGGTTGTGAGAGGGCTGAGGGAGGCAGAGGGAAAATGTGAAATTGAGTGCCCAGTGTTACCTGAGTGGATGTAAGTTCCTCTAGCCCAGGCAGTTAGATCGTGATCTATCAGTAGATCACTGGACGTCTGTGGTAGATCACTGGTAGATCACTGGCTCCCCCCAAAGAAGCTCAACAACTTTGGCTCCCCTAAAAAAAGCTCACTTTGACCTGAACCCCTTAAAAATGGGGCTTTCCTCCTCCCTAAAAGCTCAACAAGTTTGACCTGAACTCCCAAAAAAGGGGGTAGATCACTGCCAGTTTTAAACTCTCTGAGTAGATCGCAGTCTCTTGGGAGTTGGCCACCCCTGCTCTAGTCCAAAGCCAGTTTAAATACATTGGAAACAGGAAACCATCCAGGGATGCAATTGTACCAGTGGGTTACCAAAAAGTTAAAGAATTGCTAAAGTGGGGTAGGGAGATTGCTAAAACACTGAATGAATTCCTTGCATGAGTTTTCACTTTGAAATAAGTTTGACAGAACCATTGTGGGTTTGGTTATTAATTTATTTATTTTGCTTCCTTCCGTTTGTTTCTTTGTTGGAGAGTGCATCTAAAGAACTAAGTCAAATGACAGTGATGAGATGAAGTTTTTAGGATTGACAAATTGAAAACCGATTTGGAACAGTAGGGTCCAAGTTTGTGAAATAAAAATAAATAAATAAATAAATAAATAAATAAATAAATAAATGATTAATAAATGAACTCAAGCCACTGAGAAGTGAAGGTGGTAAGTTTTTGGATGGTGCCATGCTATTCAGGATAGTAGAATCCATTGCAAACTGCAGAGTTCTAAAATGATCTCTCTAAATTGAGTGGATGGGGGAGGTCTTGGACTTTAGGTGTGTTTTTTTGCCTAGCATTCTAGATTTAACATCCAGGACCTCTCAAACACATTTTCCATGGTAATTGGGTGGTGTTGTGTACTAGAAAGTATGTGTGATATCCACAACCTTCACACGTGGCAGCTGGGTCACACTGTAAACATCGCTGTCCAAAGCCCATCTCCCAGACACGGAACCTTTCTCACTTCAATCCCCAGAGATGTTTCGTTGGCACAAGAGGATGTAAGCACCCAACAACCAGGGGCTTTCTCCATTCTTTCCCACTATGACCCTCTGCTTCTTCAAGGTCCTAATTTACTGGTACAGGGAATGAGGACCTTGAGAAATATTGTCAGCATGGGAATGAGCACCAGCTGGAATCTAGCCCAAATCTTTTTTTTTTTAAATCTCCTGATCTCCTAAGTCTGTCTTTTTATAATCTTGAGAAACCAATTTGTTTTACTGAGCATTTATGCTTGGCACATATTAACAAATGCAGTAGTTCCTAACCCTCCCCCCCCCCGCAATGGACCACGTGAAAATTGTGGGGAGTCTTGGCGGACCACTTTGTAATCTCTCTGCCCATCGCAGCGATTGTAAAGTGTTGTGCTAGATGTGGTATGATTTTAAATTGTATATTTACAGACACGCCACAGCCCACCTGAATGTAGCTCATGGACCACTGGGAGGGCCTGTGGATCACAGTTTGGGAACCCCTGAGCCAATGCATGCTGCAAAGGAACGTTCGTTTGGAGACTGAAGAACTGAAATTGAGCCACGGGAATTTGTGTTCCTTCCTCCTGTTTCATGTGCAACATCCTTGCAGCTTGTAGCTTCTGGTAGTAATTTGCTCTGTCTTCCAAATGAGGAAATTGTTTCTACTGCTCATCTTTCAAGCCAAAATTGGAAAGCACCGTTTGTACTTTATAATTCCTGTTTGAAAGATGAGCGCTGACCATAATTTTCTGATTTATAGGTCGCGGCTGAGTATTATTAGCACTAAACAAGAAGTTGAAAATAAGCTGCATACGAGAGGCAGTGGTTCATTTCCTATCAGGATCATTTGAACTGACTTTATACTGCTTCTTGCCTTTATTTCCATTTCTTTGGCATTATTTCCCTTCTGGATGGATGGTCCCATCACATCCTATATGTAAAATGCTTTTTAATGTATTTCTTCCATCATAGACACTCTTTCCTCTACCCCATCCTTCTCAGACTGTCTTGCCTTTCCATGTTTAGTTGAATTTTCCTTAGATTGTGATCCTGTGAACAAACAGTTGTACTACTTTCAGTTGGTGCTGTATAAGCAACCATTTATATTATTATTTTAGGTCTAATTAGCATGATCCATGCATAGGCAGCCCCTGAGATAAAAACTTATATTGGGGGAGTGGAACCCCACAAAACTCGTAATGGTAATCTTGGGTACTTCTGGACACCTTTGTGTGATAAATTTATTCCTGCCCTCTTTGGTTACTATCCAATGCATGCTGAGATAGTGTTCTGGTGGTGAAAGTGTATCTGGGCTTAGGTTTAACTTCAGGTTAAACTCTAGAAAATCCTACTCTTAATGGGTGGGAGAACAGGGCATACAATATTCATGTCCTCTCCCCCCCCCCAAATCCATGAATTTTGTGAAAGCCATTCCTAAGAATTAATTGAAGTGATGGGAGTTCAGAGATCCAGAATTTGCTAGATGATGTTAAGAACTGGAGAAACCTCAGGGGACCATTAAAACTGCTAGTGATAATCTAATAGTGATGTCTGCTTAGATGCTCAGAGGGTGTGATGGAAGCTTCATTGCTTTGGATTGTTAGAAATTACGAGACAGTTGTTATCCATTATTTAATATGATGAGACTGAAGTGGGCTGTTAAGAAGTTTTTACGTAATTGTTTTATTAAAATGGATCTAGGAGTGCTGCATACATTAGTCGCAGATTTATGTAGGCCGATAGCTGGTAAGAGCCGCTACAAAAAAAATCAAAACAACTCCCAGGTCAAATTATATTCATATATTGTGAAGCCTCAGGGTATTGTGTCCAAGCTTCTGTCTTCCCATTTCTGTGTATATTTCTACCCTGATCTTATAACACTCCCACTCTCATGACAATTCCATACTAGTTTCCAGCGCAAATTGAGTCGGTAAGTAACAAAAGGACAAAGCCACAGAAACCCAAATATCAATAAAGTAGAAGTGATCATTACATAAACATGTCAACATATTTCAAGTATATGTATATAGTATACAAAATACAAATTATCCAAGATGTGGCTGTTACAGAAACAAAAATGAAATCCTCCAAATATTATAGATAATGATTTGATTAATTCAAGGGGAAATTGATTAGTTCAGAAATCCTCCAAATATTATAGATAATGATTTGATTAATTCAAGGGGGAAATGATTAGTTCAGTTTGTATTCCAAGTTGAGTCTCGGCTTACTACAAACAGAAAGTGGCACTGCAGACCAACATCAGTTATAAGAATACTATATAATTTTGTTGGAATGAGACACTTCATGTTTAACCTCACTGATAATATACAACATTAAAATAATCAACTTGGGTCACAGAAGTAGAAACTACAACTCACATACATTTTTGGTATAATTCTAAAATGCTGGTGTGTAATCATTGTGTAACTGTTGATTAGTTGGTGTTAGTTTAGAGGGGACGGACTTTGAGAGGACAGGCCTAAGTTTTTCCTTTTGTGCCTTCACTGAGTTTGGTGCTTGGGAAGATCATCTGGAACAGACATTACTTGGCATTTGTCATTTGTCACTCCACTGGAGTGTGATGCTAACAGTGCTTACAGTTCAGCGCTACTCCTGTGTTTCATAAACATTTTGAAATGTTTCCTGGCAGAACTTTTGCAGTACTGCAAACTCCTTCTATTACCTTCATGCAGGAACATTGTATTATAATTGGAACAGGGGTGTGATGTGTGCAAATGGATCTTCTGCATGACCACACGGCCACTTGATCAGCGCCATCTTTATGGGAGAATCAGAGTCAGGAACCTCTGAATAATTTTTTGGAGTGCATCAGCTGTAGAAATCGGCTGCATTTTTGGTGTGACATTTTCTTCCCTTCAGCTGTTTAACAGATAATCATCAGCTTCTTTTCAGATGGGTGAAAAACTAACATGAGTCTCTTATGGCACCTTTAAAGACTTACAAATGAGTTGTGGCATGCACTTTTGAGAACCAGTATATGCCACAATAAATGTGCTGAACACTGAAGGTCCCATCATAATCTTTATTGTGCCGGCTTACTTTCTTTTCTTTAGATTCTGATCATTGTTCTTGCACATCAGCAACAACTCAGGGGACAGCTGTTTTTGCAGGAAGACTGCTGCTTGGAAATTCTGGGCAGGATTTGCCTAATGAGTTCCATCATCAGAGAGCCAGTATATTGGCTTCGACTTATGCAACAGGGCTACCCATCTGTCCTCTCCCTGTGCGCCCATCAAACCTGACTCTGGTGGGGTCAGGGGAACCCCCAGAACAGCATGTGAAGGGCAGGGATCTGAAATGCTTCCATTGATGGAACAATCACCAGAGCACTATGTTGAGTTTCTCCCTCTATCTGAATATAACTGAGTCAGCGAAGCATATCCTCCAGATCACATAACCCGAATTTTGTCATTTTTCAACTTCACACTTTATGCTCTACAATCTGCACTTTAAGCACATTGAGTATCTGGAGGAGAGGAGGGGAGAATAGCAGTTACGTCTTATTTCAGTGTGTTCATGTTTGTGGCCACTAGACAGCCACCCACAGGTTAGAAGTATGAAATTGCAGGGAATAGTTTTATCCTGGGAGAAGAATAGCTTGTTCAGGTTATGTGGCTTTTGTAAAAATGATACTCCAATTTCTGTTGAGTAGTAGATCTGTAGGAGATCCAGATTTTAATTGGGTGTGTATTTCTACCTGCAACATCTGTTGGCTCATCCTGCCCTTAAGGCATGAGCTACTAGATCCCTTACTAAATCTGAAGAAATTTTATTACTTCTGAGTCATCAGGGTAGAGCACTGGTTTCTGTTCTTTATAAAGAGACTTGATTTTTCTATGGGCCCATTAGAAGGTCTCAAACTTAGCTGGGAGAAGGACCTACACGTGAAAATATATTTTTCTAAGTGGAATGCAGTATGGGCATCTAAGCCCTATAAAGAAACCTCCTCTTGCGGAAGGGAATGCTTCTGAAAAGTTCTACATAGTTAGTGCAAAGAATGTGACTATTTGGAGAATGCAAAGGTAAATGTGGAAATAGAGATTTAAAGAAGTCAAATTGTGGTGGAGGGAAACTGTGGAGGGGGGGAGTACTATATGATAAGTATATAATATCCGTTTTCAGTGTTTTGGGTTGTATCTTTTCAACCTTTTTTCTTTCTTTGTTGTTGTTGTTTTGTTTTTCTGTATTATTTAAACAAAAATAACTAAACTAAACTAAGCTAAAGAAAAGTTCTACATAGTTGGCACTGTGCTGCTGTGTTGCTTTCTCTCATACGACATCAAATAAGACAGGGGTCAGCAAACTTTTTCAGCAGGAGGCCGGTCCACTGTCCCTCAGACCTTGTGGGGGGGGCTGGACTATATATTGGGGGGGGGGGAATGAACAAATTCCTATGCCCCACAGATAATCCAGAGATGTATTGTAAATAAAAGCACACATTCTATTCATGTAAAAACACCAGGCAAGCCCCACAAATAATCCAGAGATGCATTTTAAATAATAGGACACATTCTACTCATGTAAAAACACACTGATTCCCGGACCATCCGTGGGCCGGATTGAGAAGGCGATTGGGCCGGATCCGGCCCCCGGACCTTAGTTTGCCTACCCATGAAATAAGTCATAGGATTGTTGGCATGGTTGTGGTAGCAGGGGTACATTTTCCCATTTATGGTGGCGATGCCCTCTGCCATCAAAATTTTGGATTCGTGTTTTCAAAGTAATATTTTTTTAAATTAAATGTGACATGCAAGCCTCCCCACAACTTGCTCCTTTAATTCCGAGGGGTGATCAAACAGCGAGTTTCCAATCTAAGAACCTTCTTACGTGGGTAATCTCTCTGCAGTTAGATCTTCTTTGGCCCATAGATGGAAGTCACTGCACCATCCCCATCCCCCCCCCCCCACGGAAGCTGAAGCTTCCATGCACCTTTCAGAGGCCGGTTCAAGAACAGTGTTAACAGTAATCCAGGCTGTGTATGACCGGAAGATATGTGACAAGTGGCTAGATCTGTTTTTATCCAGAATGGGGCATAACTGGCACACTAGGAGAAGCTGTAGAAAAGCACTGCTAGCCTTGGTTGCTTCACGAGCACCCAGGAGCAAGGCTGGATCCAGAAGAAATCTCAAGCTGTGGACCTGGTCTTTGATGGGGACTGCAACCCAAGTCTGAACAGGACGTACCCCCCCTCCCAGTTTGGCTTTTTTAATTGACAGTCCAATATAAATTAGAAATTAGGAGTGCGGGATCAAAATAGTAGATATTGCAAATTGCTAAATGTGAAATGTGTTGATTTCATGCATGGCGTGTTGATTTGGTGATGCTGCAGATGCGGTTAACCTGCCTAGCAGTTGATCTCGGTAGAAAATGACAAAGGGCATCTCTGGATGCACTTGGCAGATGCCTCTTGAACAATAACATCATTTTGCATTAATCTGCTGTGTGGCTGTCCTGAAAATTAGGGTACAAAGCAAAGTTATGCAATACATTTGACATTGTCCATTAGGACACCTGCAGTTTGTTTACTAGATGGGATGGATTTGGCATGCGAAAAGGTTTTTTATGTAACTTTCCTGGAGTCCTTTTCCTCACTATTGTTCATTCATTATTGCATCTCTTCTCCATATGCTGAGGTTACTGGATGGGTTTTCTGCTAGTTTTGTTTTGTCTGTATGGCTGCAAATATTATTCCGGTGATGCTCATTTCATTATTATTTATGGCCTGCCTGAGTAATGTTATTACTGTTGATTACTCACAATAGGTTATTTCATCAAACTGTTTTCAGAACGCTTGAGGGGTGGGGGAGAGAGAGAGGTGCCATTCCATAATTAATGCAGCCAGCGTGATTTGTAGTGTTGTGTGGTTGATGTCTTTGTTGTTTCCCTCCCTTCAATATACAGAAAGAAATAAACACTTGAATTCCTCTTTTTTAGTTTCTAATGGCTGTGCTGTCAAAAGAGTAACCTTTTCCCAAGCCTTTTCTTTTCAGGCTACAATTAATAAATTGTAAGGAGCAGGCTGATTTCACAGATTTTTAAAGCACATAATTCAAAGTGTGGGTTGTAGCCAACATTAGTCATATTCAAAGTATGTTCATTGAAGAAGAAGAGGAAGAGGAAGAGAAGGAGGAGGAGGAGTTTGGATTTGATATCCCGCTTTATCACTACCCTAAGTAGTCTCAAAGCGGCTAACATTCTCCTTTACCTTCCTCACCCTGTGAGGTGAGTGAGGCTGAGATACTTCAGAGAAGTGTGACTAGCCCAAGGTCACCCAGCAGCTGCATGTGGAGGAGCGGGGATGCGAACCCGGTTCACCAGATTACGAGTCTACCGCTCTTCACCACTACACCACACTGGCTCTCATTGAAACAAATGGACAGGGCCGACTAATTTCAAGTCGGTCTGTTTTGAGTCAAATGTAGTTGGCTACAACCTGTTGTGTGTTACCACTGTATGTACTCGGCAGGGAGCTGCTACAAGGCAGACCTCTGTGCTCATGTAATACATTTAGCTGTGAATCCTGCATTGCAGGGGTTTGGACCACATGACCCTTAGGGTCCCTTCCTACAGTTCTATGATTCTGTGTATGCGCTGTTTCCCCCCCACTCCACAGGCATGCTACAGATTTAAGATGTGTAAGCATTTTAAAACATAGTATGTGACAAAAACAACTCTAAAGTCTTGTTCACACATGCATACAGATAACCAGGCAGCAGGTGATTGATAGCTGAATGTGTGCGCCAGACTGCTTGCTTGAGGTAGATAAGAAATAATATGGAAGTTTTTTCTTTGGTGTTTAATCTGCAGTGGTTGATTCACACACGCACACAAGTCACAGCCTGCTACATTCACCAATTGATATATTTGCATGTGTGTGCAAACCTGCCCTTAGATACAGATCCATCCCATGATACGCAGCCCAGATTCATCACTCCTTCATGCGCTGTGCTTAATGTCTGTTTATTTTTATCCTGGCTTCACCGCCTTCCCCCAAGATGTTTTTGTTTGGTTGGCCTTACTCTAAAATTTCTATTGGGTGACTTAATACCTGCCAAGACCAAGGTTTGGATTCCTTTATTTTTTCAGTCATCACTGATGAATCACTGAAAATCTGACAACAAAGTGGGAAGCTCATACCTTACATGGCCTTCGGCTTTCATGATTTATCCGCAACAGCAAGACGAAGAAACAAGAACTTTGAAGTCAGTATTTGACAAATCAAGGAGGACCTTTTGTTCAAACATTTCTTCTTCTGAGATGTGTTTTGATTTTAAGCCTTTAAACATTTTGTAAATGCTCTTGGAATCCTTACGAGTTAAAGAAAACAATGGATTTCAACCTTTCTGTAATGCTGCATTTTTTATGATACTCGTAAACATCTTAGTCTATGAGCCTTTCCTTATAAATCAAACACATCAAATTGGTTGGGCAATTTCATCAGCGTAATTTTCTAGCCATAACTCTGCAAGCAAGTGAAGTTACAAGTAATTATTTTCATGTTGTCGTGTTATTAAAACATAAAGGAGGATACAACATAGTTTAATGAGAAAATATTTATGCACCCTTTTCACATCATAAAGGCATGCACATTTTAAGGGATTTGAGTGGGTATCTTATTTTGCGCTTTATTGTCAGCTATTATGTAATTTGGTTGGGTTCTAGAGATGACCTACTTATAAACAACAACAACATTGTGATCCACTCCCTTTCTTTCTAATAACTGTTAGCACAAGCCAGATTTCTTCTGGTACCATTATGCACAAAGTTACATGGCAAGAAGTTCACTCATTTCTTAAATTCCTACAATAATCTAGCTCTACTATGTGAAATTGTCTTGAACATCAGTGTTACTCCCTAAGTAAATAAAAGTGAAGTTCAAAAGTAAATATCCAGAAAAAAAGTTTCGAACTTGATGTTTAGTGCTATTTTAAGTTTTCATTTCAAGCAGGTATGAGAGAGTTAGATGGAAACTTTAGGGTTGACAGTTGAACTTGCATTTAAAACTAGCCGGTGCCACAGAGTTGTCATCCAAAGATGCATGTGAGCTAGGTGGAACCTTTAACATTATTACCCAGTTGAAGGAATGCAGGGAGGACCTTGGTTTAAGAGTCTGAGGGATAAAGTAAGTGTGCCTAGCTTATTCTCCAGGGCCATTGTTGAATAGGCTAACTGAGCTGGTGTAGCTTATCAATGTTTTTGAACTTTGCTTACAAGCAAAATGAGTTAATTTCTGTTTCCTTGAGTTTATACATTAACTTCGTGTTTCATAGCTACAATGACCTTTTATGTGCTTGTTCTGACACAGAGGAAGAAAAATGAAGTCTTTTTTTAGTCATGCAAGAAATATGTGCCACTAAATTTGCATGACTCCCAACTGTTTTCCTAAGATTACCTCTAGAGGTTAGTCCCAGCTCCTGGTTTCACTTCATTAGTCGCTCTTCAGGATGTCAACAGTATTTTTCAGACTGAGTACCCTGTCAGTGAATTGGGCCCTCTAACCCACTCACAAAAAAGATGCAGATTTGCAAAAGTTTTGTGTGTACTTTGTGTCATAAGCAAAGCTTGCCCTGTTTTTCAGGTGGAACAGAAGGCCCAAAAATAAATCAGTGGCCACACATGTCTGACAGACAGAATGTGAACAAATGAAGCTTTCCCCATAATTGGATTTCCATATCAGGAAATGCTTAACCCAGCTAGCATGGTCAGAAATCAGGGGTGATGGGACTTGTTGTCCAACAACACCTGGAAGGCCACACACTCTCAATCTCTGAATTGCACTATTAATTAAAAATAACAGAAGAAACCTAAGTGTGCAAAGAGAGGAAGAGGACAGACAACTGAAAACATGAGCACAGGGCTCATTTATATAGTGGTAAAGTTTAGTTTGGCATTGCATTTCAACTGACCCAATGTATGTGACTGTGTCTAAAATATATATTAGAATATATTTTTGACTTAAAATTATTGGAAGCTTCCAAGATCTTATTTTTCTCTTAAGTCTACCAAAGTTGTTGTGATGCTTTTTCTCTCAATTAGGGTGACAAACACAGATGCAAGTAAATGCACATATTAAATCAAAAGCTAAAAATCTGTTAGGCTTGAGAGTTGATTTGAGAACACTGCTAAGCAATTCCAGGTGTGCTGGAATCAAGATTCAGAGTACTGCATTGCAAGGTGAAGTAAATAATGTTTGACATAAATTTAGTTAAATATTTATTCATATTCCATATGTGGCCATGCCTATTTTTTGTTATAGCCTGTTTCTCTTTCTGCTTAGAAATAAAATGACAAGTGAGAGACTCCAGGAATATCGAGGAATAAACAGTATGCTTGTTGGAACCACTCCAGACAACTGAATGATCAGGTTACTTTTTAGGAGCCAGCTGGACATCACACAGTTGATATGGTCTAATGCTGATAGGACATGTACTGCATGTTTTTCAGCGCTTCTCGTGATATGCTGTAGAGACAATGTGCTGCCCACCTTATATTGTTAGACTCCAACTCCCATTAGCACTAGCCAGCATGGCAAGTGGTCAGGAATTATGAGAACAGTAATTTAGTGACATCTGGAGGGCATAATGTTGTCTGTGTCTGCTTCTTTGCCATCAAAAGCATGGGGGTGGGGAGGGAAGAAGAAGAAGAGTTTGGATTTGATATCCCGCTTTATCACTACCCGAAGGAGTCTCAAAGCGGCTAACATTCTCCTTTCCCTTCCTCCCCCACAACAAACACTCTGTGAGGTGAGTGGGGCTGAGAGACTTCGGAGAAGTGTGACTGGCCCAAGGTCACCCAGCAGCTGCATGTGGAGGAGCGGAGATGTGAAACCGGTTCACCAGATTACGAGTCTACTGCTCTTAACCACTACACCACACTGGCTCACACTGGAAGGAGGAAACAGTGTTTGTATTATATGGCTGATGGTAGGGCCGGCCTGCTCATGAGGCAAGGCGACTTGCCCCAGGCAGCAGGATCCACGGGCAGCAGAACCCAATGCAGATCTTTTTCCGTTTTTGTTTTCCCCTTGTTCCTGATGTAGATCTTCACTCCCCCCTTCTTCTCTGGTAGGCAAGGAGCACCATTTTGTGGCTTGCCTCAGGTGCCAAAATGTCTTGGGGTGGCACTGGCTGGTGGAGATGAGTGACAGCGAACTGCATCCCTGCCATGGGCACAAATAGCCACACATGTGCCAGTATGAACTAGTCAGGAAAAAACTGCGCTAAGCAGGCCTTCATCTCTTCAAGACCAAGTGGTCTTTGAGTCATTTAATATCAGCCTCAGTTTTATAGAATATCACCAAACCTGACAGCTTCTCTTCTGTTCTCCTCCAGTGACTTTGTACTTGTCGTTTAAAGACTGCTTTTATTAAGTAGATTTTCCCCATGTATTTTCTCAGCTATATAAATTAAGCTTCTTGAACTGATATCTATAGCTTCTGCTCCATAATCCCCAAAGCGGCTTTGTTCTTTTCTGAATCTTATTTTCGGGTACAGTTTTCATGTGGAGTCGCCCTCTTCAGGATGGAATCTTAAGCTAAAATAAGACGAGAAGAGAAATAGTGAGGTATTTAGTATATCATGGCCTTAAGAGTAATTCATGATATAGCTTCTGTCATTTCGAGACAGGCCACTGTTCTCATACAAATTAAACATTGACAGAATACACAGCCATTGTACCATCCTTGTTTAGTACTGAATACAGTGGTACCTTGGGTTAAGTACCTAATTCGTTCTGGAGGTCCGTTCTTAACCAGAAACTGTTCTTAACCTGAAGCACCACTTTAGCCAATGGGGCCTCCCGCCGCCACCGCGCAGCCGCTGCACGATTTCTGTTCTCATCCCGAAGCAAAGTTCCCAACCCGAGGTAATATTTCTGGGTTAACGGAGTCTGTAACCTGAAGCGTATGTAACCCGAGGTACCACTGTACTGTTTTCAGAATTTCACTGGTGTGGCTGGGTTCACCCGTGTGAAACACCAACTTTAAACCAGCTGCCTGTTCACTTCTGGACCTTGTGTGGCTTATTACCAAAATCCTTTACAGGAGAGTGGGAGATCTTTCTCAGTGGTGGTGCCTCAGTTATGGAATGCCCCCCTCAAACTGATTGCTCTGGCACCAACATGGCTATAATTTGGGTGCAGCACAGTAAGTTTTATTTACTCATGCATTTTAATGGATTTACACGTGGTTATGGGTTGCTGCTGTTGCTGTTTTTTGATTGGAGGCATCCTTTTGGGGCAGGCTTCCAGCAGGGCAGCACTTTCTGTTTTGCCTCAAGCGGTGAAACAGGACCCACCACCCCAGCTTCCAGTAGTATTGTGTCTTATTCTGTAGTAGTGTCAGTTTTGCTATGCACCTACTGATCTTGCCATTAACTGAGTTCATTTGACCAGTTTCTGAACTTCAATCCCATTATGGGGATCACTTGCCCTACACACCTGATTCCTCTCTGCCTGCAATGCAGACGCTTTCTAAGTGTTTGCAAGCATTAATTTCTAGAGTGGCACAGAAAGCTTAAAAGGGTAGTGTTGGCTGCGTGAGAATCAAACATTCCTGGTTTTACAGAAATGGCAGATTTTCTACAGAAGAGCAAAACGAGATTAGACTATGGTCACAGTTCTTGGAGCATTTTGCTATAATAGGAATGGAATGGGATACATGCGGATGTCAGCCTCCCCCCTCCCTTATTCCTTTTCTAGCAACTTACTTAATTCATTGTGGGCAAGTTTGTGTTTTGATTAAGGATTGCACGTTGGAGCAGGCAGTGTAAATACTTTGGGAGAAATAGGTGGCCCAAATCTTAAATAGCAGGACCTCAAACACATATTTATGTGTTTTATACATACTCTCTTGAGCTTGTATTCTGCCCATTTTGATTTGTTTCCAGCTTGACTCCTTCCTTTCTCCCATCAGTTGTTGCTGTAGTAATGCTAATATGTAATATTACGGATTTATTTATTTTTAAACAGCACTACTTTATTGCTCTCCAGTGAATATATGCTTCAACCCTGTAGGATCTGTTCTATATCTAATATAACTGAAAACTTGGTAGAAGCCAATGCTCCTGAACTGAGCATTCTTGAAAGTGAAAGAGCATTCTTGAAAGTGAAAAATAATTATTGAAAGTGAAATGGAAAAGGAGTAAGTTAATGAAGAGAGAGTAAAGGCATTATTGATCATGATTGGATTCAGAAGCAGCAGCTATTAGATTCAGTAAAAGAACTGAAATTTAATGAAGAATGTGAATGAAAGGTTAGAGTCAGTGTGCATAAAAATAACTTAACAGGGATTTTGTTTTGTTCTCCTTTGGTTCTTCTCCCATTTATATAGTTTTCTTCTTTGAAGTAGTGCATAATTCAAGACAAAGAAGATTAAAGGAAGCAGACTAGTTACACCAGTGTAGTAATGTGCAATCTTTTCATGTTTCCTTGTGGGGGAAGGCCCATTAAACTCAATGTGGCATTGCTTCTGCGTAAGCTCACCTTGGATTGGGCAGTGTTAGAGATGAATATGAAGAGTAATATGTCAGTCAGTCGTAATATTTAATATGTGCACTGACTTTCCACCTGATAAAAAATATTCTCTGAACTGTGGCACTAGTTATTAGATACAGTGGAAACTTGTGTCATGTTCTGTCCTCCTTGTGAATGCTTCGGGTTACGAGCTCCACTAACCCGGAAGTAGATGCGCCTAGTTGTGACCTTTGCCCCGGGATGCGAGTGGAAGTCGCACGCCAGCAGTGCAGCAGCAGTGGGAGGCGCCATTAGCGAAAGCCCGCCTCATATTACGAGTGGTTTTGGCTTAAGAATGGACCCCTGGAACGAATTAAGTTCGTAACTGGAGGTACCACTGTACAGAGTTTGTAGGCAGTGACCAGAAAGAGTTCAAGGAGAGCAGTAGCCAAAAATTAGTGGTCTCTCAGCAGAACTAATGCAGGGACATAGTAAGAGCCCCTGATGGATCAGGCCAAAGGCCTATCTAGTCAGTTCTCTCAGTAGCCAACCAGATAAGAAGGACCTGTGCACAACTCACTTGTGGTTCCCAGTGACCAGTATTGGGAGGTTTCCTGCCTCAGACAGTGGAACGTAGGTGGAATGTAGCCATCATGGCTCATAACTATTGATAACCACATCCTCCATGAATTTTTCCAGTCTTCTTTGAAAGCTATCCAAGTTGGTGGTCATCACTACAAACTGTGGGAGTTGTTGTGTAGATGCATAAAAATATATATGCCCAGACTCACTCTCTCTCTCTCTCTTTTAAAAAAACACACCTTTACTTTAATACTGTTGAATCTCAGGTTGCGAACGTGATCTGTGCGAGAGGCACGTTTGCAACCCGCAGTACCACGTCTGCGCAAGTGCAGGTTGCGAGTCGGTGCTTCTGCACATGCGCAAAGCATAATTTAGTGTTTTTGCACATGCGCGAGCGCCGAAACCCAGAAGTAACCCGTTCCAGTACTTTCGGGTTTGGCACGGTGCGCAACCCGAAAACGTGCAACCTGAAGTGTCTATAACCCGAGGTACCACTGTAAACATATAACTGAGAAGAATATATTAACAATAACATACTTATTCACTTTGCTTCTTTTACAGAGCTCCTGCACAGATTTCTCCCTATTAAGGTTTAGGGATCTTCCTCTGTCTATTTCACTTCAGACAGATCACACTAACCACACACTGTCCTCAGCAGTATCCTAAGAAGTCTCTCAGCAGCCATTCTCCCTCTTATACACACAAAGAGAACAGAAAACAGTTAAAAGTGACAGTTAATAGAATAACAGTCACAACAGAATGGAAAGCCTCCCTCATGTGACTCGTGGTCAGCCAATCACATGAGAGCTACTGCCAAAGGGTGGGGGGGGGAACCCATGCTAAAAATACACGGTGATTCAACATAATTAAACATTCCCATTTCAGGAAATCAAACCATTATCCTTAACAGGAGTGGGTTCCATAGTTTAAATCTGCTGTGTGAACAAGTACTTTCTTTTGAATCTTCCAGCATTCAACATTATTGGATGGCCCTGGATTATTGTGTTATGAGATGGTAAAATTTCTCCCTATCCATTCCTCTACATCATGCATTTTATGCAACTCCACATTTTATGATTTCATCCCCCAGTTGCCTTTTTTTTCTAAACTAAAAAGTCCCGAATCTTTCTTCATAGGGGAGTTGTTCAAGCCCCTTGATAATTTTGGTTGCCCTTTTTCTGAACTATTTCGTCCCATCTCTTCCTCTTTTATGTAGCCTGATGGAATCATTGCTGCTAGACAGCATCCTGTCCCTCTGCTATAGCTTAGTGGAATATTGTTCAATTGTTTGCTAATTTTACATTAAACATAACTATCTCATTTAATACTAATCTTATACAGTATTTCCCGATTTCTCTTTTTAATTCCATCTGGATTTTATCAGACCTTTAAAATGATGAATGCCAGTAGCCAAAAGTTTTTTCTTTATCTTCTCTAATACCCTCTAATAATATACATCTGGTCCTAGAGATTTGTTACTTTTAAGTCTCACTAGATTGTTTTCTTTCTGCTTCACTGGTCCTTGAAATCCACAGGAATACTGGTTAAAACACTGGCATGCTTTTGAATAAAAGGTATTTGGAATGCATTCCAGTTAGATTTTTAGCTTTCTGGGTTTCCTGATGTTTTTTCTTCTCTTCTTACTGCAAGAATAGTTTTTGTGGCTTGGGTTCCCTTGTAATTCTCCATTAGGAACTGGTAAAATAGCAAACATGAGGAGCCAGATATGGACTTAATACCATTTTCCAGCTAAGAATCACAACAAATTACCGTAAGACACCCCCATGTATAAGACACCCCCTATTTTTGGAGACTCCGATTTAAGAAAATGGGGGGAGATCTATCTGTGTATAAGACGCCCCCAAATTTTGTACATTATTTTTTAGGGGAAAATACCTTATACACGGAAAAATACGGCAATTACTGTTGAGCCATATGGTTTTAATTCTCTCTGTGTGTGCTACTTGTGCACTTCTCTGTAGATTCAAGCTACTCAACTTTTCTTGTGGTCTATATTATTAATGAGTGTTGTTTAAACTCCACAAAGATCTATACCAGGTGAGCTGAAGAAATTAAAACAATAATTCATGAGGTGTAGGAGTTCCCAGAAAGATTTCCCAAGGTCTTGCTTTCAAGCTTCCCCATTGTGCCTTTGCCAGTCTATTTTGATTTTTTAAAAACTACTAGATCACATAAGAATATAAGAGAGCCCTGCTGGATCAGGCCAAAGGCTCATCTAGTCGAGCATCATGATGTCACAATGGCCAACCAGATTGCCTACGGGGAGCCAGCAAGCAAGACCTGAGCCCAACAGCATTCTGGGACGGGTGGTGGTGCCGCAGTAAAGCGTGTCCAGGCTGATCAGATGTGTCAGGTATACATGCGAAGTATTGGTGTGTATGAATGAAAAAAGATTGTAGGTCTTTCGTATTCTGGAGACTGTAACATATAGCATATGAGACAGTTGCACACGACCCAGGAACGTTTTATTCCCAATTGTATTGTCTTCCTTTAAAAATAAATAAAATAAAATACATAGAGCTCTTTTTAAAGGATTCCCATTCCGTTCCCTCGGAATTGTTCCAAACAATAGTAGTAACATTGCTTTGTAATAGAATCAATGAGTGTATTGTAGTTGACCTTCCAGTAAATGGAAAAGCCATTGATTGTTTATACAGTCTTGCCCTTCTTCCCCTCCCCCACTCCATTAATCATTGTGACATGGCTGTTTTTCTTAGGTAACTTTTTTGTGCCATACAGCTAAGATATGTGGAGTATTAGTTCTTCATTCCAAGTTTGAATTTTGTAAGTACTTGTGTGAAGGCTTCTGCTAGAGCAGCTTTGAATTCGCCCTCCAATAAGTAATTTAAAAGAGTGGTGTTTTATACACCAGGTGCTCATAGAATACATTTTTGGCATCTATATGCATATTTCTATGTGAAAGAAATTCAGGGTACATGTAATTACTAGGAAAGCCTGTGAGACTCTGAAGCATTAGTCAAAAAAAAAAAAAAGGTTTCTCATTGCCTATGGCAATAGGCTAACAGCACCCTGTGGGAGTATGTTTTTAAGGCAACAGAGTAAAAATGTTCAGAAGCATGGCTTATGATCGTAATGTTCCAAAGATACTCAGCTAAGGAACATTGCTCTTAAAGAAACATATCAGTTGTCATCATTTAGGGTATAATCCTTTAAATGCATACTAATTTCAGATTAGCTTTGAATCCTATACTCTTCTCAAAATGACTGGTATTAGAATCTGTACAGGCTATTGCTAAAAATAAATCTGAATTCGTTAGAAAGTGATTGTTGAACTTACCCTATTAAGTTACTGTGCTTTTATCCATTAGTTAAATGTAGTGAAATATGAGGGGAAGGCAGGATTCCACTATAAAAAACTATTCTGAGGTATGTAACTAATCTCCCAGTGAGGACCACAACAAAACACCCATTATCATCCCAATTCAACAAATTCTAAAAATTAGTACAAAATTTGTCCTAACCAGAGGATTGACTTTTTAATCTGACTGGATGTACCTTAAATTAACCAAATCATATAAAAACATGGCGCGTATGGGGTGTTAAGGGAAGATTGAGTGGAAGAAACCAATGGTGGGGCCAACAGTCAAGGAGGGGGTTTCTGCACATGCTGTAGGAGGGAAGTGAGTGGCAAATGGGGCTCATCAACCTGGGAAGGTAGCCCATCTAGGAAAGGAAATCTCTGATCCTAAACCTCCACTGCCTTGTGGGTATCTTAGGGAGAAGGGAAGGCTAAGGAGTAAACCATATAGAAATCCAGAATGGACTTCCTAAGGCAGTTGGATTCCACCTTGTACACGTCCTTTCAGCAATTCCTGCAGCCAAGCTGGTGCCAAGCGTCTTGTTCTGCTTTCCTTTGGACCACATCAGTGAGACTGAGAAGGGGATATTGTCATCTGGGCAATCCAGGACCTCCATACACACTGCCCAGACTTGTGCCCCGGGGAGGTAACTTCGGTGCAGCTAACACAGCGGTTCCACTTCACCCCTGGAGGTGTACTCCATTGTCTATCGAGATGGATGCCAACAGCAATAAAAACCTAAAAACCACATGGATTCTTTTAGCCGAACATGTAGTATAATGGAAACCTTTGACCAGACAGCATTGTCAGTTGTCATATGCATAACCTGCATATCATTTCTTTGCGAAACATTTCTCTTAACTTATTAGAGTTTGAGGGTGGCAGCTGCACCCTTTCAGTATCAGTACAAGACTGGGATTCAAGTATTGCACATTTTTCTGCTAAACGAAACAAATTCCACAAGGCTTCCACACATTCTCTCTTAAATTACAACTGCAAGCTGTGTTTCAGTTGGTTTCCCATGTGTATATATCTTCATAAAACAGTGATGAGCAACACCATGTTTGCCTTTCCTCTACAAGTGAAAGAGATGGCGATGGTTCCTCCCATTATGCTTGTTTAGAATTCTTCTATTTCTACGCCTGGAGTCAATAAATAATAGCGCAGATTTGTTCTCTAATGCCTCCTGAAGTGTACCTACAGTATCTGAACCTTTCTACGCAGCTTCCATTAAAATATCCAGCCGTGTTTGCATATTAGATAATCGGAGGATGGTCATGGGAAAATTTATCTCCAGTACATGATCTCAAGTGCTCAAAATCTGATGATAAAGGAAATAATTGAAAGTAAGCACTGGCAGGACCGTTGAAATGCATTTTGACAAGAAAATGTAGTTTGGTTCATAAAAGGTTGCGGTGACAATAGGTTATAGTGACAGCTTTTCAACAACTGTGTAAGCCTCCACCAGATGGAAGGAAATTTGGCTTAATGAATTATAGGCCGTCTGGGTAACACAAGCCTCTCTATAAAAGCAGATCAGAAGGAAGAATAAAGTTACTCATACTGGCATGTGTTAAATAGAATCATTGTTACAAATATGAAGTGGGGGGAATGAGCTAGAGAAAATGTTAAAGGATTAGAAACTCTGCGCTAATGTTGAAGACCTTTGGGCCCACAGCAGGACATGCCTCAATCATTGTTCCTTTTATCGTCTGATAATGTATGTTGTTTGCAGCGGACAACTGGGGTCTGAATGCCTTTCTGTGTCAAGATGACAGTGTTTTGGTCAGCCTATTCCTTGGAGACCCATTTATTGCAAACTGGACTGTGAATCAAGAAAATCACGGATTTCCCTCTCTCTGAGTGTCTCAGAATAATTGCTCATGAACACTGAAACATCTCTTAAATACCTTTTTGGAAGAATAAGCACTTATATAGCAGAGACATTTTAAGGTATATTTTGGATGCTGCTGCCTCCAATGCAATGTTTCCCTTTAAAAAACAACAAAATGTTGTCATGACTTCACCATGGAAAATTAGGAACTTGGTACAATTTGGTCCCAATTTAAGAGGAGTAAAATTTGGAGCCTGAATTAAGACAGAACATATGATTCACTAACTGTGTCTAATATACATTATTTTGTTGTTGTTGTTTGTCGTTTAGTCGTGTCCGACTCTTCGTGACCTCATGGACCAGAGCACGCCAGGCACTCCTGTCTTCATATATTATTTTAGGATACAGTAAAAGTCACAGTCATTTTCTTGCATACTCCTCTGTGACCCAAAAGATACAATCCAGAAACTTTCTGCATTTCAGAGGTAGTCTCCATTTTTGGCTGGTGCCAGTTTGGAATCTTCCCCAAACCACAACTAGAAGCAAATGTTAAGAGCCGAGAGGAATTGGTATCAACTAAATTGTCTTGCAGTTGATGAAAATGCTCTATAAACAATGGTAATACAATGAACTTTAGTTTTTTATAAAGCAGTGTTGTAAACATCTGACTTCCTCTGGAATCTTTATTTTGGCTTAATTTATTTGTATTTACATCTCTTTTAAAGGCTTTTAGAACCCCACTGCTGATATCCCAGTGATCTCTCATAGGACTGATGACAAGTCTTAAGACATGGAGGGCAATGACAACAAAAAAGTTTAAACATTTCCTAAATTATTTGCTAGGTTGAGGCCCGAGCATTAGTCTTTTCTACAGTTGAGTCAGTTGGGAGTTCTGAAAGAAACCTCTGGAGGCTTCTTTTATACACAGCTTGGATGTCTCTTAAAAGCACATTCAGGAATGAGTCCAGCTGACCTTTGCCCAATCTGACATTGAATACTACGATGGCAGTTCACGATTAATTGCCTCTGAAAACAATCCTGATGAGCCAAGTCAACCAAAGGCAATACAGTCTTAATTGTGATTATTCTGGCTGACCGAGAAACTACTGGACTAGGGGAATCAAATATATGGGTGCACATGTTCATCCAACCACTCCATTACCCTTGCTACTCGGTCTCTTAGTGCCACTTTTAGTTTATCATGTGGTGAATGTTACAGATTGTGGCAGATCTGTATGAAGCTGTGGAGAATGACGGTGTTTCCTTTCTGACCTTCAAGAAGTTCAAAGGCCTTTACGAATGTGGCCTGTACAAATAAGCAAAATCTTTCAGTTAGAATTGGCGCCCAGTAATTTGTAGGGCAGATATGGGTAACTATTGATCTCCCAGATGCTGCCGAACTACAAATCCCATCAACCCTGTCCATTAGCTGTGCTTGCTGGGGCTGATGGGAATTGTGGTTCGAAGGTTCCCCACAGCTGCTGTAATGAAATTAAACGATTCTAAAAGTAAAACGTTCTTATTTTTGGCTGTGTAAACGCTTGTCTTCTTGTCAGCTTCCCCATGACCTGCATCATGCAACTGTGAGCTCGTTTTTAGATATGTTCACAGTATCTCAGCACGTTACTGTTATTAATTATATACTTGAACCACCTGCCACGGAGTGAGGTAGGCTAAATGAAAAATGGATGGATGGTTGGCAATCCACATGGGGGGGGGGATATTCCAAGGAGCAGTGAAATTGTAGATCAGTTTATAGAACTTGCTGTGTAAGCTAATATACTGTAGAGCAACCACAACCACAATTAATATAGGACTGTGGGTATGCTTTTGAGGACAGGAAGCAAAATTGTGCTGCTTCTCTTCATCACCTTGATTGTGTCAATAAATGGAATTATGTGAAGGATTAATTCTTTCACGAGGGTGGCATGGGGATTCTAATCCAAGCGAATGATTTCTTAGGACAAAGCCTGGGGTGGTGTTCTAGATTGATTAGTTTGGGATAAAAGAGTGCACCTTGTGTAAGTTTGGTTTGGCTTTTTTTTTTTAACCCTTCTAAGGTTTAGTTAAATATCGGTTTGTTTCATAGTCTAATTTGTTTTTTCTCAAGCTGAATCTGAAAGGCAGTCTCTTGCAGCCTTGCAAGTCAGGCAGAGGGTTGACTCTCCCCCTCCCCCCAAATTAATGGATGTTTGTCACAAATCAGGTGTTGCTGTTTAAATGCATTACTGTTGGACAGCTCACCCACATTCCCAATTCATGTATTCAGACAATTTCATTGCGCTTTATAAATAATGGATTTGAATTTTAAGTGCATGCCGCTGTGCCCAGAAATGTCTTGTAAAAAAAAATTATGTGGGGCTGCTAGCTCCAAGAAAGACATCTGTTTTGGATCATCCAGGCATTAGTTTAAGCATTAGAATTGAGCATGCAACCTTTTCCCCTCCCCTTTGAGGACTTAAAAATGTTCACTCTAACCATTGGATCTTTTGGAACATCTTTTAAAAAAAGAAGAAGTTGCGTGTTTCATGAATAGTGCCGTTTGTAGTATCAAAGAAGCATTTCACAGCAACTGCTTCTCCCTTGCATTTTTGTTTTACAGCTTGACAGGTTTCGCTGAAACTGTTTTTACTAGGGTGGCTTGACCTCTGAACAGAAGCACTCTCGTCTGCTTCCGTTCAAAGCAGAGCACAGAGGTGGTGGCATCCTGCACTATCCTGTACAAAAGAGGACTGGTAGGAAGCACCGCTGGCTCCGTGGTGTCGTTGTCAGGCTTTTCCTTGCTGCTAGGCATTTATGTCTCTACAAAGGGGTATTGTGCACCACTGAATGACAAGCAGTTCTATATTAAGGAAGGCATGGAAATACGGCTCATTTGGAAGCCATGGGGGCTGACATAAATGCACAATAAATGGCAACATTTCAACAAAAGATAGCTTTTTCGAGTCGATAATCTGATCAGTAAATATTTACTTCATAAGAAAAGCTCTTAAGATATTTGAAACCGGAGTTCAGTTGGCCACATTATGTTGACCACCCAGTGCTCTTGGAAACCTTGCAAATTACTGCAGGAAAGGTACACTGAGCAATATCACGGGAGGGGTGTTTCTAGGACTAAGGTGAAACTTAAGCTTCCTTTTTATTTTTGCTATTGGATACTGTGTATTGTTTAATTTTTATTGTTATATTTATAGCATTGAAACATACATTTTTGCATGTTATTATATTTACTATTGTTTTGCTATGTTAATATGAAATTATTGTTTTGCTACGTTACGGATTAAATTATTGTTTTGCTATGTTATGTTGCTGTCTGGGAGAAAAGGAATGACAAACCAAATCTGGGAGAAAAGGAATGACAAACCTAGACAGCATCTTAAAAAGCAGAGACATCACCTTGCCAACAAAGGTCCGTATAGTTAAAGCTATTGTGGTTTTCCCAGTAGTGATGTATGGAAGTGAGAGCTGGACCATAAAGAAGGCTGATCGCCGAAGAATTGATGCTTTTGAATTATGGTGCTGGAGGAGACTCTTGAGAGTCCAATGGACTGCAAGAAGATCAAACGTATCCATTCTTAAGGAAATCAGCCCTGAGTGCTCACTGGAAGGACAGATCGTGACGCTGAGGCTTCAATACTTTGGCCACCTCATGAGAAGAGAAGACTCCCTGGAAAAGACCCTGATGTTGGGAAAGATGGAGGGCACAAGGAGAAGGGGACGACAGAGGACGAGATGGTTGGATAGTGTTCTTGAAGCTGCCAGCATGAATTTGACTAAACTGCGGGAGGCAGTGGAAGACAGGAGTGCCTGGCGTGCTCTGGTCCATGGGGTCACGAAGAGTCGACATGACTAAACGACTAAACAACAACAACAGTGTTACGGAATTGTTACTATGTTATTTTTTTGCCATATATTTTTAGGAAATTGTTTTAGTAGTGTTCGTTTGAAATGTGTTTCTGTTTTCTTCATTGTAAGATGCTTTGAGCATGATTTTGTGCATATGTGTGTGTGTGTATGTGTTTCTTTGTGAAAAAGAGGCATACAAATAAATGGAACGAAGGAAGGATTGGTTCACCCCATTCAGCATTTGCGGAAGTTCTCCATCATATCCATTGCGGAGAAGTAAAACTGAATGTCAGCATTAGAGAGCTAGGAATAAGTATTTGAATACATTTGTATGAAGAAATGGCTCCCAATGCAATTGTTGCCTGATCTATTGAGTCTAGAAACGAACATATATACAGTGGTACCTCAGGTTACATACGCTTCAGGTTACATACGCTTCAGGTTACAGACTCCGCTAACCCAGAAATAATGCTTCAGGTTAAGAACTTTACTTCAGGATGAGAACAGAAATCGTGCTCCGGCGGTGCGGCAGCAGCAGGAGGCCCATTAGCTAAAGTGGTGCTTCAGGTTAAGAACAGTTTCAGGTTAAGAACGGACCTCCGGAACGAATTAAGTACTTAACCCGAGGTACCACTGTATAACACCATCTCAGGCCCAATTCAAAAGTGCTAGTTTTGACCTATAAAGCCTTAAACAGCTCAAGATCACAATACCTCAAGGATCGCCTCTTCTCATAGGAACAATCCCGGACCCTGCAATCATTATCTGAGGCCCTTTTCTGTGGTGGCTCCCTGCTTGTGGAATGTTCTCTCTGGGGAGCCTCACCTGGCACCATTGTTACATATCTTAAGATGCCGGATGAAAACATTCCTCTTCACCCAAGAAAAACTAGTGTTTTTCTTGTTATTATGTTATATATTGTTGCGCGTTTATATTGCAGACTACCTTGTGATCCTCGGATGAGGGGGGAGGGATATAGAAATTCTGTAGATAAATAAAATAAATAAATGTAGCCCTCCATATGTTGTTGGACCAATTCCCATGGGCCCCAGTCAGTGCAAAAATAAATCTTCTCTGAGCTGCTTTTTGAGCACCTGCTTGTTCTTGGAGATGATGACCCTTACATTTGGACAGTACCAAAAAATGCATTATTTGGGGGAGGTTGGCTTTCCGTGGAAAGTCATCTGTCTTGAGATTATGGCCATGTGCTGTAGCCTGAAAATTTAATTGGGAATTGCTTGTACAGAATAAGAGTGGTTCTTTATAAAGCTTTTAATTAGAAAGCTGACTTCAAATTTGTTAATTTCTGAGCAGCTTAATCTGCCCTAGAGGCAAACAAGCCCTTGATTAGTGAAATCCAGTGTTGTCTTTTGAATGGAGATAAGGAGTGCTGGGGAACCATTATCTGCTTTTCTGTCAATGGGTCTAGCATATTAGGTCTGCCAACCTGCAGGTCAGATCACTACAGCAGCTTCATTATAAACACATATTGTTCAGCAGCTGCATTGACTTCATTAACTGTTCATTTTAATGCGCAAAGAGCTGACAGACGCAGAAGCTGTTTCACCTTTTCCCTTGTCTGGTGGGAATGATTCAAAGAAATAGAAGTTCAGTGTGCCTTACTGTGACTTTATCATTAAATCCCCCTGTAGAACCTTATAAATTATAATTATAATATGATCCCCTTCTACCTCCCCCCAGCACATGCTTCCCCAATTTGTTATAGTATTGTGTGTGATGATTCAGTACACTTTCCTTCCTGAGAAAGAAGGGTTATTATTCAGATACTACAGGGGCCTTGTTGATGTATAAAGACTTAAATTCTAAAGGGGAATAATGCCACATTCCAGCTTATTATCAAGTAATATTTCAGAGACACTGCAATATCTAAAAAAACCATGCATGTTCCCCCAATTTTCATTATTATTATTATTTTGTTCCTCCCCTGCCCCAGTTACTCTCAACTTACTTTCCCCACTTTCCTTGGGAAACTGGTTTTTTAAAGTTCTCATTATTTACAGTGACCCTGGGAAGTGGCAGACTTTGTCAACACAAAGCATTTTGGTTTTTAATATCACTCTGTGTGTGATACACACACACACACACACACACACACACACATACACACACACATTTTTGAATGTTAACCATTGAAATAATAAGTAATAATTTCTGATACTGTGGAAAGCACAGCTGATTATTACCACTATAAAAAGGTAAAGGCGACTATGGGATGCGGCGCTCATCTCGCTTTTCAGGCCAAGGGAGCTGGCATTTGTCCACAGACAGCTTTCCGAGTCATGTGGCCAGCATGACTAAACCGTTTGTGGCACAACGGAACACCATGACGGAAACCAGAGCACATGGAAACGCCATTTACCTTCCTGCTGCAGCGATGGCTATTTATCTACTTGCACTGGTGTGCTTTTGAACTGCTAGGTTGACAGAAGCTGGGATAGAGTAATGGGAGCTCACCCCTTGCAGGGATTTGAACTGCCGACCTTCTGATCGGCAAGCCCAAGAGGCTCAGTGGTTTAGACTACAGCACCACCCGCTTACCATTATGACCATTGTTGACTGTAGGCATCTGTCTGTCTCGGGAGACAATGGAGGAATGCATCTTTGGGAAGTGAGGTCAAACTGTTGGAAGTTTGTGGCAGTGAAGATAGATAGAATAGAAAAATATATCTATTATTCATAATATAGATGAAAATAATTTCATAGATAAAAATATTAGGAAACCGTTGATAACAAAGGAAAACTAGAGAAGCATTTTGTTCTAAAACCTTCTCATTAAGAACTATTATCACTTTTAGAATACATCTGAAGGCAGCCCTGTATTGGAAGTTTTTAATGTTTGATGTTTTATGGTGTTCTTATATTTTGCTGGAAGCCACCTAGAGTGGCTGGGGCAAACCAGTCAGATGGGCGGCATATAAATGATAGTAGTAGTTGTAGTGGTAGCTTTTCACTGGCTTAGTATACTAACAGCAACTGCATTCTGTAAAAAAAGAGCAACTATCACAAAGCCACTACTGAAATTCTATCAAAGAAACCAAAATACTAAAAACTTGCACAGATCATAAGATTTAAATTTAGAACCTCTACCAACACAACCTTTTTTATTACACAAGCCTCAAAACTGACAGCATTAACAGAGTTATAGTTCTAGTCGTGTTAAACCTGCATATCTTGTGATCACAGGCTGTGTCCCAAAGAAAAAGAACATCAGAGCAAAACACAAACTTGGAAAAAAAATTATTTAAAATACATTAGGAGAAAACCAGTGAATGCACAGATCCATAGTTTGGGGATCTTCTTGGATTACCTGTGGAAGACAAGATTACACAAGCCTTCCTTGCTCAGCTCCCTTGCCCAGTTTAGTACAGTATAGGCTTGATGAAGATACTTTAAAATACTGCTGCTCGCTTTTAGCTTTTTGGTTTTGGTTTTTGATATAATGCTAGTTATTTTTGCATCCGTGAGAAGACTTTGTTCAGAAAGGCAGACTAAGGTACCCCTGCCCATACGGGCCAGTCATGTCCGACTCTAGGGTTGTGTGCCCATCTCACTTAAGAGGCCGGGGGCCAGCGCTGTCCGGAGACACTTCCGGTTCACGTGGCCAGCATGACGAAGCTGCTCTGGCGAGCCAGCACCAGTGCAGCACACGGAAACGCCGTTTACCTTCCCGCTATAAAGCGGTACCTATTTATCTACTTGCACTTAGGGTTGCTTTCGAACTGCTAGGTGGGCAGGAGCTGGGACCGAATGACGGGAGCTCACCCCGCCGCAGGGATTCGAACCGCCGACCATGCGATCGGCAAGCCCTAGGCACTGAGGTTTTACCCACAGCGCCACCCGCGTCCCAGGCAGACTACACATGTGTAAAATAAATGAAGAAAAATGGTCAATTAAGCAGACTTGTGCCTGCATAGTGCTGAGTTTTTTTAACCCCCCATGCTACCATCTCACACTATTCTCCAGTAAGGGCATCAGTTTCCTGCCCCTTGATATCCCTCTCAGCCATGGCACCAGTTTCTGAACCTCTAGCTACACAAGCTGCCACTGAGACTCATTATACCTGAACGCGTAATATCTATCCGTTCTCTTCTTCAGGAATGATGGCAATTGCAATTTCCATCCCTGTGTTGAGCTGCATTCTCCTTTTAAACAGGTCAAGTGTTTCAATTACCTCAGACCTTCTCCGTTAATTATTTGCTTTGCTTCCCAAGTTCATATCACTGACAGAATTAGAACGACAGGATTACTTACAGGAGCAGTAAAAATAATGATGATGGCTCCAAGTACTAATATTGATTTTCAACACCTTGGCTAGCTTGTTACATTCATTCACATTTTTAACTTTTCATTGCTGCTCAAACATTTTTCTCCTGGCCCATGCATTTACCTTCTTTTATCAAAGGTTAAGAAGTTTTCAAGATGCAAGCATCAAATCTGTCTGTTCTTTCAAAGTCAAGCAATATAATTTTCCCCTTTAAAAACAACCACCATAGTGTGTGGGCCATTATGGACACCTGCTTTTTCTTCCTTTTACCCAATTTGGTCTTAAAACATTTACACTTCTCTGTTTGTGTTCATGGTTTCTGATTTCATAGAATCATAGAATTGTAGAGTTGGAAGGGACCCAGAGGGTCATCTAGTCCAACCCCCTGCAAGGCAGGAATCTCAGCTAAAGCATCCATGACAGATGGCCATCCAACATCTGCTTAAAAACCTCCACCACTTCCTGAGGGAGTCCATTCCACTATCGAACAGCTCTTACTGTCAGAAAGTTCAACCTGATGGAAGTTGAAGATACAGAACTGGGTGTGGACCAGTGATTAGGGAATATTGTCTCAATGTGTGTTTACATCGGAGAGACTCTTATATGCACATAGAGGGGAAGATTTACCCTTTAATATGAAGGCATGGTTGCTGAAATTGTTGGAGGCAAAGTTGATACGTTTAATTGGAGAAAAGCTATTGCTGACATTTATCAGTATTATTCATTGAGAACCCCTTTTGGACTTTTTGTGTGAAAGGGAAGCTGAACATGCAATATTTGGGTTGGAAGATTGGAAAAATACCGGTTTATAGAAAGTGGATGCTGTCGTGGAGTGAATGTTTTGAATATTATTTTTTTATGTAACAGACAGAATCCGATCCCCTTTTCTTTTTTTATCTTGTATCAAAAAAGCTTTAATAAAAATATATATATGACAAATGAAAGTTCTTCCTGATGTTTAGTCAGAATCTCCTTTCTTGCAACTTGAATCTCTTGGTTTGGGTCCCAGTCTCTGGAGCAGGAAAAAACAAGCTTGCTCCATCTTCCATGTGACAACCCTTAAAGTATTTGAAGACGGCTATCATCTCTCCTCTCAGTCTCCTATTTTCCATGCTAAATATACCCAACTCCCTCAACTGTTCCTCATAAAGCTTGGTTTCCAGACCCTTGATCATCTTGGTTGCCCTCCTCTGTACATGTTCCAGCTTGTCAGTATCCTTCTTAAATTGTCCTGAAGCACCCACTAATTAGCTACATGGAATGACCTCAGGTTGAGTGAGTTGGTGGAAAATCCCCCCCCCCAAAAAAAACTATGTGTAATTTTATAAGCCTTGATAATGCAGTCCCCCAGTACTCATCTCCACTGCCCCCCAAAAGAACTCCAGTCATTGTAATAGTTCCTTGTGTGGGATGTGTTCCTGCGTCAGAGCCAGGAAAGGGATACAGCAGGCTTGCAGAGAAAGGCCATTTGGAACAGGTGGGACCCATACCTTTGTCTAAAAATGAATTTCCCTGCCCCTCCCAACTTGAGTTATCCAATTGAACTTCCAAACTCTGATGCTCTTCACTGGAAGTGAGGTGGAAGGTTCAGTATTTTACAGAACGTCAAAGTTTGTAAATTCAAGTGGAATACTCAAGGTGCTGATCAGAAGGTCAGCGGTTCTAATCCATGCAACAGGGTGAGCTCCTGTTGCTCTGCCCCATCTTCTGCCAACCTAACAGTTCAAAAACACACCAGTGCAAGTAGATAACTAGGTACCACTGCGACGGGAAGGTAAACTGTATTTCCATGCACTCTGGCTTCCGTCATGGTGTTCCGTTGCACCAGAAACAGTTTAGTCATGCTGGCCACATGACCCGGTAAGCTGTCTGTGGACAAACACTGGCTCCATTGGCCCGAAGCAAGATGAGCACCTCAACCCCATAGTCGCCATTGACTGGACTTAACCGTCCAAAGGTTCTTTACCTTTTACCTTTACTCAAGGTGGGGGGCATTCGGTTTCAGATTGAGGAATGAGGTGCTCGTGGAGGGCCAGGGACGACTGGAATTGTGCATGGTATTCTAAGCGTGACTGCTCCATAAGTTACGCATTACAAGTTTCATTCCTGGATTCAGACAAAACTTTCTCTAAAGGAATGCTCGTAGACTGTGTAGCTGCCTATGCTTTTTTTCTTTTCTGAACACCCTTGGTGTATTTCATACCCCATTTCATGTGGTTAATGCTCTCATAAACATTCTGTAATTAATGTTGTTTCTGTTGCCTCAGGTAGAAGTTTCTTGCCATTCCTTAGTGAAGCGTTTTGTCAAGTTGGGTGTCCAAGGGAAATATTCTGTTTTAAGCTTAATGTGTACATTTTTTTTATTGAAGTGTTTTAGACTGTCCTTTGCCAAGGTTAGGATGCACGATGGTAATAGCTGCATAAATTTAAAACTGCTCCTTTAAATTTACATCTATGCTTCTAAATGCTAACAGGGATTTTTTAAAAAAGAAGTATGAGTGTGGTGAAACAGTAGTGTGTGGGTGATAGGAAAGATTATTGTCTAAAAATATAAACTTGCAGCCAAGCCACTGAACACACAAGGATAACTTCCTTGTATTTTGGCAGAAAATCAATGTATAGCACCAAGGCAGTATATTGACAACTTGATTATAAAGGACACTGAATATGCTTAACCCTGAAGCACTACTGTGGGATAGAACAAGATATTTATTCAGCCTCAACAAGTCTAGAATCTATTAAATCTCCTCTTACTTGTTTCTAAGGTAGCTGATGAAAGTAGTTTGTTGTGCTCCTTTTCCTAACCCCACCCCATAATTAATATATAGGGCTCTTTAATTCCAGCCTCCATAGACACTAACCCATTCACAGCCAGCTGTTTAAAATAGCTGTTCAGTTTACCTCAGGTTGCTGAATATTTTTTATGCTTATACTGAAAAATTGTATTAAAAAAAACTTATTTGGCAGCTTGCTTGGTTGTTGCTAGTCAACGGGGAACAACCCAAGTTGTCTTGCAGGATAGATGGTGTTAATCATTATGGAATATACCAATTATGTGGTAAGGGAAGGATCACACACCAACTAGAATCCATATAAGGACAAGAATCTCCACACTCTTTTTTATATGGTTTGGCATCCTTTTATTATTTTCATGGTGTTTAGTACATTTTACAGACAACCAACAATACAAGCTTGGCAAATCTGCAAATATTATTAAATGTTTAAGCATTAAGTCTTTAATTTATTCTATTTGGAGCTGATAAAATTTTATTATTAAGCCTGACCCCCTCCTTTGGCAATCCTCACAGAACTTTAGCCCAATGGTTGCCATTAATCTGATTTGAACTGATTTTATAATGAAATGATTTTAGAATGTTGTATCATTTTACTGTTGTTAGCCGCTCTGAGCCCGGCTTCGGCTGGGGAGGGTGGGATATAAATAAAATTTTATTATTTATTTTTATTATTATTATTATATCCATCATTCTCTCAAGAAGTATTCATGTATTTTGTTTTATTTCTTTGTGAAACATACATGCCTATGACAATGTTCTGTTCTTTTTTGTTGTTGTTTTGCATGCGTATCTGTCTTGTTCCTGTTGCTTTGACATGCTTTGAGCGCCATGTTTTTTCATTAGATGATATGTTCTGAAAAACCAGTAAGAATACAGGGACAATACCTGCATCCGCTGCATTTCTGAAATTAAGGTAGTAATGCTATATGTGTTTGTCTGGGAATATGTTCCATTGAACCCAGTTTGTGAGCTTTTTGGTGAGAAGTTGGCTGAAATTTCCTCTCTTTTTTTACATAGCAAACGTAAGTGTCAGATATTGGCCATCTAAAGGCATAGGGGACTGTAGATAGGATGCAAGCATTTATATTGTTGGTGAACAGATTTGCTCTTGCCAGTGCAAATGCCATTTAAAAAGAAAACAGAAGTCATATGAAATATTAATAGGGCAATTTCTTTTCAGGGTTCTGTTTTTTCCACACACCTCAGTTGTTTTTATACCAGTTGGTTTGCAAACGCTGGTTGCTGGAAGAATAACTTCTTGTGATGCAATGGATACAGTGTCAGGGTTGTATGTGGAAAATACTGTACAGGTTAAAATACAGTGGTACCTCAGGTTAAGTATTTAATTCGTTCCGGAGGTCCGTTCTTAACCTGAAACTGTTCTTAACCTGAAGCACCACTTTAGCTAATGGGGCCTCCTGCTGCTGCCGCGCCACCGGAGCCCAATTTCTGTTCTTATCCTGAAGCAAAGTTCTTAACCTGAAGCACTATTTCTGGGTTAGCGGAGTGTGTAACCTGAAGCGTATGTAACTGAAGTGTATGTAACCTGAGGTACCACTGTACCGGCTTTGCTAGAAAGTTAGCTCTTAACTAGATTACTTTGACTATCTCACTTTTGTCCCGATTGATTCCCAAAGGGACTGGAAACAGGGAAAGGGTGGGTGAGGCTGTGGCTGCTGTTTTCTATCAGTTCATTTATGAAAATTAAATGTGGCTTGTTGTGTGGCATTTTTTTAAACTTATGGCTATGGTTTGGAAATCAGTAAAAAAAAAAAAAAGTAGGGGAAATGTCTGAGAAGAAAGAATGTTCCAAAACGAGACAACCACGCTAGTGGCTCGCTCAGTTAAGGAGAGGCCTTTCCTTGACTCCATTCAGGTTCAACTTTGCCTATTTGCCATGGTAGACACAGCTCCTCTGTCACTCCTTATCCTTCCACACTCTGCAGGGAACCAGTGCAGGTTTAGGAGTCAGATGTGCCTCTTCAGAGACTTACAAGACAGTTGACATTAAGTAGTTGTTCAAACCCTAGTCTGTTCATAAATACCAAAGCGCTTGCCTCACTCACTTCATGAGCAATGGAGATTTTTCTTAAATTTTAATTTGGCGTCCTGGTGTATAGCAAGCTACTTGTGTTCCATGAGTGTGTGGTTGTGATGAAAGCCATTCCTTTAGGGTTTCTGCCACTTCCTCCCCTTTTCCCAAACTGGGGCAGGCAGGAAGTCTAGAGTTTAAGCCAATTATCTACCTCAAAGAGGTAATGACCAACTAGAAACCACCTTCATCCCTGCAAGCAAGGGCAACTTGCTTTACTCGTATCTCCTCTTAAACAAAAGTAGGAAGTGCAACCCTGAGTGGCAGGGAGGAGAGGCTCTTGGGCTTGTGGCAAACTCTTTTGAAGAGCTGGTTACCCTCCAAAATCTAATGGAGCATTTTTTATTTCTAGGTGCCTGAGTTTAGGGAAGGGGGTTGGAACAGCTGACCTTCCAGCTGTTAAGATTCTGTAGTTATCTGTTGATTTCCCACCAATTATCAGACACACTTCAGATTCTTCTCTCTCTGCACCTCAGTTCAAACAAAGGTAGTTTTATCAATAGCAGTACCAGCATTCCCATCTTTTAAATCAATAAATACAGGAGCAAAGTGTTCGGAGCTTGGAAATTGCTTGAGCGTGAGTCTTTGCACTATTTTGACCTTGCAAATAAAATATAGGTTAGCAGCAATCCCTCAAGAGAGTACCCATGAGTACCCATGCTATGGTTTTTCACATTGCTGATGTAAAAACATTGACACCAATAAGAACCAGTTGCACATGCAATTAATAGGATCACAGTTAGGTTTATTGGGTTTAGATTTATTAATATATATTCCCACTAAAAAAAGTCCCAAAGCAATTAACAGCAGTTGTGTTTTTTAAGAATACTGTACAGTGATCAAATCACACAAACACTTTCAATATAGATTTAACAATGCAATATTTGCTTTAAAATATTTATATACCACTTAATATTCTAGAAATCTCTGAGTGGGATGCAGTCTAAAAAAAATTATATAGTTGAAAGAAAAACACAACCTACAAGCAGCAATATAAAAGCATATAAAGGTGAATAAAAGACGAATTCAAGATACCCAAACATGTAAAACAGGTTTAATTTGATGGGTCAGGGAAACCCTGTACCATTTCCTGCTTGCCTCAATTTCCATTGCAACTTCTGAAGCGGGTTTCTGTCTACTTATCCTGTCTTTCTGTTGCAGTAGTTTCTTCCTCATGACTACAGCCAGTACCTGTGTCTACTCCTTGGTGAACCTTCTTCCTTGACTATATTAGATCCATTAAATGCCTTAAGTTTTAAGATGTACATACAAATCACATGGAAATAATTTTATTTATGGTCTGAACTGTTTTGCTCTTTAAAAGTATGCAGAACGTTTTTGAACAATAGAGGTGTTCTGGTAAGGGTTATTATCTCTACATATTCTGTGTTGCATAATCCCAAGGCAAATTCTCTTGTTAGCTTTTTCCAACAACAGCATAGGAGCTAATGCCTAGAGGGCAAGGTCACTTTGCCACCCCCAATAAAACATTTGAGGGGGGCAGCCCCCCAGTTGATGGGCATTGTCATTCAGAATGTGCATATGCACCTCACTTCGCGAGGTGGGGCTTACCTGGGGCCTCCAAATATTTTGTTCATATTGGCACCCCTGGCAGGAGGTGAGCTGAGAAGATGCTGTCTGTTTACACATGTAGACAGTAAGCACTTGAGAAGTGCATTCTCGTCACAAATAGCATGGACAGGGGTGACATGAGAATGACATTGTTGTATAGCAACCTGAAATGATGCCACATCCAGCACTTTAATGCACATTTTCATGCCATGTATATGTACCTATTGGACACCGGTGGCGCTGTGGGTTAAACCACAAAGCCTAGGACTTGCTGATCAGAAGGTCGGCGGTTCGAATCCCCACGACAGAGTGAGCTCTCGTTGCTCGGTCCCAGCTCCTGCCAACCTAGCAGTTCGAAAGCGCAAAAGTGCAAGTAGATAAATAGGTACTGCTCCAGAGGGAAGGTAAACGGCGTTTCCGTGCGCTGCTCTGGTTTGCCAGAAGCAGCTTAGTCATGCTGGCCACATGACCCGGAAGCTGTACACTGGCTCCCTCGGCCAATAAAGCGAGATGAGTGCCGCAACCCCAGAGTTGGCCACGACTGGACCTAATGGTCAGGGGTCCCTTTACCTTTACATTTATATGCGCCTATAATGTGAAATGTGGCATGTTTGCCCTATTTCATATCCAAGATAACATAATGGGGAGCTGCAACTTCAAGTGCTTCCTATGTTACCTGATTAGAGCATCAGGCGCCATCTTTGGCAGCGTAAACTTTGGTTTTCTGCCTCCCGTGGGTGATTGGTCATCTGTTCTTTCTTTTCCGTTATTAAAAAAAAAAGATCTATAGTGCATTTATGAAAAGGGAAACCAGACCTGAAAAGGTCAGGACCTTTTTTGGGGGGAGGGGGGACCTTTGAGTTTCCCCAGTAAACTTCTAAAGCACTGAAAATGCCACAATCCATTACAGCTTGAGGATCAAATTTCACATAACAGCAATGGTTTCAAAAATGGAACCGTAATAATGCAATGTAGTGCGGAGATCACAAAAAGATGCCTATGGATCTGGCGGTGCAACATTTACAGTCTCTTTATGTTCACTAGTGCATCGTTTGTTGGCATTAAACCACTAGTTCAGGGAGTCTTCAGACACTAAGATGAATGATACTCCTTAAAAAATCAATATTCACTTTAATATAATATAATACTATAATGTAGCATTTTGATGGTATGTTTTAGAACATAATGTCATGTCTGCTTTTGAGAATAATGAAGACATCACTATTATATCGCTAAAACTTTGAGGGACATTTATATATTTACTTGCATAAGTGCACATACCCTGTTGTCTACTCCCTTGGAAGTCTAACCTGATTGATCACCAACATTTCCATAACAGTGCAGGACAAATTTGATTTTAAAGATTTCTTTCATTATCTTTTGTATGGCATTTGAACCTCCTTCCTTGTGTGTGTTTTGTTGTCTATGTGACTTCTAGTGAGAAGGAAGTTGTGAGTTTCATATAGATGTAGATGTACACACATTCACACACAATGCCAGATTTGTTTTGAGTTTAAGCTCTACTTGTGTCTATCAATTCAGCAGTCTGGCTGTGGGCCTCTCTTCCAGTGTGCTCACAATTTTCTTTCTTTCTTTCTTTCTTTCTTTCTTTCTTTCTTTCTTTCTTTCTTTCTTTTTTGGCAGAGAAAGACTTGTGCTTTGCCTCAGGCAGCAAAATGTCTTCAGCTGGCATGGGGTTAGGTTTTTTTGCTCAGTTGTGAACTTTCTTTTCAATATCTGTAAAATGAGGAACATTGCCAAGCTAATGCTCATAAGAGTACTAAGGGAGTTGTGTGTTAAGATCCCAAGACCTCCCCAATAAATAAACAATTGACACGGAAGTTAGTTTAAGGTTATTGGCATAATTTTGGCCACAACTTTATTGATTACAGATTGTGAGTGGTTTGCTTAGGCATTGGTTCCCAACTAGCTGCACCTGACCTCAGCAGGGCAGCACTGACGCCTGGACTCCGGCAGAGGTCAGTAAGGGAAAGCATCCTGGAGGAGCATTGGACCAGGTTCAGACTCAAGCTCACCCCAAATGCTCCCAGGGGCTCTTGTGTGGCCCTAACCCCTGGTAGGGGATCGGACAAAAGCAAGGCGACCCCCTGGATTCCTTTAACGGAATACCCTAGCATTGGAGGGGCAGGCACAGCCTATCCACATCCTCTCCACCACCATTGAACCAATGCCTAACCATCAAACCTTACAAAGTTGTGATGATTTGCTACGCAGCAGGCGAAACCCAAGTGGCACCAGCCAATCAGCCAAATGGGGAAATTCCTACCGGGCCCCTGTCCCAAGAACAGATGACCCACAACGGCATAGCAAGGCCATGATGAACCCTAAATATAGGGAGGGAGGGTGGGTTATCCGATGCACAAGGCAAAAAAGAGGAAGCTCAACGCAACGTGCAGCGGGACATATAGGTCCCTCGGTTAATGCATGAAACGATCCCATTGGTCAAATTTACCCCATCAACCGAGGGACCGCCAATCGGGTTGTTGTGGCTATCCAATCGTTCCCACCCACAACAGCAGTGAGGTCAGTCTTGATGATCACTGCAACGCGTGCTCTCTGGGAGGAGGACACAGTTTAATAAAATTGTGAAATATTTTTGCATGGTCAAAGCTTCTTTAGAAATTATTCTTTAGAAAGTATTACAATGGATAAACACTAGTCCAACTGATGAGCACCACCGTGCCTGTATGTGGCCATGTTTAATAGTCTGTTGCCCTTTTGTTTTATTTGTGTTGGGGTAGTAGTCTCTTCCCAGTATTTTATGAGGTTGAAGCAAAAATGAAGGCATTGTCCCTTCTGAAAAATGTGCCACTTTCAAGTATTAGTGGCATCCTAAGGTCTGTAACTTATTCCACAAATACATAAGGTGGTCACTCAAAAACAGTATTCAGAAAACTGAGGAAACTTTTTAATAGTGGGTTACTCCTAGCCAGGTATGTTCCTTTTGGCATCTTCTGAGACATTTTTGTGATCTACAATACTAGTATGGCTTTTCCGCAAAGGTAAGTGACGTTTGATCTACAGTGACAACCATATACTGAGAAATTTGTACTTGCTAATGTTTCAGGGAGTTGTATTTTCAAGGTCTGCTATTTTAAACAACTCATTGCTCTGTTGCCTAGATCTGCCACAGTCAGCATGGAAAGAGAGATATGAGGGCATTTAAAATGTGCTCCTTTCCTTATAGAAAGATCTTGAGAGCAAAATAGAATTGGATGCTAAGTAGGCACAACTGTCAAGGAGGGCACATGAAAACTGTCTTTATATTGGGTCTGTAAACACTCCCCGTTTAATTGGTTTATTCCAAATTTCACTCTCAGATATTTGAATACAGAGATCTAGGCTTAATAGATTGGGTTAACATAATCTAGATTTTTAAAATATATATATATGGTGGAATTCAATGGTGCACTCTCCCAGTCGTTTTTTCGTCACAAGCACTGCAGCTTACCAGATGGAACGAGGTAGTTCCAACTTTTTTATAGGTCACACAACCTTAATAAGGAGGTATTTCCTCACCTTGGCTTTGTGCATATGTAGAAGCTGCCATGGGCTTGCCGATCAGAAGGTCGGCGGTTCGAATCCCCTCAACAGGGTGAGCTCCCGTTGTTCGGTCCCACCTCCTGCCCACCTAGCAGTTCAAAAGCATGTCAAAGTGCAAGTAGATAAATAGGTACTGCTCTGGCAGGGAGGTAAACAGCATTTCCATGCGCTGCTCTGGTTTCGCCAGAAGCGGCTTAGTCATGCTGGCCACATGACCCAGAAGCTGTCTGCGGACAAACGCTGGCTCCCTCAACCTATAGAGCGGGATGAGCACGCAACCCCAGAGTCATCCGCGACTGGACTTAACGGTCAGGGGTACCTTTACCTTAACCTAGAAGCTGTGATTCCTGCTTTGGGTTCCTTCTAACTCCACAATTCTACGAGTCTATGATACCTGCTCTCCCCACCACCACGTGCTCTTCTGTAGGATTCCCTGCCCCCCAGCCAATTTCAGGAGGCAAGGGCATGGGGGAGTGCCCCATTATGCAAGCAGAGTTCTTGCACAGGGCTTCTGCTTTTAAAGCTGGTTAGATTAATCCTGCCCTTACATACCCTCCAACATTTCTCTGATGAAAATAGGGATGTCCTAAACAACAACAACAACAACAACAACAACAATAACAACAACAACAACACTGTTTATACCCCAACCATCTGACTGGGTTGCCCCAGCCATTCTGGGTGGCTTACAACATACATAAAAACATAACAAGACATTAAACATTAAAAAACCTTACCTACACAGGGCTGCCTTCTGATGGCTCGGGGGTGGGATAACTCCATACCCTCCAATGTTTATTCAATGAAAATAGGGACGGACATTCCGGAATTAAATCAGAAACTGGGACGGCTTCTGTAAATCCAGGACTGCCCCTGGAAAATAGGGTCACTTGGAGGGTCTGCCCTTAGGGTTAATGCAAGTGTTTATTTCTGCCATGCCTATGGTCTAGTAACCCAAGTGGTTGAAATAAAATGAAAAGATTTATAATTTCTGACAGATACACTCTCTATGTATATGCTAGCTTTGAAAGAGATGGATTAATTTGACTCTTGCTTGTGTTTTGAAGCTTCGCGTATCTACATAGAGAAACACTAGATAGCAGCGTGGAAAAGAACTTAGCAGAGGCAACTATACTTCATCAGAAGAATAGCCAAGAGCTTTAAAGGAAATTAAAATGAGCCGTAACAATGGGAATTCACACAAGAGCATAAAGGATCTTTCTGAGATAAATAAAACATGCCTTATAAGGCATTGAGCAGAAAAAAAGACCGTGATAATGGGAACTGTATCTCAAGGAAAACAATTGGAAAAATAAAAATAAGACTTCAGACATCAGGCCAGAGCTTTGTGTCAGCATGCTTACCAAAAGTACTACTTCAAACACAATCTCCCCATTCTTTTGCTCTGTTCTCTTATCTCCATGCCATGAACGGCTTATATCTGCATGAAATGTATACCCAAGGGTAACTATAGCTGTGGGGTTTTTGGCTGTGCAGACATTTAGGAGGCCTGCGCACAGGTTGTCAAGTTCTGTTACTTGGAGCTTCATAATGAGCCATCTGTACAAACTGACTTTTCAAGTTTCTCCAAATATCTACAGCAAAACAAACGCATACAGGTTTGCTTGGCTGGCAATTAGTCCCGGGTCATGGAAACATGCTTAAGACACTGATTGTATTGAAGTAGATCACCTTCCAGTGCAGAAGGCCTCATTGATAGGCAGCACTGACAGTTGAAAACAGGAGTACTACTTCTTTTCTTGCATTGCCAAGGAGATAGGAGGAGTGGGATTAGCATTCTGCCTCCTATCCCTGTCAAGAGACATATACTGGAGGAAAACTAGAATTGGACTCGTACCTGACAACCATGCACACTTTCTTAAATGCTGCCTCTTTTGTTTAGAGCAATAATTCTAAAGCTCAACTTTGGGGAGTTAAGAACCCTCCAACTACTCACAAGGATCCCTTGTGTTCTGATTAGTGCTGGAGAAAAGCCTGAGTATCTGCTAGATTTATTCAGTTTCCTTGCAAATGTCACTTTTTTGTTTTAAAATTCTACAGTAGTTGGCTTGCTTTTCACCATCCAAGCGATGATGATGCACAAGGTCTTGCAAATACTGTGCTGAAGTCGCTGCTGCATTTCGCTTAGAGCTCAGAGACTTTTTCTATTGGCACTATTGATTTTGTGAACTTCATGTTGTTTAGTACCATATGAAACATCAACATTTCAGAAACAATGCAAGGTTCTTCTTCTTTTAGTTTTTAGGATTTTTTCCCCCTTTTAAGGCCCACATGCTTGTGGAATACAATGTTTTGCTAATTCCCCTTTATCCCACTTTGACTATCTCAGTGTACCGGAGAGGAAAGTTCTTTAGTCGTCTTCCGACATTCTACGTCTTTCTGTTTTATACTCCACGATTGTTGGCTCTTCTTGTGGATGCTACTCCTCCAGGCAGTTTCTGAGACTTAAAAAACCCCCAAAAAGATCAAAACTTTCCTTTAAAGGAACTTGTACAAACCTCTCTTTGATGCACTGCAGATCTTGGATTAAAATCAATGCAACAGCAACAACAGAAGAAAACAATTATCAATATTGTGTACAGTCTCTAAATTTCTAAAACAAAGCTTTCTTTCAAGTCTTCCGCTTGCTAAAAGCCAATGGGAGGGCTTTGACCCGATTCTCCAGAGAGATTGCTTTAGAAAATGTTTTTTTCTTTCATTCTTTCTTGTCAGGTTTTTATGTCATGCCATCTTAGACAGACTCAGCCTTTTAAAAAAAAAAAAAAAAAAACCCTAAAAATGAAGCTGAGGATACAAGGGAGAGGAGGTTTATAAAAGAGATACTAGGGCCTAGCTTATGCCAGTAGAAGATTGTACAATAAGAGTTCCTGAGCAATAATTGTGTTTTATTTAAAACACACTCTTCCTGCACCACCAAACCCTGTCTCAGTGTGAGTGCAAGAGCAGACGGGATTGCCAATGTTCCCCCCGACGCCCGCCCCCTTTATTATTTTTTAGGCAAGCGTGTAAAGCTGAATTTGCACAGGTTAAATGCACAGAAGTTGTGAGTCGCCTGTATAGCGAAGATGAATACTATGTAATAAAAGCATAGGTATATGCCCTGCGAAAGTGAGTTCAGGTTTGGCTGTAACTAAGCCAACCAAGGCTTAGGTCACGGCATCATGGTAGCAGAAGAACCAGAGGAAAAACCAAGAGGTCACAATCTTCTCACCAGGAGCCCACACATTTGCACTAGTTCATGGTTTCGTTTAGCATTACATGTGAACTGGGCCCTGGTCATTCTGTCAGCTCTTTTCCTTGCTGTAAACAATTTGCCTAATGTGCTTCATCTTTACCCAATAGGCCAGAAACAACAAGTGATACAGACTTAAATCATGCTTACATTAGACTCACTGATTCCTATGGTTCCACTGTCATCATGATTAAATCTGGATCCAAACCGTTAATTTAACAGTTGGGTGCACTGGAGTAACTTACCCCCTCACCTATTCCATTTTCTCCTTCATTGTATAACAATTTCAGTTTGGGCTTGGGAGACATGTTTGTTTATAAATTTATACCTCAGCTTTCTGCAAAAGTCCATCAGGCAGCTTACACAAAATGGACGACACAAAATTAAATAGCCTAAAAACAAAACACAGAGCAAAGCAAACTTAGCAAGCAAAATCAACATCAGTTAAACACAAACAAGCTGCAGTTTTAAAAGCAGATCACTCCGCAGAGGGCTGAAAACAAAGAGCAGTCCTTCCCTTCCACTCACTCCAGTTTCTTTTGCCAGCCTTAATCACCTCTAGCTCCGAAGATCATGCTACTCCAGAAATTCTTATTGTCAGATGCCTTGACAAATGGCTATGTAATACAATGTGTCCACAGGTGATGTGCCCAGCTCTGTCCTAACACAATAAACATCTTGGCAGACTTGAAGAGGTGGCCTTAATCCCATCTGTTAGTTTGTTTGGAGCTGGAACATATGTAATGGAAAATAACAAAATATAACCCCTTACAGAAAGCGCAAAACTTTGTGTTTCCAGTTCTGTGTATTTATGGCAGAATAAATGCATTGGGTAGACTGCACATGCATCCTTTTTCTCTAGACAGAATCTCCGTCATATATTACGTGACCTTAGAGACAGTCCAACAAATTATCCTTTCTGTATGTTACCTGCTACATGTTTTATGGTTTGAGCCTGAGAATTTCCTTTGCCTTGACTGGTTTTGTAGAGTGAAAATTCATTCTTACAAGCGCACAAACTGATAGGGGACGTAGAACTGAATGGGTGGACATTTCGCAAATCTTTTTGCCACCGTGCATCTCCTTTTCACAACACTTGGTGCCAGAACAGCAGTTGCAGTAGAATAACTACAGCCATTGGAATTTCAGTTGGCCAGTTTTCCAAGTCTCCCCACTCCCAAGTTGGCTGGGCTTGTTATATTCAGTGACTGATTAGAGTATTCTTAGTATATTTTTTGAAAGCTGTTGCATGCAAAAAGTTAGCCTTTCATCCAACAACCCCCCAGCTGCCAAAACTTATCTCAGCACTCCCATTTCTCCCCTCCCAATTTGCAGCTGAAAAGCAGGACTCTTGTGTGCTTAGCTTTTCCACCGCATACTCGTCATCACCGTTCTTTTCTGGACCATAGTTGCAGTGTTATGAAAAAAAAATGGCTGGGAACAGAGGAAGGAGGATCAAGCTTTTAGCAGCACCTCCTTTACTTTTGCTTCTTCATTGGAAATCCAGGGAGAGCAGTGGTGGCACTGTTTCACACCAGTGGCAGGAACTCCAGAATACACGTCTGTCAGGGAATCAGGAGCAGGAGCACTGGGGAGAGAGGAATTGGAGAGCGAAGGGGAAGAATCCGAGGGCAGCGTAGGGGAGTATGACAGTGGCCCGAGAGATTCCATGAGCTTCTCCAGCGAATCAGAAGATTCCCAGAAGGGGGCTCCGATGGTCAGGGCAAGGGGGGTCCCAGGGGGGATGCACCAGAAACAAGGAGCCAGAGGGGAACCCCAAAGCAGCAGTGGAGGATCAGGACCAGTTTCCCCACCAGAGCGTAGTGGGGGGGAAGAGTCACATGTGTCAGGGCCAGCGTCTCCTCCGGAGGGGAGGGAGAGTAAGTCAGGGCTGACCACGCCTCCATCGGAGAGTGGGGGAATGGAGGGGAGGTCAGTTGCAGCTAGCCCACCCGAAGGGGGAAGCAGTGACAGCAGCAGTGAAACGGTTAGGAGGAAAACGGCTGGCTGGGCGCGCGCGCCAAGTTCAAATGTACAGGCGCGCGGGACAGCAGGAGACCCGGATGGGGAACCAGCTCCTAAAGCCCGCTGGAGGGAGGGAGAAGGCTCAGGGGAATCAGCATCAGAGGAGGCTAGGAAGGGCGAGACCCCGACGGGCAGGCGGACCCAGAGGAGGAAGGAGCAGCGGAAAAGGTGGAGCAAGGCTAGGGTCTTAAATTGGTGTACAGGGGGAGGAGATTCAGAAGGGTCATCAGCGGTCTGACAGTTGAGACGTGGGGCTGCGCGCTGCGGCTCTGGAAGTGAAACTGAACTTCAATAAAGACTTTTGTATTTAATTAGAAAGCAGCGTTGGTCCTTTGTGAGCTGGGACCTTGGGCAGCCTTGACAGTGTCTTCCAAATTTGTACCTCTAATCATTGTCACTGAAATTTCCAAGCTTTATACTTAACGTTTCTGATGAGCCTTGCAGTACCCTATCCTCCTTGCCTTCTTTTGGCCAACCACAAAGGTTGTTTAGTTAACTACTGCCAGATAGGAGTATAAAAGTGGTGGTGCAACATACTTGTAAAGGCATTTGCAGTTTAATGCATTGCCCTAGAGCAGGGGTTGTCAACATGGTGCCCTGCAAACCTTGTTGGACTCCAACTCCCATCAGCCCTAGCCAGCATGGTCAGTGGTCAGGGATGATGGAACTTGTCATCCAGTAGCATCTGGAAGCCCACAGCTCCCCAAGCCCTAGAGCAGGCACCCCCAAACTTGGCCCTCCTGATGTTTTGGGACTACAACTCCCATCATCCCTAGCTAACAGGACCAGCGGTCAGGAATGATGCGAGTTGTAGTCCCAAAACATCTGGAGGACCGAGTTTGGGGGTGCCTGCCCTAGAGACGTGAACCTGACAAGAGGGTTACTGCACCACATAGTCATATCCTTTTGTTCACTTCCAGGTAGACCAATTCATTTCTTTGCTTTTGGTGTTTGCTGTTGAAAGTCTATTATCCCCTTTTTGTGTGTGTGTGTGTTCCCTTTATGATTTCTCCCATTGAAGAGATTGGTAGTCAGGTGCCAAGAGCATTGTCCAGATCAGACAGTCTATCCAGGGACCTGGAAATTTCTCACATAAAGACTCAATTGTTAGATTGAATAAATGGGCTGAATTGTTAACGATTTATAGACCCTTTATAAAGGGGAAGGAGATGCGTTGAAGTCAGAGCACCTGAATTGATCAATGCTCTCAGTGTTCTACCAGAAACACATCTAAAGAAAACAGTAATAAAATATGTAGTAGCTCCTTATGAAAAGCTTCTATTTAGAATGGTAGCTTTTGAATGTTCCTTACAAAGAACAGGCTTCATATTCCCCTAAGGAAGCTAATGCACTAGTTTATTAAAAAGGTTCATTTCTAATTACCCCCAGAAACATATTAAGAATAGGACAAGGCTTTTTTTTCAATGGCAAGAAGTTAGCTAAACCTCCTTGGGCCTGTTTGTTAGGAAGTGGTTTGTGAAAGTTCAAAATTCACTTTTTCAAAATGGTGGAATCTAGTGATTGCCTGTTGGACTCCATTGTCATAGATGATAAAATAGCATCTTAGGACTTGTTGAGTGGAGAAACATAAGTTGATTTTCAAAGGTGGTTGTTGCACCTGAAACTGAAATGTCTGTTGCATGGAGTAGAAATGTAAAGGGCTTTCTGCCATATCTCCTTGCTCACATACCACTTGGAGGTGAAAGTGAACGAGGAATTCTCTCCTCCAGGTACCCCTGTCAACCAGAACTAATACTGTTGTTGTTCATGTCAACCTGGATAGCTCAATTGGTTAGAGTGTGGTGCTGAAATGCCAGTGTTGCAGGTTCAGTCCCTTTATGGAACAACTGCATATGCCTGCAATACAGGGGGTTGGACTAGATGATCCTCAATTTCCCTTCCAGCTCTATAATACTTTGATTCCGTATCTTGTGATAGAAGGAGAAATGGGTCAACAATACTCATTTGATTTGATTTGTTTAATTTATATGTTCAAGGGTTTATAGGCTCAAGTAAGCTGAATGTCTTAACTGAAGTGAACAAAACGAATAATGGGAATGTTGTCCTAGGGCATAGATTGGCAAACTAAGGCTCGGGGGCCGGATCCGGCCCAATCGCCTTCTAAATCCGGCCCGCAGACGGTCCGGGAATCAGCGTGTTTTTACATGAGTAGAATGTGTCCTTTTATTTAAAATGCATCTCTGGGTTATTTGTGGGGCCTGCCTGGTGTTTTTACATGAGTAGAACATGTGCTTTTATTTAAAATGCATCTCTGGGTTATTTGTGGGGCATAGGAATTCGTTCATACTTTTTTCTTCAAAATATAGTCCGGCCCCCCACAAGGTCTGAGGGACAGTGGACCGGCCTCCTGCTGAAAAAGTTTGCTGACCCCTGTCCTAGGTGGTAATAAGGCATAAGGCTAGGAACCTAAAAACACCTATATGAGAATTTCATTGAAATCAACGGGACCAACTTCCACATAATGTTTTAGGGCAGAACTTTATATTTAACTAATTCTTCTAACTAACTGATTTGTTTAAAGACTAAAGAAGTAATAAAAATTAAGTACTGTGCATTCAAATTAAATCTTAGGCTTACCATAGGTGGCTTACGCTTGCTGTTTTACACTTGTTAATAAAAAACCCGTTATAACTATGTTTCAGTATCCCAATAAAATAGGTTCATAAACCAATATTTAACCCACAGCAATGACTTAGTTTATTAGTTCATTGGTAGTAGGACAAGTGCCTGCTTCAATTTTTTGTATCCTCTTTCTGGTAAATGTTTTAAAAGTACTCACAGGATTTCACTGTTTTATTCCCCATTTGTCATTTAAACAATTGTTTGGGATTGTGCTGCTGCTGCTACTTCTCTTTGGTGGCGGCGGCTATGATTTCAGTTGTATGTGACCTTTTTCTAACATAAAAGCATATCATTGTGTATATGATAAGTTAGGTGCCTTCATAATTATATAGAAAGGCAGGATATAAATTTCAGAAATGAAGAAATTTGTCCTTGGTGTGGTTCCTGTCTGTAATGTATGTGTCAGGGAACTGCCATCGGAGCCAGAGGCGGAGGGAAGGCTCCAGAGGGATGCCGGAGAGGGTCCCAGTAGGGAGAGAGGCAGCCCATCTGCTGGGGAAGGAAATCAGCGTAGCACCAGTGGAGAAGGGGGGCAGAAGGGGGAATCGGCAAGGGGGTTCCAGGACTCCTCGCCGGAGACCAGCGGAGAGAGCACGGGTCCTCCGCTGCCCACACCCTCCCTGCGCAGAAGACTTCCGCGCAGGGAGAGTAGGAGGAGACTAGGCGTCAAAGAACTTCTTTGCTGGAACGCCCACTGACGGATTCTGCCAGCGATTGAGGCAGCCACGGGAGAGAGGCTGTCCAGACAGAAAGGGTTCAACCAGGTAACCTAGCCAGGAGTGGCGACAACTTACGCACGAGCAACCCCTAGAACCATTACAGTATGCATATCTGAGAAACTGTCTTTGAGTTCATCACAAATCCACTCTCAATCTTTTGGCGAACTTGTGAGCAATAGATTTCAGGGTTGACACCTGTTGCTTCTTTCAAAGAATAGCTCCCTATTTTGTAGTCAACTTAGTCTGGCACACAATGCACTTCTTTACATGCTTACTTGAAAGGATGTCTCAGTGTGTTCATCATGAGATAATATACTTGCATGTGAGCATGCAGGATAGCATCTTGTATTAGGAACTGCTCTGTGTGAAATAAGGAACAGATTGCAAGCCTCCTTTGGTTCATCTAGAGCAGTGGTTCCCAATCTTCTTCTGGCCATGCCTCACCCAAACATCTCTAAAATCCTGATACCACCCCCTGTGACATATAATTCTTATTATTCAAAAAGTGAACTCCTATTCACGTGGAGGAAGCCTAAAAGGCCATAAATTGTTAATACAGTGGTACCTCAGGTTACATATGCTTCAGGTTACAGACTCTGCTAACCCAGAAATAGTGCTTCCGGTTAAGAACTTTGCTTCAGGATGAGAACAGAAATCGTGCTCTGGCAGCGCAGCAGCAGCAGGAGGCCCCATTAGCTAAAGTGGTCCCCATGTTGGGAACCATGGATCTAGACCAGGCATAGGCAAACTCTGGCCCTCCAGATGTTTGGGACTACAATTCCCATCATCCCTAGCTAACAGGACCAGTGGTCAGGGATGGTGGGAATTGTAGTCTCAAACATCTGGAGGGCCAGAGTTTGCCTATGCCTGATCTAGAGTCATTATAGCCTAAGAACCAAAGGATGATATGGGGCAAAAAGTATGACTATACTACACTGTGTTACTTATGACCTCCTAGCAAGGGCAGCAGCTGCACAGGGCTGAGCTCTTTTGGCCCCTATATATTTTTGAAGATGGGGCTATATATTTTTGAAGATGGGCCCCTCCAGTATCCAGAAAGGGCAGAGGCATCTTCTCCTTCTGCCCCAGATGGGAAGAAGGGTTGAATCAGCCTCCCACCTGGGGCAGCGCCAGGAGGAGTAGAGGAGGTGCCATCGGCCACTAAAGCTGTGTGGCCGCTGCATTAGGCTCCGCCCCCAGCTCCTCAGCGTCCTGACGTCATGCACACGACATTGCCCTCGTAAGCTGGCACCTGTGCCTCTTAGGTTTCTGAGGCAGTGCAGCACTTAGATAGAAGTGCTTCTGTTGAAGTGACAGCCAAGCACAGTGGTACCTTGGTTTACGAACTTAATCTGTTCCAGAAGTCCGTTCTTAAACCAAAGCATTCTTAAACCAAGGAGTGCTTTCCCATAGCAGCGGGGGACTCAATTTACAAATGGAACACACTCAACAGGAAGCGGAACATATTCTTATTCCAAGGCAAAGTTCACAAACCAAAACACCTACTTCCGGGTTTGCAGTGTTCTTAATCCAAGTTGTTCATAAACTAATCTGCTCTTAAACCAAGGTGCCACTGTATCTGGGAAGGATATACCTGGATGAGGGCTCACTGACTTCCCCGCTGCTTCAGTTTGCAGAATGCCATCTCAAACAGTAGACTGCCCAGCCTTACGAATCCAATCACAGCCTGGGACCTCCCTGATGATGTGTATTGTGTGTATTGACTTAGGCTGCTTCTTGGTCCTAGTACCTAACTTATTCAGTTTTTTGACTTGCCAAATGATAGATTCACATTAAACTTTGCAAAGCTGTTTCTTTCTCTTTTCTTTTTTTCTTTTTACTAGTTTTCTCATTTGGATATATTTCAATTTTACTGGGGAAGTGACCGAATAAAGTATTATCTCTAATAAAAAGCAATTTTTCATTTTATGTATGATACTTTCTTGTTTGGCTTCAGAGGAAGGAGTGTATTGGTTCAGTTCCTCTCCAGTGTTATTTAAGGCATGACTGTACAAAGTGTAGGGTTGTGTGCTTGGCTTTTCAAAACACTTCGGCACAATTTTAGTTTACGTTTTGTATCCTTCATACGATCAAGGTCAGAGCACTCTAAGCGGGAACAGTCAATTCATTTGTTGTATGCATTATATATTGATGCCAGAAAAGTATTTATAACTCTGTCTGGGCTCTTAGATATACTTTCAAGTGCTCCTTTGAAGACTGCATGGAAAAGGGAATATTCTCTTTCTGCAAATGTTTTATTTTAGAATTCTTAAGGATGAATTCAAAAAGATGTGCTGTATCTGGGTCCAGACATTTGTGAACATGATACACACTTGGTCTTCCAGAATAAAATAAAATTACAAATTCTGTAATGCTCTGTGGGCTAGTGCAGACGTAACACCAGGCATCCCTTAATCAAACGGAAGGATTGCAGAATCTCCTCTCTGACCCATTCCACAAGCCTTGTTCCTTTCATACTCAGATTCATATAAAATAGTGCGGGATGTTTCAACTGTATAGGCATTAACTATGGTAACTTAAGTAATATGCTTGCATATTAAACCAGGAATCCTGGTTACATCTGCATTAGATCTTCCTATTGCGTCCTCCTGAGTTCAACAAGGATCTGTCAGAAACTTAACTGATCAACTACTGGTTCCAGATATAGATGACGTATTTGTGCGTTTTTCTGTAGACTGAAAGTTCATATTGTAGATCCCAGATGAAAACATAGGACGTACAACTGTGGAATATAGAACCATGTGGAAAATAAAAGTATTTTCTTCAACTGCCACTCTAAATCCTTGAGTGCAGTGATTTGGAATGAGGTGCCATCAATAAATGGATGGTGCCTGACTCTGCTTCTCCTTTTCGTTAGACCCAGGTGAGGCAGTAGCAGTGTTGTCAGTGCCTAGATGTGGCAATGGCAGGACCAGCCCACCCAGGAGGCAAGGTGAGCCAACTGCCTCAGGCCGCAGGATTCACAAGGACAGTAGATTGCAGTGTCTCTCTTTCTTCTCCTCTTGTTCCGGATGTAGATTTTGCCTCACCTCTTCTTCCCTGGCGTGGAGGGGAGGCACCATTTGAGGGTCTGCTCCAGGTGCCACAATATTTTGAGCCAGCCCTGAGTAGTGGACTGTATGAGGGAGAGTAAACTGAAGCTCAATGCAGATGAAACTGAGGTAGTGATAGGGGCTAGTTTGTCTTCCCAAGTTTATAGTGTGGGCCTGTTAATCTACTCATCTTCTAATCTGAGAGTTGCATGGCCTTGGTGACACAGATCACTTTTTATTAAGGTTGTAGCAGGTGTATCAGTTTAGGTTGTTTTGACAGGATTACTTGTTTCTGTAGTAATAAATTAAGTTGTATGGTTGTTTATCTCCTCTACATTTGATTTAAAATAAAAAGTTTACTTGTTGTGACCCCACTATATTTATTTAAAAATGTGTAATAGGCCTTTCTTTTAAGACTCAGATTATATAGCATCTTAATCACAGAGTCTATATTTTCTGCTCTGCTTTGCATATTGATGTAAACATTTGTTTATCCAACAGTTAGGAGCATTTATACAAAAATGGTCACAAATCAAATGGGGAAAATATGGTGATTTGTTGCTTTAATGAACTTTTAATTTCAAGATGGCTGTCATGTTGCATTAGCTCTTTGGGTTTATGGAGACCATTATCCATCCCTCGTAAATTTAGAGGTTCTTTTAAAAATCACATATAGCTTACTGCTCAAGTTACGTTGAATGACCTTTTGTCATTTATTTTTCTTCAAAGAGAATTTTTATCTTATTTTTATCTTTATCTTATTTTTAGCTGATTATATATGAGTGTGCAGGTGAGACCTTTTTAAATGCTTTACTAAAATAAATATTTGTTCATAATATGAAATGGTACAAAGTATGTATCATGACACAGGGAATTCCTTTCTATTTAAGCAAGGAATAGCTTTCTCGTTCCTTTAATAGCATCCTTCAGCTTCCATTTCAGAGATTTTAATTCTTCCAAAATTGCCATATTGGAGTCTTAATTCCTTTCTATTACTGTGCTCTGAGACCTTTTATGATGATGAGGAAAATTAGTCTTTTTAGCAAGTAATTACTTAAATTACCTTAATTATCTAATAATGTAATGTCAGCAACAAAAATTTATATATACTTCAGCAGAATCATTATAATACTGATTAAAGTAATTGTCAGATCCTAAATACTAGCATGTCTTTCCCCAAAGCCAGGTATATATATATATATATATATATATATATATATATACACACACAATTTCAGTGTGCCTTGCTCTGTGCAATTTGGCTTGAGGTGTTTATCATCCCAGTCAGTGATAGCCAGAAAGGTATTTGGGATAATTAGTTAAGTGATTCATAATTGCTGAAACATCTGTCTGAATTAATCCCAGCAAAGGTAGCAGTTTTATTGAACTAAAAATATTCTCATAATACATTTGGCCAAATTGCCCTCTCGGAATAATTCGAAAGGCATCTGGGAGACATTTCAGCCCATCGTCTCACTTCTGCTTTGTATACTGTGTATTCCATAATCGCTTACATCGTGTTTCATGATGGCACCTTTAGGCTACAATTTGGATCCCTGTAGGTAGAACCAATTTTGCTACAGCTGCATTGTTCATCTGTGGAGTCTGGGGAGCTTCTACTAGGGTTGGTACATGATGTAATGTTTTCTCCAGTGCACACTGTGTGTTGTTACTCACCTGTTAGGGCTCAAACAAGGATGGAGCAGGACATTGTATTAACTTTCATTCAAGGTTCTCTCTTCACATCACCTGCAAACTGTACTGGAGTTGCTGAAGCCAGTAATTGAACCTACATTTTAGCAGACCTGGTTTCCTTTTTAAAATAAACTATTAATATTAGTTGCCTAAAATGGGGATGTTGTTAGTGCTTGAAAACAATTTTGTACAAATGATGAGGAGAAAATACAGTCAGTAGAATTTAATTTGTATGTTTGTTTTGAAATCATAGGAAAGTGTAATATAAATTGATAAAGCCCCACTCTCCCATGAAGCTCACTGGGTCACTTTGGTCCAGTCGCTGTTTCTCAGTCTAGTCTACCTCACAGGCTTGTTGTGAGGATAAATGGGGAGGGGAGAACCATGTACACCACCTTGATCTCCTTGGAGGAAAAGGTGGTATATAAATGTAATCGATAAAGCAAAAACAAAGAAAAGATTATTGATGAACAACAATTTGATCCAGTAGCAGGACTGAAAAAAACTGCCATTGCTACTTATACAGTCTTGTTTCTTGCATTTTAAAATAAATGGTGCAAGCAGTGACCAAACGTTCTTACACTAGACTCATGGGACTGGTTGCATTTAACCATACAGTGGTACCTCGGGTTACAGATGCTTCGGGTTACAGATGCTTCAGGTTACAGACTCCACTAACCCAGAAATAGTGCTTCAAGTTAAGAACTTTGCTTCAGGATGAGAACAGAAATCGTGCTCCGGCGGTGCGGCAGCAGCGAGAGGCCCCATTAGCTACAGTTAAGAGGTTAAGAACGGACCTCCGGAACGAATTAAGTACTTAACCCGAGGTACCACTGTAGTTAAACTATGTTTTAATGTTGAACACGAAAGGTTCTTGCTCCACTCCTGTTCTGCTACTCAGAAACAAGCCAGAGTCTTGTTTGTGATTCTTTTCTCTGCAAACAAACCACAAGTGGTATGCAAATTTTGGTGTGTGTGTTTTTTTTTAGCTTATCGTGTGTGTGTGTGTGTGTGTGTGTGTGTGTGTGTGTGTGTTTGCTGTGATTGAGGGAAACAAAACATGAACCCAGGTTTGGTCATCACAACAAGTCAGATTTTGATTTATGGGCTGGTGGCATAGCAGGAAGAAAAGTGAGAATTTTTCAGTAGTATTCATTAGCATGCTGAACATTCACATTAAGCATTATTATTTTTAATTTTGGTTTGATGTTACATGCAAACCAGGCCACTGTTTCCTAAGATCTCCCTTTCCCAACCATTGTGTCACTTGCTGATTGTTTATAATCACTATTTCAGTGATTATACACTTCCTAGGTTATTTGGGGGAATTGGGCTTTACCTTTTAATTGGTTTAATTGGTTTAATATTTTGGCTCTGCTGGCTGGCACTGGTGGAAGTTGTAGTCTAAAACATCTGGACAGCACCCAGTTTGAGAAGGCAAGGCTAGGAAATAAACATTCCAAACAACCAAACACAATGCGACTTTAAATGCTGTTCTCTGCTTGATGAAATCCTACTTTGGGGTTGTGGTCATTGATGTGACTGGAAATAATATTGACATGGATGACTTTATATTGGTAGAATCCAGGTTTAATACTTTTGGAATTGTTACATCAAAGGAGCCGGTGATCATTCTTTTTATGTGTGTGTAAGGTAAGAAAGGGAAGTGTCTTCCCTTCCACATATCCTTCCATTAGCTTAAAAATAGTAAGTGATCCTCCTAGACATCTTCAAGCATGAAGATAAGAAGGTCAGAGAGATTTCTGGCTGGCCATCGGTTTCTATACTGCTTTTAAGAAATGTTGTAAGGTTATTTGTCAGATGTGGAAGCGCAGAAATTGTTTTTGATAGAAGTAGTGTGGATGGTCTTCAAAGGAATATTACAAGATATCTCTGTATAAGTGTAAGTTGTCCGTCTTTCTACATCATAGGCATCATTGTGGAGGGAAACATCCATGTTCCCGAGTGATCTTCAGAGGAATAAATGTGTGAAAAGATCCTAAAAATATGACCAGCTTTTTAAATTTCAGAGCTGCTCAGATTTTATTTTACTCAAGCGCATATTATTTCAAAGCCACTTTGAAATTTCAGCATTTTGTGATCTATGAAAAGTTCATTGGGAATGAGAAGGAAATGGCAAAAATGTTCAATTGTGCTATTGTTAACCATCTTTAGTTACCGGAAAAATCCGAGGGCTCCCTTGGACAAAAAGTAAAGACACCAACCAGAGTAAATTGGAGCAAATCAGCAGCCTGTAGGCTTGGCCTTTATTGAACTGTTGCAACAAGGTATTCCCCTCACTTGCAGGAGAGAGGAAAGACACAGAAAAATACATTACAGAAAGGAGGGGTTGAGGGAGGAGTTGTGGTGGTAACCTGAGTGTCCTGTCACCTGGCTGATTCCCTTCTCCCCCTTCCCCATGAGTCATTTTCAGAAGACAAAAGGTAGTAGCAGTTTCCTGCCCCCTGAGGGAAGATCTGATCATTGTCCTTTGTTCCAGTCCATGCTGAATCCACTCCCATATGGAAGTTCTTTGTGATCTTGATTGTCTTCTGTCTAGGACCATCAGGGTTGGCATAGCAACTGGGCAGGGCTCCTGTGGATGTGCTGGGATGTTCAAGGGATTATGGCTGGCCTGTATCAAACCTTCCCCATTTTGTAGTCCTTCCTTCATGGAGTAAAATAAAAGTGGAACAGTGCAAATCCGATGTATGGTTGATTTTCTATGAATTTATAACAGAAGCGTAGCGTATGTAGTGTGTGAGTGTGTGTGAAGTTTGTACAAACTGAATGATGGGGGGGGGGTTTCCTGCTACACTTTTTAGGGGTAGCATTTTCATTTATGCTTTACTTAAAAGATAACTGCTTTGAGCTTCCTGGTACCATAGAACCCCAAACAGTTTTGCTGTGCCCAAAATTTAGAATATTTCATTTTCCATAGGCAAACAAATGTGAGAATTATGAACATTACCTCCTTAAAGCCAGCATGTAAATTTCTTCTAGAACTGTTCGACATTGTGAAGCATTTTCATTCAAGCACCAAAAGATGCAAATCGTTATCTACATTTGCACTAAGTCATCAAATGCTCTTTTCCCCCCTTTGCAAGCACTCCAGGGTTTTTCAGTAGTTGATTAATGATTTGTTTGGAATTCTAATTCTTCCTGTTTTCCATACTGCATTTCTAAAGAGATTAGCAGAATAGTAAATTCTGTACAATCAGCACATATGTGTGTTGGAACTCGCAAGCTTAGGTAAGAGAAATATGCTTAGATGAATCCAAAGCTGTTGTTTGCACAGGAGTGGCCAAAGGGGATTTAAGAGTTCTATATGCTAAAGAGGTGTATTTTAGTGTGGACATCCAGCCATTCCCTCTAGCAGCATGACCCATAAAGCAAAATGCAGCCCACAAGACAGATATTGGTTTATGCCAGCTGTTTTGAGAAAAGACACACACTCAAGGACAGATTTTTCCATGATAATTTATTTGCAATTTCAACAAAAACAGAAGGTCTGTTGAGACTTGTTTGTAAACTAACTTTTAAACTGGAATAGCCTCTCTAGATTCATGTGTTCCATTGCTACTGTAGATAAGAATCTGTAGTCAGTCCATTAACATAAGCCAAAAAAGTAGGGGGAAATCTAGATTTGTACCACTGAATTAAGAGAATACAAAAGTGTAATCTTTTAAATAGCAACTATTGAGATCTGAACAGTCTCCGGACATTAATTAAATCATCCTACATAGAGGCAACTAAAATTGCCAGTGTTGTAGGGGGAAAAATGATCATGTTTAAGCATCTGTTTGGTTTTAGTGCAGAGATGAGGAAGCAGGAAATGGTTTGTGAGCCTTACCTGCATTGGCAATTTCCCCCAAAACAGCATTTCATATTGGAAGATATATGTTTGTTTTGCACAATGCTTCTTTATTGCACAGGCATGGAGACAATGGTTGTAGCCAACTCATGAAGACTCCCAGTGGTGGCCCTGGGCCAGTGTTCCATACTCTGAGCTTTTGTTTTAAAATTTGAAGAAAAGAAAAGTACAAAACTCTATCCCTCCTAGAAAGTTATGCAACAAAATTTTCAGGTACCTTCTTAGCAATTTTTGCTAATAAGTGATGTAGAAGCCTTGTATATAAAATGGGGTTCATGGGGAATGTGATAAAGGGACGTTTTATACAGCCAAATTATGTTTCCTTCTCAGCAGACAAAGTAAAGGAAAGCCGAATAGTTTGCAGATTTTCTGTAAAAGCTGCTTTGCCTATATGAGACACACACACACACGGAAATGCTTGCAGTTCTTCCTTTAAAGTTTTAAGCTATTGTTTGTAGCCTTTTTACACTAGTCACTCACCCTTGAAAGGTCTACTATAAAATCTTGTCGTAAGAATCTTGGGGAGTCAGCCACACTTGGTGTGACATTTTGTAACTTCAATGGGTGCACAGCAGGGATTAATTTATCCTCAGCTGCTCAGGTTTTTTTTGTTTGGTCTGCTGGCAGGACTGAAATTATTTAGGCCCTATGGCTTCAAAACCGCAAATACTGCAAAAAATAGAACTAATGAGCTTGGGGTGTTTTGATCGGCTGAAAGCCGCAAATACCCAAGTTAAATGGGACATTAATCATGAAACTAATTTTAAAATCTTTTACTTTCTAAGTCCTTAAATTTGCATTGCCTGGCTGCTTCTTATTGGCACGACACTGGTATCAGATGTGGATATTCGTAGCCACAACTCTATAGAAGTATGGAATGATTTAGTAGTAATATCCTTCTATAGTATCCTTCTATAGTAACAAAACTGGTAGAAAAACCCTGTGGAGGAAAGGCTAGACTAACCTTTGTGAAAGGAAACATATTGCAGGATACTTCTTGCTAAATGATGGTACAGTCATACCTTGGTTCTCGAACGTAATCCATTCCGGAAGTCCGTCCGACTTCCGAAACGTTTGAAAACCAAGGCGCAGCTTCTGATTGCCTGCAGGAGCTTCCTGCACTCAAGCAGAAGCTGTGTCAGACGTTTGGCTTCCGAAAAACGTTCAGAAACCGGAACACTTCTGGGTTTTTGACGTTCAGGAGCCAAAACATAGGAGTACCAAGGCGTTTGAGAACCAAGGCAGTTTAACAGTAGACTGTCACTTCATATCTATACCCCTAATTCTTACAATTTTTTGAACTTTGGTACCAGAATACTCTCTCTTTTCATTTTTATTAATAAGACACTGTATAATTGTAGAGTTCAATAAATTGTGATGGTGAGTCATCTGTCATTGCCATATGCAGGAATACAATCTAACAGATTCCTGAATAGTTTGCAACGAAAGTTGGGACTGGGGGGAGGGTAGCAAAAAACCAGTATAAGAATAGTAGTGGCAGGGAAACTAATTAAAAGTTGGGTATTTAGTGCCTCTGGTGCTGTGCTGTGGAACACCTTTCCCACAGAGATTTGGCAAACATCCTCACTTTTGACTTTCAGGGATCTGTGGAAGACCAGTCTGTGCCAACAGGCCTTTATAGATGTTTAATTAGCCAGTCACTTCAATGATTTTTTTGTATTTAATGGTGTTTTGTGTTTTATTGTTGTCCACTGCTCTGGTATTTTATGAGATGGCGATACAGAAAAACCTTTTGCCAATAAATAATGAATGAATAAATAAGCAAATGCAAAGAGAACTCTGGTGATTTATTTAATTTGCAAACTGAATATGGGATAGACTTAATAATAATTGATTTAAGGTAGCAAATAGCCATTGTTTAGGAATCTACCTGCAAGCTGATCTAGAATAAAAACAAGATTTCCCGGTCCTACAGAGGCCACAATTATAATATCTTGCAACTTGGCAAACTGTTCAGAAGTGTCCATTGGAACAATAATTTAGGAATGGCAGCTTCAGACAATCTTGAATCCTGTTTGATGGCACAACTTAGAAAAAAGAAAAGATAGTTCTGAGAGACCCAGACCCAGGCAATTCTACATTTATTTGAACCCAGAATTTATCTGTTCCTGTGAGATAAATCCTGCACCTGTTACCTAGTCCCTGTGGGAATGGGCAGACAGAGTGAGATTGCAGAAGCTTGAGGTGTGTTTGCTTTCTCTCCTCAGGTGTAATCTCTGGGGCAAAGTAAGAATGGAACAGGCCTTGCTTTCTGTACATAAATCATCAGCTATTGAAGGCAGGCATGAATGTAAGTCATGTATTCTCCTACAGAAGCCTTCACTTTGGAGAAGGAAATCCTTGCATGGGGGAATAGACACCCCTCATGTTTCTATTGAAGACATTTAACTTGATATTTTCAATGCAACTTGGGGAAAAGTAGCTGAGAGTAATAGGAGCCTTTTATTCCTCTAATGCCCCAATCATTTTGTGCTATCCTCTTTTTTCATTGTGATGTCTTTAATATGCTGATTTATCTTTGTCCATGTCTCCTTGAATTGTGTTCAGTCAACTTACTACCAATTCCAGATAATCTGTATTTATACTTGGGGAATCTAATGGAGACTAATTCAGTGTTTACATTTAAAAGGCAAGAGTTGATGCTATTGAAATCTAAAATAAAAACCTGTTTTGATAAATTTTTCCAGAAGCAATAAATTAATAGTAAAGCGACAGAGAAAGGTAAGCACAGAACGTTTGAATCATAGTAAGGCTTCTATCATTAAAGCTGGAAGCTTAACAATTTAACACATTGTTGCTTAGTATTGTTCTGAGTTGGGCAAGGAAGTAAACTGCATGTGAGACCTTTCTAACCCTTGGCTCCAACAAGTGTGATATATACGGCTCACTTCCTCTGTTAAGGTGATAGCCTGGGTGATGGGCCATTAGGGGAAACAAAGGAAAGGAGACAAAGGCGAGAGCAGAGAGGTAAAGTAGCAAGCCAGAAAGAGAGTCAGAGCAAAGTTTGAGCACAGTGTTTGATTTCTGTTTGAATCCAAGGCTGCAGCTAGGGGAGAAACAAGACTCTTTTGAGGTGTTAATGCAAGGAAACCCTCCACCATAGGCTCAGGTTGCGCATAACTGTAAATAAACCATATATCATAAAACCACCGCTGTCTCCGCTGTGCCTCATTCCCAAAGGAAGCGTGGAACCCCTGGAATCTCACACCGCTCAGAGATTAGTGTGGTATACAACCATATTATTAGACATCTTGTTGGATTGTGAGGCGTACTGTTTTTAAGCTTGGAAATGGAAGTCCTCCTAGCTGGAGAAGACTTCTGCAGTAGACCAAGTTTCTTGTGCAGCTGCTGGTGTGTGTGTGTAGCAGTTTCTTAGCAAACAGTCTCAAATGTTCTGCTTGACACCCTCGGCAGTACTCACTTCCCTGTTTTATAGCTGGATATCGATCACGGCATGAGAAATCAGTGACTGGTAAATGTCACCTGCTACTTCTCAAATAGTGTAAATTTTACCGTCTGTGCTATGTTTCGTCACATTAATCCCAACCACTCTCTGATCAAAATGTGGGTAGAGGATGAGAGCCAAGAGTGAGCTGGTTTATTATGGTTCATGCCTAGTTTAGTAACACAAATTAAAGAAGAGATGTTGTTCTAATTGGTATTAGTGCACTGGAAATGCTTTGGCCTCTGCATTTTATTCATGGGGCCTTTATTGTCTGAAGACAGTTCAAGCATTTGCTTCCCCCTGACCACCCCCAGGAGCTGCCAAAGAAAGATAGAAAGAGCGTCTGCTGAGGAATTAAAGCAAATGGAAAGTAATTTCCAAATTCCAGGGGTTTTAAGTTTGATAACCTCTGCCTGCTTCCAGCAGTAAGCTTGACTTCTTTTCTGGAGTAGCAGAAAATGCCTTTGATAATACAAACATTAAACAGGATGAGAACTCATCCAAGGAACCACAGCTAGCTGCACCTTTCACGAAAACACCCTTGTATAGTTTTACAAAATAAAGGCTGTTTAGGCGCTCTTGAGTCTTAATAAGAAGCCCAATGCAGGGGATTATGTACTATGTAAAGTGTTGATTTCAATTTCAATGGGTTGCTAGGACCACTCTCCATTTACTGGCAGGAGTCAGCTTTTGTTATACTACAGAGTGGTGCAGATCTTTCAGCTGTCCAGGAAGGAGTAGCTTCATTTCTGAATTTTCTTCTGCTTCCTACACTGTCTTATGCTCACTCAAAAGCAGATACAGTGGTACCTTGGAAGTTGAACGGAATCCGTTCCGGGAGTCCGTTCGACTTCCAAAACATTCGGAAACCAAAGGGCAGCTTCCGATTGGCTGCAGAAAGCTCCTGCAGCCAATCGGAAGCCCCATCAGACGTTCGGCTTCCCAAAATTGTTCGCAAACCGGAACAGTCACTTCCGGGTTTGCAGCGTTTGAGAGCACAAAATGTTCAGGAACTAAGCTGTTCCAAAACCAAGGTACGACTGTGCTAGAATGCATTAGACTTGACCTGTGTGTCCTTAAACTCCCATGAAAGGGGCTTCCACAAACTCCATTGTAGAACAAACAGTATAGTGAAAACCTAGGTAGTGTTTTGATACATCTAGCACATTTAAAACTCTAAAATCTGTTTAAAAGCCTGCTGGATATATAAATATATATATTTAAAAGTCTCCAGTAAGCAAAGGAACTTCAGCAGGATGGGGGCTTGCCCAACTGGAAGAGAGTTCCTCAAAACAGAGCCCATAGTACTAATCAGATAGCTCCTTGTCAATACGAGCGATAGGGACCACTAACAGTGGCTCCTCCAAAGACCTCAGAGATCAAGCAGGTATGTAAGGGATCAGGCAGTCCCTTGAGGTATCCTGGATCTAAGTCATTAAGGGCCTTGCAAATTAATAAAAGAACCTTGAACCTGGAGTGGACTTTCCAGATGCACAATGGCTGCCAAACATAATCTTCTGGTTCAAACTGTTCTGTATACATGTAGCAGTAAGATGCACCTCTCATGGCAGAAAAATGTTTGCCTTAATCAATAATGGCCCCACATTAATGGTGCAATAGAAAGCTGTAAGCAGCACTGCCACCTCAACGGAGGCAAAATCACAGTCCAAGCTGCCTGTGTGCAAAAATCAGCTTTTGTGCTTTTAATTAGTACTGGTTGAGCACTTTTAGCTGAATTATGTATTTGATGAATATAATAATGTTGTTGCCTATCATGTAAATTATTCAGGAAGATTATTTTCCCAGGTCTTTGAATAATGGAATTATTCATAGGGAAGGTGTTGTACATTCCACTTGTCTTGTCACTCACCAATGAGTTTAGCACTGGAAGAATCTAATATTTTAACTGATAATACTACAAGTTTCTAGTACTCATTGAAACAAGAGGAAACCAGAATTGTTTGGATAGTATCTGAAGAATGCTGAAAAACCAGAAGTAGGTTAGAAAGAAATCAGTGGTCTGTGTTTTGGACTTCCAGTTCTCCATACATCTCCATATGTTTTCCAAGCAAGTAGCCCTAGCTCACATAACTCCACTTACTAACTTGAGTGAATCTCTTTCAGCAACTTCCCTCTTTTTCTGCTGCTAATCCTTGCAAAACCAAACACTAAATTCTCATAAAGCCATATTTTTGGAAGCAGGATAACTTGCAGAGTTAGCAGATATATGCAGATTTACTTAATTAGCATAAATCTGGGCATAGAATGTTAGTTTCTTGAGTACACAGAGTGCTGTTCAGAGGTTTTTTTTTCCAAATGTGTTGTAGAATAAATAATTTTATTCTCTTCCCAGCCAGATTCGTTCTTATTTTAAAGCATGGGGCAGGTTTTTTCTTCCTCTGAAGGGCACCAAGTTGGATCATTTCGATGACAGAGGAATTTGAGGGAAATGTTACTGTTTTAAAAATGCAAAAATACAGTTCGTCTGCACCACCACCCCGTCGTTCATTTAGTGCTTTGTTGTTGTGTCTGAAGTGTCCAGGAACAAGACCAATTGATATTGTGGAGCTTGTCTGTAGGTGTATATCAGGTTAAATGGATCTGTTTCGTAGTTAAAGCGCATGCCTTTCTTTGGGGAGTTAATAACATTGCCAACAAATTGTGTGAAGAATTGTTCGGGAAGTAATGGAAAGGAAATGGAATTAAGTTTCTAGTGACATAGAAATATGGTGGAAGACGTTGTGGCCGGCGACACGATGGGCCTTTATATATTGGTTTGGGGGCAGGTGCCAAAAAAAGAAGAAGCCCAATTTTGGATTGGAACTTGGTCCTTCCTTTTACTTATGGCGCAAGTCTTGCTAATATATGCTTCAGAATTCCTTCTTGTACGTTTGGATCAAATTCATTCAAATCAGCAGCTGAAAGAAAAACAAATTCCTGGATTCTTTTCTTTTAAAAAGGGAAATGAGACTCATGCCATTACAAATTTATTTTCCTATATTAATCTGCCAGTTAGTAGAATTAAAGCGTAATTTAAAGCTTTAGAGGTTCTTTGTGAAGTATGAAATAAGCCAGAGGCACAGCGGCGGCTTGAAGACTTGAATGATTGCCAGTCCGCCTGGGCTTCAGCCCATTAGGGTCATCAGTCTCGCCAAAATGAAGAGGGTGTTGATGTTAAACATTTGTCCAAGGACATTTTTTTTTTACAAAAAAACCCCTGGTGTACTGGAATTCCTTCTAATCTGTTCTATTTCTTGCCTTGGGAAGGAGGGGGTGATGTGTGCTTACTGTCGCTGACTTCCTTGCTTGGCTTTTTTTCTCGAAAAAAAAACTACTTTGGCAAGCCGACTAACTCAGCGGTATCTTCCCTTTATTAGTCTGGAAGATCTTTCAATGGTAGATTTAATTTAAGGCAAGCTAAATCACATCTAGACAAATATATCTGTTATGGAAATGCATTTAATGAATTCCTCAGGCACTAAATAACTGCTTTGATGTAGCATACTAATATAAAAAGCAGTATTTGTATAACTCTCAGAGTAATAGCAATAATAAAATTAAAAATGAAGCCATGGATAGAAATTTGCATGTACATTCTGGCAAACATGATTACTCTTATTGCAGATGTGACTATGAGAGCAGGAACGGTAAACATGCAAGTTCCTGAAAAAAAGGTGCAATTTTCCAACCTGAGCCGAAAGCATCATGAAAGAATCATTTCCACCCAAAGGCAGCAGAGTAATTTTAACGTCAACCCTTTCTGTCTGCTTTATTTAATGTTGTACAGTTCTGTTTTGCAGAGGATCTTTGCTGTTAGAATGAACGTTGAAATATTGTGATAATGGTGAATTCAAAAATTAAAAGCAATTAAGAGCAAATAATAAAAGCTTCTGATGAATGTTGGGTTACAGTCGTTCGCCTGGTGTTAAGCATTTTGCACAAAGACCTACAAATGCATTTAGTTGGAAATTAGTATTGCGGGTAGTTATAGAATTGTGTAGGTATGTTTCTGAAGTCGAGGACGTGTGTTAAGTGCCTCAGATTAAATGTTTGGTCTTGCACTCAGTTATGCATGCTTACAACATTGATCAGCCCTAAGTGTGTTTATTAGTTAATGTTCCAAGAAAGTCAGCCAAATTTGTTATGAATAATGAAATACTGAAGTGTTCAGTACAGCTGTTCAGCCATTGCTTCCTCTGATTTTCCACCCACCCACCCACTACAACTACCCAGTTAGGGCAACCCAGCCAGATGGGCGAGAGATAAACAATAAAATAATAATAATTATTATTATTAGTTAACATTCCATACCTTAAGTCCAATTGCTTTAAGGTCTCCCCCTCCACTTGTTTCCTGATTTATTTATATTTATTTAAAAGATTTATATCCCACTTTTTGCTGCATCTGCATCTCAAACATGCTTACATTTAAAAAAAAAACAAATAAATACTGTATACAGAATTTAAAGCATAAATTAAAAACCAGTGATGAAAACATCAGGACAGCATTCATAGAAACATAGGATGATCTAGCTCAGTTCATTCTACACCAAACTGCAGTGGCTTTGTAGGTTTTCAGGTGGTGAATTTTTTCTACTGTTACTGGAAGCACCAGGAACTGAAGCTGGGACCCAGTGCATGCATAGGAAAACATCTGCTTTATCATGCTATGGCCCTTCTCCTAAAAGATCGTTCATGGTGCAATACAGCCATTTTAACCAGGCACCTGAAACTTAGTAGGACGGTGCTTGTCCGATTTGCAGCTCCCCCAAGTCTGCTGATATCCTTCTCTTACGCATGGGTTGGTGCTATATTGGGAACATAAGCAAAGGTGCTCAACAGAATGAACTATGGAAATCAAGAGAATGATAAGGGCTTTCGTGATTTCTGAGCATAAACTGAAGTTACGATGCATACATAAAGCCCAATGTGAAATGGATCCCTGAGGAAATTGCATATCAGTTATTCCACATGAAAACAATTCCCAGCTCGTAAATACCTTAGTATAATAGGGGGAAAGTACTTTATATTCTATTCTATTCTATTCTATTCTATTCTATTCTATTCTATTCTATTCTATTCTATTCTATTCTGCCCTTCAGCCAAGGATCACAGGGTGGTTTGCAATATAAAAACACAAAATGCATAGCATAGTGACAAACAAAAACAATCCCCCCTTTATAACCTGTCTCCTTAAGAGATTTATCTTCTCTGCAATAGGAGCGTTTAAATATGCTTTTCTACGAGATGCACCTATGGTCCGAGACAGTATATTCCCAGAAAGGTTACACCACGTGATGCTATGGCGTGTGTAATTGGCTTTAGACTCAATCTCAATTCACATAAAGCATTTGAATGGAAACATATCAAATCCAGCATATTTATTAATCGATAACTGAATGTTTATAGCTGCCCCATACCACAAGTTGTTGTATCATTGCCAGAATAGTCTGCTGCTGTTCCTTCAGTGAGCTCAGGGCAGCATACACAAAACAACCCTGTTAGGTAAAAGGAGGCTGAGAGATGGTGACAGGAGGGAGTCCGCATCATGGCTGGCAAAATTTGAACCCAAGTCTCCAGAGTCCTAGTCCAACATTCCAACCACAGCGCCACATGTGTTGAGGGTGGTCAGAGAGGGGGAGGGTTCATTGCAACAGATTGCCTACAAATGTTCCTTAATGGTTGGTGACGAAATTGTCAATCACATTTCTCGTTTTGTCCCCACCTCCTTTAAGCCAAAGGAAGGGGGCAAGCAAGGTATGTGAGGAAAAGCAATACAGTGGTACCTCAGGTTAAGTACTTAATTCGTTCCGGAGGTCTGTACTTAACCTGAAACTGTTCTTAACCTGAAGCACCACTTTCGCTAATGGGGCCTCCTGCTGCTGCCGTGCCTCTGGAGCCCAATTTCTGTTCTCATCCTGAAGCAAAGTTCTTAACCTGAAGCACTATTTCTGGGTTAGCGGAGTGTGTAACCTGAAGCGTATGTAACCTGAGGTACCACTGTACAAGTACTTGTGGGGAGAGACTACAGTTTTGAGTTATACACAGCTGGAGAGACAAGGAAAGAGCAGGCTCTGGGAAGTACCTTTTTGGGGGGAGAGGTGTCTGCTTCTCTCTGGAAATCTAATGGGGGGCAGTGCATTTGTCTGCTCAGCTATCACTCAATCTGTATATTTAGTTGATTGTGGCTGACTACTGCTGTATTGTTGCCTTGCATTTTGGGTGTTTTCCATCTCCTAGCATCCAATTTCTCTTATTAAATTAGTAGCATTAGTAGTCAGACACACAGTAAAGCAATTTACGGATCGGAAACATGTCCTAACCAACTTAAGAATGCATAGTAGCAAATATTTTACCTTGTAGTATTCAATTCTTACTACTGCCCAAATTACCTGTCGTTGGAAAATTACAGGTCTGTCACCTGTGTGTTGTTGGAGCCAGCTGATTTCGCTAGTCAAGGGCCTTGGGAAAGTAGAAACTTTGCACACACAGTTGTTTCCGTTTTGAAGTCTTTAGACAGGTTGTCATCAAAGCATTCATCCTTTTAAACCAATTTAGTTACCGTTGACGATGGAAGCCATTCTTGTTTGTTTGCGTAAACCCCGAGGACACACATACCTTAATATATGCACACACGAAACAACCCACCTGTCTCTGCTGTAGTTTTTGCTTTCATTTTGATACTGTTTGCTAAAAATAAAAACATAGAAACAAACTTTTCAGCAGTTCTGGGCTGTGCGAGAACATTGCTTCACAACTCTGAAGTAATTGAGTGCTACTTCATCAGTGACATTTCTTGCTGAATAAAGGTTTGTGGTTTGGGGAGCTAGTTCAGTTCTGCTTAGGTTGCGAGAGCAGTTAAATTGCCTCGTCAGGTGCAGTGCTCCATCTTGCGTGTAATAATGTAGTTTAATTCCTACACTCTTGGTTTAACAGGACCAAATATAATAATGTTGTGTACACCCCAGTCTCCAAGCAGCAAGAGATTCCTGGATTCCAGGTGTATATACCAGGTGTATATTCCATTCATACTTGGAATGAAGGTCAATGGAGACTGTGGTTTCTATTTACACATATATACAACTTGAGCACAGGGACGTGGGTGGCGCTGTGGGTTAAACCACAGAGCCTAGGGCTTGCTGATTGGAAGGTCGGCGGTTCAGATCCTTGCGACGGGTGAGCCCCCGTTGTTTGGTCCCAGCTCCTGCCCACCTAGCAGTTTGAAAGCACATCAAAGTGCAAGTAGATAAGTAGGTACCACACCGGTGGGAAGGTAAACAGCGTTTCCGTGCGCTGCTCTGGTTTGTCAGAAGCGGCTTAGTTATGCTGGCCACATGACCCGGAAGCTGTCTGCAGACAAATGCCGGCTCCCTCAGCCTATAGAGCGAGATGAGCGCGCAACCCCAGAATCGTCCGTGACTGGACCTTACGGTCAAGGGTACCTTTACCTTTTTACAACCTGAGCTCAGGAAGGAAGGGGTCAGAGCATTAGCACCCCAACATATCTTGCTTCCCAATTAGGTTTCTGGGGAAGCCCCCAACCCAAACCATAGGTTTGGGATTCAGCCCATGGAGAAAAGTCAAAACCCTCTGCCTGAATTCACTCACAAAAGTAGCCTCCCCTGGCCTATTTTTCTCTTTCCTAGGATGATGTAGCATCCAGCCAGGTGAATGGCGGACAGCACCTCCACTTGTTGCTATGGCAACATGCCCCACTCTTTCATCATGCAGAAATATGGTGCTTAGCTAAGCGCTGTGGCCCTTAGCATAACAGAAACTGTCTGACTGGTTTAGCAGTGGCTTCTACTAGATTCCAAACCTCACAGATACTGAATCAGTGGCCTGGAAGAGACTCATGGATATCATGCAGACTGACCCCCCCACCCCAGCCCCTGCTCTGAAAGCCTTGTATCACTATATATTCTTAAAATTCTTTCTTTGCATAATACTCCCCCCCCCCCCGCAAAAGTTAGCTGCTTGTGAAATGCTTTATACAATTGTGTTCCTACCAATAACTGGAGCTCATAAGCACTTCTATAATATAGATATTTTCTTTTGAATCTTACAAATAATAAGAGTATCTAGATGAATTTGTATTTTTGACGTTGTATGTCATGTCCTTGACATACTTACTGTTCTTGGAATAATTCATGCGAAATGTATCTCAACTGTATGAATCAGTAAACACATTTTGTCTAATTCGAAGCCCATTCACGCTTTGTAGGTAGGGTGTCGTTAAACTATATCTGATTAACTTCCTAGAAAATGTCATATTAAGGAAAGAGGTTTAAAGGGGTGAGGAGGAATGAAAAATGAAACAGATGAAAGAATGGAGAGAAAGTAATACTGGTGAGAATGGAAGAAAGACTAGAGAGGGAAAATAACAAAATGTTATGATGGTGTTAACAAAGAGCAGTGTGCTTATTCATAAGAAGATTCACATGGTTTATAGCTTAAATTGGTGAAGTAAATTGATATGTGGAAGCACGCAATACTTACACATAAGAAAAATGGTTATAAACCAAACTATTCACAAAATTCACAAAATAACCTAATTTTTTTTTCTTGTTTCAATAATCAGACATGTTTATGGAACATTCATCCTTCCTAATTAACATCTCAAATTAACAAGTGAGATGCTGATTTATAACATGCAGGTATCTCTACTATCCTATTGAATACCTTTATAAGATGCAATATATATGGCACCACATCTGGAAATGGTTATTCAGTAGATGAAATAACAAAATCATGAAACTGAATCACCAAGACTGAAAGCTATTCCTTGGACCTTTGCACTCAGTAATAGTATGACCATATAAGATTATTTGCTCTTCAGCAATTTTGCTGCTTTTAGTCTGTCATGTGAAAGACCTGGGCCAGACATCTTGAAATGGAAGCAGTTCTTAATGTGCTATTTTATTTTTTTAATGGAGATTGTGCTCTTTTATGCACTCATTGTTGCTGAGAGAGGAGTACTTTGCCTTGTAAAATATCACAGATTATTTCTATTGTCAATGAAAATTACAGACTGAGCTTCAGCTGAAAATGAAGGTTTGTCTTCCTTGCAAAACTGGACACAAGTTATTTCATACCTGCCACTGGGTGGATTTGCTGTGTAACACCTTTCACTCATTAGCTGTGCAGCTGGGAACAAACACCTGAGCACTACTCCTTTCTCAGTCTGATTGCTTAGATATATAGATCTCTTTCTCTAGCAATGGAGGGGCACTCTTGCACTATTGAACAACAAAAATGGGACAGAACAGCAGCCACCCAGAAAATTTATGGTATAAAAGGTTTGAGAATTTCAGGCAGTAAAAGTTATGGGACGAAACAATTAAGTCTATCCTTTTAAAATATTTCAATTGAACATAATAAAATGAAAAAATATAAAAGGAAACAAAAAGTGCCCTAATAAAAATATGGAACAAATCTATAATTCTTTATATAGTTGTCTAATACAAAGGTATATAAGTAAAATTATTGTTATTATATATATATATATATACATTTACGTATAACTTACTATATATTTTAAATGAATACCTTCAAAATGTCATTATATTTGTCCATATGCAGTCTATGTCTATAAGCTATTGGTTTGTATGTTGCAAGAGTTGTCATATCTTCTATCCATTGATTAAAGGGGAGCATATATTTATCTTTCCAGAGGATCAATATAAGTCTTTTAGCTGTAGTGAGGGCGTGGAGAATCCATTTATGTTGACTAGCTGTCAAATTACATATAGTAGTAATACTATCCTCTGGCAATACAGTACTAGCTTTCCCCCCAAAATAATATTTATACAATCTAGTACTTTCTCCCAAAACTTCATAAGTGTAGAACATTGCATAAACATTTGTTTCAAAGAAGCATTTTCACATCTCCAACAGCATGTTGTTGTAGATGGTCCCTTTCTATACAGATGTAACAGTGTCCAATAAATTTGAAGTAATAGCTTTTCTAGCATAAGACGTAATTTAAAACCCATTGACACCTTTGTTACAGAAGCTAAAACACTCTTTCGCTGTCTAGGTAATATAAAGTAAAGGTAAAAGGTACCCCTATAGGAACCTCCAATTCTTTATTCCATTTGTTTCTTAGAGTCTGCATATCAAATTGATTTATTGATACCAAATATCTATAAAAAGTAGTCACCAGCTTTTTAGTCTCAAAGGATTTAAACCAATTGTTCTATTATCTCTGGTGTCTTAGACGCTTTGAAAGCTGTTGGTCAAAACAGGGTTATTAACAAATGTTGCAATTGCAAATATTTCCATTGGGCCACCTCCTAAGTGGCATTTATCTTTATAACACAGCAAATGTATAGAATTGATCTTTCTCATCTATCAATTGATCCAGAGTCATAATTCCTGCATCCATCCAATCCTTCCATACTACAGTTTTCAGTAAAGTCTATCCTGAAACAGTATTGGAATCAGGATTGTATATAAGTGTCCTGATAGCACCATGAGCACAGATAATCATTAATGCACAATTAAAAGGCTGTCTGAAGGAGTTATCAGATAATTATCACTCCTTCCATCATTTTGGGGTTATATATCCAGCACCACTTAGCACACACGCCGTTCACTGTCAAGAGTTGAAAAGGGTGGATTTTTCCTTCACTGTTTCAATATGTTTTATGAGTGAAATAGGAATTCTATTTTATGAGTGAAATAGGAATTCACATTAGTGATTGTACATATGGGAACCAGACAGTGGTAATTACTCCAGATGCTTAACATGGAATACAACACTTTGGGTGGTTCTGGGCAAGATAAAGCAACTAACAAATTTGAATAGTAATAATAATAATCCAATGAAAGCTGTACGAAAGAAATCCTAATTTAACGCACTTAATCAGCAACTTTAGAAACCCTTTTGGAAATTGCTTATACAGTGGTATCTCGGTTTTCGAACGTAATCCGTTCCGGAAGACCATTCGATTTCCAAAATGTTTGAAATTCGAAAACTCAATATGGAAGCCACATGTCATGTTCAACTCCTGAGACGTGTTCGAAAACAGAAGCATTTATTTCCGGGTTTACGGTATTTGAAAACCGGAACATTCATCAACGGAGACGTTGGAAAACCGAGGTACCATTGTACTTTATTTTTCTCCTGAGAGAATCTACAGCAAAGTGGGCTAACCTGTGGCCCTTCAGATTTTGTAATACCCGCAACTCCCATCAGTTCTAGTCAGACATGCCCTATGGTTTGAAGTTGTGGAAATTGTAGTCAGACAATGCCTGAAGAGCCACAAGTTCCCTGTTCCTAGTTTACAGAAAGGTTACATGCTTGATAAGGTTGATCTCTTAGTTGTTTATTCATGTGCCTATTACATGTTTAATATTAATTAAAACATTGTGTTGTAGGGTGTTACTGGTCACATCTGATACTGTTTTCTCATTGACCAAAAAAAGGGCTCCCCTCCCCCCACATTGCTAGATGTAATTTCATTACAGAATTATAAACACAGAGTTATCTCCAGGGTAACACTATTGAAACATCATGGAGACTTGTCTTCTTGACAATGGTTATTGACACTGTAGACTAAATTTCCAAACGACAGGCCTTTAAGTGCATGCAGGTTTTACCTGAGGTAGAGAATGGAGAAATGTCAGCTTTTCACACACGCAGAGCGTACTGTTATTTTAGGCAAGTATAATTTTCATCAAGTTTCATACGGACAGCTGATTACAGTTGATTTAGGAATGCCTTTCCTTCCAGTTTGAAATGTCTCACATATTCCAGTGAGAATATGAGGCGTGCAACAGTTTAAAAATGTAAGTAACTTACAACAGTGACCGTAGAACTAAATACGAAAAATGTAATCTAAAAGCCTCACAACTGCTGCATGCATCGAGTAGGTCGTGAGCCTTCGATATGCTAGATACTGTCGCTCAGCTACTTTGTCAAATGGTATCTGCTAAACTTAATGTGCCCTCTTCTACAGCTAGTTGTTAATGAGAAGAGAACTTAACCACAAGCCTGTGTTTGGAGAACATGCTGAGCCACACCCTGGTTTAACTCAATGTGGTGTGGGAGGAGAAATGACCATGGAGGAGCTAAGCAGCTGCAAGGTCCTCCCTGGGATATTGGCATACAAAACAGACCGTTGTATACTGGCTCATCAGTATCCAAATGTTTACAGTGGTACCTCAGGTTAAGTACTTAATTCGTTCCGGAGGTCTGTTCTTAACCTGAAACTGTTCTTAACCTGAAGCACCACTTTAGCTAATGGGGCCTCCCGCTGCCACCGCGCCGCCGGAGCACAATTCCTGTTCTCATCCTGAAGCAAAGTTCTTAACCTGAAGCACTATTTCTGGGTTAGCGGAGTCTGTAACCTGAAGCGTCTGTAACCTGAAGTGTATGTAACCCAAGATACCACTGTATTCCTAAATAAGTCTAGGAGTCTAATGAGACAGAACTTTGCGGAAACCATGCTGGTTCTGCTTCAGCAGGACTTGTTCTTCTGTATGTTTGGTAATTCTGTCTTTAATAATGCTTTCCACCAGTTTTGCTGGAACAGATGTAACAAGTCTGCAATTTCCCGAATCGTTTTTAGTAAAGTTGTCCAATTGGCCACTTTCCAACCCTCACGTACAGAACCTGAATCGGGGGGCAGGATGTTGTTGATGACTGTGATCATCATAGCTATTTCACCTATTTGGTGTCCCTCAGCTGGTCTCCACTCTCTTTTGTTTCTTGCTGCGTCTCCCCAGTAGCCATATATATCTGGGGCACCTCAGATGCTGTTGCTCTCTGCTGTGAGATACTGTTGCTCCCCACCAATTTCAAATATGCAAGGAACAGGCATGTGTGTTGTAGATGATACCACAATTCAGTGAGACTTACTCCCAGTTAAGGGCGGTTAGGATTGCAGCCTTAATTGTGAACAGAATAGCTTTCTTTTGTAGTTCCTTTTTCATACTAGAAAACAAAGCAATGTTATAAGTAGTCCAAAAGACAGCGGAAGTACAAATTACCAGAATGGTAGAGCATGAGATTCTTAATCTCAGGGCTGTGGGTTCATGCCTCACCTTGGGCAAAAGATTCCTGCATTGCAGTTGGTTGGACTAGATGACTCTTATGGTCCCTCTATACAGCATGTCCCCTTTTTGACTCTTCTCACATATAGGTAACGGTAAAGAGACCGCTAACCATTAGGTCCAGTCATGACCGACTCTGGGGTTGCATGCTCATCTCGCTCTATAGGCCAAGGGAGCTGGCATTTGTCCGAAGACAGCTTCCGGGTCATGTGGCCAGCATGACTAAGCTGCTTCTGGCGAACCAGAGCAGCGCACGAAAACGGCGTTTACCTTCCCGCCGGAGCAGTACCTATTTATCTACTTGCACTTTGACGTGCTTTTGAACTGCTAGGTTGGCAGGACCAGGGACCGAGCAACGGGAGCTCACCCCGTCGCGGGGATTCAAACCGCCGACCTTCTGATCGGCAAGTCCTAGGCTCTGTGGTTTAACCCACAACGTTACCCGCGTCCCATCTTCTCACATATGTACACACATACAGTATATGTACACTCACACACTGTCATGGTTCCATTGTGTGGTGAAAGTCACCATTCTTATTTTAAGGATCTTAGTTCAGATATTTAGATGGAATATATAAACAAGAGAGGTGTGCATTAGTCTGTAAGAGCCACCAAGAGCTGCTTTGCTTCTGCAGAAGTCTCAAGATTATTATGTAATCTGAGGCAGATGTAATTAGGTTTCATTCTGCTTCTTCCCCCGTCTTTCCTCAATAGTGGCTTCAGTTCTGGAACAGATATTTTGCTCAGTCCAAGATTAAAAAGAAAGAAAGAAAAAGTGTCAGGGACCATATTGTAGTTCTGAAACACCTGCCAGATGTCTTCTACCTCCAGGCTGCAACTCCACTCATTCCATCTTCCTATTTCTTGTGCACGTTTAGAGCAACTCTCTAGAGGCAAGCCATTATCTCTTTCTGTTTCTCTCTCTCTGTCTCTCAGGTAGCAACATTTTCTCTCTCTCCCTTCCCGAGAAGCTCAGTTTAAGCTGCTACGTCTATCTTTTCAGTAACATCTCTGTGTGTCGTACATCAAGAGTTCTATTTAGAGTGCGTGTTTTTTCAGTAATTTACAAAAGCAATTTAAAATGGTTTCTTAATTTTAGAGCAGCAGGCACAGTTTGGTTAAATCTGAGCAAGAAATTCATGTATGGAAGGTCTGTGGTTAAAAACAAACAAACCGTATCATAATTGAATGTGGGAATAGTGGACAATTAGTTATTCAAAAATTTGCTGTGGTTACTGTTATACGTTATTAGTACATTGATATGTACATATAAGCACGTGACAGTATATAATAGTGCATTTGAAGTATTTTTATTTGCTCCTATTTTTATTCTGGCTGGCTGCATGCTACATTGCAGATACTAAGCTCGGGTAAATTAAAAGTGTTCTCTAGGGTCTCGAGAAAAATTAGACTTGTATGCAAAGGCTATTTTTAATTTCACCAAATTGCTTCTTATAATCCCAACATCCAGTATATTCCCTACTGAAAGTATATGCCATATCTTAAGGAGAAAAAAATATAAAGTGTATGCTGTACGGAAGTTAGCAGATGGGGTCATAAATGGACAGATATAATTTCATGTGATGAAAAAGGGAAAATAGGTTGTTGTAGTTTTTTTACTGCTGGGGGCTTGTGCAGGGGATGAGTTCGACTTTGAGATTTATAAATTGACTTAACTGCCTCAGAAAGAGGATATAACATTAACCATCCTTTTCTCGGCTTCCCTTACCCCCCTGCTGCATCCCAGGGAGTATTGTTTCATATTAGCAGGACAGGGAGGCTTCCAATTGACCATCTGATTGGGCTTTATGGGGCCAGTTCCAGCTCTTGTGGCCTGAGGATGTGGACAGTGTGCTTGTAGCTGTCCAGCCAACCCCATGGCACATAATGGCTGATTCGAGGTAATGAAAAAAGGCTGACTGGGTGTGTCATTGCAGGGTTAAGTGATACCTGCCAGCTTTGAGAAGATGGTAGTGTGTCCACGTCTGGGGAAAAACCACTCTGGATCCAGAGTGCTTACTGGGAACAAAACCTGCTTACTGGGTCAATGAGCAGTGGTGGTCGCATGACCACAGGCAATGTCAGGGGAGGGAAACCCTTTGATCTTGTGGTCTCTTTCATTGGGTGCATGGGAAGGCCCACAAAATTCAAATCAGATTGGGCCAATCACAGGACAACTTTTGATTTAAACGGCCCAATTGCCAGCCATTGTAGGTGAGTCATTTGCAGTGGACTTGAGTGAAGCCTTATCCTGCCTGGCTTCAAACAGGTCCACCACCTTTCTATTTAAACTATCTGCACTTGCACTTGCATGGTTCAAGTTTTGGATGGCATAAAAAGGCATTGGGTTGGATCCTTAGTCTTGCAGAGGGGGTGGGCCAGGACCCAACCCCTGTTTCCTCAGTCAAAGTATCAGGGTACACGATTATAGGGGTCCAAGGGGAAGGGTTCTGTCTGATGTACAGACAGGGACTAACAAGCCATAGAACTCCCCAAAAGGGCATCCTGGAGGGATTGCCCAGATAATAATGCACACCATAGCACGATCCTGCATCCTGGATCGACCCTGAAGGAATTATCACCCAGCAAACAGAAATTATGGCCAATTTGATTCCAAGACATTGTTTTGTCATTATTACTTTTCTCCAAGAGCCCAACCCTGATAGATCCTGTCACACAGCATCTGGAACCGCAACTAATACCTAATTGCTAATATCTCTTTGGGGTTCAGGTAGGAAGCTGTGTTGGTCTGATGCAATCGATATATATATATATATATATATATATATATATATATATATATATATATGTATGTAAAGGGACCCCTTACCATTAGGTCCAGTCGTGACCGACTCTGGGGTTGCGACACTCATCTCGCTCTATTGGCCGAGGGAGCCGGCGTACAGCTTCCGGGTCATGTGGCCAGCATGACTAAGCCGCTTCAGGCGAACAAGAGCAGCGCATGGAAATGCTGTTTACCTTCCTGCCAGAACGGTACCTATTTATCTACTTGCACTTTGACATGTTTTCGAACTGCTAGGTTGGCAGGAGCAGGGACCAAGCAACGGGAGCTCACCCCGTCGCGGGGATTCGAACCACCGACTTTCTGATTGGCAAGTCCTAGGCTCTGTGGTTTAACCAACAGCGCCACCCGCATCCCATAATGTCCAGTAGCACCTTAGAGACCAAGTTTGTTCTTGCTATAAGCTTTCATGTGCATGCACACTTCTTCAGATACCTCTTTGGGGGACATCGGGGGGGGAGCATCTATTTCCTCAAGCTACAGTAACTATAATATGTTGTTTTTATTGCATATTTAGCTGTTGTTTTCTATTGAATTGTTTTATTGCATGCCATATTAAAATGTGCTAAAATGTGAATTGGTAGATGTGTTAAATTGGTAGATGTGTTTAAAAAAATAAAAATAAAACTAATGTAAGGCAATCAGGATTGCATATTCAGTCATTTGTCATGGATGCTTTGGAATAGATTACCATCAGGGCCTCTTCCAACTCTACAATTCTGTGATTCTATCTTGGTATTGTATTCTTGACAATATAAAAATACTTTGAATAAACAAATATTAACAGGGGCATAACTTGTCAGCTTGGTTGCTATTCCAACACCAAGAAGTAATTATTCTCACCTGCTTGACATAGCTACTGCATTTTTTTAAGTGCCCAAACTGAGCTCCATTTTGGGAGTCGGCAAACCTAGTTTGTCTTGCTTGGTATGTGTATTGCTGTGTCTGTAACCTGGGCAACAACAGGAGGGAACCAGTCAGGCTTCCCCAAAGACATGTCGGGTAGAAATTTTATCTTCCTGTTATGACTAATGATTCCATGTGAGTGCCTGATTCTACTCACTCTTTATTAGCTTTAGGAATCAGCCCATCTTAAAATAAGCTTTCATTAGCTTTTTGTAAACCCAGCCTCTTACAATCTCAGCTTATCCCGTATTAATTGATTCATGTCACAAGGGAAAGGTAGACGTCCTTTTCTCAATCTTGAATGGCTTTGAAAATACAGTGGTACCTCCGGATACGAACAGGTTCCGTTCCGGAGCCCTGTTCGCATCCAGAAGCGAACACAACCCGCGTCTGCGCGGGTCGTGATTCACCGCTTCTGCGCATGCGCGTGACGTCATTTTTGACAGTCTGCGCATGCACGAGCGGCGAAACCCATAAGTAACGTGTTTCGTTATTTCCGGGTCGCCGTGGCGCGCAACCCGAAAGCGCTCAACCTGAAGCAACTTCAACCCGAGATATGACTGTAAGTGGGTCTAGCTGTGTTTCCACCCCACCCCCCCTTTGACACTTATCCTTCCTAGGACATAACTTCCAGGTCCCACTTATTATGATGATGATTATTATATTTAAGCATGTTCAACAATGCAGAAATAATATAACAAGATACCAAAACATATGATTGCTAAGGAGAAAGGGAAATAATAATAGACACATGAGAACAAATCACTCCCAAAATACAGTGTCAACATGTCAGTCACAGGTGTTAAGCTACCTATGTTCAGTAAGATAAGACAGCTTTACAGTGATTGGGTTGGGTAGCATTCTGTTGGCCATTTTCCATCAGAGAAAGTAAAGAGGTGCCAATTTCAAAAAGAAGTTGTAGTTTCAAGTTTAGCCATATTTTCTTACTGCTTTAAGTAGATCAGTTTGCTTTTCTATTACAACAGGGATGACTAACCTCTGGCTTTCTAGATGTTGCTAAACCACCATTCCCTTTATCCCAACCATTTATCGCAGTGGCTGGTGCTGATGGGATTTGGAGACCCAACAGCATCTCAAGGCCACCTCTTCATTAGAAGATGCTACCAGACCTCCATACCATGATGTCAGTAGAGGACTATATTTTTGTACCCCTGTATTAAAATTTCCTATTCCTTTCTGAGATGTGTGTTTTTGTTTAATAGCACACACACACAAGCTTGAGAGGTTGTATTTTCAAGCAAGTAGACATTTCACCTTTCCATTTCCCCCGCTTTGAAATGCACACCTGAGTGAGTGTTTCTAGCAATTTACCTCTTTCATGTGTCCCTCGTTTAATTCAAACAAGCATCTGAAACATGAAAGCTAAGTACAGCATAATGCAATTACTTTCTGTGATGTTTGCCGAGTGTTTTATGAAGCCCATCTCTTTACAGTGGTCAATGAACGTAACATAATTGGATCTAAAAAGGGTGCTCCTATGTTCCAATGTGCACATAATGTTCCCTTTTTATAATGTTCAATAATTAAGACTTCTGAAAATACAAAGGAAGCATTTATATAATCAAGACAAGAGATGAGTAACTATTCCAAAATAGCATTTTGTTTAGTAGCAAAAATAATCCAGGGTGTTGTTTTCTTTAAGCTTCAAAATAGGATAAACTGGAACATTGCAAAGGTTGTTCTTTCTCCCAAGTTGTAGCGCCTGGTACTGAACTTCATTATTGGGTATTATGATTTTATTTTAACTTAGTATGTAGCTTCTTTCTGGTTGAATACATACTAGCTTAGGATCCTAATAGGCTAGATATGTGAATTAAAGTTTACTGAGCCATTAAGACCCAGGATATGTGATGCATTCTCTGTAGATGCATGCCTGAAATAAGAGTAAACTTTGGTTCATGCGTAGAATGTCCTTATTTCCTATTTGCCACTCCAGCGAATATCATCTCTGCAGAAATGAGCCCCTGACCAGATCAGAAACCACACACTAATATAGATGTGTTAGGCGTATTTTTGAATAGGAATCCAGCACATAGTTACATGGTTCTGTGCCTCTTGAAGTTGGTTGATGTTGTAACTTCAGAAAGCAGATGCACCAATTCGGAAAATGAATTTACACAAACACGCAAAATCCACGTTTAATTATTAGAGTGACATTTTTTCAGATGTGTAAACTGACGCCAAATTCAGATTGTTGGAGGCTTTGAGCTGCATCACTTTTGTATAAAACCATAAGTTGCTAATTGTTAAATGTCTCATGGTTAAAGGCAGAGGTCTGCAACCTAAGGCCCATGGGCCACAAGCAGCCGTTTAAGTGGCCCATAGACCCCCACTGCCCGCTTGGTCGGATCCTGTGCACCACGCTAAACTGAACGGAGCAGAGCGGGGACCACCTTCCGCGACGCTGGCCAGCTTCCCATTGCATGCAGGAAGCTCCTGCAGCCAATGGGAAGCTGCGCACGCCGCCTCCGCACCGGAAGGAGCACCGGAAATAGTGTTTGTTTGTGCGTATGCGCGCACACGTACACACTCCAGCCCACCGGGACCGTGAACCGGCCCAAGCCATAAAAACTTTGTCGACCCCTGGCTAAAGGTGTATATTTTGAGAAAGGGAAAGGAAGAGGCAGTTTAAGAAAGAATGAGGCCAAACAGATGCAGGCTCTTCTTCTGTTCCAGCAGAGAGAAGTTTGCACACTGATTCTGGAGACAGCCAAAGGACACTTATAATGGTCTCATTCGCACACAACGTTCTATCAAACCACGGCTTAGCACAAACATGCTGGCTCCCAGGGTCTTTGCTCCTCCCCAGTCTTCCCAGCTCTGTTTGGTGCTTAATGTGTCATCCAAACCCAAGACTGTGGTTGAACTAGGGTTGCCATGTTTCAAGAAGTGAAAATCTGGACACAGACAAATTGTTTGAGCTTTTTTTAAAAAAAAAATAGAAAAAACCCAAGTTGTTGGGGTTTTGGGGGTTATGTTGCCCCCCACCCCGGGACATCACTTTCATAGTTTTCCTTAACCATGATATGTAGCCAACAACAAACAAGCTTATGTGTTAAGGAGGAGCTTCACTGTGATTGTGGGCTTGGATGATACACTAAACTAAACCTTGGCTTAGCTGCTACAAAGCATTCACCTAAAAGGAGCAAAGCAATTGGGAGCTTCTCTCTGGGAGCCAGTAGGTTCGCGTGGTCGCAGCAAACCATAGTTTGGCTTATTATTATCATTTGTATATTGTTTATTAATTTATATATTGCTTGTATGCCAAAATTACCTAGACATACCATATCACATGAACTAGGCCAGTGTCTGCCTTCTGGCCTAGGAGGAGCAAAACCAACGGAACCAAACCATTCATGTTCACATAGTTCACTGGTAGCTTTACAAAAAGGACTTGGTTGGTTGATTTTTCATCTCTGAAAGCCTCCTATTTTTGCCCCCTGGCAAATATACAGGGAAGAGCAGGAAAGCCCAGCAGTTATCATGTTGAACATTTAGTTTTGTGTGATTGTTTATACAGAGCTGTCTTTCTGATTATGCCGCCACTTCATGATTAGTGAACCTTGCCCTTTTCAACACTTTACAGTTTCTTTTAACAGCTTTAGCTTTAAAATATTTCCGTTATAAGCACTTTTGCAGCCAACTCCTATAGTGTGGTTCTGCATTATTGGTTCAGTTTTAGGGATTGTTGAACATTAAATACTAAGACCTTTTTTACAGTAATTTGTCGCAATCCACTTTTCAAGAATGTCCAAATGCGATGGGCTTGGGGCTTTGTTCATTTTGGTTTTCATATTTTGGAATGGAACCAAGCAGAACTTGTTTGTCTGAACATATATTCAAGCTTCAAAATGTAATTTAATGGGAAGCATGAAATTAAGGGTTGCATCCAACTAACTTCTGCTCAGAATAGACTTATTGAAACTAATGGTGCTTGTTTAGCCATGTTTATTAATTTCAAAGTTTTCTCTGAGCATGACTAGTGTTGGACACAACCTAAATGGCAAAACATGATGTCTGATGGCAAAACATGAAGTCCCCAGTAAATCAATAATTAGATATGAAGCATACAGACGTTTGTGTCAGACCAGTATCAGAAAAATTACACCAGCATTGTCAAAATTCTGTAGCAAATTGTAAGCTAACAACTTGTGGCAAGTGTTTAGGGGTTTTTTACTGTTTCTTTAAAGCGATGGTGGTTGTTTATAAATATTAATCATTCCATAAAATAAAACACTATAATTGTTTTGCCTCTGTGTCCAAGTCTAGCTAAATGCAATATGAATTTATATATATATATATATATATATATATATATATAAAACTATTACAAAAACATGTGAAAAGTTATACAGATGCCATTTATATTAGCCTAAAGGGGGTGTAAATATGTACTATTTTTTTGGCAAAGGGTGTTTAAGGAGATAACAGAAATCACTGGGTTAAAGCTAACCAAAAGTCCAGAGGTAGCGTTACTATCAATTTACGATAGGGTGGAAGGTTCACAGGCTATGAAGGACTTGCTCACAAATTTAATGAAAGTGGCACAAATTATTATAGCTAGGAAGTAGAAGGACCAAGCAGAATATAAAATGGAAGAATGGAAATAAAGGGGTGTAGGATATAGCTATTAATGATAAATTAACATGTGCCATTAAGGTAAGACAGGGAATATGCAGGAGAAATGATTTTGAGGAGATGTGGAGGGTGTTTGTAGAATTTGTGCTGTTAAAACGGAAAGGTGTTAAACGATCGCAAGAGGTGTTGAAATTTTGGGAGGCTGGATAATTACAATGGAATGGTTTTGGTGGTGGGGTGCACATTTTTATTATGATTTATTTATGATTTTTTAAAAAGTACTGTGATACTGAAAAACAACAACATATATATAATTAGTCTAAATACACAATGTATTGTCTTGTTCCCTGACAGACGCCTTGCATTTCAAAGACAGAGAATCAGCCACAAGGATTAGCAACCAGCGTCAGGTGGGGACAGACACCCATCAATCAGTCTACCCCCTGGGACACAGACGAACCCCCATCCAAACAGATGCGGGAGACTGAAAACCCAGGTATTCTTTCAGCCTTATTTGTAATTCTGTTGGGTGGGTGGGTGGAGGGATTGTTCAAAGCAAATTCAGTATGCTTTCTCCAATTACCTCTCTAAATAAGACTTTATCATGAGTCCTTTTTTCATGCTACAGCTGGCTTTTCTTTCTAGTTGTAAAGACCCCCTCAGGTTACTCCTATGTCAGGGTTAATATAAATGTATTAAGATGCCTGCAAGTTCATTAAAGCGTTTTCTTTTCCCTTCTCCACCAGGGTAGAAAACAAGCAAACAAACACACAAAAAACTCGCCACTGCATAATATGTTAAGAACTCCTTTTATGTCCAGAGCCACCTGAAATGATTTCCAGCTTCCAGACACATATCATACAATGTGCAGCTATGCCAGACGCCTAATTACAATCTCTTTGTAGTGGCTGCAACACGGTTATTATACGCGCCAAGTGTTTGTCAGGGAGCCATGAAAACACGTTGGGGAAAGAGGATAATTTTCTTGGAAGCATATACTTAAGCTACACAAAGCTGCAAAGCGCGTAACATTGTAAACATTCTGTATTGCTAGCTGATCGCTATTTTCAACATTTGCACTCTCCTGCCATGTCGTAGTCCTTCCAGGCACTTGCCAGTTTGGAGTGGTTCCAGATCCCTCCCCCCACTTCCTTTGGGGTTGCAGGAGGGATGGGATCAACAGGGGAAATTGAATACAGTGGTACCTTGGGTTAAGTACTTAATTCGTTCCGGAGGTCTGTTCTTAACCTGAAACTGTTCTTAACCTGAAGCACCACTTTAGCTAATGGGGCCTCCCACTGCTGCCGCGCCACTGCTGCATGATTTCTGTTCTCATCCTGAAGCAAAGTTCTTAACCCAAGGTACTATTTCTGGGTTAGCGGACTCTGTAACCTGAAATGTATGTAACCTGAAGCGTATGTAACCCGAGGTACCACTGCATTAGCAGCATTGTACAGAGAGAGAGTATTGGGCCTTCCTTTTCCCAAAATTGTTCTTATTGCTAGCTTTCCTTTTTCCAGGTACAGCTCCATGGGTTACAACAGTTGCAGCAGGTAGCCAGCCAACTCTTATCACTCATTCTTATGGGATGACTCAACCTCCGACCTTCAGCCCAGCCGTGAACGTCCAAGCCCCTGTCATTGGAGTTACACCCTCACTCCCTCCTCACGTTACCCCCCAGCTTCCATTAATGCCAGCTCATTACCAGCTTCAGCAGCAGCCTTCACAGCCTCTGAGTAACATGGTTGTGAACCTGCAAAGCCAGCCTCTGTACACTAACAGCCAGCCCATTACAATGTCTTCTATGACCGGGGTTGGTCAGGTGACTCACCCGGGTCACAGTGCAGTAGGGAACGGTCATATGACTTGTCCTATCCTGCCTCCACCACCACCTGCTTTGCCTTCAGCCGCCCTACCTAATAGCGTTCCGGCTACCAATGGGCAGGCAGCTCCTCAGCTTCCTCCTAACCAGACGGGCAATCAGGACAGCACAAATGGCGTGCAGATGCTACGGACGGTTGGTGTGGGAAAGTACGAATTTACGGATCCTTGGCATCCAAAAGGTAAGTTAGCCCAGAATTCCTCATGCTTTTCATGCTTTGTACTCTGGGATATAACATGAGTTTGACTAAACTGCGGGAGGCAGTGGAAGACAGGAGTGCCTGGCGTGCTCTGGTCCATGGGGTCATGAAGAGTCGGACACGACTAAACAACAACTTTGGGATTATGTGTACTTTGGGGACGTAATGTGTCAACGATGTTCAAGTTCTGCCAAAAACCCTACATAAGAGGTGGCCTTGCCAGTTAAGAGTGCTCACAGTGCTGATGTTCCTCTGCCAGTATTCCAGCACCGGTTTCCTGTCTTGTGTTCTGTGGCAGCTTTTCATAAAGATGACAAATTCCTTCCTCTGAGAAGTCGGGGGAAACTCTGCACTGGTTTCAGCACTGATTGACATTTTCTAGGGTACCTCAAACAAGCAAAGATACACATCTCAAAGTGCATGAGACAGCTGTCACTCGTTGCCTTAGAGTCCCCCTCCCCTCTCGTGAGGAACACTTATGTAAAAACCACCCCATTGTCTTTCTAGGTTAAGTTGTGGCTTTTGAATCAGTTATATGACACTTGATAGTTTCCTCCTATTCAGCGTGGTGTGTGGGTGTGGGTGTGTATGGACTGGGCTAACATTCTGCTTGGCTCTGGACACTGGGTAAGGTTAGCCAACCCAACAAGAGCCTCTAAGGTGGTACTTCAGAGTGTGTTGATTGAAATTGACCTGTGATCTGGTACTAACTCTCCAAGAGACTATCAGGCCAGGAGCAGTAGTTATTTGATCCAAAGAGCCAAATGCATCTGATACATGCTGGGAAATTAGCATGGCAGGAAATCTGCACTAGAAAATCGCAAAGGGGTTCTGCATGCTTCCGCTACACACACTTCTATTTCCCTCATATCGACTTCACAGCCCACCCCTCAAATCTGCCCCAGGGACAAAAAAAATTGAGAGAATTATGTGGATTGTTGTGTAGTGCTGTTCATATATACCTTGCTGACAGTCCACTATGTGAACATTAAGTGTGACATTGCATGTTAAGTTTCTTTTAGTTTACAGTATTCCCTTGTTATGTTCTCTGGGCAACTCTGAATCTGATAAGAACACAGAGGCTCTCCCTGACCATGTCGTTGAAAATGCATTTGCTTTCTGAGGGAAGGTTAGGCTTGTGGGATGATGCTACATTATTTAAAACAAAAAAAACAGAGCAGCTCACATCACCTGTTACATGCAGCCATATCCGCAGGGACAAAGCATGACTGTATCTCACGCTAGGTTGAGATTACCCCCTGGAAGGTAACAAGCGAAGAGGTGCTTTGACTTGCTTCTGTGAATGCTAGGACATCTCTTTAAATGTGCTGCAGAAATCAGATGCAACCATGTTGTGTTTGGAAATTCATTCTTCCTCCCAGCACTAGAGTGCTGATTTAATTTAATCTCTGTGTGCTCTGTTTTATTTTTCAAATTAACCTGTCTCTCCTTAACAAGTATTTAGTGTTCCCCATATGAAACTGAAATAGAACGGAGCTTAAGAAAAATCTGTTAAGTCAGTATAGAAGACCACAAAGGCTCCATTAAGTCGGCTAAGCTAATTGTACACATGAACAGTGCCCATGTTTAATTTATATATTAAAATCTTTCGTGTAGCTTGATACCAAAGAAACTTCATTACTATTAAATACCTTTCATTTGCATATGAGGAAATTCATTCCAATTGTCCAGCTTTTAAGAACAGTTGCTTCACACCCTGATTTCTAAAGCAAAGTACTTGAGTATTTTCAGGTTTTTACTTCTTAAAAAATATGAGATGAAGTGACTTTGAAGGATCTTTGCTATCCATATATTTCTTATTATTTCCAAGAAAATTAAGTTCATACCTTATTCCCTTCCTCAGTAAAAAATGTTAAATATAACACCATATATTTAAAATGTTAAAGAGTTTTCACAATCCAAAATTTAAAGAAAATATTGAATATTTTGGTAGGGTGCCTCATTTTGATTCTAGAGTTTTTAATTTATTTATTACTGGTTGACCAGAAAAAGCAGCTTGGAGCAGCCTCCAAGTGTTGAAATCTTTCCTAGAGATAAATAATTTGCCCATCCATTTTTTTTAAAAGTTGAGGGTTTGTCATCATGATTCCCATTGTGGTTTTTACCATAAATATCTATAGGCATCTGTAGGCCCAAAGTTATGGTCTGAAGGAACATGAGGCTATCCTCTTTCTGAAGCCAAGCAAATCAGGGTTTGTATAGTGCCCAAAAGGTGCACCTCCCCAGAAACCACATGTACTTTGTCTTGAGTTCAAATGTAGAGATGAAAGCAGGTATTAGTTTTAACTGATGACAGCTGTCAATGAATTAGCTCTACAGTTTTGCATAAATTGTAAGGTGGGCAGCTGTTTTCCTGTGAGTTAGATTTTACTATCTTCTTATTTATCAGATTAATTTGCTCAGTGATAAAGAGAGATAGTGAAACATCCATATATGATTTATTATGTAGGTTGATGGGTGCGTGTGTGTAAATCAGGGTTTACCAATCTTGGGTCGCCAGCTGTTGTTGGACTACAATTCCCATCATCCATGACCACTGATCCTGCTAGCTAGGGATGATGGGAGTTGTAGTCCAACAACAACTGGAGTCTCAAGGCTGGGAAACCCTGGTGTAAATAAACATATATACACCCAGAGAGGGAGAGAAATTCTCATTCTTTAAAAGCTTCATTTAGACACTATAATTGTGATTGTCAGGTCTAATGTGGAACAAGCGGATATAAAATCTACTTAAATAGAGGAAAACCTCAGTCCAGCAAGGCAGAAGACTATAAGCTCTTGCCATGTTTAGCATGAGATATCCCTCATATAAACCATCTCAAGTTCATAAGAAGAGTGGTTTGATTTCTCTCTCAGGGGCTTTGTGTCTTTAAAGCCTGGCTAATTTTGGAGTTGTGTGTGACGGACAGCTTGTTCTCAGATAGGGAGATGGGGAAGCACAGCGACGCAATGTCAAAATGGTTCAAACATGTAGGGAGAGCTGCTTCAGTAGCAGTTTTTGAAACGAGCTTTTCTGCCTCATTTTGGGTGAACCTTGGCCGGTGTTGCAAGGAAGTTCTGCTGCAGATGTGTTTTGAGATCCTTTTCATTACGTTCCCATCATTATTCCTCCCACCACACAGGCACGCGCTAGCCCCATTTTTGTTTCTGCTTGACAATCCGCCTGGTATGGAGTAATTACTTCACAATTCCCTAAATGAAAAGAACACATCTTGCCAGTCAAAATAAGGGATACTGATGTTTTTATACATCATTAGTGAACTGATTTAAAATTTCACATTTTGTTTTCCCTAATTATGTTTCATTTGGCTGATCTGTATTCCTGCAGGGTCTGCACTAGAAATGCACTTACTCAAATGTTTCTTCTTAATAGCCTGTTTCTGCTTTACAAGTAAACAAATACATGGCAAAAATAATAACAATCTCAACCCAATATATAAAGGTTATGCGGAAGATATTCCATTTGCAATAGGTCAATGGTCTATTTTGACATACAGCTTGAAATTAAGTCAAGTCCATTTAATATTATTTAAATTGTAGTAACAGTTACATTGTATTTTATTATACTTTATGGAACCTATCTTTCAGTCTTTATTCCTTTCTTTTCATTGAACCATGTGCCAAATGAAGATTTAATTGGTCTCTTACAGCTGCTGGTGATGCTGGTATTGAGGAGAGATGTTGAGACATTTTAAATGATTTTTATTTTTTTAAATGCTGTGAATATGTTGAAGATTAGCCTGCTTGCAAACATTGGGCAACTGGTACTTTGTCAATTACTGCAAAGAATTGTATTGCAAAAATATGCAATTTTTAATTAAATTAAAAATAATGCTGTTCTATATTAAATGCTTGATAGCTCTTTCCAAGCATATTTTTTTTATATAAGGCAAGTTCCATCATTATGAGATGCTATATATACAATAAGGGTGGATTCACATAGCTAATTTGGTGCTTTTACCCCTGAGTGGAAATGATTTGACAGTCTACCTTCTACCATGCAGTTAAGCCCAGTTTTATAGCAGTTCTCTGCCACTACTTGAAATCTAGGGAAGATAAGAGATGATAGCACTGGGATTAATAGCATGATTAGAGAGTGTAGATGACTACATCCCCACACCGTTTCAGATGCTATATTGACAGCTTTTAAGTGATTAGCTTGTGTCTCCATTGTAAACTTGTGTCTCCATTATAAGTGTCATTGACATCCATACTAGAGTGCATTTCAGATAAAATTGCACGTTTAATTCCCACTGAAAATTAGGGTAGATGGATGGTTTAATTCTTCTTTTTAATCAGCAGGATAACGTCAAATATATTTATATATTTCAGATGGCATGTTTATGAGAATCCTGAGGAAATGGTGCAAGTTACATTAATTTAATAATCAAATGGTACAATGTTGATAGAACGTATGTATATCTTTTAAGAGTTGTTTATAATCAGGCTGGGCAATTACAGAATATGTGGATTCCTGCCCATCAGCGAAAGCTTTCCATTGTTTTAGAGTCACAGACTGCTGGAAAACTGGAAAGAACATTCAAAACATAATGTGTGGTTCACTCAGTTTTAATAGCAAATCATACTTTCAGTATTTTCACTCATTAAAAGAGACTTTATTATGGTTAGATTTGGTCTAGCTCTGCCAACCAGCTACATAAGGTCTTGGTTAATCAGAACAATTCGTGGAAATCAAGTGACCACTTAATTTTGGCAAAGTAACTCCTAAATCTGTTTTATGTAACCAGCTACACAGAACACACAAAGAACTTCCTTGAAACCCAAAAGCAAAAACTGGCAGGTTTTGGATCTGAAAGAAAAAGTGTGCTGGATGCCGAAAATAACAGAAAACAGCTCCTTATGTTTCATTTTACTGGGTGTTTCTGGTGTTAGCTACCACCTCCTTTTCATCCTTCTCAAGGTCTAATTTGTTTAATTAATAGATTTTTACACCATGCACTGGGCTTCAAGCACTCACTTCTCAAAAGAAAATTAAACTCTGCAGGTGGCCTGAATCAGTCCCTGGTTATAGGAAAGAGGGAAAGAAACAGCAATGGGCTGTTGGAATATGGTAATGTGAAATAATCTGCACCACATTACTCTACATTCCAATGCATATTTATTTACTGGGTATTTCATAAAATTTGTGCACCGCTTGATTGTAAAAACAACAACCCTCAAAGCAGTTTACAAAGCATAAAACAGTAAAATTAACCCAAATACGAAAGTTAAAATTCTAAAATACAGATTAAAATTTTTACCTGGATTTCCTAAGCATCTCGGTAAAAGGTAAAGGACCCCTGACCATTAGGTCCAGTCGTGGCTGACTCTGGGGTTGCGGCGCTCATCTTGCTTTATTGGCCGAAGGAGCCGGCGTACAGCTTCTGAGTCATGTGGCCAGCATGACTAAGCTGCTTCTGGCGAACCAGAGCAGCACACGGAAACGCCGTTTACCTTCCCACCGGAGTGGTACCTACTTACCGTATTTTTCGCCCTATAGGACGCACTTTTTCCCCTCCAAAAATGAAGGGGAAATGTGTGTGCGCCCTATGGGGCGAATGCAGGCTTTCGCTGAAGCCTGGAGAGCAAGAGGGGTCGGTGCGCACCGACCCCTCTCGCTCTCCAGGCTTCAGGAAGCTCTGCGCAACCCTCGGGAGACCGGCGCCACTTTGCGCCTGCCTCCCGATGGCTGCGCAGAGCTGCCTGCAGTCCCTGGGCGAGCGCAGCTCTGCGCAGCCATCCGGAGCGGGGAGCGAAGTTGCGCCCGCCTCCCAATGGCTGCACAGAGCTGCCTGCATTCTGAAGCCTGGGGAGACCTGCGCGACTTACCGCTGGCCTCCCTAGGCTTGCGGATAGCAGGCTGTTCTCGGGGCTGGGATTGGGGGAAGCTCGGGCTTCCCCCGCACCTGGGGGGGAAATAATTTTTTTTTCTTTATTTCCCCCCCCCCCCCCAAAAAAACTAGGTGCGTCCTATGGGGCGGTGCACCCTATAGGGCGAAAAATACGGTATCTACTTGCACTTTGATGTGCTTTTGAACTGCTAGGTTGGCAGGAGCAGGGACTGAGCAACGGGAGCTCACCCCGTCGCAGGGATTCGAACCACCGACCTTCTGATCAGCAAGTCCTAGGCTCTGTGGTTTAACCCACAGCGCCACCCGAGTCCCAAGCATCTGGGTAGGGTTGTCTAAATGGGAATGTTTTTAGCAGGCGCCAAAAAGAGTACAGTGAAGACGACTTCTTTATCTCAATAGGTAGGGAGTCCCAAAGTGTAGGTGCTCCCACACTAAACAACTGAGTTCTTAAAAATGTGGAACAGGCATTATGTGGCACCTGTAGTAGTGCCAGTTCTGCCAGATGAATTGTAGTTGGGTGGTGCCTTGATCGTGTCACACTGTTTCGTTAAAAAGAAAAACCAGTTAGAGTTTGACAGCATCTGGAAGGCCACAGGTTCGCCACCCCTTCTACAAAAAAAATGGCTCAGCCAAGAAGATGCTAAACTTGGTCACAAGGAGATCAGAGATTATGCCACTCCACTGCTTCCTTCAAAATGCACACAAGCCATTTCCTGTACACTTAAACTCACCCTTTGGGAGTGTTTGCACAGCTCACTCCTAGACACTAAGCATGCCTCAGACAAATCACTTAAGACTTGTGTTTTGCTGTCAAAGCTTCTTCTTCATTGAACAAACCTTTACTCTTGTTACCTACAAATTAGCCTTGAGAGGGACTTCATGTGCAGATTTTTGTCTGACATTCTAAGTTGAAGAACTCAGAAATTATCATTGATTTGTAATACCTCCAAGAATTACATGTTGGACCATTTCAGCAGTGTCAGTGGTTCAGAATATTTGCTTCTTAAATAATCATGGGGTATATGCATATTCCTGCCAACCTAGCAGTTTGAAAGCACATCAAAGTGCAAGTAGATAAATAGGTACTGCTCCGGCGGGAAGGTAAACGGTGTTTCCGTGCGCTGCTCTGGTTCGCCAGAAGCAGCTTAGTCATACTGGCCACATGACCCGGAAGCTGTCTGTGGACAAACACCAGCTCCCTCAACCTATAGAGCGAGATGAGCGCCGCAACCCCAGAGTCGGACCTAATGGTCAGGGGTTCCTTTTACCTTTACCTTTATATGCATATAGAACTCCTCATGCCAGGCCCTCATGTCTATATCCCAGGCTTCCTCAGCCTCGGCCCTCCAGATGTTTTGAGACTACAATTCCCATAATCCCTGATCATTGCTCCTGCTAGCTAGGGATGATGGGAGTTGTAGGCCAAAAACATCTGGAGGGCTGAGGTTGAGGAAGCCTGCTATAGCCCTTTAATTCCTTTTAGAGGTGAGTGGGCAGTGGGCGTATACATTGTGTCGCATGCTGAGACATATGCATGCCCACCTGTGTTTCTGCATAAACCAGATTTAATTATTCCACGGTCCACTCTTGAGGCAGCTTGGTTTCCTCTTCCTCTGTACTTGTGTTGTATTATCCATTCTCCCCTTGGTGAAGAGCCATTCACTACATAAACAAGATTACATTTCAAGTCGTGTCTGTGAACTGCTCCATGTGTAGAAAAGGTAAGTTAAGAGAGATTTGATAAAACTTGGTTGATGGACAATTATATGAAATTCATCAGATGCATTACTGGGAAATCAGAAGTTGTTGACTGCAGGCCTTTACTTTCTGATACATAATTGGTCTTGGGAGGATGCATATTTTTAGTTTTGTAAAAATAGATGATATTGTTCCTCTCCAGTAATTATTTGGATGCATATTTTGCCCTTGGAAAGGAAAAAGAAAAAGAAAAAGATTTCAACTGCTGCTGTTTTTCTAAATAAAGTGAATACGGAAGTACTAGCAGATACATCAGCAGTGATCATAATGCTAGCTTCTTGATTTCTTGCTTCCATATATAAACACTAGACTGAAATTCTATTTTTGTTACTCCTTGCTCTCATCATAGTGGGACATATTTTTACAGTACTAAGCTCTGCAGTTGCACAACCCTTACCAACGTCAATAGAACTTTATTTTTATGTTACAGTTTTATAAACCGCTTCGCAGCCCAAGTTATCAGAGTGGTGTCCAATAAGATAAAATGAGGTAAAATACAAAATAGATAGATTTTTTTTATAAAAAGAGAGAAACCATTGCTACTATTATACAATTAGTATTCCATAAAGCGACTGAGCCACACTTCAGGGAAAGACTTCTCAAACAAAAATGTATTCAGTACCCACTAATAAATAATAATAAAATATCACTGTATTAGTGTGTTGCTAAGGATGATGGCATTTCCACACAAACATAGCAGCATAGGACAGATTTATACATTTTATAAAAGCGTAACTGAACTCTGCAACACTCGACAAAAGACCATTTAGTTTTTGGTACAGAATCATTATTTTACTTTCCTCTATAGGCTGTCTTTTTGACATACCATGGATCGCAAGAAGAAGTGAACTCTTAGCATTATCCATCAAAGGTTTCTTTAATTCACTTTCACAATGATGAAGTGGAACAGAAGATGCCTCTTGACTTTAAGGATTAAGACAGTTCCACGTTTCATCAAAACCAAGAAATCATTTAACCATTCCCCCCCCCCCCTCCAGTCCAAGCACTTGGAATTAAAGAGCAGGAATGGGTGGGGAGCAGAATCCAAGGTCAATTAATATAAAAGAAGGCTTTTCAGTGTATTTTAATTTCTAACAAATCTTGTTAATTTGTGAGGAAACCAACCTCTGTCTTTTGATATTCTTCAAGAAATTTCTAAGAAGGGGCGTCATTTGCTGCCTGTTTACAATATGCAGACCTGAGGCATAACCTCATGCAGCAACTGTATCTTTTTGTGTATTAAGAGCTTTGCTTAAACTGTGGAACTCATGGCCACTGGGATAAATGTCACAGTGTTAGAGCAAATGGCCTATCTAACAGGTAATATATAAATAAAGAAAGATAATAGTTCTACTTCAGGAACAAGCTACCTAGTGTACCTCTTAACTGCTTTGTTCTGGGATGTATATACATTATGTGTCGATTCAGTGTAGCGTTAGGGTTATAATTCTGCCAATATCTCCCTCCCCCTTCTGTCCCCATGCACTATTCTAGGGGTACTCCCCACCTTTCATCGTGAATTCTGGGGAGGTAGGGGATAAGCAGATGGCGGAGAAATGGGGTAAGCCTCGTTGTTCTAGTTGGAGTCCTTTCTGGCCCATTATCCAGGTGGTGAACTTCCAGTGTCATTTGGATAGCATCTGTGGAAATGGACACTAGGTTTGAGCCCGTATGACAACCCTTCTGTTGTTAGAGCACTGGAAATTATTGAACTAAATATTCATTTCACCATAGTGGGGGGAAGATGGTGGCCATCTGAATGTTCATTGGCACACATGGGGAACTTCCTCTCAGTGCAGAGACCAGATTTGTAGAGTAGATTTTCCTCAGGACCAAAATAGAAAGAAAGGGTTAAAATGTGAGAAAGGGGACCCACAGTACTCTCCTGATCTACATCCCTAAACTGGTTTGGACATTCAGGACTCAAAACTCAAGATGAATTCACATTCCTAGGCATATCACAGTGGGTATCCTGTGAAGAGAGTGCTTGAATACTGTAGCCAGAATAGCACCCTCTGGATATTATAAGGCAATTCTCATCATCTGATTGAAAGAGGTGGATTTGCTTAGTGTGGAGAAGGGATGTTTAAAAGGGAAACATCAAATGCCACATACTAAATAATAGTATAGAAGAAACATCAGCGTGCTGAAGGATTTTGTACCTTGGCTGTCCTTTGAAAGATGGGCCCTGGGAGGCAGGAAGGGGAGGAAGACAATACAAGATGCTACCCTCTCCAGAGGACATGCTTAATTCTCCCATGGCGAGTTATCAAGTGACTCTTGTGTCACTAGCCTAAAAAGAATGCCCTTTTCCAAGGCGTGATATCTTAATAATTTTCCTTTTCCTAAAGTGTAAGCAGAATCCACAGTCACTTCCCTTCACTGTTACAAAACAGTGGGTGGAGTCATAAAGATGCCCAAAAGCATTTAAATCATTCCTGATCTTAATCTTTTAAATGTTCCCTAAGACTGTCAGGGAGCATTATCAGCACAGAACACAGAGTCTGATGAGAAAGTCTACTTACATCTCCATCCACTCTCTCTCTCACTCCCCGAATGATCAAACCAAAGGAGATCGCTATGCCTCTAGAGCCCTAGGGACCAAGGAGCCAGCAGAGGGAGGTGTCACAATGAAGGGCATGTCACAAGGACCTCCACAACCGAGCAACCACCAGCACTCAACTGACACTACTCTCAACTGACACTACTAAATTGCTAAGTTTTAATCCACATTCAGCTTTTTACAAATATGTAAAATGAAATGGGCAACTCTCCCACCACAAACACACACCTCTTGCTTGTAAGTTCTTCATCTTTCAAGTAGACTCAGACCAGACATCCCTCCAAATAGAGGACTATTCTCTGTAAAGTAGAGAGCCATGTGTTACTTCTGTCAGGGAAGGAGGGAGCAGCTGGTGTTTCTCTGGCCAATGCTATAAATCCTCTGAGAGAATTCATGCCTCACCAACCTCAGGTCTGCCCTCGGGCAACTCACACCTGCCTGCCTTCTTACTGCCATCTTCCTTCTCAGTCTTTATGTTGCCCTTTATAACTCAACAGGAAGGAGGATGGGGACAAAATAGTTGGCTCTGCCTGGCTCTGGCCCCAGCTACTGTTGATCTCCCTGCCTTCCACTTTGCCAGTTTCCATGGGCAAAAGCCACCTCTGAGCAGAACCATGAAGGATAAAATCATTTTACGTATTCCGGGACATCACAGGGGTGACCACAGCTGAGGTAGGAACCAGTTAGTTCCAGGCACATGTAATGGCAGCCCAGTTTGGAAATGAGTCAAATTGTGATCTTCTGAGTAGATATGTTTAGGATCAGGTTGTAAGGGGACAAGTGTAAACACTACAGAAGGACAGTTGAGAAAAGAAGAATGATAAAGTTTGGCGTGGCATGAGTAAGGAGGAAGTTGAAAGAGGTCAGGCTTAAAGGCTGGCTGATGCAAACAAGCGTGGGGGAAGGAGTTGCTGTATTTAATCCTGAGGCACAGTTAAAAGCTCCTTAATGTGCTCAAATTGGCATGGAGTGAGAAAAATGGGGCATAGATCATCTCCGTCCAGGAATAAAATAGGAGCTGATTCCTGAAATTGCAGGTCATACAGCAAGGTTGTTTTAAAATGAATGGATTAACTGCAAGTAGATTTCAAAGACAGGCAGGTATAGTGCGGCCTAAGAAAAGGAAGAAAAACGAACCCGGTAACTGCAAATATATTATTAACTTCGGAAAAAATCATGTAAGAGCTTAGAGGAACAAATATTGAATGGGGAAAGGGCATAGAAAAAGACGGCAAATGGGAGATAATAGATGATAGCAAATGAAGATTGTTCCAGACTAATCTGATGTGATTAGAGATAATTGTGCAACATAAATTTCATAACACGACCCCCCCCCCCGAATTTTCTAAAATCTTACTGGTGAAGATACTTTACATCGCCAGTTGAGTCACGTGAAAAGGGTTTGCAGATAATTGTTCATGTGGAAACCAAGATTAAAAAAACATTCCTGCACAGTAGCATTTTAGACCTGAGTGGTCTTTATCCAACAGGTGCCAATCCGGGTTTAAATGGTTTACATGAAGCATGACCACACAAACATTTTTTTCCCTGGCTTCCACATTTCAGACTGGACCAGCCCTTGGGAGATTTACTGCTTTAGGGCAATGCTTTTCTGACTAATCTCATGACCAGCTCCAGGTTTGAGAAGGCCCGTAGGAAGTTCCCTCTGTCTGCACTGGTCCTACTTTGCAGCAGGGTGAAGCTTCAGGTGGCATTTTAAGTTGGGGTAGATAATGACATCACCTTGCCAACAAAGGTCCGTATAGTTAAAGCTATGGTTTTCCCAGTAGTGATGTATGGAAGTGAGAGCTGGACCATAAAGAAGGCTGGTCGCCGAAGAATTGATGCTTTTGAATTATGGTGCTGGAGGAGACTCTTGAGAGTCCCATGGACTGCAAGAAGATCAAACCTCTCCATTCTTAAGGAAATCAGCCCTGAGTGCTCACTGGAAGGACAGGTCGTGAAGCTGAGGCTCCAGTACTTTGGCCACCTCATGAGAAGAGAAGACTCCCTGGAAAAGACCCTGATGCTGGGAAAGATTGAGGGCACAAGGAGAAGGAGACAACAGAGGGCGAGATGGTTGGACAGTGTTCTCGAAGCTACCAGCATGAGTTTGACCAAACTGCGGGAGGCACCGTGGTGGCTTTTCTCATTAGAACGTGTTCTTCATAATAGTCTCTGGGATAATTTGGAGGTGTTATTTCCCTTTGATTCAGAAATTAGAAGCACTAATGAATGGCCAGCATGGAAGGCACTAATGAATGACTAGCAATGTTTCTATAAACATTTGGAGGTACTTTAAAAGATTTCCTTGGTCCTAATGTTCGTTGAAGTCATTTGCTTTAATGACTATAGGAGAAGCAGAGACCTGCTTGCACAAGGATCAGATTTCAATACAAGGCGTGCACTGTTAGCTGTTCTCCTCAATTAGAAAGATATCCCTATTTTGAGCATATGGGTCTCATGTTTTTAAAATGCATGGCTCTGCTGAACTCAAAACCATCCTGGAGATTTTTTGTGTGTATGATTATGCAGTTTGAGAAATTCTGAACTTTGAAATGTGTAATTTCTGTTCCACTGCCAAGTTAATTCCTGCCCGTGTGGCAGATTGATTTAGTAAGCTGTTTACATCACTGGAGTGAATGATCTTTTTAAAAGTCAATTTTGTTCTCATTTGGGTTTTACTGGTTTTTGGACCAACTCCCAAGGGTTATGAGAAGCCATTAATGGAAAAGAATTAGTGAAGAGACAGTTCTTCCCACTCACTGAAAGAACAAAATTGAGGGGAGCCAGGGAACCAAACTCACATGAATGTAATTCCCAATTTCAATCTTCTTTGTATTATGGGTCATTACCTGTTAATTGACTAAATAGCAGTTCTCTATGAATGAAAAGTTTTGTTTAGCTTTTATAATGAAGACAGATGATATAATTAGTATCATTTCTGTTTTGGAAATAATGAAAGCATTGCATCTGTGAGATGCTGCTTCCTCCAGCCTCCATAATATGAAAAAATAACTCTTCCCTTAAAAAAAACAAAAACTAGCCACATGCATATTGTATGTGTTTAATTAAAGTAAGAATAGCCCGAAAGTGGTAATGACAGATTCTTAGTAGTTTCTTCATTTTCCTTTCTCTCAAGCAGTCGTTTTCAAAATTCTGCCTTCAGGGACCAAGTCGTCATGGAGGCTGAGGAACATCTCTGAACACCTACTGTGGAATCTTGCATGTTGTAGAAGGCTTTGGTATATGTTGTGGGTCTCTGCACCCCATGTGAACAGAATATACAACCATTCTCCTGTGCACAGGGCCTGCCTGAGGCATTTTGGCACCTGAGGCAACTTTAAAAATTGTGCCCCGAGAACCGTAGATTGTTAAGGGTCCTACACACCCAGACCAACAGAAGGAAGAGTTGTGCCTGCTTCTTAGAGCAAAGCCTTTGGCATAAACTGCATTGCTGCTGTATATAGTGCTTCTCTCACTCAATATACAGTGGTACCTTGGGTTAAGTACTTAATTCGTTCCGGAGGTCCGTTCTTAACCTGAAACTGTTCTTAACCTGAAGCAAAGTTCAGGTTTGGGGCCTCCTGCCGCCGTGCTGCCAGAGCCCGATTTCTGTTCTTATCCTGAAGCAAAGTTCTTAACCTGAAACACTATTTCAGGGTTAGCGGAGTATGTAACCTGAAGCGTATGTAACCCGAGGTACTACTGTACAGTTCAAAACAATATGCAGTTCAAGAATGGGAAAGGAAGTGGTGCTGGGCCCCTTCACCTTAGTTTTCTGCATTTTGCACAACAGTGGCAGCCTTCACAGAGAGGGGTTTGTGTAGGCTACAGCTGATGTGCAAAACACAGAATACAAAGGTGGGGGTTGGGGGGGAGGCAGAGGAACCAGCACAGGAAGCCTTGAATGCTCCTCATCTGGGCGAGAACAAACACATGAAAGTAATTCAATTGAAATGCAGGAGGTTTATTTACAAATGAGGGGAAATCAGGAGCAGGAGAGAAGGGGGAAGCAGAAGACCAAAGCAAGGCAATAAACGAAAGCGAAGTGTGCGCACACACTTGCTTGTAAGTAAACCTCTTTGTTTAAACACACAGAAGGATGGAAATGGTAAGTGCAAATTGCATTTGATGATTGCAAAACCAGGAAGCAATGCTGGGCAGGGATGTCTGCCTTTTGCTAGGACTCTTAAGCCGAATGGGAGGCACCTGAAAGGTTTTGCTTGCTGGTCTCTCTCCACGATGGGGATGGGGATGTGGGGGCAGGAAGCAACACTGTGCTTGCTTGTCAGAAATGGGCAGCAGCTGCAGCAGCAGCAGCAGCAGCAGCAGCTGATCTTCCGCCCCTGTGGATTCTGCACTCAAGGAGGTTGCTTCATCTTGGGTCATGGGGAGGCGCGCTCTGCCTGTGCATTGCAGGGAAAGATCAGTAGTGGTGGGTAAGCTGTCAAGTCCCTGCTCTCTGGCCTAAAGCATGACTAGTGCCTAAAAGAATGGAAGCCATCTTGTTGGACTCTTAATTGTTTTTATATGTCACTCCATATGGCCTCTGATTATAATGAAGAGAATCAAAGTACAATAAAATCAAGTACAGAAATCTATATTTATGGACTTCAGAACCAAGAGGCCTAATAATATAAACCTTTTGAAATGTTGTTACATGATTTAAGGGTGTACTTCCCCCCCCCCATGCCTTTGGAGGGGTTTAATCTAGATGAGACCAGCTGTGAACTGATGAATGTCTACTTCCTACATTGTTCATTATGGGCACATTTTAATTTTTAAATTGTTATTGGCATCTTACTGTTGTCCAGACTGTAAGCTACCCTCAGATCAAAGCTGAGGAAGAACCGTTTAGAAATTGAAGGAATAAATAAAACGTTTGAAAATAAAGTAGAGGGGCGCAAACATTTGAAAGCGAACTGGAAACTGGGTGAAATAAAGTAGGTTTGACAGCCTACAGTTTGACAGCCGAGGGAACCAACTGAAACATTCTAAGGGCAAGTTCTACAACCTCCTTCTGGATAGCGGGAGTAGGCAGTATGTGGGCCTGGTATTGCATTATAACTTTTTTACAATGCGCTTAAAGACATTTTGAGAAAAAGAATTGTTTTATTCAGCTGCTGCTATAACACATTTCTCACCAAAATTGGGAGCTGATGATGTGAGGTGTTCTAATTTAAAACAAACAGAATATCTTTACTTTGGAAAGTAGCTGTTGCAACAGACCCAGACTTTCCTCCTCTAATTGCAGAATAACTTTGGATGCTTATAAAAACGTTAGGAAATATAATACAGTTAATGAGGCTCTTCTTATAACAAAATGAAGATAATCAAGGAAAGAAATTATATATTATAGGTTAATGAGCACCAATAATACATGTTTATCCATATGTATTCTGGAATTCTACATATTTTTTTGCAAATATATATTTATCTGCAGGTGGGGAAGAACATGAATATCTCATGTCTAAGTTTGTCAAATCCAAGGGGAAATTATTTTGCTTTTTGCCTTCAGCTCCTAGCAACTTAGGAAAAGATTAATGTTACAGGCGGAAACATTATGGAACACCTAAATTAGATGCTGCCTTCTTAATGGTTGCAGTCTTGTGTAATGAAGCGCCACTTAAGCCCAGTAGAGACTTGTGTGCACATAAGTGCACAAAGGATTATGGTCACTGTTTTGAATTTAGTATTTTTCTGTGATAGCATATGCCTTATCTGATGGGTCAAGCCCTACCTGCGTTGGTTGTTCCTTTTTAGTTTTTAGTGTGTGATAATTCTCATTGAGGTGAGCAGTTTATACCATGTTAATGAGTTATTAACATCTTCCAATGGATGAACTTCAGGTGGCAACCATCACTCAGAGGAGATAAAAACAACCAGATTATTTCATGGTGGTGTCAGCCATACGTGACTATGCCTTTTCCCACCCACCCTCTCCTCAAGTGACTTTTCTTTTTTTCCTTTTTTCCTTTTTTAAAATAACTTTTTATTCAAAATTAAAACAAAACATATTATCCAGAAACATATCATCCTTATTTCCCCCCCCCATTTTTCCTCCCTCCCCTCCCCTCCCCCCACAGAACCCACCCACCCCCACCCCTGACTTCCCTCAGTTCCAGTCTTTGATTTCTCTAAAAATGCTGTTTTCTGCATGTTACACAGTTGTATAGATCCTCAAACTATTTAGCTGATTATTATCAATAAAAAGTTTGTGAATGTTTATTCAAAACCAGCCAAGGAGTCCAGTTCGCTTTGTTGTGTCTTCAAATACTTTGTAAAGGGTTCCCATTCATCTTTAAAGTCACAGTTATCCTTGTCCCGTAGCTTGTATGTCAGTTTTGCCAGTTCTGCATAATCCATCAATTTTTCTTGCCATGATTCTTTAGTTAGGGTTTCTTCAGTCTTCCATCCTTGTGCTATTCAAACTCTCGCAGCCGTTGTCGCATACATGAAGGTGTTTTTCAGCTTTTTTGGCAGATCTTTCCCTACAATCCCTAATAAAAATGCTTCAGGTTTTTTAACAAATGTTAAATGGAACATTTTCTTCAATTCGTTGTATATCTGAAGTGACTTTTCTAGCAGAAAATGGGCCATTTGCCCATTGCTGCATGCCTTTTGAATGTAAGATACCTTTTAGCCCTGATAGCCTAGCATAATAGAAAATGTATTGCAGGCACCTTGAACAAAATAGGTGACATTTTTAAAAAAAAGGTTCACTAAGAATTAAAGCTGTTAAGATGCAGTCATCATTGATGATAGTGATCATTCTGAAACAAATCTGCCTTAGCTTTCTAGCTAGTGACTTTCTGTGATCTTGGCCAGGTACTTAAAGAGAGTTAAGTGAATATCCTTTAACTTAGTGAAGTGAGCACCCTGTGCAAAATGGCAGGACCAGTATGCGCCGTGTACTCTCCCAGTCAGTAGCAGCGTATCCAGGCACCACTTCTCAGCCAGCAAAGCACCCTTCACAGAATGAGAGAACATTGCAGAGGCCGCTGGGAGAATAATCTCACTTGAACCTTTCCAGGAGGAAAGTTGGGCAGGAGGCTTAGGGAAGTAGTAGCAGCAGATGAGGTGGATGTTCTGGCCAGGGAAAGGCAGTGCTGCTCTCAGGCTTCTTGCCCAGTAAGCTGGCATGACTTTAAATGTGAAGCTCACCACTACTCCCCTCTCAGTTAGTGTGACAGGGTGCTTCAGCCTGGGGAACCTCCAGCTACTGTACATGGGAGAAAGCAGTGGCGTAATGGCCAGGAGAATACAGCCCCTGAGCAAGTTAGCCATGTGATATCCAGCTCACAGACTGTAAAGGCTGGGTATTCTTAACCATTTTGTGTGTGTATTTTGTACTAGTTAAATGGTGAATTCCACTTTCCTTAACTGAGGCTAACTTCAACTGAAGAGTTATGTTTGTAGTTTGGGAGTGCTCTTGGATCTAGCTTTCAGAATATCAGGTAGTGCATCTGTCTTGGAGCATCTGCACACACCTTTGAATGATGTGCCAACTGCACCTATTCCTGTACTAGCCGGTTTTAATTTGGATGGTTGGATGGTTTTAATTTGGCTGGTGAATTACATGCTGCCTTTGAAGAATTGTGTAAAATATACTATTTAATACGGCCTCAGTCACCTGTGGTGGTGTTCTGCTGTTCTACAGAAATGTATTCCAGCCCCCTAGTGCCTTCTGAAAAGCCACTACCAGACCCTCCAAGTGTCCCTGTTTTCCAGGGACAGTCCCAGATTTACAGAAGCCGTGCCCTGGTTTATGATTTGATCCCCGAATGTCCTGCTTTTCCTTAGGATGTCCCTATTTTAATCAGAGAAATGCTGGAGGGTATGGAGTTATGTGACCTCCGAGTCAAGAAGCAACCTCTAGAATACATCTGAAGGCAGCCCAGTATAGGGAAGTTTTAAAATGCTTAATGTTTTATTATGTTCTTATATATGTTGGAAGCTGCCCAGAGTGGCTAGGGAACCTAGTCAGATGGACGGGGTATAAATATTATTATTATTATTATTATTATTATTATTATTATTATTATTGAATAGGATGTCCCTATTTTCATTGGGACATGGGTGGCACTGTGGGTTAAATCACAGAGCCTAGGACTTGCCGATCAGAAGGTTGGCGGTTCGAATCCTCGTGATGGGGTGAGCTCCCGTTGTTTGGTCCCAGCTCCTGCCAACCTAGCAGTTCGAAAGCACGTCAAAGTGCAAGTAGATAAATAGGTACCACTCCGGCGGGAAGGTAAATGGCATTTCTGTGTGCTGCTCTGGTTCGCCAGAAGTGGCTTGGTCATGCTGGCCACATGACCCGGAAGCTGTACGCCGGCTCCCTCGGCCAATAAAGCGAGATGAGCGCCGCAACCCCAGAGTCGGCCACGACTGGACCTAATGGTCAGGGGTCCCTTTACCTTAACTTTATTTTCTTTGGAGAAATGTTGGAGGGTATGCACTACACAGTGTTGGGAAGCCTTCCAGAGCAGCATCCGTGATCTGCGAGCCCTCTCCAAGAAGCATGTCCTTTTTATCTTGTAACGGAGAAGCAAGAGCAGGTGGCACAGACATTTGTAAATTAAGCGGCCGGCCCGTTTTGAGAAGAGCAGTGACTTGCCTTTCTATACAATGGCAGGATTCGGACATGATGATGATAGGAGTGGTTACGTGTGCATGTACACATCTGCCATTTCTTCTTGAAAAGAGACATCATTCGAGGGTCTTGACAATAATCTTTTAACTGAAAGCTTGTCAAGGCTAGACGGGGGAGAGTGGTGGAGGTCTGAAACTTTACTTGAGAAAGAGCTTTGGAGATCTTTTTCCACACTCCTCCAATCAACCCCCTACCCCAATCCTATGATCAAGAGGGCATTTAGCTGACACCTATTGTACATTTCGGAGTCCCACTAATTTCAGCTTTCCTCAGTGGGAAATGACACACCATAGCACTGCTACTTCAAAACTGTCACTAATGGATGTATTAAGGGCCCTGAAGTGCATGCTAATGAAGCCATTATCTTGTCCAATAATTCGTGGATTAGAGCTGTCCTCGGCAGATGCGGAACAGCATAGGATTTCAGTGACATCTTTTATCATTTATTCTCACATTACCACTTTAAAGTATCAAAGGAAATCCAAGACACAAACCTAGGTTAGATGGAGCAGTAAAAGACGCACATCAGATCGCAACAGCTGGGAAATGCAGCCCTTGCAGTTTGCTTAAAGTACATGGTTGTGTTTGTAAAACAGCTCTGGATTTAGAAAGGGGTTGGAAGTGTAGAAAGCTTAAGTAAGTAAGTGACACATTTTTCAAGGCTGAAAATTAGAGCCGCCTGTTGACTGAATTTAGAAGAGTACCCATCTGACTATTTTTATTTAAAGGCATGCTTTGATGCATCATGGCTTAGAACAAAATACTTGGACAGAAGACAGGAATGTCACACAGGAGCAGAATCTCTTCTGGAAAATGTAATTATCTGGCCTCATTTTACTGTAGTAGAATCCTGTTAAAAGCGCCTGTTCTTCTTACCACTTTAGTTAGAGACAGTCTTTTAAGTTATTCTATTCATTCATTTCATCTGTCCATTTGCCAAGAACAATAGTTCTCCGAGCAATACAGAAAATCAAATTGATTAAGAACCACAATTCCAAGAAAACAAAAACCAATAAAGTAACTATGAAAACAGTATAGTTTTTATTATTTATTAAGTTTGTATACCACCCTTCTTCTGAAGATCACAGGGAGGTTCACAATTAAGTGGTACCTCGGGTTAAGTACTTAATTCGTTCCGGAGGTCCGTTCTTAACCTGAAACTGTTCTTAACCTGAAGCACCACTTTAGCTAATGGGGCCTCCTGCTGCTGCCGCACCGCTGGAGCACGATTTCTGTTCTCATCCTGAAGCAGAGTTCTTAACCCGAGGTACTATTTCTGGGTTAGCGGAGTCTGTAACCTGAAGTGTATGTAACCTGAAGCGTATGTAACCCAAGGTACCACTGTATAGCCATTCCAAAGCAAATATCTAGAGAGTAAAACATCACAGCAACAGGTTTAATTGCAACAGAAAGCCAAAGGGATAAATTCCACAAAACTAAAACAACCATAGTATAAATGCCCAGATTAATTAAATAAAAATAGATAGATTGATAGATTGATAGATTGATAGATGATAGATAGATAGATAGATAGATAGATAGATAGATAGATAGAAAGAAGACCTCTGAAACAATAGGTCTCTGCCTGGTGCTGGAAAGACATTAAGGCAGACACCAGGTGAGGCTGTCCTGACAAGGAATTTTCACAGCCAGGGGGCCATTACTGAAAAGGCTATTTCTCATGTGATCACCCTCCATACCTCAGTTTGAGGTGGTATTCAGAAAAGAACCTTGTAACAATCTCACTTATTCAGGAATTTTTTATTGTTTTGTAGTTCTCGCATCAAAATCTTATTTGCTCAGGAATTATGTAACATTACCCAAGGGTTCTATCCAATGTTAATCATTTGCAGAGTAGATCCAGTGACATTAATGGACCTCAGTCATGTCCATTAATTTCATTGAGTCTCTCCTGAGTATAACTAATCTAAGTATGAAAAAAAACAAACCCACATTAGGCTCTTGTAAACAAAGTCTGAAGAACCAGTTTAGGAAATGCCTTGGATTTTGTCTTGAGCACATATAGAACAAGCAGTTCTAAGGAATTTCAGCAGGAAATGAGATTGATTTGTCTTGATTTTGTATTTTAAAAATCCTAAATGTGACCTTTCTTTTTAACACTTGCATGAGTACTTGGGATTTCCCTCCTTAACTCAAGCCTTCTATTCTGCAAGTTTTGCCTAGTGTTTGGGACTAGGAAAAGTTAAAGCCAGCAAGATTAACCAATGTTTTGAAAGGGAGTCTTATTTATGTTCTAAGTATAAACATCCTTTTCTGCAGTAATTGTCTGTATAGACCACCTTTTTCTGATGTATTCCCAGGAAAGTTTGGCGGTGGTTGTTGCATCATATGTTAGAAATGCAGAGAGGTGGATATGGAATGATCCATGTCTCTAGCAAATTAATGTGGAAAGGCGGGATGAAATCATGTCAGTAAAACTTCTGTCTTTGCTGAGTGTTTGCTTACATTATTCTTCTGCTGCACTGAACAATGGCACACTGAAAAGTCACTGGTTGGGTGCCTGGGCAGGTGTGCTTCCGCTTCCATCCGAACCTACAATGACATCTGGCTGCTGTGCTCTGGTTTCACCTTTCACGCAGGGCCAAGGCTGTTCATGCTGTCTTTGCCTGTCATGCTAGTTATGATGATGATACCATGCAGTTTTAATTAATTCCAAAGCTGTTCGAGCTTGGAATCAATTAGACAGAAAGGGAGGCAAGAAACAGGACTGGACAGCAGAGGAAAGAGGTTTGCATATCAAGGCTAATCCGAGGTTTTTGCTGCCCCCGGGCGTTTTTTTTTTTTAATGGATTCTTTGCTATCCCTGAGTACCATCACTCCACCAGCCCAGCGTCCTGTGTTTTGCATCTAGGCACTGTTATGAGTGTGACTTCCATGTCCCAGGTTTCAAAGGCGAGAGATTGAGAGACAGATATTCCACTGTTGGCCTTACTGTCCTGGAATGCAGGTGTGCTTCGTAACTGTTCCGGATGTCTGTTCATTTTTATATCCTCATCAGTTCACGAGTCAGCAAGCATTTTAATATATTGATAGTGGCACATCACAACCCCCTCTATAGATGCATGTCTTACAGATAATTTATGTTTGGCTAATCTTCCCACAGAAGAAATTGGAGCTTTATTCATTCTCTCACAGAAGTCCTTATCAAATATGTAAACAGAGCTAAATCTAAACATTAGCTATTAGTGTGCTTTTTTAACAGTTCCAAGGGAAGCCCTCTTACCAACTTGCTGTTTGTTGACCAGAGGAAATTCAAAATTCATCACACAAAAAATCATACATGACTTTTGGTAATATTTGTGGACCTTCAAGATGAAAAATTCATGAAGCCAAAGCTGGATTCTATGTGCCTCCGCTTTAAAACATTCTGCTTCAAAAAAACATGCATTAAAGAAGGAAGGTTCAGTTCATCCTTTCCACCATCTTTCTGAGTTTCTCTAATTTAGGAATAATGTTGGGAAGGTTGTGGCGTTGTTCAAAAGCCAGTGGAAATGTACCTCACAAAGAGTGGTTATGGGATATTTTATAGCATATGGGTCAATCTAAGGCTCTTGTTAGTGATGTTACAGTAGCTTCTGTCAGGGACAGTTGCATATTCCTTATACATTTTGTCACAGTATGAGGTTTTAAGTATCTCTGCTACAAATTTTAGAATGTGGTGTGCATGTTTGTCTCTGCCAAGAGCTGACAGCATATACCAGGGATTCTGATATTTACAAGATGTGAATAAATATTCTGATGGCAATCCCTGAAAGACCGTAGAATTTGTGACTTCTTTTTCAACTGACTATATTGTCGTCTAAATTCTATGGTTTGCAAACATTCAGATGGGAATGTTGCTCACACAGAAATTATTATGTTACATTTTTAGCCTGCCCTTACCCTTAAGGAGTTAAGGGATGCATATATGGTCACCATAACATAGCACTTTGTCTACATAATGCCGACCTTGGGATCTCAAAATTCAGCGGCATCCCGTGTGATGCAAAAATTTGGTGCTCCCTGCCTCTCGTTTCCCATTATACATTGTAGCTGTGATGCCCCCAAGGCTCTATTGATGTTTCGCAACCTTAACCTGTTGCAGGATCTTAGCCAGACCCAGTTGAATATAGCAGAGCATACGCAGACTTCCAGAAGCAATCAGTTGCAGGCAGGTAGAATGAAGCAGGAACAAGACGCTGCTACAACTTGATTACTTATAGGTGTTTATTATTTGCAGCAGACTTAAAAAGGTAAAGGGCCATTAGGTCCAGTCGTGACCGACTCTGGGGTTGCGGCGCTCATCTCGCTTTATTGGATGAGGTTAGCCGGCGTACAGCTTCTGGGTCATGTGGCCAGCATGACTAAGCCGCTTCTGGCAAACCAGAGCAGCGCACGGAAACGCCGTTTACCTTCCCGCTGGAGTGGTACCTATTGATCTACTTGCACTTTGAGGTGCTTTCGAACTGCTAGGTTGGCAGGAGCAGGGACCGAGCAACGGGAGCTCACCCCGTCACGGGGATTTGAACCGCCGCCCTTCTGATCAGCAAGTCCTAGGCTCTGTGGTTTAACCCACAGCACCACCCGCATCCTTTTGCCACCCGCATCCCTTCAGCAGACTTACACGTTACTATATACAGGATACAGACACAGATCTTAACTCTCTCACTGAACAAACTCCAAACGACTCTCAGAACACACACTGACCAACCAACTAACCAACAAGGAAGGTCATGAGTCATCATGCCTGTGTGGAGACCTCGACCAATAGCAGAGTTGTATCCAAGGCTCCATATCTCTAGGCAGAATAACCCCCTCTGCTCAGTCTTCTTGGCCTTTGGCCAACTCCTTAATTGCTTTGTGGGAAGCTGTATCAAATAGCACGTAGTCAAAAATCCCAACGGGCTCTGTGCCTAGTGCGACTGAACTGGTCGTGCACCCCTAACTCTGCCTCTGGATGAATGATAGTGACTGTCACAAGTCTGCCAGTGAGCTTCAGGGCTGAGCTTAGATTTGAACCTGCTTATCCTATGCTGAAGCCTCATACTGTGTGCACTACATCTAACCACACTCACATGAAAGGCACCATGAATTCTGGACAATCACATCAGATAATGGAGACGCTATTGTATGGTCTGACATCTTTATCTGACAATAAATATGTACATTCAAAACAAGTTGTAGAAGAACATTTGAAAAAGGGGTACGCCACTGTGATCCCAAGTTAACTCTGCTGTATTGTGATCTATTTCCTATATTTCCTATAATCTAAGCTAGGATTTATAGTTATAGTCCCTGATCCAAAGATCCACTTCATGCTCAGATGGTCAGCACTATCGGTTTTGCCGCAGCTGATCACCAGTTCATAGTGGGCTGGAGTCGATCCTCCCTCCCTATGAGTGATCAGCATTTACACAACATTAGGTGCTATGTGTTTGGTCCTCATTCAACAGAAGAAACATTGGATACACGAAGTGGAAATCCATCAATGCATTTAGCTCACCTTCATTTGCAGAGTTCTCTGCCCAAAACATTACCGACACAAAAATGGAATATGTTTAGCCAGTAGCTAAATGGTCATTTGTTGTTGTCGTTTTTCAGTTCAGTTTATAACAACAACACCTCCAGGTCTCATTGTTGTCGTTGATCATAGCAGTACAGTATGTAGCACTCTCTGGTCCATTATGATCAATTTAATTAGGGAGAATATATTGAAATTGCTTACGCCTGATTAATAAAAACTTGGAGTGATTATTTAAACGTGCAGCAAGTTGTAGTTTAAACTCTGAGCGTCACAACATGGTTTATGTGTATACATGATAAACTAAATGTTTATTTCATCTTAACAACGTGCTTTCTGAAGAAGGACTCTTGTGGCTCTGGAACCTGTAGTCTAGGATGTTTCTTCATAAATCTCAGAAGTCTTTTAGTTGAATCTTTATTGAAATGCTAAATCTTACTTTGTGTAACACTAAACTTTCTTATGAATCATTTTCATCTACTCAAGACAACAGAATGTACACTCTGCATCAGGATATTGGCAATATCTTCTGAAGGAAATCACTAACACACATTACTGCTTTCCTTCTTGTAGATAACCTGGCGCTAAACTTCAGACAATAATTAGTTAATAGCATCCTTTTATTGCGCCTATGTCACTTGAAAATAAAATGTGTTCCAGTTGAAAATACGCCACTCTGGAGTCTTAACTAACTAGTATAATACTTCGTCTTAAGAATAATCATGTTAAAAATAAATAAAGGATTTGTTAAGAAGTATGTAAACTTCTAAAGGAAATGCATTTGCTTCCTTATCGCATAATCTGAGTCCTCTGCCATTATCTCCCTGTATTAATGCCCTGATCTCAATTTCAAAACATTTTTTCCCCTTTAGAACACTTCATATCTTACAGCCAGCCACTCTTACAAATTTTAATAAACTACTGGTGGTTACAGACTCCCTGATACTTGCAGGACAATTAAAGGTCACTAAATAACAAGCAGCCTTATTTCTTATTGATTTCTCCATGAGTACAAGAGAAAAATATAGACAGGAACTTCCACTTAATTGTACAGCCTGTGCAACAAAAACTCATCCCTTGAAGGAATAATTGCAATCCACCTAGCTCTCCCCCTCTTACCTGAACCCCCTGTATAATAAGCTTTTAGTGGAGCTGCCATTGCAAAATACAAAAGACAGTGGGGGAAATATAGAAAGACTGTATGTGTACAAGAAAGAAAGTAATTTAAGGGAAAGCTACATTTAAAGCAGTTAATTGTTTAGATGTATGGTATCTTAATATCCAAAAGATGAGGGAGGCAGACTTGAAACAAGCAGTGTCACATATTCGATTCACATAAGTAGGCCAGCTGCTGTGGGCAGAGGAATAAAGAGTGCAAGATATTAATTCCTGTAATGAGTCCCATATTGCACTGGATTAAATGGCTGGAGGTTGAATGAGCCGGCTGCTCTCTTCTGTCAATTTCTTCATAGATTCTGTATTACGAGCAAAGTAACAGCTAGGTAATTAGCATTCAGTGACATGGCTCGTTCACATGACTTCCCTCCCCCTCTTGAGATTTTTAAAAATAGTAAAGTGGTTTTGTGAAAGTACTGGCACACAATGCTAGGCTGACCCTCCCATGTCAGCTTGAGACTTAATTTCCACAAGCCCTCTTAAGAAAATAACTTACAGTTTTTATATCCTTGCCAGATGACCCATTTTGTATTTTTGTTTATTTTAGTGTGTGCTGCTTGATTTTATTTGCTATGTTGTTTGGGTTTCATTTGAGATTCTGTATGTTGCGCACACGAATGCATATATTGTGAGTTTGCAGTGTAGAAATAAATAAAGAATGTTTAAAATAATGGCAATTGGCTTACTCAGCACAGTAACTTATGATTCTACCGCATAGGGTGCTTTCATGAAAATTTAGGAGAATCATCTCATGGTGATTTCAGCACTTCAGAAATAATTATGTGAACCACATTCATATGGAAGTGAAACGCCTAAGGGCATTTTCTAGTGCTGGGCAGAGAAGCAATCAGCCCAGACTTTTTCATTACTTTCAGAGGTGGGGATAAGGTGAGAACGCCCCTGCCTGAATATTGGATTAATATTTAGGGAGAATCTAAGAATTTTCAGGTGAGGGTGGGCTTATATTTACAGATGAAGTTCCTGAAGGTGTCCCCCCCCCCTTTTATGAAAATGAGTAAACTCTGACACCATTGCAAGTTGGGTGCCCTCAGCAGCCTGACAGCCTTCCCTGTATCAATTTGGACCAAATGTTCACACAAAGTGATGCTTCGTCATTTTATAGCATAATTATTATGAAATATTCTGTCCAAATCTTCAAAGGGACCACCACCACACTGCTGAGTGTTACACAGAAACAAATATACTTCTTGGTCACTTTGCCATTAAAGGTAAGTTCACGCAACCTCAACATTATTTGAATATGATCCTCAATTTTTCTCCCCTATTATAGCAATGAGATGAGTAACTATATAACCTTTAGAAGACAGCCCTGTATAGGGAAGCTTTTTAGTGTTTTGTTGTGTTTTTATATACAGTGGTACCTCAGGTTAAGTACTTAATTCATTCTGGAGGTCCGTTCTTAACCTGAAACTGTTCTTAACCTGAAGCACCACTTTAGCTAATGGAACCTCCTGCTGCCGCCACGCCGCCAGAGCACGATTTCTGTTCTCATCCTGAAACAAAGTTCTTAACCTGAAGCACTATTTCTGGGTTAGCGGAGTCTGTAACCTGAAGCGTATGTAACCTGAAGTGTATGTAACCCGACGTACCACTGTATGTTGAAAGCTGCCCAGAGTGCCTGGGGCAACCTTGTCAGATGGGCAGGGTACAAATATATTATTATGATTATGATTATTAAAGGTCACAATCTTCTGCACACCTCCCTACAGCTAAGTAAAGAAGCATAGGATCAAGTTGTACTTTTGAGAAGGTGTGAATGTGAGAAACCTTATCTTTATTCCTCCTGTTTTTGCCCACGTGTCTTAAAAAGTAGTCTAAAACACAGAAATTAAACTGGCAGAGCTTTTCCTATCATGAAGATAACTGGAAAGGAGGGCTAAATTTCTGTGTTCAGCCGTTGTTAAAGGAACAGAGACAGAGCCCCCAAAATCAATTTCAAGATACAAATAAAGTGTTTAAAATCCCCAGGACAGGCTGGTTGAGATCCAATTTCTTCAGAAAGTGCATTTAGAAACAAACACTAGCTTCTGACTACAGTTCTTAGATAGCTTTCCATCTGACAACTCTTGTTGACTGTAAAATCCAGCTAGCTGTCACTGCAAGTTTCTCAAGGTTTAACAGTAGAACTGAACTGATCTATGCCACTCCTTCGTCATTTTTATATATATGTTATTGCTAGTCCTCGCCAAAAAAATTGCATCTCTTTCAACACCCCCCCCCCCAAAAAAAACCTAGAAGAGCTAAAACCCAGCAAAGAGGTATGTTAATGATTGACTGGTTGTGCACTCCCATGTTCTGCTTTCTGGTAAATATTAACTGGGGAGTGTATCTGTGCATGTGTGTTCTTTCCTCACTGCTAGTCCTGCACAAACCTGTAGCTTCCCATTGGGAAGGTGAATGGGAAGGAAGAATGCAGGTTGTCCTACCTGTCCAGAAGAGTTACTGGATCCCCATCCAGTTTAATACCAGGTACTGAGCTTAACACACTGGTCCACAGACTGCAAACTCACACATGGAAGCAGTGAGTTACATTCATATTAATGCCCTAGTGTGGACAATACCAGGTTCTTCAGTACCTGGGACAGCTCCTAGGAAAAACATTGGTTGCTCCAACAAGCTCCCAACTCATACTGAGCTCTTACTTCATCTCTTGCTCTGATTACCTATTCCAATCTCTGTCCACTCACTGTCCCCGCCCCCCGCCGAGTAACCTGGAGGATGCATTCTTGCAATCTGTTCCTATTTTGTTAACTTCCTGGCACCTCTTCTCAAAGTCAGTGTGCTGGATGCGACTTGAGGCCAATTGTGAGCTATGAACCCTGTGAGTTCACAGCCCACATTTGAACCAGAGGATTGGATTCACTGTCCACTGGCCTCAACCAGTTGGTACAATACACATTTTGTCGTGTGGATGGATGCAGTCTGTGGTCTTGACTCCCTGTGCGGAAGTGACTAAGACATGGGTCAGCAAACTAAGGGCCGCGGGCCGGATCAGGCCCAATTGCCTTCTGGATCCGGTCCGTGGACAGTCCGTAAATCGCCGCTTGGCTCGCCAACATGTGCGTTCTTTCCCTCTCCCTCACACGGCGGCGGTGGTGGTGGCTCCTCCCTCCCTCCTCCTGGCTTCTCCCCGCCCTGCCTAGAGGAGGAAGGGGGCTGGGCTTTGTTGGTGCCAGCAGCAGCAGTGCTCAAGTGGCCGCCATTTTAAGCAGCCCTTCTCCAGAGCCCTTTTGTGCACTGCTCATTGTCCCTCCGCCGCCGCCAGCCCCTGCCGCTCATGGTGCTCTTGCATCATTTCCCCCCACCCCCCCAAAAAATATAGTCTGTCCGCCCACAAGGTCTGAGGGACAGTGAACCGGCCCCCTGCTGAAAAAGTTTGCTGACCCCTGGACTTAGAGAATGAAGGTAGCTCTGTTGTATTTTAATATTTTGTTGGAAGCCGCCCAGAGTGGCTGGGGAAACCCAGCCAGATGGGCGGGGTATAAATAATAAATTATTATTATTATTATTATTATTATTATTATTATTATTATTATTATAGCAGGATCTTCCCTTGTGTATCAGAATGCAGTTTGCATTTCAGACTGAGAACTGCATATGTTGTGGAGAAGGAAGTAGCTAACTTAATTCAAATGGGCAGAAGAAGTGCATTAGGCATTATCTATTCTGGTTAAAAGTTTGTTTATACACTGAGCAGTATAAAAATGGCATTCTTTCTGCTAAATCTCTGGAGAAGTTATGTGCTCTGAATTTTATCATTTTCTGTTGCTTATTGTATGATAAGCGTAGCTGGCTCCAGAAAGTGCTCTCCTTCCTGAAATGTGTTTTTGTATAAAGGCACAAAAATGGTGAGAGTGTGGCATAAAGACACAAAAATAGTGAGATGCTGGAGTACAAAACAAAGCATTTTTTTAAAAAAAAAAGTTTACACTAATGTTGCAAGTTATCAAGGGGTGTAAATTTCTGTATGGGCTATGCTGGTCTGCGACCATAATAACGTTTGTTGTTGTTGTTGTTGTTGTTGTTGTTGTTGTTGTTGTTGTCGTCGTCTGTACAGAGGCTTTTTAACCATGACACCACTTTTAGAGGCTAATGTGTGAACTGGACCTTTATGTTGTGCCTTTGTGTGTGCTTACCTCAAATACTGATGCAAATATCTCCCAGTGAATTCTATACACTTAGCCTCTGAAATAACTGTGGTGTTTTGCTTTAACACTCTCTCCCCTCCCATCTCCACCCAAGCTTTGACTGAAAGTTTACTAGTTGTGACTGAAAATATCACAGGTTTTAAAACTCAGATTTTGAAGTCCTACTCACCCACCCACAGTCATGCTGTGGAAATTTATGCTGTGGTGTGGTGTCACTTGGACTGGTAGGCTAGTCTTTTATTGTAATTTCTAGTCAGGCTGATTACAGTGGTACCTCGGGTTAAGAACTTAATTCGTTCCAGAGGTCGGTTCTTAACCTGAAACTGTTCTTAACCTGAGGTACCATTTTAGCTCATGGGGCCTCCCGCTGCCACTGCGCAATTTCTGTTCTCATCCTGAAGCAAAGCTCTTAACCCGAGGTACTATTTCTGGGTTAGCAGAGTCTGTAACCTGAAGCGTTTGTAACCTGAAGCGTCTGTAACCCGAGGTACCACTGTATACCTTTCATTCCTGGAATGGTTTCTGTGTTATAAAGTGTATTGTCTGTGTTTGCTCACAGTCTAGCTTTCTATCATGTCCCCTGGGTGAGAATAGATATAGGCTTGGTAGTTTCTAGTCTCCTGTGTGTGTGTGTGTGTGTGTGTGTGTGTGTGTGTGTAAGTAACCTCTACAAGCCCAAATATTTACTCAGAAATTAAAAAAAACAAAACAAAAGCATACTGCCTTTCCTTACCGGAGAGCAACTATAATACAAAGTAGCTAGTCATGCCCATTACATACCTGTGTCCCCCCCAGGGGGTCTCCTTTTCATTATCACAGCTGTCTCTTTTTGTTTAACATGGGAGCTGAATTATGAACTGCTCAGAAAATCTGTATCTGGTACAGCAGTCTGCTGTGTGGTGAATTCTCTCCATTAGTTATTCAGCTCTATGCCTTCTGCACAGCGGAAAAGAATGTAAAATCTGAAAACTGGCCATTTGGTACTATAGATGGCACAGAAATTCAGTTAATTATTTTTTTAAAATAAACTCCGCCCCCGCCCAATGTTCATAACTTTTGGTTACTGTATCAAAAAAGCCACGCAAACTAGCAGCAACTATTACATTCTGACAGTACATTCCATCTGCTAATGACAGCTCAATTTAAATGTTCCCTCAAAACACGGTTTGATGAATTGGAAATAAGTTTCATTCTCCTTCCTCCCCTCTTGCACATGGCTTCAGTTAGCAGTTTCGTGACAACCATAGATTTACTGTAATATTTGAAACGGCAGTATCAGATTAGCTCTTGCCTTCCAAACCAGGTGCAGAAGCAGTGGTTATAAGGTGGGTTCCTTATACCTGATTCTGGTTTTGGAAGCATGGCTTGTTGATGCGAAAAGAAAAATGTCTCGTGAGCCTATGACTCATTTCCAGTTCACCTCAAAAGCAGTGGAACTTGAGACTACAGGTTACATGAAAAAATACTTCCTTTTGTCTCTTCTGAGCATAACTTCCAATCAATTTCATTGACTGAGTCGAAGTTCTTTTATGAAAGAAAGTTCTCTAGCCAATATCGCCATACCATTCATAACCTTATAAGCAGTGCTTTTTTCTGGGAAAAAAGTGGGGGAACTCACCATGAAGTTTGTTTGTTTAATGCAGGTCCAGTCGCAGTGCTATTCCACCCCACCACCACCCCCCAGGCCGTAGCTAGATGTAAAGGTAAAGGGACCCCTGACCATTAGGTCCAGTCGTGGCCGACTCTGGGGTTGCAGCACTCATCTCGTTTCATTGCCCGAGGGAGCCGGTGTACAGCTTCTGGGTCATGTGGCCAGCATGACTAAGCCGCTTCTGGCGAACCAGAGCAGCGCACGGAAGCGCCGTTTACCTTCCCGCCAGAGTGGTACCTATTTATCTACTTGCACTTTGACGTGCTTTCGAACTGCTAGGTTGGCAGGAGCAGGGACCGAGCAATGGGAGCTCACCCCGTCATGGGGATTCGAACCGCTGACCTTCTGATCGGCAAGTCCTAGGCTCTGTGGTTTAACCCACAGCACCACCTGCATCCCATGTGGCTAGATGTAAGATGTGATTCATAAGCTAAAGCAGACATTGATCTGGATTAGAAATGGCCACAGCTTTATTGATATAGGTGGATTAGAAATGACCACTACTTTACAGATACAGTGGTACCTCAGATTAAGTACTTAATTCGTTCTGGAGGTCCGTTCTTAACCTGAAACTGTTCTTAACCTGAAGCACCACTTTAGGTAATGGGGCCTCCTGCTGCCGCCGCGCCACCAGAGCCCGATTTCTGTTCTTATCCTGAAGCAAATTTTTTTAAGGTAAGGGAACTCAGTCCCCCTGAATTCCTGCTCCCCCCCCCCTGTTTATACGCCTCTATAATGTCATCCATGTTGGGTGGGATTCACCCAAGAAGTCCCATCTGTGAAAGCCTTGCACAAGGGCTACGGCTGACACAATGGGACTTCACTCTCCATCTCCTCCCTCTATGTGCCCCCAAAGTAGACCTAAGGGCTTGGGAGTACCCACAGAGCAGCACACAGTGGGGGGGGGGAGAGAGTTCTGTCTGTGCACATTGCAGTGCTTGTGCAGATGGAATGAGTCAGGGTGATGCTGAAATCTTCCTGTTGTCATCCCCCCCCCCAGTCTGCAAAGCTGCAAATGCTTTAGACTCAATTTATTTAGTGGTTTATGTACTTAGTTATTTACCTCTAAAACGGTAAAATTGTCAGTAAAAGACAAAGTTTAAAACAGGTGCTTTTTTTTTGAACAACAACAGCAACACCAAAATATAAATAAAACCAACAATTAAGCTAAAAACAGATTCAAACATGTGTCAACTTCGGCATGCCTGGATAGGCTTGCCAAAACAAAATTGTTTTTAACAGGCATCAAAAAGAGTACAGTGAAGGCACCTGCCTGGTGTCAGCAGGCAGGCAGGGAACTCCAAAATGTAGGTGCTACCTTACTAATTGCTTTCGTGCAAGAGCAGAACAGGTATTATGTAGCATCTGCAACACTTCCAGTTCAGTAGATCAAAGCAACTGAGTAGGTAGACACGCCTTTTATTTTAACCTAGCTTGTTGAAAGGATCATAATTTTAAAAAGTGGTTATTCCTCCTAAGCTGCTGTAGGAAAGAGAAGCTGAGTGCTAAAGGCTTTCCCTAAGTAGTTGTTTAGATCTACGGAGACCCTCCCTCAGCTGGTGTTTTGTGGTGTGTTATAGAATCATAGAATTGTGGTCGGAAGGAATTCCAAGGATCATCTAGTCCAAACCCCTGCAATGCAGGAATCTCGGCTAAAGCATCCATCTGCTCTGCTTTGGCTATAGCCTTAAAATCTGCTGGTACATAGAAATCTAAGAAGCTGCCACATACCTTGCTAGACGTTGACCAGTACTCAGTTACATAAGCCCAGGTGACGGAGACCTGGCTTTGAAACTTTAAACACAACGCAGGGTGCCTTTTTATTATTATCTGGAGTTTTCCTGTGAACAAAAAAGTCATAATACTGTACAGTGGTACCTCGGGTTACATACGCTTCAGGCTACACACTCTGCTAACCCAGAAATAGTGCTTCAGGTTAAGAACTTTGCTTCAGGATAAGAACAGAAATCGGGTGGCACAGCAGCAGCGGGAGGCCCCATTAGCTAAAGTGGTGCTTCAGGTTAAGAACAGACCTCCGGAACGAATTAAGTACTTAACCCGAGGTACCACTGTATTTCGGTTTTGCTTGTTCATGCATACCATCTGCCCCTCCTGCTTGCAATATTTGTCTTCTTCCTAAGATGATTTTCACATTGGTATCCACACCGGAATCCACTGGCTTGTATTAAGCTAATTTCATACATGGCTCAGTGCATTGTCTGCTGTTTCTGAATATTTACAGCTGGTTTATTAGATAGGCTTTGTCTTAGGTTATTGCTGCTCAGGGGGTTAGCTGTTCATTTTATATTAGCCATGTGTCCTCATGTGGAAATAGCCAGGCATACCCCTCAGCACAGATGTCTTTGTTCTAAATGGGAGGAAAAATAATTTATTACCCATGCAAGGTTAATACTTGCACCATATAATCCAATGCAACTTTGTGATATTACCTCTACCTAAGAGTCCTGTATTCCTGATTAAAAAGTGCCAGAGGGGAATGTATGCTATGCAGCCACTTATCTACCCAGAGTTTTCAATTTCACCTGCTACAATATTCCATTTGAACTCCTGTTTAGAATTTTCCAGTCGAAGTGAAATATTTGCTTCTGCTTAGGGGGTAGCAGGCCAGATGTCCAAGAAATTATATTTGGCCTCCCTTCGCCTTCCCCTTTCTCTGTCTCCGGCCAAAAAATATGTTCCTTCCCCAAAGCGCCATTCGCAAAATACTGATTGGCTGTAATGAAGACTTGTCTATAAGAGTATCAGTGTCAAACTTTATTTCAGTCACAGACCAGCATAAGATGAAACATACTGTACAGATGAACTGAACAAATAAGACTTAAAACAGGTAAGGGATTAAAAACTAGTAGTTAAAAGGTGATTGTATCATACATAACTTAAAAAGAGAGAAACAACAGCAAACCGTTAAAAGCGACTATAAGGGAGGGAGTGTGAAGGAGCACAGGACTTGCATTTTGGGCCTAGTTTGTGGCACAAACCATCCTTCGACAAATATCCATCATGGCAGCGCAAAATCTAGCAACTTGAGTATATAACATCTGGGTTTTAATCTCGAAGTAGCAGGGAAGGTATAAAGTTGTTCTGTGCGCTTGTCTTTAATATTACTGGCTTCCTGAGATATTTTTCACACCTCCAAATAAAGGTGCTTGGCTGTAAGCTACAAGTAATTCCAGCCCTCTCCTTCCACAATATTTATTTATTTAAGTGCAATGTTGTTGTTTTTAAAGGGTATGGAATGCAGTTTCATGAAATGGCTCTGTGAAATAGCTTGATAAAGTAAAATTTCACAGATGGTTGGCATGAAGGCTCAAGTATTAGATCCTTAGTGTTGAAACAACAGTAAACTGGGAAGAGTGAGGGAGAGTCTGAAGGTGTGGGGTTTTTTTAAAGCAATCATTTAATAATATGCTTACGCACTGGTACAAGGGCAGAGTTTGCCACTGTTGATGCCTTTTATAACTTTCCTCTGTGCCCCAGCTTTCACATGCCAACGAAATGCCTATGATGTCCTAGCCACGAGCCACATTTTTCATGGGAGGTCAGTCATAGTACAGTGGTTCCGGAAAACCAATCGAGTTCTGAAACATTTGAAAACTGGGGCGCGAAGGGTGATCTGCAAAATCAATTGAGAAAATTGAAAAACACGCAGCGGAAGCTGTTTGATTTCCGAGGCGCCTTTGAAAACAAGCATTTACTTCTGGGTCTTTGGCGTTTGGGTTCCAGAACGTTCGTCAACAGAGACATTCAAGAACCAAGGTACCACTGTATGTGTTTCAGAGATATGTGAGAGAGCAGATTAGAAAATTGATATGGGAACACTTGATAACAAACTCACCTGTATAAATAAATAGTTTAAAAACAAGCATGCATAGAGCCTTGTACAAATCTTGCCTCTCCTGAGATGCCTTTTTTTACTAGAAGGTGAATGGCATTCTTATTTCAAATTGTGCTGGGTTTACTCATAATGGGGCAGTTATTTAAGAATGTGGGGGTTTTCTACATTGTCTCTGACATGATGTTCTTATAGCTAGCCTAGCCACATGGCTTTCTTCCGCCGTGATTGCAGTGCGTGGATCATAACTCTGCAGTAGCAAATAATATGCTCCAAATAAAATGATAACAGGTCTGGCCTTTTATCTGACAGAATAAAAAATTAAACCCTGTACCTCAGGGGCAACACTTTCGTGAAGCTGAACCAGGTTTCAGTGCATATTTAGGGCATGACACACTTTCCCCCCAGACTAAGGAAATAGGATCTGCTCAGGTCTTTTCAGCTTGAGACAACATCATTCCCCCTCCCCTTGGATACCTAAAACATTGTGTAAGTAACTGATAAGTTTAAAAAATGTTCCTACTCCTTACATGTGTGTAGCAAACAGCAGCTAGTCTCTTTCTCCCTGCCCTGAGTTTGATGAGAGAGAGGAATAGGATTCCTGACCCCTTGTGTCATTGACCAAACTTTGAGAATATCGTAAGAGTCCTGAGATAGATGATAGATAGATAGATAGATAGATAGATAGATAGATAGATGATAGAGATATTACAAGTTATCTGTAGCCTGTTTAGGATGGAAAATTGATATAATAGAACTGCTGCAGCATGTGTACTTATAATCGTGCAACAATCATTTTTATTTATTTATTGTTCTGCTTTGATAAATCCTTGCCTGGCCGATGGGCTCATAGTGACTATTTCCAGTTGCCTTTTGTCTAAATGTATATTTGATTTCCTTTGGTATCTCTGATATTGTATTGCTGTTAACTATTGACTGAATGATTGCTGTTGTATCTCAAATGTGCTGACGCCGGAATTCTGTGATATAAATAAACTTCCACCGGTAGCATCATTATAATAGCACAAGCAGCAGAAATTTATGGAAAGAACAGATTAAATGCTTAGACTTAAATTCTTCAGTGTGCAACGCGGCTTAAATTGCTGCGTCTGAATTTTGGGTTGCTGAATCAGGTGGAAAAAATCAGACTGACACATCGCTTGTCTGTGCATTTTTACCATGATATATTACTAAAAGAAAAAGCTCAAAGCCTGTCATTGATAATTCTGGCTAAAAATTTGAAACATTAATTATTAAGATCTGTAGTTTCTTCTTACAATGGCCTGGGAGTCTGGTGCATATGTCAGAGCGAAGACATGTAACATCAGTATATACCTAGCATGGGGCATCTTTATGTATGTAATAAAGCACTTACCGTATAACTGTATATATCAAAGCAACAGGGAGAAGGACAGAGAATTTGAGAGTAATATTTCTTGAACTACTTAACATTTAACTTAACGTGACATTTAGATTAAACAACACCCAGGATCACGTAAGATGCTTTTTATTATTCAGAGGCAGAAACCACAACAAATAATTTCAAAGAAGGGGTATATCATTTTGTTTCTGAAAAAAGCACTCCCTTGTTGCCTGGCTTATACATTTAAATGTCACACAGTCTGCACAGAGACACATATCCAGCTTGGATGCTATTGCTTTGGTGCATTGAGATGTTCAACTTCATCTTTCTAACACTACACAAGAGAGAACCAGCATGGTATAGTGGTTAGAGCATGGGTAGGCAAAATAAGGCCCGGGGGCCGGATCAGGCCCAATCACCTTCTAAATCCGGCCCGCGGACGGTCCAGGAATCAGCGTGTTTTTACATGATTAGAATGTCTCCTTTTATTTAAAATGCACCTCTGGGTTATTTGTGAGGCACAGGAATTTGTTCATTTATGCCCCCAAAAATATATAGTCCGGCCGCCCACAAGGTCTGAGGGACAGTGGACCGGCCCCCTACTGAAAATGTTTGCTGACCCCTGGGATAGAGTGTCAGACCAGAATTGGGGAATACTGGGTTAGGTAACCCTAACCCAAACCTATAAAGATTGCTGCATAACTTGAACCAGTGACTATCTTGCAGCCTAATCTATCTAACGGGTTGTGGAGATAAAACAGAGAAGGAGAAGTATATGCTGCCTTGAGCTCCCTGTAGGAAAGGCATCGTAAGGTAAAGGTAAAGGATCCCTGGATGGTTAATCCAGTCAAAGGCGATTATGGGGTGCAGTGCTCATCTCTCTTCTCAGGCTGAGGAAGCCAGCGTTTGTCCACAGACAGCCTTCCGGGTCATGTGGCCAGCATGACTAAACTGCTTCTGGCGCAACGGAACATCATGATGGAAGACAGAGCGCACAGAAACACCAATTATCTTCCCGTCGCAGCAGTACCTATTAAATCTACAGTGGTACCTCGGGTTATGAATTTAGTTCGTTCCGGAGGTCCGTTCTTAACCCGAAACCGTTCTTAACCTGAGATGCGCTTTCGCTAATGGGGTCTTCTGCTGCCGCGCTGCCGCCGCGTGATTTCCGTTCTCATCCCGGGGCAAAGTTCTCAACCCGAGGTACTACTTCCAAGTTAGCGGAGTTTGTAACCCGAAGTGTTTGTAACCTGAAGCGTTTGTAACCTGAGGTACCACTGTACTTGCACTGGCGTGCTTTCGAACAGCTAGGTTGGCGGGAGCTGGGACAGAGCAACGGGAGCTGACCACTGTGACACGGATTTGAACTGCCGACCTTCCAATCAGCACACCCAAAAGGCTCAGGGGCTTAGACCACAGCTCCGCCCCTGTCCCTAGGAAAGGCATGATACAAATGCAGCAAGTACATGGAATGCTCAGTTGGTTAGAGCATGGTGCTGATAACACCAAGGTCTCAGGTTCAAGCCTCGTATGGAATACAGTGGTACCTCGGGATGCGAACGGGATCCGTTCTGGAGCCCCGTTCACATCCTGAACAGAATGTAAGACGTGACCATCTGTGCATGTGCGAGTGGCGAAACCCAGAAGTAACACACTCCGTTACTTCCGGGTCGCCTTGGAGCGCAACCCAAAAATACTTATCCTGAAGCGTATTTATCCTGATTTATGACTGTAGCTGCATATTCCCATATTGCATGTGGTTGGACTAGATGATCCTCAGGATCCCTTCCAACTCTACAAGTCTATGATTCTATGGGCCATGGCCCTAATCCTAATCTTTAGATGTACTTATTTATAGTAAAATAATAATAATCTTAAACTGTTAGAAAGAGACACACAAACACACAAATACATTCAAACATGATAAAATATGTTAACTCAATCTTTAGTGTAAATGTTTTAACTGTGACAACATTATCATTAAATGTTCAGGAGAATGAATGTTTTTCACCTGGAAAATATCAGTAAAGTTGGTGCTTGCAGAGAGTGTTCCAGAGATGGAGGACTATTACACAGAAGACCCTTTCTCTAGCCGCCACCTTCAGTACTTCTTTTGGACCTGGAACACAGTGATGGGCCTCAGATTACCATTGCAACACCTGGATGGGCAGGCTTATATGGGAAGAGGCAGCCCTTTGAAATATTGAATCCCTCAGCTGCATTGGACTTCATAGCTTTTCCCCCCTTTAAAAGTTGAGACAATTGGACAGTAGATCCCTAAGACCGGACTCTGAAATTTGTGACTATCCAGGCTAAACTGGTAGGTCTACCCTGTCCCATTTTTTTGCTGTGTCGCAGCTAACAGAGACTCTTGAAATTAAGATTGCTCAGCAAATTTGGACCAACAACAGAGCCCCTGGTGCAAAGCCCCAAGCTCTCCTGCCAGAATGCTTCAGCTGATAGAATAACCATATGGAAAGATTGAGCTACTGGACAACTTTAATGGGCTAGTAAAACATTTCATCCCATGTTACTCAATGTAATCAATGACTTCTCGTGATGTTCAGTGTGATCCCCTGTATATGTGGTACTACTTGTTGGAGGTACTTAAACTGTAACTAGTTCCCTTTAATGGGTATTCCTGTCTTCATGCTTTTTGGCCAAGGTTCAGAGGTTTCTGAACTATGTCCCAGGTGCTGATCAAGGGCACAAATCCCAGATTGCTTCTCTAGTTTTCTGAAAATGTCTCCCGCAACGCATATCCACAAAGATGTCTGGCTGTGATATGCTGCAGTAAAACTGACTGATCTCTTTCTACCCCATCAACCCAAAGCATGTCTGGGATTATCAACCAGGACTCCTGACTCTCGTACTGTGTAGAGATTAACTTCCCATGTGAAGGAATAGATTGTTAGAGTCTCTGTTACACTCGTACATGAGATCAAGTGAGTGAGAGAGATGACAATGCCTCTGGGTGGGCACTTAAGAAAAGTTAAGCTCTACCAATTTAAACAATCAGATCAATTTGCCTTTCTCATCAGTAAATGCAATGAGTGGAATTCATAATGTACCATAAAATAGAAAATTTTGGGAGGGAGGGAGGGAGAGAGAGAGAGAGAGAGAGAGAGAGAGAGAGATTATCCGAGCACTTAGAGAAACTCTAGTTGATAGTTTTTGATTCCTGACCATACACTTTAAATAATTTGCAAGAAGGTGAACCAGCTTATGCATCTAGAAAGTCTGTAAACGAAGATGCCAGGCATAAATGTGATGCATTATTTATAAAGAGCCAGCTGTGGGTTATGAAAGCCAGGTGAATCTCTGAAGGCCAAAGAACAAATTGGGAGATGAGGGCAGGACTTGTGCAAGGCACCATCCATCTGAACAGCATGACTGTGGTCATCACTGAAGATAAAAATATAAATGGTAACATATAAATATAAGTGGTAAGCTTGTGGTGGCAGTGTGGCAATCTTGTCCTTTGTTATATGCCATGGGTAGGCAAACTAAGGCCCGGGGGCCTGATCCGGCCCAGTCGCCTTCTAAATCCGGCCCACAGACGGTCTGGGAATCAGCGTGATTTTAAACGTAGAATGTGTCCTTTTATTTAAAATGCATATCTGGGTTATTTGTGGAGCCTGCCTGGTGTTTTTACATGAGTAGAATGTGTGCTTTTATTTAAAATTTATCTCGGGGTTATTTGTGGGGCATAGGAATTCATTCATTTTTTTATTTATTTTCCCCAAAATAAAGTCCAGCCCCCCACAAGGTCCGAGGGACAGTGGACCAGCCCCCTGCTGAAAAAGTTTGCTGACCCCTGTTATATGCCATCAGGAACCAATAATTTTACCACTCCCTTTCCTCTTGGCAGGTGACTTACTAACTGTCTCCATCCATAATAGGCAACATGGTGCCCTTGTAATGTTTCTGGACTCCCATGAAACCCCAGGCCGCAGTAGCCAGGATTATGGGAGTTGTAGTCCTAAGAACATCTGGCGGTACCACATTGGCCACCCCTGGAGTCTGCATGCACACAAGCACACATTACATTTATATGCTATCTGTTGTTATCACAGAATTCAAGGTAGCATTCATCGGGTTTTCCAGGCCCTCTCCCTTCCAGGTGTTGACCAGGCCCATATCTGTGCGGCTTCAGTGAGGGCCTTTCAACTATGCCCTGGGACTTTTAACATGAGCTATGTTTGAACTCAATTAATGGAGCAGAGTGTACCTCACATTCTCTCTGTGCTCTAGGAGTCAGAAGCAGCCTTAGGGTTCAACAAAGGCTGCATATAAAATGACTCCTCTGAAATATTTAATGAAGAGGCAGTTGTCCGGAGTTGAAAACTGGACTTCGAACCACACTTCCCTCTTCAACAAGAGTCTTGTTTGCTGCTGCTCAAACCACAAGTATGTAGAGAAATAACTTAGCACAAAGTATAAAAACAACAACACGTTCAGATCGATGGGATGAAGGCTGCTGGGTTGATTTTTATTTTTTATTTTGTTAGAAATACAATGCAGTAGTCTTCCTCCTACAACAGGTTTAGTGAAGTCCCCTGGTTAGTGGTTTGGGGTCAAACACAAGGGGAGGAAAGTATGAGTAGTTTGGGGTACAGCAGAGAGGAAAGAGTAGAAGTGGAGAACCTGTGGTCCTCCTGGTGTTGTTAGCCAACTAGTCCATCATCCCCAATGGTTGGCCACAATGGATGGAATCTTAATAACATCTGGAGTGCCAATGGTTCTCCACTCCTGGGACAGAGCCTTCTTTTCACAGGGTGCTGTAAGGTTCCATGGCGTAACTGATGGTGCTTTATTAGTACTTTCTGCAGTTTACAATTGATGTCACACCATCATGATAGTTTTCCACTAAGAGGAGGAAAAAATAGTACTATACGTTAGGACTATCTTATAAAAATCAACTTGGGATTTTTATGAGGAAAAACAGAACACAAATGTTGTGAATAAATAAATATATCCCCACTTGAAAATAAAATCCATTCATTTCTATGTATGACTTATTTTATGTAGTTAGAATACCACCATTTCTCTCTCTCTCTCTCTCTCTCTCTCTCTCTCTCTCTCTCTCTCTCTAGCACACACACACACTTGCATGCAACCCACACAAGTGCAGGAATATGAATTTGTTGAGCAGGTGCATCTACTGGAACAAGACACAGATCCTGGTCTCTCCACAACAAAAAGCACTTTGATTTAACTCAAGAACCTCAAAATCTGCTCCATGTCGCCTCTTGAGCGGAATAAATAATTCAAAATGGGGAGACAGGGGAACCTAAATGACAATTTGGAAATATCAAGTGGGAAAATGGGTTGGATTGAAAGTTGATGATGATGAAAGGGTGGCTTTTTACCCTTCTCAAGAGTCTGAAAGCTGGTGATATGAAACTAGTAAACTGATTCCTTTAAAGGTGTTAATTATCAGTGCTCTAGCAACTCATCTTTTAACAACCTTCTAAACAGCATTTTGAAGGACCTTTTTGTAGTCTTCAGCTTTTTGCATTGTTACCAGAAAGTGCTAAATCATAAAATGCTGTAGAATATGGAAGTGGTTCTATATGTCTTCATATGATTTGAGATTAGCTGGTCTGAAGGCGAACTGGATAGGCTTGGGTCATTGCTCCTAGCCGCCACAAGCAGCACAGCATCTTCTGTCCAGCTCATCTTTGCCTAAAGTGGATTTGCATTGCAGGCAACATCAGTAGCAAGGACTGCGCAAGCAGCAACATCAACATAGATTTTTGTATTCCATATCATGCCATCTTTTCCCTTTATTTGTGGTTCTGAGCCCAAGTGCAGAACGAGGAACACAGGAAATTCCCAGGCAGAGACTATCTATAAAATGACTGCGTTTTTTGCCACTAGGAAAATACAGGTTTTGCAAAAAGGACATTTAGTTATTTGGCTTGGAAAGGAAGGGAAAGAGAGGCACAATTCTCCGTTGTGTTCTGACTACAGAAGAGAAGCCGCCAGATCTGCATTTCAGGCTTCCATCCATCTGCTTCCCTCTGCTGTCTCCCATCCTTCCTCCCACCCGGTTTTCTAATTTTTGTGCCACTTTAATTATGATAAGCAGAGGAGCATGACAGGAGATCTCTTTGTTATGACAGGTGTGTTGGGTCCTTGGATTTGGGATGCATACTTAATGTCTACATTCCTCCTGTTGCTCACAGCTGAGGAACACTGTTGAAAGAGACAGAGAGAGAGAGGTTGCAATCTCTGGAGGTCCTCTTTCCTCACCTGGATGACACTCAAAATCAGGAGGACAAGGATGTTTTTCTCCCCACCTTCCAAACTCTGTCACCTAAGGTACTCTGAAGTGAAACTTTCAAACCTCCTTCCCTTGTTGGTAGGAGATGTTGGGATGCTTTCATGTTGTTCAAAGGCTTCTGCAGTTGTTGAGGCATGTTGACAGTTTAGCTGTCTTCAGGATCAGAGTGCCAGGCATCTCCTGAGTCATTTGCATCTACAGGGTCACCTGGCAAAAGGAGCGCCAGACAAGTTTGCCATTTCCCAGCTCTCTGGGACTTCTTTGCATGAAGCACAGGAGTGATCTGTTTCCTAATAGCCAGCAACCTGTTGGTAAATGAAGAAGCTGGCTTCTTGTTTTGAATGACTTTTCTGGCAAATGGTGCTTCAGATGACATTTTCCTCTGTATCTAATGATGCGAATTCTCTTTCCTAATGGTTGCAATGATGCATTGTTTTCTAAAGGCCACTTGGTGTGATTATATATACACTTGAGAGAGCAGAGGATTAAAGAGATATTTGGAAATGATTAAAGAAAAGGAAAAATGAAATCACTACCACCAATACAGTGGCATAATTATGCGGTACGCATCCATAGCATCATTAGCCCAAATCTTTGCAATTGTTCTCCAAAACCTGAAGACAGAGGCAAAACATTTCTGCCAATGTCAACATAGTTTGATGAGATAATGGCTGACTCTCTTATTTCAGCTGTCAACCAGCTTGAGTTAAGGGATAGATAATAGCTATTTCTTGTGCCAGCATACAATGCATTTTAGAGAGAAGGAAGATGATACCTGAGGGTGGGTACTTAAGCAATCAATTTGCCTTCTTCGTAGGTTTCTATAGTTAATTAGAGTCATACTGCACCATAAAACAGAAAGCTTTGGAATGGAGGAGGGGCCAGAGCTGTTGAACACTGTGTCCTGGTGATTGAAGGTAGGCAGAGCATAGAGCGACTCAGTATCAAATTGGAATTATTTTTTTAAGTATAGATACAGATATAAGACAGATCTTGGGGCTTGTACGGACCCCTACTGTATGTTCCCAGCATTTGGGTTGCCTCTGAGGCTAGTTTGTAGTCCAAAGTTCTGAGATAGGCTAGAAACGTCTTAGGAAATAGAGGACACTTCTACAGAGCTGGTGCTGATAGGTGATTTTTCAACAGCATAGCCAACTTTCCACGGTGGAAAGACACCCAATAAATACAAACATTTGTTCTCCGGTTCTGAAAACACAAGTTCATGTAGGGGGTTCCACTTGTTCGGTCTAAGTTAAATATAGGCAAACTGGGCCCTCCAGATGTTTTGGGACTACAACTCTCATCATCCCTAGCTAACAGGACACAGGGATAATGGGAGTTGTAGTCCCAAAACATCTGGACGGCCCAGTTTGCCTATGCCTGGTCTGTTTAGCTTGCGTTGGTTTAAGTGTCAGGTTACAAAGTTAGCGAAAGGAACAAATGCCGTTAAAATGGCTTCTTACTGAGAAAGCAGAAGTAACCCACTTCTCTTTACTGCCCCACCCACCATGGTGTGCACATGTTCTGTGTTCAAGCTTACGTAGGCTGGAAAACTCTTGTGCAGTAATGTGTGAAATGTTATTCTATTAATAAGCTGTCATGAAGAAATTAAGTATCTGCAAGCTTGAGAATAAACTGCCTTGCAGCTGACCCAGATCCGAAATTCCCTAAGGGGTTTGAATAGCACACTGAGTATTCGTTTCAAGACACACTTACTCGGTGGATCGTTACCTTTCATATTTGTTGCTTTTCAAGTATTGAGATACCTAAGAGGTTTTTTATTTGTGCATTATATATTACAATTATTCAGACAAGACAATTTCACTAGTGTACTTGATGATGATGATGATGATCACGATGACAATATTATGACTTTATGATACTAGTATACTTTTATGATATTGCAGAATGAACCGTTTTTGTACTTTTATCTTTTTGATGTTATTTTTAATTTTGTAATCAGTATGCTTATACAAATCTTTGAATAGGAGCCTTTTTAAAAGCTTATTCTCTGATCTAGCAGAGCAATAATAAATAGTAATCTAGACAAGCCAGTATGCTGTGACATAGGGCTTTATATTATCATAGCCAAAAGCTGGGCACAGAGATTCTGACCATTTTGGACAGACTTAGTATCAGGGTTTCCTTGGATTCAGAGAGTAGTTTCTTTGTTCATTTGGGACCTACCACCTTGTCTCTTCTCTTTCCTGCATCCGTGATTTTGGAGAGTGGTTGTTTTATTCAACTTTAATATTGCCTTTTGACTCAGTCTAATTAATGCATGAAGGGGTTAATACCATAGAATAAGCTGTCCTACCAGGCTTAGCTAAATCCACTTCCCCTCACTATGGGAAGAACTAGGTAATCAAGCTTCTGTTGTTCTTCATTCTATTTGAGAATCTCAAAGTGTGGAGAGGTTTTGAGCTGGTTGCTGCATCTCAGACCACATGGCTCTCACAAGCCACTTTTGAGTTCCTATACCAATAATTTTGCAGATAGCAGAAAAAGGCATTGGCTGTATTGAAAGAATCTGTTTTGTGACGCATGTGGCCTTGGGTGGTTGTCCAGTCTGCACAGTGGTATAACTGAAATGTGTACTTCTCGTTTTCATATTTGCAAAGTTGATTTAAGGCTGGTTCATGTTTGAAAGCAAAAAAATGCTATCTATACGTCTGAAGTGTCCGTCACCTCTAGGTGTGACACTACATGTATAATGCAACCCATGAAGCAAGCATCCATATGCATGATGCCCGAGGTTTCTTCAACCTGCTTTTTCAAGGTGGAAAAAATTGAAATAATCAAATATGTGTCCTTTATGTTATAGATGAGAAACACATTATATAATACCTGGTGTTTTCCTTCTGGCACCTAGTTAGGAAATTTTAATTTCTGTTAAATGGCTACCTTTATTCACACAGCAAAGGCCAATATGCCAAGAATAAATTATTTCACTGTCAATGTTTTAGTCAGGACTCTTAAACACAAAATATATTCAGGCTGGTCATTTCAAGCGCTCCTCTTATCGGTATTGTGCTTTCTGCTTGGCATTCATTATCCTCTTATCTCACTGCCGTTTCTCTCTGTAGAGAGCTAAATGGATTGATTACTTTTACTGCTGTATTGGTCAGGATGTGCAATGAATTCTCTTCAGCTTTACAGCTCATTTATCATCTCACCCCCACCACAACACACACCTTAAACAGTTTGTTCCCCTTGTATACACTGGAAATGATTAGCACAACTGTGAATCGAAGCAAAGGATCACACTAATAAAACATTATTATTATTATTTCTTTACATCTTTACCAAGAAGACACTGGCTTTCTTTTTAAATCATCATCCTAATTTACCTTTAAAATCCCTTTAAATTATGCAGTGCATTATTTTTTTTCAAAACAATTTGTGTTTTTGAAATTGGACTATTGGTAGATGGAAAAGGCCAAAGCTATGAATCAAACTTTCATTGCACCTTCAACCAAGTGAAAGTTAATTAATTAAAGGTGGGAGTTGGACAAATAAATGGTCATCGGTGTCACAAAGATGGCATCAAGCCCAAGGAGAGGGCATTAAAAAAAAATTCCACAGTTATTACTGACACATTACAAGAAAATGGTTAATGAGGGGTGGGGAAGAAGAGGAAGGTACTTGCACCATCTTTGTTGCACTTTCGGTGTATGCAAAAGTGCCATTACACAATAAGCACAAAAAATTTAGAAGCATCTGCTCCCTGGTCTCACCTCTATATTAGGGGTTGATAAACTGTGGCCATCCAGATTTTGTTTGATTTCAGCTCCCAACAGGGCCAGCAACATCTGAATGGCCACAGTTTAGACACCCCTGGTCTTCAAGCTTTTCACCATGAGAGAGATATAGGAGGTTGGTCATTTGTACATGAAGGGCAAAAATGTTGCCTTGTGTTTCCTTCCCTCTCTCTCACACACACAGAAACAGGAGTGGCCCAGTGCTGTGTAATATCCAAAGTCGCTGCAAGAGTATCAACTGGTGTGACGTGGTTAAATTTACAGGAATTCAAATTTTAATTTTAGGTTGATTTTTATCAGGAAGAGAGCAGTCAAACAGATGTAGTACAATTGTGAGCTAGAAGTTTTGTTGCAGGAGCTCCTGGTAGGAATTTGTTGAGCACAGGAATTATTAACTCAAGTTATGGGAATACAGAGCAGATGGGAGAAGACATTGTGCAGGGACAGAGCACATACCACACATAAAGATTCCTGCTGTCTCCAGTACAAAACATTCCTGGTAATGGAGGCTGCAGGAGACTCCTATTCATTACGTATGGGGGGCATTATTCCATCTTTCTTCACAAGACTTCAGGGCAGCTAATAACAATAAATAAAATCACAAAACACCATATAAGCTACAGAAGAATAAAAGAAGTAGAAACCAGAACAGTAATCAAATCCTAGAGATTGCTGCCATCAATCCTCAATAATATTGGAGGCATTATAGATCTGACTGATTAAAAAAAAAAGAGTTTATTAGCTTTATATTGAAACATTAACATCACTTTTCTTTGATCAATTATCATCCTTTTACATTCATCATACGTTTATAATATTCCCTTGGGAGCAATATGTTTGCTGTACAGAGATACAGTATGGCTTTAGTAATTGATTTTAATATGTAATATTTATATGATGTACATTTCATATGACATTAATTGTAAATAAAGTCGGCATCACTAATTTTTGCAGCTCAGATAGCAAAGAGATGGGGAGCCAAGGCCCAGGGGCCTTACTTGGCTCTCCAGGCCTCTTATCTGGCATCTGAGACACTCATCAGGCCATAAACCCTCCTGAGCCACACCCTCACTATTTAGTCATCCTTGCAACCTTCTTCAGGTGCTTTTGCCTGGCTGGAGTGTGTCTTTGAATTCTAATAATGCTTCTTACTTGCTCAAATAGAGGTGTGTGTAGAAACCAGCCTACTGTACAAAGGTAAAATTCATGGTTCTGGCCCTACCCGCTGTTAGAATTGCTGCTCCGTGATTGCAGTCATAGGATTGTTGTCTATCACATGACAGTGTGTGTTTCGACTCCACAAAGTGGGAAGTGTCGGAAACACTGACACCCACCCACCACTGGCACGTGACCCCCAGAAGTTTGCCAAGAAAGGAATGTGGTTCTGAGGCTGGGAAAGGTTCGCCACCCATGAGATAGCATATGGGTGCTGGCTGATCTGTTGACAAGGTTCCACAGAAAACTAAAGTTGCAGCAAATACCTAGAGCCTGAGAGCCGCAACACCGCAGTAGGAAGGAGATATTAATTGCAACACATTTATTTTTAAGGGGAGAAAACAGATGCTGGGAGATTCTTGCAAAGATTACATATTGCAGAAAGCACCTCTAAACTTTTTTTATCCTGTGGAGGTTCTATTTTCTAATTAAAATCTTAGTCCAAACAGACCAAAAAATATTGATTTCAGGGATGGGTTGAGGAAAATGTGAGTATATATGTGTGTGTGTGGAAGATAAATGCCTTAAAGCTACAGACACAGACAGGATGATTTGCTGCAGCATACGGTAGCCTACAAGGACAGAAGTTATCTCAGAAAGCAACCATAAACATTGGCTGGCCTAAGAACGCAAACCATCTGCAAAAACTAAAAAAGGATGCTTCCTGTATCCAGGAGGCAGACGTTAGTTGTGCCAATTTATTTACCGTGCTACATATGAACAATTGAAGAGGAAAGAGGATATTAGGTTGCAGTGCTTTGTTGGGTTAGTCTGTAGTCTTACGCTTAGCTTCATGTGTTTAAATCTAATTGAAATCAATAAAACTCAGTGGTGCATTTTTATATTTAGGTAGGGATATAGCCACAGATGAAAGGGTGCAGGCTGGTTTCTGTGTGCCCATTGCACAGTTTTAAGAATGGAGATATTAAACAAAGCAGGCATAGCTGACGGTACTTCCACCTACTGAAGAGCCAGGGATAAGTATTTCTGCTTCCAGGTGCAAAACAAAGGAAAGCATTTATTTGGCCATGGGAAACAGCTTAAATGGCTTTCGTCGCAAGCGTTTTCTGCCTGACCTTGCCAAGGAATCTGCTCTACGTAAGCCACCAAAAAGGAGGCAGGGACACCGGTGTATGAATTACACGTAGAACATGCCATTTGAAGCAAGCTAAATGTCCCAGAGAGGTGTTTGCCATAGATCATCGATAAAGGACCTTGGGTTCATTCCATCTCCAGATATGGGTGGGGATGACCTATGTGTTGTGGCCATTGCCAGTCATTGTGGACACAGGCAGCTTCCTACAGTTTAAGCTGTGCAAAGAACCAGTGTTAGATTTATCAGCATGAGGAGAGGGATGTATTCTGCTCCCCTCTTTGAGGAGTAGGTTGTTTCCAGGTCTTCTCCAGTGAACATTACTTTGTCACAACGCTGGAGTGCTATTTCCGTTTTCTAAATCAGTTGTGAAAGCCTCCTGAAGTTCATTAATTGACATGAAAGGAATGGTGCCAGCTTTAGAGAGGTCAACTTTGGGACTTGTGTAGACTAGCTCCAGTGGTACTGGGAACATCTAAACAACATATCATATTCCCCAGTCACTTGAAATCTTTGAAAGGACCCATCGACAAGCTCTTTCATTTTTTATAAAGGTAAAGGACCCCTGGACGGTTAAGTCCAGTCAAAGGCAAATATGGGGTTGTGGTGCTCATCTCGCTTCAGGCCGAGGGAGCCGGCATTTGTCCACAGACAGCTTTCCAGGTCATGTGGCCAGCATGACTAAACTGCTTCTGGTGCAGTGGGACACTGTGATGGAAACCAGAGCACACGGAAACGCCATTTACCTTCCTGCCGCAGCGGTAACTATTTATCTACTTGCACTAGTGTGCTTTTGAACTGCTGGGTTGGCAGAAGCCGGGACTGAGGAACGGGAGCTCACCCCGTCATGCAGATTTGAACCACTGACCTTCCAATCAGCAAGCCCAAGAGGCTCAGTTGTTTAGACCACAGCGCCACCTGCTCCCCTTACCTTTACCCTTTACCTTTTACCTTAACCTCATTTTTTATAATCCTCTGTTGTCGGTTTCATCTGATTTTTGGCCCGTATTCAAGTTCTGGCGAATTCTCTCAAGTTCTGGCTCCCTGTTCCTCTTCTGTTGCATATAACGTTACCAAGCTCTTAAGCATCTAGCAACCTAGGCTGCAGCTCAGTGGTAGAGCACCTTGTCCAGTTAATTTTTTTTAGGATAGTAGGTCTGAGAGAGACCACCAGCAGGTGCAGAGAGACCCTTGAGAGCAGCTGCCAGTCAGAGGAGACAGTAATGAACTGGAGGGGGCAATAGACTGAACTTGTACCTATGTAAAAGGCAGATTACCGTATTTTTCGCTCTATAGGACGCACTTTTTCCCCTTCAAAAATGAAGGGGAAATGTGTGTGCGTCCTATGGAGCGAAGACGCCATAGCCCTGCGACCCTCTCCTGGCTGGAGAGGTGTCGCGCGGCTATGGCAGGAGCCTCCATACCCGCGCGTCACCTCTCCACCCGGGAGAGCGCGCGCGGGGCTAAAGAAGTCATAGCCCCGCAACCCTCTCCCAGCTGGAGAAGTGACGCGTGACTATGGCAGCAGCCTCTCCGCTGCGCCTTTCCGCTGCTCCCTGACCTGCTCTTTGGGGCTGGTGGTGGGCTTCCCCCCGCCAGCCCCAAAGCGCAGGTCGAAAGGAACCTGAAGCCTGGAGAGCGAGAGGGGTCGGTGCGCACCGACCCCTCTCGCTCTCCAGGCTTCCAAGGTAGCCGCCTGAACGCACCTTAAACGGCACCTTGTTTTAGAGCGGGAAAACAAGAGGGGGGAAATTCTCCCACTCTCTGCGCAGCGCCTCCTGCCACTTCGCTGAAGGGGCGCTGGGCAGAGAGCGGAATAATTTTTTCCCCTTGTTCTCCCCCCTCTAAAACAAGGTGCGTCCTATTGTCCGGTGCGTCCTATGGTGCGAAAAATACGGTAATAACAGCTGCCTCTGCCGGATTGAACCATGGGTCGGTCTAGCCACTTCCATTAGTACTCAGCTGACCGAATGCCCCTAGGAAGACTGCAAGGGACTGAGCTTTCCACCTGGTAATCAGAAAGGTATTTGCTTCTCTATGTGGAGACTGCATTTAGCCATTGCAGCAAATAACCACTGCTGTAGTATCAGCAGTGACAACCACATTTCCCAGTAAGCACTTGTATTTCCTGGTAAGCACTTATATTTTGGCCTTTTTGAATTGCTGGTAATAAGCCTTGTGGCCACCGAAGAACTCAGTTCCTTAGCCTTCATTCATTTGCAGCATTTTCCAGAATCTCAGTTCCTCCACTTTTGTCCCCTGCTTCTTTCTACTGGGATTAAATACAGAATCAGAAAATAAGGTCTTTGCTCTCTTCAGAAATGTCATTTGTTCTCTATGATAGTACTTTATTTCCTGGCAACTTTTGCTCACCTTTTTGTAGTTGAAAACGCAGGGCACTGCTGTGTCCCAGTGACCCCATCACATTGTCCTGACAAACCGAAATTCTCTTTGATTCCACGAAGCAGGAGGAGTTGCTAAAAGGTGTAGATGCTGAATTTTGCCAGCAAAGAATATTGAATATTTATCAGAATATTCATGTTTAAAAATTTGACAAGCCCTATAGGATAAGTTGCGGGTATCTGGGTTTAGGAAGAGAGAGAGAGGAGATGGGCTGTGCGTAGGATTGGGCTGGAGATTTTTAATTTTTTCACAACTAACTCTCAGGACTAGTTCATTTCTAAGGCTTCTGAAAATGTTGCAATGGCTTTTGAGGATGGAGAAATGATTTGCCAGCCCTAATAGCCTTCAGTGTTATTTATGTGGATGTGATTAATAAATAGCTCTTGGTACCAACTGCTTTCTGGCAATGATCAAGCATCATGAACGTCAGTGACTGCATTCATCTGAATGGCTGTACTTAAAAATAACAGAACTTTTGTGTATGCTTTTAAACAATTAACTGTAGTATCAGCAGTGACAAACACAGCGTGTAAATACTGCAAACACTCAGTAGATTTCTCTTGAGATGTTCCCTTGTTATAAAAGACAAATAGGCTGAAATTGGCATTCTGCTATAAAACCTACTCCCATTTTCACTATGAAAAAGGTCTCATTCACCTTCAATTCAGACCAGTGTTTCCTCTGAAACACTAACTTAAGAGAACAATGGCAGCACCATGTTCTGTTTTCGCTACAGCTGTCTAGGAGAAATACTTTATACTGTGTAAGTTTCATCACAACAAAGAAGCATAATAGCTTTAAATCTCATACTGTATGTCAGGGAGGAAAATGTTTTCCAAGTCTGACTGCTTCTTAATGATTCATTTTTCTTTAAATATGCTATCAATGAGATAGGAAATATTTAATTTGTGGTTTGTGTTTTGGTATTGCTCAGATTTAAATGCCAGAACCATGGCGCCCATCAGTTGCTTACGTGTTGTCAGAGCTTAAAGCTAACAAAAGTTAATATAGTGTAGGATGCCTGTCTGTCTGTCTCTCTCTGACACAGACACACACACACTTACACAAACACACATGCAGATGAAAATTGCTGACCATGAAAAGCTACATAATGCCTGTCAGGATTATGGTCTAATTGAAAATGCCTTCCTTCGTGTTTGTGGAGGCTGTTGCTAGAGACAGAGGAGATAAAATGAATGTCTAGCAACAAAGAGTTTCATTATAATCTGCTGGATTTGGGCTGCGTTTGTTTGCCTGTTTCAGAATTGCAGCTTTCAGGTAATTGAAACCAGATGATAAACTAGATAAATTTATGAAGGTTGCTTTATTACTTCAGTCCTGCACCTCAGATGTTACTTTAATTGCATGATTCGTGACCCTATGCTTTGTTTTGTTTTTAGTTAAGAACAAGGCAAGAAGCTTCCTAATTTTCATTAGGACCAATCTTTCCAGAATCACAATAATTGTCCCATAATCACTCATAGAAAAAAATGTTCCAAATTGTGCCAATGAGAGGCTTTTTCTCTCCTCTCCTCTTGTTTTAGAAGGATAACTGCTGCAGCAGGGGCATTTTTTGGGGGGGGGACAGGATGGTGACTGGGGAATATAGTCTCAACCCCACCACTCTGTGTGTTGTGGTCCTGATTAAAATAGCTTCTCATGCCTGGCATTTTATTTTTAAAACAATCACCAGGCATGGTTGCTATTTCCCCTATAAAAATGATGTTTAGTTTACTTCTCTTATACTTGCCCTCTTCTGGGATCGTGGATTTCCATATTTCTTTTCAGCTTTAGAGGTTGTGTGGCCACTGAGAGGAGACTGGGTGGACATATATTAGAGCAGGTCTTCAGTTTCTTCAGAATTAGAGTTCCACAGAGATTTTGAAACCGAAAGGCCTAGATACTTATCAAACACAGAATAATTAAGCAAAATACATTTTTCCTTCTGTATTTAAGGTGAGTTAATTTTTTTGCCACTACCATGTCAAAAGTGAAGTGAATACAAGCCAATTCCTTCATCTTTCACCCTGATGATAACTTTATTAAAATAACTGATACTGATATCTTCTCTAAAATGCTTTTACTGCCTCATTTCTCATCTTTGTTTTACAGCATATAGGTATGTTATCGTGTAACCCTTCTGTAATTGGCACCTCAATCTCCGCCCATGCTTGCAACCATCTAATTTAAAAACATTTCACTTTTGCTTCATCCTACTTACTAGATATGGGACGCGGGTGAGTTAAATCACAGAGCCTAGGACTTGCCAATCAGAAGGTCGGCAATTCGAATCCCTGCGACGGGGTGAGCTCCCGTTGCTCGGTCCCTGCTCCTGCCAACCTAGCAGTTCGAAAGCACGTCAAAGTGCAAGTAGTGCAAGTAGATAAATAGGTACCGCTCTGGCGGGAAGGTAAACGGCGTTTCCATGGGCTGCTCTGGTTTGCCAGAAGCGGCTTAGTCATGCTGGCCACATGACCCGGAAGCTGTACGCCGACTCCCTTGGCCAATAAAGCGAGATGAGCAGCGCAACCCCAGAGTCGGTCACGACTGGACCTAATGGTCAGGGGTCCCTTTACCTTTACTTACCAGATAAACTGTTAATAAATCTTTTTTGTTCTACTGCTGCTTCACAAGAAGTAAAAGTTAAGTTCAAAACATGAGGCAACACTGAATGTTGTATCCAATAAATCATGCTCAGAGTACACCCATTGATTTCATGGACTTAGGCATGGCAACTGACAGGCCAGGCTGCATCTCTCAGAGGTTGGAATTTAGCCCAGGGACCTCCAATGGGTAACCTTCTACTGCGAGAGAATTGGGAATAACATAAGCCTCAGTTCTGCAGATCTATGGGACAGATAGAACTCATTGCATACAGAACTCAAAAAGTTCACTGAATGACTTTGGCTAGCCCTGCCCTGTTCCCTCAGCTTAACATACTTCACAGGTTTGTTAGGGTGAAATGGAGGGGAAAGAACCATGCCTGCTTCCTTGAGTTTCTTGGAGAAATGGCAAGAAATACATGTAGTAAACAAATGATCGAATGTATACAGTACAGTCGTACCTTGGAAGTCAAACGGAATCCGTTCCGGAAGTCCATTTGACTTCCAAAACGTTCGAAAACCAAATTGCAGCTTTTAATTGGCTGCAGGAAGCTCCTGCAGCCAATCAGAAGCCACAGAAGCCCTATCAGACGTTCGGGTTCCAAAAAAAGTTGGCAAACCAGAACAATCACTTCCGAATTTGAAGTGTTTGGGAGCCAAAACGTCCGAGTTCCAGGGCGTTTGGGATCCCAGGTACGACTGTACATCAGATCTGGTGATGGAAGATCTACCGTATTTTTTGCTCTACAAGACTCACTTTTTCCCTCCTAAAAAGTAAGGGGAAATGTGTGTGCGTCTTATGGAGTGAATGCAGGCTGCACAGCTATCCCAAAAGCCAGAACAGCAAGAGGGATTGCTGCTTTCACTGCGCAGCGATCCCTCTTGCTGTTCTGGCTTCTGAGATTCAGAATACTTTTTTTTCTTGTTTTCCTCCTCCAAAAACTAGGTGTGTCTTGTGGTCTGGTGTGTCTTATAGAGCGAAAAATATGGTATCTGTCTGTCTAAGAGAAGAAAACATGAAATGTATATAAATACCCACTGCTCTGAAGAATTATTGAGTTGGAAGGTATCTTGTCCAACGCCCTGACGCTGATGCAGAAAATCCAGCAGCAGCCCTGGTAGGTGGTCATATAACCTTTGCTTACAAACCTCTTTACAATGTGGTGCCCACCACCTTCCATGGCAGCCTTCTCCACTGTCAAATAGCTTGTACCATCAGGAAGAACTTCCTAATGTTTAATCTAAATCTCTTGTGATTTGAACCTTGGACAAATTTGCACCATCACCCACCTGACAGCCTTTCAAGTATTTGAAGATGACTACCCTGTTGCCTCCTGATAGGATTTGTTCTCTATAGCCCTCACTGTCTTTGTCACTCTCCAATGGACACATTCCATAGGACGTTGAGGATGGGGCAAGAAAGGGAGCGAGAGATTGTGCCGATCAGGCTTGCTATCCAATGTTTTATAAATATCACCAGCTTACCTCAAGCATGAAATTGTCATCAGTGCTAACTAAAGGTAATATGATAGCTCTCTGAATTAGCACCTCTGAATGTCAGATGTCTTGTTAATGTGTAGAAAGACTGATGTTATTATTACTACTTAGTGGATTGAAGCAAGCAGAAGAAACCAAAGCTGTGGAAGCCTTGTACTCCCTTATCAAAAAGAGGGTTTCTCTGCAGCCACCTCTGAAGTTTTCTTTTTTTCCTTCCGCTTATAACAATAATATAAATTTCACTTCTGAATGTCTTTGTGTTGAAGAGACATGGGTGGGTGACTTGTCTGCTTTTCTAACGTCACTATAATAGCTGCAACCAGGGATGTCAGAAAATTTTGACAAAAATGAAAACGGGAGTGGAAATAGACAATGTTCACTTATTAATTCCATGTTCAGAATGGAAATCAGTCTAGCAAATGCAATTGGTATTTACTGTTGTTGTTGCTGTTGTTTTCAGTCCACACATGATGCATAATGGTACATCAAACACCTAATTTGCATTTTGTTTCCTTTGCACTGAAATGAAGGGTGTGGAATAATGTGATTAATTACGCAAAATTTTGCCTTAGCAAACTGTGAGACGAATAGCATACAGGCAACTCCCGATTTAGGTGTGTTCAAATGACACCCGATCGCAAATACACGAATGGCACTGAACCCAGAAGTAGCCCCAAAATGTCATAAAAAGGGCAGAGTAGGCCTAGGGTGCTCTGCCAACACACAAGGGGATCCAGAATGGAACCTCCTTGCAAAATGAGGATTGCCTGTAGTTTTTGTCAGTGCTGCAGGTGACAAATGTGAGGTGGGCCAGAAATCCATGCCTGCTTACATTCTTAGTTGCAAATTGCATTGCTTCAAAAATAAATGCATACAGAGCTGATATGCAGAACAGACCTCTCTCCACAACAGGATCTCATGCACTGTCAGGTCTCCCTGTGTTGACCAGCCAAAGTATAAAAACTGATAAGAGGTCTATGCCTATTAACCAATAAAAAGTACAAATGATTTTATTTTTTTAATTTTAGTTAATAAATTTGTTAGGATAATGATGATGATGATGATGATGATGATGATGATGATGATGATGTTTATATGTCCCCCCAGCCACTCTGGGTGGCTTCCAACAAATTAAAACATAAAACACAGTAAAACATCAAACATTAAAAACGTCTGTATACAGTGCTGCCTTCTGATGTCTTCTGAAAGTCAGATCTTGCCCAGAGCAACCAAAAGTGAATTACAACCAACCAAACGGACAATAAACCCAACGTAGATATATTAAAACCAAGAGGGAAAATAAGTACATTAAAAACATCCCTCATACTTCTAAAAGGCCACACATATTTAAAGGTCAACGGCCTGGTTGTAGAGGAAAGTTTTTGCCTGGGGAAAGTATTCCGCAAACAGGAAGCTGCAGCAGAAAAGGCCAGGTTCTTGTGTTGCCAGCCTATGGACCTCTAGTAGAGAGGGGACATAAAGAAGGGCCTCAGATTATTATCAGAGGGTCTGCATCAGTTCATATGGGGAGAGGTGATCCTTGAGGTATTGCAGTCCTGAGCCTTTTAGAGCTTTATAGATCAAAACTAGCACTTTGAATTGAGCCTGGAAGCTAATTGGCAGCCAGTGCAGTCAGGCCGGTATTGGTGTTGGGCCAGGATTGATCAATTTGTATTATCCAGCATTATTTGGTAATTATCCATACCAACCACCAATGTCTGAAATCCTTCTTAATGTCGTCCACATAACAAATCCTATATACATCAAACATACACTTACCACCATATCTAGGAAATTCTCTACAAACGTATTCTTTCCCCCCCTCTTTTCTTTTATTAAAAAAGGCTTTAAATCCACAGTGATTGTTCTTGTAAGTTATCCATAGGTATTAGCATTGCATGAAAAAAAATTTTTTTTGCTTTTGTTGTCACCAGAAGTCTGACGCTGTGGTTTTCTAACACACATAGTGCTTCATCTTAGAAAGCCTGGGAGACTCAAGCTCTTGTACAGAGTACATTAAAGGTAGTCAGTCTGTTTGGAATGTGAACCGCCTCTTCAACTAAGAGGGAAAGGAGGGGCTGTGCCTGTCATTGTCTCATGAACCTGGGGCTTTGATTGATCTGTTCAAATATTAACGTGTCTAGTGGGGTAGCCCAGAATGTCCGCCAGGCCTTTCGATATATAAATATTCATACACTAACATCTGCCACAGCTGCATATTTACTATTCTGGTTTTTTTTGTGGGAAGAAGTAGTCTCTTTGAGGAAGTTCCAAAGGAGTTGAGAACTTTCTTTTTTTATGTCATTCAAGAAGCCCTGTCAATATTGGGTTTGAACACCTTTTTTCCTTGGATGACAAAGACATGAACCATTGCAATGCTACCGTTACAATATATTTGGATCTTTTGCTGGTGTGACTGTCTTCCTTACAAATTTGCAAAGCCTTTCTTGCTTTTGCACTGCATCTCCCACATCCCTCAGATGGCATCACCTCAACCTCTTTACCACTCCATAAATTATCTCCTGAGGAACATTTTCCTGGCAAAAATTATCTCATCAAATCCTTGAAAGAAACTATTTCTTGTTGGTTTTTTTTCCTTGCTGTTAGGTGCATTTTTATCTTTGAAAATTTCCTGAGATTCCTAGTATGTGCTTGTCCTAGTAATAGGGTCAGTCTGGGGTTCCTTGGGATCCATGCTAGAGAGTGAAACAATCCAGTATTGAATGAGTCGTGTCAAGGCTTAGGATTTTGTTGAAGTTGTATCATCCCATTCCAGAACCCCTTCTCCGATTTCAGCTGTGTTGGAGCTGAATGTAGTTACTTGGTATGAGGAAACGACACACTAAACACATAGAAAGGCACAATATTATTATTATTATTATTATTATTATTATTATTATTATTATTATTATTATTTTCCACTAGCCTCAAAGGCGAGGCATTGAAAACAGATTCAAGATCCAGTGAGTCCTGGCATCACTTAACAAGAAAGATGCTACAGATGTCTGCATGAACTTCTACCTGGTTTCTTGAAGCATTACCTTGCCCATTCTGTTGCTAAAGCTCCCGCTGTGCCTGTCACTTCTGCTATAGTTGTAATGAATGTAAATATTACCCTATATAAATGATTTGCATTCCTATCCACAAAGCAGTGAAGCCAAGTACTTGGAATTAGCCCACTTCAACAAGGCAAAACTGGCTTAAGTCCAAGTTCCTCTGCTCAGAGTGTGTCAGGTGGTTAATATTGTTTCAAGAACAAGGGAAGGAAGAGAGAGTTGTCTTCAAAATCATGGTATCTCTTCATACCCAGTGCTTGAATTTATCAAGTTGTTATGTCAAATCAGACCACTGGCTAATCTAAACAAGTATAGATTTTTGCTTGCACAACAGGACTTGCTGTTCACCCACATGCAGCTTCTCTCCTCCTGAGCAGGGGGATCTGAAGAGGATGGAGAAGAAGAGGGAATCATATAAGATGAGCTGAAATCAATTCTACCCACACATGGATACCACTGGATTCAACCCATTGCCTATTCTAACCTTCAGAGGCCTTCCTTAGTTAGTTGAACTATCTAAAATTCAGGCCATGTAGTATCCCGCTGTTTTTATAAAGCTACACACAATGCAGGTACCATTAGAAAGAGTTGGATCAGAGTGAGTGTTCATCTGACTGCTTCATCATCAATGTGATCTGAAGGCAACTCATCCTGCATCTCGTCTCCCAGCTTCCGTGATGAGATTCAGCTTTTATTCAGTGCTTTTGGTGTTAATATGTTCTGGTTTTTTTGGTATAATCTCTCTCTCAACCTACTCAAGATTCTGTTTCAGCCTTTTAGCAGTTTAATGTCATGAGGAATGTACCAGATGATCCTAATTGTGCTCTGCTGTGGTATATTACTACCTTGGAAAACAGTGAGGAGGAAATAACAAGCACACAAGTAGGAGTTGTGAAATAAAGATCTAACACTTCTAATGTCGGGGAGGGGGGGAGGGAGAAATCCCATATTTAGCTGACTTGAAAGCAGCAGCGCCCAGAACAACAAAGTACCTAAAAGTATCGGCAAAACAATGCATTCCCCTTAATCTTGTTTTGATAGCATTTCACATTGACTTTGGCATTGCTGAGCCTTGAACATATTGCAGTAGCAAGAAGCCAAGCCTGTTCTCAATTTCACCTAGCGCAGTACCTTTTGCATCATGCAAAATCTAAGCACCAGCATTTGTTCCCTGCTTTTCTCGGTAATCTGTCTGATTAACACATTGTCTACACTCACAAGCTGGTGTCAGTTTTACTAAACTAGTGGGACAAAGGCTTGGCATATCTTACTGCAATGTGTGTGTATGTGTTGTGAGGAACCTTCTCATTTGAATATTTAAATCATTTTCAAATACATGAATTTTAAATTGCCAGTGGACTGGCATTTAAAGGAAAACAAAAATGGCATTGAAGAGGGAAATAGTTTCGCTTCAAAGCAGCAATGCTTCCTGCTGTATACGGCTAAATTACACATGCATGGATTTTAAATGCTACAGTTTTAATGGGTACATATATAAATCCATCTGCTTATTCAAAATTCCATTTAGCCCCTTTCCCTAAGAAGAAGAAGAAGAGAAGAGTTTGGATTTGATATCCCGCTTTATCACTACCCGATGGAGTCTCAAAGCGGCTAACATTCTCCTTTCCCTTCCTCCCCCACAACAAACACTCTGTGAGGTGAGTGGGGCTGAGAGACTTCAGAGAAGTGTGACTAGCCCAAGGTCACCCAGCAGCTGCAGGTGGAGGAGCAGAGACGCGAACCCGGTTCACCAGATTACGAGTCCACCGTTCTTAACCACTACACCACACTGGTAGGGAATACTGCTTCCTGTGAGATAAGGAAAGTGCTTTGGGCGATTTCGTAGCAGGTTTTCAGTCATCTCTTCTCTTGTAGATGGCATTACCCTCCCCCCTGGGGGGGGGGCAATGCATCCAGTGCCAGCTCAGGGTTTTGGCCTAAGACAACTCTTGAATAATAGTGCCATTCAGGGCTTAACACAGACTTTAGGGCCGTCTAGTTGGTAATGAACTTGATTTGTGATTAATCTTGCCAGGGTCCTCCGAAACCAATGCATTTGAGAAGGTGTTACTGACTTACTTAGGGACAATCTTGTTGCACTCAGCCCAGACCTTCTCTTAAGTTTTACCAGTTGAAGTTTGATGTAAGAACTTTGGCACCTCCTGACACCTGGTATTGTGTCAATAAAATTCTGTGCGTTCCACATAATCATACTGTACATTCAGTATATAGTCAAAAACAACCTTACAACAACCACCGAAGAGCATGGAAATAAATGCATAAGCTACAAATACAAAGAAGAGAACACGTGAATTGTATTGTTTGAGGAGGGCATAAAACATATGTCTGAGTTGTCTCGGAAGCAACACTTCAGGAGGCATGCACTGTTTGAATGGCTTGCGGAATTAAAAAGCCATCGTGCAAATAGTACCTTGAACTGGAAATTGCCTCTTTTCTGTTTTCCATGCAGACGTTTTAAAACCCCATTGTAGTCCATGAAAAGAATTGCCATTTTCTTTGGTGTCCACTGAGTTCCACGTATTAAGAGAAAGTGCTTGCATCCACGTCTATATATATGAGCTTCAGCTGGGTGCATAATGACAGCCACTTTGAAAGCGGTTATAAAAAGCAAACTCTATATATGATTTAGCCGGCAGGAAGTAGGATGCTTCAGGAATTCCAAAGAGGTTTTTGTAAAGCGTCAAGGCGGGGAGCGGTGGAGAAATATCGGTGGTGTTTCCACCACGGGATGGGAAACACGTCTTGAATTAGTCTTGCTATGCCTTGCATTGTGAAAGGGCATCCTGTCGCGTTCCTCGCAGGTTCTGAAAAGTCAAATGAGGAATACCAAAAAGGCTTGAATTGCTAGCAAAGTGGTACAACAATATAGCGTATTACAGAAGTGCAATATATTTGAGTCAGTGTTCTCTCTTCTCCTCTTCCCCCGCCCCCCTTAAGGACCAGCTTGCTTCTATGAGTAACATCAGAAAAAAAAACTTAATAGAAAAAGCTGTCGCTACTTAGAAGGGGCCCATGACTAAAACAGAGGTTCCTTGGCACAGAAGCAATAGGGCAGTGGATTTCACAGCCTCTTGAAATTTATTGGCTTGGAAATTGCTTGCTAATAGCAAAGGAGGAAGTGAAATAAGAAACACCTCACAAAATTGCTGCTTGTTTTCTGGGGGGGGGGGATTGAAGCTACCTTGCTGCTTTTGCATGGCAATGGTTGGTCTTCCTTTGCTGATCACTGCTAGGACATTTGTTCTAGCGGCGTCCAACTTACGTGTACTAAACATGCAGTCTTCACGTGATCACCAACCAAGCTTAATAATATTTAGACAAAACCTGACGCCTGAAACTTCCCTTGATGATTCTGTGGTAGATTCCACATCTGTACACATGCATGCTCATCCTAAATACATCCCTATATTCTGTCTCTTTCTGATAAAGACCTTAATTTGTCTGTTGAAAGATGTTACAAAGGCGCATGGGGCCCACTATTACAGCACTTACTTACATAAAACTGCAGTGTAAGACTTGAAACTAACACAGCCAAAGCTGGCCACAGGCAGTGAGCAAGTGCAAATGGCATTTCATTACTTTCCACTAAGCTCCTCTGTGTTAGTGATTTGCTTTAAAAAATGTTATTTAAAAAGGCTTTGCCGAATCCATACGTTCCAAGATCAAATTTAGTGCTTGGTTTTGATTCACCGGACTGGGTCAGGATTCAACAAATGCTGACATTTGAGAGGAAGCCCTGTCGATTAGCCATTCAGTTTCACCCCACGGATACTGCTTACTCAAAACTTGCACAACTCAAGAACATTTAGTAGCTGCCTTATGCAACATGAAGAGATCAAAAAGGTCTAAAAGCTATCTGCTAGCTTTCTGCTGAAAGCAATTAGGATAAATTTGAATTCCTGCCAGATCATCCTGTAATAAATATTTTAACCTTCCCTAAAGCATCTCTTAGATTTTTTCAGACCTGTCTTCTGGCAATTAAAGCAATCGGGATTAGGTTTCTGCTTAAAACTGGACTTTGTGGCTGTATTCCTTTCACTCTATGTCTTAACACCAGACAAAAAAATAAGATTAAATGAAATACAGTAGCAATTCCCCCCCCCAAAAGCATTTTGTTAGCTGAATTCACTGTCTATGTTCCATGTATGTTCCAAATCAATGTAAAAACCTTAAGAAAGGTTTGTTTTTGTTTTCCTCCAAACCCAACCCGTTATATTGGATATTCTCAGGCCGTTCAGATAAATTAAGTACTATGCTACTTTGGATAAGATGCAAGGAGAATATGCTAGATAAATACATGATTTCAAGGTCATTTTGAACAACATGCATTTGTCAAACATGCTTCAAGAAGAGTGCATGCAGTTTTGACACAAGATGCATCTGACCATTTTTATTTAAGGGCAGGATTCACCTAGGCTGGATCTAGACACATCAAAGAAGTATTTCAGTTAAACACGTTGTAAATTTAAACAGGGAAAACAGGCAGAGAAAAATGGTACTCCACACCGCCATCTGGTGGCACAATGTTATATTGCATACACAACGCAAATTGCTTTTTGTTTACCAGTCTAGCTGAGTCCCTAATGAGCTCCACCAGCAGAGACCCTGTGCAAGGACTTTGGCTTGCATAATGGGGATTTCCTCCCTCTATTCCCCTTTCTAGAGAACCCCCAGAACAGCACGTAGGGGCAGAAGAAGAATATTCATGATGGCATGACACTGAGCTCAACCCTAAGCCTTCTGGTCTGTGTACTTTAACTGCCAACTATGACATTGACTTTAGACTTAGATCACATTAGAAGGTAAAGGGACCCCTGACCATTAGGTCCAGTTGCAGACGACTCTGGGGTTGCAGCGCTCATCTCGCTTTACTGGCTGAGGGAGCCGCCGTTTGTCCGCAGACAGCTTCTGGGTCATGTGGCCAGCATGACTAAGCCGCTTCTGGCGAACCAGAGCAGCTTGTGGAAATGCCGTTTACCTTCCCACCAGAGCGGTACCTATTGATCTACTTGCACTTTGATGTGCTTTCAAACTGCTAGGTTGGCAGGAGCAGGGACTGAGCAACGGGAGCTCACCCTGTCGTGGGGATTCGAACCGCCGACCTTCTGATCGGCAAGCCCTAGGCTCTGTGGTTTAGACCACAGCACTACCCGCATCCCTATTACTTTGTGACCCGCGTCACATTACTTTGGATTAATTCTTGTATTCAAAGGGGAAGTGAAGACATGGTTTAACGCCTTCCACCGCAGCATGAGCACGCATGGTTTTATCCATCTTAAGTTCTCATACAGAAACAATGGGTAATTCTAGGTAACCAACAATTCTCAATACTCATTCAAACATTAACCTATTAGAGGAGATCATTTAAGAAATTTTACCAACACTTCAGTAATTTTCGTTCCACTATTCACCTGAGCCTTGAAAGCTTTAGTCTCTTGGAGTATGTCATCTCTTAAAGTACAGCAGATGAAATAGGCATTGGTCATTACAAAGGATATTCAAAGACAGAAAATTTGAGTTCATTAACAAGTTTGATGGCTTGCTCAGAGTTTGTAGAATGTGGAGCTTAAATAATAGTGTATTCAAAGCAAATTGTCTGTATCTATATCTATAATTTTGTTTGACCACTTCCCATAGAACATCCCAAAGTATTTTTTTGACAAGAAAAATATATTTTAAAAAACTTAAGCCTAATGTAGGATAGGGTAAAAAATCTCCACTTTAAAAGGCTCATTGAAAAATGATGGTCTTCAACAGGTGCCATAAAGGTAACAGAGACAGCACCTGTCTGATAATGTACATACGTGGATGGAGTTCCAGTGGGTAGGTGAAGGCCTGATTTGTACATTATAGGGAATATACATCCTGATGAGATGATCTTTGCAGGAGGCCCACTCCTACAGAGTGAGCGATTGGTAGGAGGTATAAGGGATGGACCAATATTTTAGGTATCCTGGTCCCAACCTGTGTACGCTGATATCAGCACCTTGAACTTAGCCTAGTAGCAAATTGGCAGCCAGTACCATTTTTTCCAGTAGCGTTGTAACATGCTAGCAATATTCTGCCCCAGCTATCTCTTGAGTCACTGCATTTTGCATGAGCTGCAGCTGCCAGGCCAACCAGCACATTGCCTCTGAGGTCATCTGGGCCCCTAGTGACAAAGATGGATCCAAGATCGCTCCCATCCTACCAGCCTGCTTCTACGACCCTATCCTGCATCGCTATGTGCTCTGGGAAGCACTGGAAATAAATACGTGGCTGGCACTAATAAGAGGATTTTCCCACTGATCTATCTAACAGGACTGCATGATACGTCTGTAGCATTTCTCCAGTCAATGCGGAGTCCCAGCCATTCATTATTCATTCTTGTCTCGTCTCAGGAGTCCGCTGTGACCTCCCTGCCCTTTTTGTGGTGTTTCTTCTTTTCCTCCTGCTGGGTCTGGCGAGCTAAATCGTCCTCTTCACCCTCCAAAAGACAATTCTGTATTATGCCAGGTGGAACGTCCATATCCAGTTCAGATCAGATTTCCGATGCCTTTTGCTTGCTTCTGTGACAAGGGCCACTAACAACAGCACCAGAAATCACAGCAAGTGCATCATCTATCTGCACAAAGATGCCAGTTAATGCAAACAGCGTTTTTATAAATGCTCAACCTGGCTGTGGATCCTGCTTTCTCCCATGAGGTAGTCGTGTGGGACTGGCAAATGAGTCATTTTCAACCATGGAATATGGTAGCTTTGTATAACATAAATCTCTGTGGCATGTATAAATACTAGGACATTTTGTCACTGCTCTTTAATCTCAGCTTTCTGTGTGTTTGTTTATTGGCTTGAGGGCTTAGGAAAACATTGACTAAGAACAGGCCTGTGCTTTCAACTCCCTGTTGGAATCATACCGGCTGATGTTTGGCTCCTTACATGACATGTTTCCCTGTTGCAGAAAAACAGATACAATTGCGTGACTTAATAGGAATCAGTTTGGTCCTCTACTATTTACTCAAAACATTTATACCCTGCATTACCTCATAAAAAATCTCAAGGCCGCTGACAACAAAATGAAACTATCATTCATCAATTTCAATGCCATTAAAATACTAAAAACAGTAGTAACAGCTATTCAACTTTTGGTTTTCTTTTTTCTAAGATATATTCATTGAATATTAACATTATGTTCAATAATGCACAGGTAGGAATATATTTAAAAGCAAGAAGATGTCAATATACACATTAAAGAGGGAGATTCCTCATTTTTAATATTTCTAGTCGTAATAGACTTGAGTGAATTGCAAATCTAACCTAGCAGGTAACATTGTACATTGTGGGATATGCTTCCATTCCCTCCCAACATTTCTCCGATGAAAATAGGGACGTCTCATTCCATAATGATAATTTTATTATATATATCCTACACATCTTACTGGGTTGCCCCAGCTACTCTGGACAGCTTCCAACATATATAAAAACGTAATAAAACACTAAACATTAAAAAAACCCCAGCCTTCAGATGGCTCAGGGCTCTGGCAACTCCATACCCTCTAACATTTATCCAATGAAAATAGTGACATCCTAAAGAAAAGTGGGACATTCCGAGATCAGATCAGAAACTGGGACAGCTTCTCTAAATCAGGGACACCCCTGGAAAATGGGGACACTTGGAGGGTCTGTGCTTCCGACGTGGGAAGCGGCCTTGCTTTCCTTCATTGTGACAGGGAGTTAAGATGGCGGCGCAAGCACTTGCAGCGGCTCGGCACTCCGAAGACCGGTATTCAGTGATTTGTGTTTTATTTTTATTTGTGAACTTGTTGCTGCTATGGACTGTGAATACTCAGGCACAAGAAATTTATAGTCGTCAAGAGCTCTTAAGTATCGGCAGAGGAGAAGGTTGTAGCCAGGAGGTCTCAACCTATAACATTCCAGCTGAGCTTATCAGAGAGCCTCCATATCTTGCACATTCTTGGGATACTCCCCTTGCTCTCCTTGCCAGAAAGAAAAGAAAACGGAGAGGGCGTAAGCAGAAGAGGGGTTGCAGGGCTGGACTACGAGTGAGGTTAGGTAAAAATCCCCACAAGCCTGCATTGCCAAGTCTCCTTGTATCAAATGTGAGATCCTTACCTAACAAGGTAGAGGAGTTGGAGCTTATTACCTCTCGGCAGAAAAGTATCCGGGACTGCTGTGTTATGGTCCTTTTAGAGACGTGGCTGGATCCCTCCTTTCCACAGGGACTTCTGCAGCTAGAAGGACGCTCAGTAATTAGAGCGGATAGAACCGCTGAATCCGGGAAGAGCAGAGGAGGAGGAATTTGCGTTTATATAAATAACAACTGGAGCTCGGACATCAAACAAATGGACACGCATTGCTCTCCTGACTTGGAGTACCTAGTGGTGAAGTGCCGCCCTTTTTATTTGCCACGTGAGTTTAATGTTGTTATAATAACAGCGGTGTATATACCTCCCGATGCAAACACTACTACAGCTATGGGCCACCTGCTAACTGCTATTAGCAAACAGCAGCGGGCCCACCCGGATGGAGCATTTGTGGTTGCTGGTGATTTTAACCGAGCCGATTTAAGGACTGTGCTTCCTAAGTTCCACCAGTATGTTGATTGTCCCACTAGGGGGGGAAATACCCTGGACCGAGTATATAGTAACATCATGCATGGATATAAGACCAAGCCCTTGCCCAATTTGGGGCAGTCAGACCACATATCTTTACTTATGATACCATCATATAGACCTCTCGTATGCAGAATTAGACCATCAACTAGAGAGATACGAGTGTGGCCAGTAGGTGCATCTGAGCAACTTCAAGACTGCTTTCGGAGCACCGAGTGGTCGCTTTTTGTGGAGAATAATGTGGACACATACGCTTCGACAGTACTGTTCTACGTTAAAAGCTGCATTGATGTTGTCACTACCACCAAACAAATACGGGTGTTCCCTAACAACAAGCCCTGGCTAAACAGGGATGTGTATCTTCTGTTAAAGGCAAGAAATGCTGCTTTTCATTCTGGTGATGCGCAACAGTATAGAGAAGCCAGAGCCAAATTGAAAAAGGGCATTAGGAATGCCAAAGCTATGTACTGCCGGAGGATTGAAAAACATTTTGAGAGCTCCGACCCTCGTCGAGTATGGCAAGGCCTGCGACAAATCACAGGGCAAAATATTAAAAACGAACTGGCCAGTAGCAGTGCGCACCTGGCTGATCAACTGAATCAATTTTTTAGTCGCTTTGAGGTGGGAACTGGAACTACCGTCACTACAGCATTGGCTACCAGCACATCATCAGAAACTACTACTGATAGACAACCATTTTTATTACAGACCTCTGACGTACAACGTGCCTTTCGGAGCATTAACATTAGGAAGGCAGCTGGACCGGATGGAATTATGGGACGGGTTATTAGGGACTGCGCTGCAGAATTAGCTGGGGTATTTACGGACATTTTTAACCTATCCCTGTTGCAGGGTTCTGTCCCTACCTGCCTGAAGACATCGATTATAGTGCCAGTCCCCAAGCAGTCAGTGGTGGTATCTCTCAATGACTATAGACCAATAGCTCTAACATCTGTTGTTATGAAATGTTTTGAGAGATTGGTGCTAGATCATATTAAGGCTGGTCTTCCATCCACTCTAGACCCGTTCCAGTTTGCATACAGAAGAAATAGATCTACTGATGATGCTATTTCCATCGCTGTCCATACTGTACTGAGTCATCTAGAACGACAGGGAACCTACGCAAGGCTGTTGTTCGTGGACTACAGTTCTGCCTTCAATACAATTCTGCCAGACAGGTTATTTCTTAAAATGACCAATTTGGGTATACATCAGAAGATCTGTCTGTGGGTAAGGAATTTCTTGACTGATAGGCCGCAGACAGTGAGAATGGGACCTTACTATTCTTCTACTCTAGTATTAAGCACAGGAGCCCCTCAGGGATGTGTGCTAAGTCCCTTTCTCTATTCCCTGTACACATTTGATTGCACCCCACTGTATAAGTCCAACACAATCATCAAATTTGCGGATGATACAACAGTGGTGGGGCTCATTAGTGAGAACAATGAGACTGCTTATAGGAAAGAAGTACAGGGGTTAATTCAATGGTGTAAAGAAAACAATCTTATGCTTAACACCAAAAAAACCAAAGAACTCATAATTGACCTTAGGAGAAAGAAAAGTGTATTTTTACCATTGTACATAAATGGCGAGGAGGTGGAGAGGGTTGGTAGTTTTAAATACCTGGGCATTTATATCTCTGAGGACCTCTCATGGACTGCAAATATTAATATGGTTGTGAGGAAGGTGCAGGGGAGGTTGTATTTCCTGAGAATGCTCAGGGGACTGAATCTATCTCAGCACCTACTTCTGTCCTATTATCACAGTACCATCGAGAGTGTCTTAACCTATAGTGTATTATCGTGGTATGGGAGCAGCTCCGAAACGGATAAAAAAGCTTTACAGAGAATAATTAAAATTGCCCAGAATGTTATTGGGCTCCAACTACCAACCCTGGATGAGATCTTCACGTCTCGCACTTTGAAGAAGTCACACAATATCCTGAGAGATCCCACCCATCCTGCTCACAACTTCTTTGAACTGTTGCCTTCGGGCAGAAGATATAGGACAATGAAAACACGAACCACACGCCTTCTGAATAGTTTCTATCCAAGAGCTCTGATTGCACTAAATAATGATCTCAGGGCCAGTTGCAAGAAATAGCAAGCAGGGAGTAGGAAGGAATGAGATAGGTTTTAGGTTATGTTATGCCTTTAAATAGGTTATGTTATATTCTGGATTATGTTATGTTTTATAGATTATGTCTGAATAGGATGAGAGTGTTGGAGATACGTGTAAATGTGTATGTGAACCCGGTCTTTGGGGGGGTGTTTGATTTTCGTTGTTGTGTATACTGTGTATATACGGACAATGACAATAAATTTATCTACACCTCCGTCACCAACTCCATGTGGTTTTCAAGTTCCTAGCCCTTTTGCTGTCTCTTCTTCCATTCCCTCTCATAATTGGCCAAAAAGTAATGCATCACACAAGGGTAACAAGTAAATAAATAAAATAAAGGCTGTGGAAACTGGATGAAGCATCTGATCACTGCAACACGTGCACAAGGTAAAGAGAGATTACCGTACATTAAATTTTAAAAAGGGGATTTCTTAAATCACTTACGTTGAGCAAACTAGTAGACAATAAAAATATTTAAGATAGTATGTGTGCAGATGACGTTCAGTATTTTATTGGAGGGGATAGAAAAGGCCCTTTGAGATGTAACTGTGCATGACACTGATTACTGGAATACATTCTGGCACCAATTAAAATGCATTTTAATGTTGGGTTGTGGCAAAATATAGTTCTTCCTAGTGTTTTTTAGAAATTGTATTTTATATCTTTGGAGTTTTTATGCCTGAAGTAGAACAGACACCTGACCTCACCTCCATTTAATGATGGCATCCAAAATCTGTCATCTGAAGTAGATAGCTCAGTTTTCCTCATGAAAGCTTTCACACAAGCTTTCAGCTTCAGTTCCAGTGGTTGCTGAGTGACAAGTTTTTCTGGTTGCTTGGGATTTTGTTGTGCTTGGCTTTGATGTTAATATTTGTGATGTGTTCATATGCCTCATATCCGTTACTTTAATAGGGGTATTTTTGTTTTATTTTATTTATTAAAAATATTCTTATACTGTTATGTCATTTTTTTAAAAAAAATCAATGTGGTTTACAGCAATAAAACAAAATCATACAATAAAAACTATATAAAAATATTAGTGTGTATATAATGCCTTCCATTTCAAGAAGAAATACCAAGACAGTTCATGAACAAATAAAGTCCAACAGCAAAATAACAAAAAATAAAACCAATTATAAAAATACAGCTAACCGTAATTAAAGTGCGTAGTAAAACAAGCCTAATAAAACAGCTTAACAGTTAACCCATTAACAGCATAACCCATTAAAACAGCATAACAAAGCAGGAGATTCAAGTGAGGAGATGATGGAAATGCTTATATAAACAGGTGTATTTTCAAGAGCTAGCAGAACAGCAGTACTGATGAAGGTAAAGGACGCAGGTGGTGCTGTGGTCTAAACCACTGAGCCTCTTGGGCTTGCCAGTTGTAAGGTCAGCTGTTCAAATCCCCACAACGGAGTGAGCTCCTGTCATGCTGTCCCAGCTCCTGCCAACCTAGCAGTTCAAAAGCATACCAGCGTGAGTAGATAAATAGATACCGCTGCGGCGGGAAGGTAAATGGCATTTCCGTATGCTCTGGTTTCCATCACGGTGTCCCGTTGCCCCAGAAGTGTTTTAATCATGTTGGCCACATGACCTGGAAAGCTGTCTGTGGACAAACGCCGGCTCCCTCAGCTTGAAAAGCGAGATGAGTGCCGCAACCCCATAGTCGCCTTTGACTGGACTGAACCATCCAGGGGTCCTTTACCTTTACCTTTTACCTTACTGATGAGCCCCTTGTATCACTTTAGTGTTGTGGGTTGTAAGCCTTTGACTTCTTTTCAACTTGGTTGGGACATATCATTCAAAATAAGTGAGAAGACTATTGTGAGCTGCTGAGATCTGGGAGGAGAGAATGGAAAGACCTCTAAGCAAATAACACATTTGCTTTTGCTTGGTGGGGTACATTAGACATGGGACTACTCTGGAGGATTGTCTGGAGGTTACAGCTGGTACAAAATGGCAAGCAGAGCCTTTTGTTGTTGTGGTTGTGGTTGTCTACTTGCAATTTTCAGGGTATGGTTTAAGGCAGGGATATGTAGTGCTGTCTATATGTCATTGGATTACAACTCTCATCAGCTTCAGCCAACATGGCCAGCAGTCAGGGATGATGGTTCTAGTTGATGGTTCTGGCGCAACAACATATGGAGAGCACCACGTTGGCTATTGATTTCAACTCAATGTCTCTTTTGGAGGACATGCACCTACATTCTAGGGTCTTCTCTATCTTTTAGAATTCCTTCCCTAGAGGAACTCTACCGAAATCTACCTTGCAGCTCGTTGGGAGACAGATCAATATCCCCCCCCCCAATATTATAACAATAATACTTCAGGCCTTTTTCTCTGTCACACTCTCCTCCTTCCTATGGTAGGATGAATGTACTGGTGTGTATTGAATTCTGGGACAGATTAATTGACTTTAACATGAAGCTGCTAGTTACCTTTTGTAATTTTAAAATAGGTTTTCTGTTTCCCCCAGTAATTCTACATAACAGCTTCCTGTAGTGATACCCAGTAGGATTTTCCATGTGATGTATTCCAAAATGTCCATTATGTAGCAAATCCTGTGGTGATTTTGTTAAGCAAACGTTTCCTTTCAGCATTAACATTAATTACCATTACTACAAATGTTGGGTGCAGGGAGGAGAGGGAGACTGTGGGTATGTTGAAAGAAGTGATGTTCTTTAGAGAGCCAGTGTGGTGTAGTGGTTAAGAGTGGTAGACTCGTAATCTGGGGAACCGGGTTCGCGTCTCCGCTCCTCCACATGCAGCTGCTGGGTGACCTTGGGCTAGTCCCACTTCTCTGAAGTCTCTCAGCCCCACTCACCTCACAGAGTGTTTGTTGTGGGGGAGGAAGGGAAAGGAGATTGTGAGCCGCTTTGAGACTCCTTCGGGTAGTGATAAAGCGGGATATCAAATTCAAACTCTTCTTCTTTATGAAATGTCAGTTATGTTTGAAGTGAAACCACACTTTGAATAGTCATAGGCTGATACCACCATATGGAGAAACCCCAATGGATACATACTGCGAAGGATTTGTTTGTTTGTTTGTTTGTTGCATTTATATCCCGCCTTTTTCTCCAGAGAGCTCAAGGCGATGTTCATGGTGCTCCCCCATCTCATTTAATTCCCACAGCCACCATGTGAGGTAAGTTAGATTGAGAGGCAGCAACTGGGATTCGGGTGGTGCTGTGGGTTAAACCACAGAGCCTCGGACTTGCCGATCAGAAGGTCGGCAGTTCAAATCCCCAAGACAGGGTGGCTCCCATTGCTCGGTCCCAGCTCCTGCCAACCTAGGAGTTCAAAAGCACGTCAAAGTGCAAGTAGATAAATAGGTACCGCTCTGGCGGGAAGATAAACGGCGTTTCCATGCACTGCTCTGGTTCGCCAGAAGCGGCTTAGTCATGCTGGCCACATGACCCGGAAGCTGTGTGCCTGCTCCCTCGGCCAATAAAGTGAGATGAGCACCGCAACCCCAGAGTTGTCCACGACTGGACATAATGGTCAGGGGTCCCTTTACCTTTAACTGGGCCAAAGTTACCCAGTGAACTTCATGGCTCAGTGGGGATTTGAACCCTGGTCTCCTGGGTCCTAGCCTGACACTCGAACCACAACACCACACTGGTTCTGAAGGATGAAACGTATGTTCCAATGTGTCCTTGAATTAAGATACCTCCATTGATTTGTGTAGGTAAAGTAGCTGGAGCATGGGCCAAAGTCCATGCGACCATATAGTGGCACTTTTATATGTGGACATACTACCTCAGATATTACATGGCTGCATCCAAAGGGTGGTCTCCCTGGAGGAGCACAGTCTTGTCATCAGAATGCACAGAGTATCCAAGCAGTAAACATAGCACATCCAGAAAACATCATAAGAATCCTTAACATCTGGAAAGGAAAGGATCTAATCAGCCTTCAGCACCCCACAGACATTGTGGACCAGCCAGCTCACACAGGTAGCAAACACTTGCCTAGGAATAGTTTGTATGCTATGAAATGCGTAGTTTGCCAAAAGTGGTCATAGTATATAGAGCCTGGTTAATTTCCATTCTTTAGCCTGCTATTCAAATGCAGGAATAAGAGACTGTGTGAACACCTTAAAGAATCATTTGTTTTGTGCTTTTCATTTTGGTGTCTTAATTTCTCCTTGGGGAAGAATGCTAGCTGCTGTATTGTCAAAAGGTTAGCCATTGGGTTTCCTGGCTTTGTTCTTGAATCTGCTAGTTGAATTGCTGTGTGGTGGTTGGCAAATCCTGTAAGTATTAATACGTTTGCATTTTCAAAAGCTTCAGGGTGATTTAAGGCCTGAAGTTTCCTCTGCATTTCAGTTCTCTGCTGGGAGTAGTGTACCTAATTTTGGTCACCAGTCTTAAGGCAGTTATAAATGGAATTGACTTCTGCTGAAGAGATTAGATGGATGTATGACACATGAGGTAAGGAAAGAATAGAGTTTCTTAGCTTAGAGAAAAAGCAGAGCAGACAACAGCCTTAAAGTACTTTATAAGACACCGTCACGAAGGCTGGGAACAACTGTTCAGTAGGGGCACAGACAGAGGGGGAAATAAGTTTAAAGTTTTAGCAGAGCTGACTGCTAAGGAAGCTAGTGAGCTTCTCTTAATTGCTTATTAAGGGTCAGAATACATGTTACATTTAATGTGTGGCATGTAGCTATGTCTTGGTTTGGGGGTAATTAAACTATAGGCATGGCGAAAGTTAATTCTTATTGTAAACCAATTTCATGGTGAAAGGAGGCTAACTTCTTCACTTTCCAGTGCTATCTCCCATCCTTCCCACAAAGGGCTAGAATTGTTTGGAGACAAGTTTCCTCTGACACTAGTGGGAATTTCTTTTCTAAGGCTCCTAGCCGCAGGATGGTGTTTCCAACATAATCAGGCCCAAGCAGTGAAGAGGTAAGCTTCTCCCTCACTGCAGACTGCATCTTCAATAGGAATCACCCTGCTTCGTGCTTGTAAAAAAAATAAAAAAAATAAGGACCATATTAAGTTTTACTCGAGTACACCCTTTGAAATTAATAAACCTTCTAGGACTGTTGATTTCAGTGGATCTCCTCTGAGTAAACCACCCTAAGACATTACCACATGCAATGGTCCTAAGCGGAGATTGGATAAACATTTATTGGGTTGTAAATAATAGAGAATTCTAATAATGTCAGTTGTGCCTAAAGTTAGGATTGCCATTTTGTTGTTGTTTTTTGCCAAAGTTGTTGGCAAAATCGCCCAAAAAAAATTGCCGTTTTGGGACTGTTTTTTATGGAAAACCAGCAAAAAAAATTTTTTTAAGGCACTGCTGACATGGGCATCCAGATTTTCCCGGACATTTTTGCAATTTCCGCCCAGACACTGCTGCCGACTACAGTATTCTGGATGTTTCCGGGAACTTCCGGATGTGTGGCACCCCTACTAAAGTGGATTCATACATTATGGATCATACCCTCCAACTGTCACTAATGTGTCAAGACAACGATTGTCACGCTTCAGTAACGACAAATTCTGTCTTTATTGTGGAAAGACCCGGATTAAGAGATCTCTATTGTTCCTCACCCCGTCCCCGGCACCATAGAAAATTAACTCCACATTAAGTCCTCTTTTACTATTCCTAGCTCTATGGTGCCCCCTGGCCCCTCCCACCCTGCTGCTTACCCAATCGCCGCTCTTCCTTTCCCGCGCTGCTTCATGGGAAATAGGAAGTGGGCACTGAATAAGGCAAGGTATGGAAGTGGCTCACACTTCTTGTAGTCTGTGCCTGGTTATAACATCTGAAGAAGTTCTACTCCCTCTTCCCAAGCAAGATGAAGTTGCTTGCATATCTCACCACAAGCATGTATGAGTGTGTGGACACAAGCTCTGTTTTAGATGCGACAAGTACCAGGAACAGGAAGGAAGAATCATTAACGGTGTGCCCTGTTGTAACACATGTATTAATCGGCATCTGATCTGGAGCACATGGGTGGCGTGAAAGGGATGATAGAAGGATTTCCAGATTGCAAAAACTGCCTACTTTCTTGGAGGCCTTACAGGCAACCTATCTAGTGTCTGTTTACAAGTTTGGCCAAATTGGTGGTAGGTAGGAATAAAAATGGTATGTTAAGTGATCTTCTCTGGTTTCTGCTTTAACATAATACACTTTCAGGTTATATATAGTGAACTGAAATGCACCCAGAGCATCTCCTTGCAGCAACATGTGTATTTTTAACTATTCCACCTTCACCTGTTGGTTTTGCAAAATCTTATTTTCTCCGTCTGCCAACTAATTCCACTTCTCAGCAGTAAGCAATGTCCACTGCTCAGTGGGACAATTGTATGTGTGATAATGCTTTATAGTGAGGACCAGCTAAATCTTTAAATTGAACTTGTTGAAGCAAAGTTTAATCTTCTAAATTCTGATTTACTCCGGGCTTTCAAAGCTTCCCACCATCTGACCCTGTCTCACCTTCTTTTAAGTTTATGTGTATTTGAGACACGTTACGGCATTTTAACTCAAATGGATACTTTAAAAATAGCTGCTTGTATAGCACCCAAAGGACACCGTGGTTTATTTTCCTCTGATATAGATCTGACACAGGCCTGCTGTTATTTCCGTACCATCTCTAATGATCTGCTTGCTCTCCAGAGAACACTGACCCATTTCAGTGCAGGATAATTAGCCTTTCAGAGACCATTGTGATTCCGTTACATTGACATAAACATGCAAGTTGACACTTAGCTGTTTTGCCTTGGAAAAAAATGTTGTTGTTTAGGTTGGGCTTGGTTTGGGATATCACTTGAATGGTATCAATATATATTAAGTTACAAGTAGGTAGCCGTGTTGGTCCACCGTAGTCGAAACAAAATAAAAAAATTTCTTCCAGTAGCACCTTAGAGACCAACTAAGTTTGTTATTGGTATGAGCTTTGGTGTATCCGAAGAAGTGTACATGCACACGAAAGCTCATACCAATAACAAACTTAGATGGTCTCTAAGGTGCTACTGGAAGGATTTTTTTAATTTTGTTTCAATATATGTTAAGTTTGCAAGCTTTTGTTGTTGTAGCTTTTAATTGCTGCTCTTTTCCCTGTAAACGTTTGGCAGAGTATGGTTTTGATAGTGGCATGATTACGAACAAAGCATGATTTTTTTGGCCAGGGTTTCCAGGTCCATTTACACTTCAGTGACAGACATAAGTCAGGGATGGGGAGTATGTGGCCAATGGCTTATCTTCTGAGTTTACACCAACAATAAAACTCAGAAATGTTAGAGGTCCAACATTTATTGCAAAGCAATAGGTTACAGTTAGATAGTTCTGCAAAACCGCAACCCTACCCAGTGGTCCAGGCAGTGGTATTTATAAAGTTTCCAGCAAAGCATCTCAGTTTTCACCAGTCATGTACATCATTACCTCATTTTATGTTTAATACACGTGCACAATAAGCACTAGCAATTTATGCTGATTCAGGTTTGATTCTCACCAATTTCTGTTGACTTAAGCTTTGATTCTCACTGCGTGCTGTTACATTGTGTTAGTGTGCATGTTGGGAACCTGTTGCACCATGTAGCAATTCATGTTCTAGCTTTGAGCTGCATCTTTGTGATTCACATTTTAGCTGTATTCCTGCCCCAGTGGGGGGCGGCAACTTGCAAAATCATCAGTTTCATAAAGCAACAGGTTACTTCATAACTTGTCTATTAGAAGGGCATTCAAGGATTTCTGGGGGTACACATTAGCACATTTATTGTGGCCCTTTGGGCCGCCACCACACCAGGTCTTACTGAACTCTAACTCTCAGCTTCCCTCACCACTGACCATGCTATTTGGGGCTGATGGGAGTTGGGAATCTGGCATCATCTAGAGCAGTGTTCCCCAACCTTGGGCCTCCAGCTGTTTTTGGACTACAATTCCCATCATCCTTGACCACTGGTCTTGCTAGTGAGGGATGATGGGAATTGTAGTCCAAAAACAGCTGGAGGCCCAAGGTTGGGGAACACTGATCTAGAGGACCAGAAGTTCCCTACTCTGGGTGTAAGGCCACCTTTTATACCTGGTAGAGCAGTGAAAACTGACTGCAACTACGGAGAATAATAACAATTAAAAGGTTTGAAAGATGGCTGTGAGAATGGAACTATACAGGTGGTTGTTCCTGAGGAAAACAAAGCTCTTGGCCTATTGCAAATGAAGAATGGTAGACAAAATACCAAATCAACAGAATAAGTCATTTGAAACACACTTTTACCAAAACCGTGTTCTGTCCAATTTACTAGCCAGTCTGGTACGTTAGTTTAGGAAATAATTTGCCATGGTGTTGCTTATCATGTTCACGATCACAAACAAGGCACGTTGCTGATTTGCTCTCCAAGTATAAAGGAGGTAAGAGCCTGGAGAGGTTATGCACGGTAAGTGAGTTATTGCAAGAAATAAAGACTCTTAAGAGGTGGTCGTGTATTTGTGTTGAAATGAATTGCTGCCATAAACGAATTCTAAAAACTCAAGGCTTAAAATATATAAGCAAATGCAGGTATTGAAAAGCAGGCATTAATTTTTTGGGTGTTGTTTTTAATTAAACGTTTAATGTGTGAGGAAGTGTTCCTTCCTGCTTTGAGAACTTTCCAGTTGTTGATGGTAGGTTGATTTTAGAATAAATGTTATTCTGGTTTAATGCAATTGTATTTTGCTAAATGTAAGGCTCAAGGACTTCTATAGCATGCCTAAGAGAAGGATTTTTGCAAGCTTTGCATTTTTTTTCTTTGAAACATGTCAAGTTCATACTGCATCATAAGTGTCATTTTTTATTCAGTATTAATTCCGGTACATTTAAAAACCATTAATGTTTGGAGATAATAAAGCACTTGTTCTTGCATCCTTTTACAATATTTTTTTAAAAAACCGTGGTAATGTATTATTTGTGTTTCCAATTTATTGATGCAGGAAAATGGGTTTTTTCTCTCTCTTTGAAATGTAGGGTTTTGAGTTATTTCCTACTGTTTCTTGCTTGCATAAACCATATACATATATCTGCCTATATAATATGTATTATGTTTGTGATTTCTTTGACTGTCAACGTTGAGCCATTCTTGCCAACAAAGAATATCAAGCGTTTCCAATTTCTCTACTTTCCTTGTTTTGTTTTTTGTTTTGTTTTTATTTATTTCTAAAGAATAATAATAATAAAAATCTCTTAATGGGAATCCTGGCACTGTCTGTCTTCTCTGTTCTGCAGAAATGTTGAAGGAGTTGAACCAGCAACGCAGAGCGAAAGAGTTTACAGACCTGAAAATTATTGTTGAAGGCAAAGAGTTTGAAGTCCACCAAAATGTTCTAGCTTCCTGCAGCTTGTATTTCAAGGACCTGATTAAAAGGTTTGCCTTCCTTCCAGCTGTGATCTGGTCTGTTCTTTTGTAGGGGAGCATTTGTGTCGCTTTTTTTTCCCTTCCCTCTCTTTCAGGTTTATGAAGATTTGACTCTCCTGTCACAGAGCCAGTAGCCATTCTTTCCACTTACTCTGAATGTATTTTTTATTTACTTATTTTTTAACGAAACGCTCAGATTCCTTTGTTACACATAACCTGACCTGTATGAATTCCCGATCCCACTAGTTGCACATTTTTGGCTGGAGGGAAATGTTCTTATCAATGGAGCATTTTAACCTCAAACCAAGTCATGAATGATGCCAATCCCAAAACACACAAATGTTAGTTTAGGAGTTTAAAGATATGCTACTATCTCTTCCTTCAAGCTGCAGTAACCACATGCATATCATAGAAAGATGCTGAATTCTAATACGAACAAGGATGGAGTTAAGTAGCACTACTTTTAACCCTATGAAATTCTGGGCACCTAATGCTTTTTGGCTCTTGGAAGCCAAAAAAATAGAAATATTGGGAGATGCTTTTATATGCCAGCATTCAACTCATACCTTTTTAAAAGGAAAACAGGACCAAGGAAATTTTAATTTCTAGAAACCATTTTTTTCTCCGCCCCTGGAAATAGAAATTTAGTTGAGAGTAGTGGTTAAGATGTTTTCTTTCTTTCTTAGATCATGTTTCCACCTTTGCAATTTTCTCCCTCTGTTTTTAGCTGCTTGATTCTAAAAGCTGCATGATTTTTTTTAAATTTTCCATTACTTTTGTTTTTTAAAAAAATGTCTACATTATAGATTAACGTAGAAATAAATTGCTATTTTTATGTTGTTTAATAAGTCAGTGTAGCAACATTGGGGGAAACCCACAAGAGTAATTTCCACATTTCTCTCAATCATCAACAAAATAATGTGGCTGCTGATTTTTGCCTTGCAGTATTTTTGCCTTGCAGTATTTTCCCAAACTCTGAACCTGGACTGTGCAAAAAAAAGGGGGGGGGACACATTGGGGTGGGTGGGGATTACAGAACAGAACATTGTGCTTGCTTTCAAATTGTGCATTTAAATGTTGCCAACTAACACAATAGCGACTGTATTTTATTCCAGGGTGGCATGTTTGGTGGCATCTTCTTTTCAGTGTGTTATGTCCTCTTGCTTTAAAGCTTGTTTTTCTAATTGTGCCGGTATTACAGAACTGCCGTATAATTGCGCTGACTGCTTTATCAAATATTCATAAAAAGCTGGCCTGGTGGCATGTTTCCCCCCACCCCACCCCACCCTTCCACAAATCTAATGATAGCTGGCTTCAGCCGCTCTGTCTCCTGTCTGCTCATTATCGCTTACTAGTTAAGGCTACATTATATGCGTCTCACAGAGTTAAGATGCGTAATCTGCAGGGAAGGCAAGTCTTAGTCTCCGTTTATAGAAACCCAGTAATTGACTGGCCATGCGGTTTCATTAACTTTAGCTGTGAAGGCTCTTTCTTGCTAGTCAAACCGTCAGATGCTGTCTATTTCGGGAGAAAATCAGGGACGGTAATTATATTCATCTTGGATAGTTGTCAGATGGAGATGAACTGCAGACTGATTGCAACTTTAATAAAGCCATAAGCGGTACACTTTAAGTCAGACAAGTGAGAACCCTCCAAACAACCTTCTCATCGCTGTTTTCCTTCGGGACTTGATCGTTTTTCACTTTCGTAAGCCATTCTGGATGTTTTAGCAGGAAGTTTAGATATAATAAATGTTCTTGGAATAAATAAATACGGCAAATAAACAGGAAGCCATTTACAAAAAGAGGAATGTAGGATTTCCATATCTATTGTGTTGAAGTGGAGAACTAAAGAGTTGCAGAAATGGAGAAGGGGCTTCCTAATTTTTTTTTAAATAAAAGATGCCAGGGATTCAATGTGGGTACCTTTTGCATGTGCAGTATATTCTCTGCCACCATGAACTATGTGACCTCTCCCAAATGAATGTATGGTTAAGAGGGATCCAGAGGTTTGTGGGTACCTCCACAATCCCCACTGCTCCAGCTGTAACCTTGTGAACGAGCATATTTTAATTCTAGTAATCTGTACCCCGACTTATTTATTCGCCCTGTGTGTATCAGAGTAGCAGCTGGAGTCAACAGGTTTCAATAGCCAACTTGCTCACTTGTGACAATAATAACAACCTCGAATATTTTATTGAAAGCATGACTAGTCTGGAATAAAGGGGGGATTTTGTTCACTTTTGTTTTGGGAGGGTGTAGTAGACACTACAGGTAAACACGTGGGGCTGAGCCTCAAGGCCATTCTGAAAGCAAAAGCAACTTTAAGATGAGAGTTACTTTAGAGCAGAGGAGTAATGGGGAAGGTGGCAAGTGTGCTTAATTCTTTCCCTTCTGGGGCTCCCAAGTTGCGCTCTGCAGAAGGCGCCAACACCTTGCAGGGTTTCTGAAACAGCATGCAAAGTTATAATACTTTTGGATCCTTATGGGAGGAAAACTACATGCAGCTGATGTTGTGAGCCCAAATGGTGGGTGTGGAAGAGGCTAAACACTAACAACAGCACCACTGCAACAAGTTGCTTTTAAGGCAGAACTGTGCATTAGATCAGCAAACACAGGCTCCCAAATGTATTTTCCTGAATAATTGGCTTGTGGATAAGAGATGTATTTGTGGGTAGATGGGTGGGAGGGCAGGCTAGGGAATTAGTGAGTTAATATTTATTCCACAACTTCTCCCCCAACATTGTTTTCTGTGTGTTGGATTTCAGGCTAGCTTGAGTGAGTGAGTGATTGGTGTGTGTGTTTGTGTGTGTGTGTGTGTGTGTGTGTGTGTGTGTGTGTGTACAGTGGTACTTTGGGTTAAGTACTTAATTCGTTCCGGAGGTCCGTTCTTAACCTGAAACTGTTCTTAAACTGAAGCACCACTTTAGCTAATGGGGCCTCCTGCTGCTGCCATGCCGCCAGAGCACGATTTCTGTTCTCATCCTGAAGCAAAGTTCTTAACCTGAAGCACTATTTCTGGGTTAGCAGAGTCTGTAACCTGAAGCGTATGTAACCTGAAGCATATGTAACCTGAGGTAGCACTGTAAATAAATAAAAGTTTAGAGGAAATCTGTATTTGGAGTTGCACTGCCCTCTCCATTTCTCACCTGAAAGTGCCTTCTTCCTCACTTTCTCTCCCCCCCCACCTCCCCCAGCCCCCCCCCAGCCTTTCTCTCTTCTCCCTCACCCACCAGAGGCTCGGGAACTCCCTTTTGCTGACATTGGTCATACAATGCTTGAAGGGAGCAGTGTGAGATGTTACCCCACTTCTTTTCAGGCCTAACTATAACCATCCCACTTCTGTTAAGGAAAAACACAATTGTGTCTGTTCTAGCCATCCCACTTCCTTCCCCGCCCTCCCACTTTGTGGTACTGCATTTGAATATAATTCTGGAGAGCCATTAATTAAATTCAACCATTCTTCATTCCTTCTAAATTTGGCATTTCTGGATTATCAGTGACTTAGAAGATAGGCCCTAAGGAAATCTAGTGTCAGTCTTTACTAACTTTGAGCAAGAAAAACATCTTAAGACTGGGCCAGGAGAACAAGACTTTAGTTGCTTGAAAGTGTAAGAAATCTTTCATTTGCATTTTGGGGCCAATATACACTTATTTTTAGGCTTATTTCAGTACAGGCTGGTAGTTGTACGCCAGCCCAGTTTCAGCTTCTTGGATCATCTGAATCAGGGTGGTCCAGGGCTACATGTGGCCCTCAAGACCTTTTTGGTGGCCCTCAGCAACATTTGATGCCTCTTGCAGCCCTCACACTGTCTTCCCAAAGCCAAATAAGGGAGGTGCTGGACTTTGGGAAGGAGGCATGAGGGCTCTGACAGGGTCCTAGAGTCCTCCTACCTTCTTCCCAAAGCTTAGTTAGATCTTTCCCAGCTTTGAGAAAGAGGCTTAAGGACTCCAAGACCCTGCCAGAACCCGGTACCTCTTTCTCAAAGCGCACTGTGAGGGCTGGGAGAGGGGTCAAATTTTGACCTTGCTCCCCACCCTGCACAACAAGGCAGTGTGTGGCCTGTGGGTTCTAGGTCAAAATACTCTTGTGGCCCACTTGGTATGAATATTTTGACCGCGCTGAGAATGATCACTGGTATGCCAACAGCCGATCATTAATTCTTTGCAGAACTCAAAGTAGGCTTACCACATACACATTTCAACTGAACTGATAATGGGGGGTTACTGGTTTGTTTTGTTCTTGTTTTTATTATGTATTTTGTTTTTTTGTCTTGTATTTCTATGCTGTGCACTGCCCTGAGATGTACAGGTGAAGGGTGCTATGCAAATTTAATAATAATTCCTCAGAACGTGTCAAGTAAAACAGCTCTTAGACATGAACTCTGGCCAAATCTCCCAACTTCTTAAGTACCCTCCAAAATATGAAGACTGATTAAAATATACTACATTTTATCAAAGAATCAGCTGTGCGTTTTGCCTCCTGTGTTATTCACAGCAAGGCAAATGGGTTGCCTGTCACACGCACATCCTTGTTACTGTTCATAGAAGCTTAGAGTTGAAATAGTTTGTCTGCAAACTTTTGTGGAACGTAACCTGAACCTAAAATTAGTCTCTTTATAAGGCTCCGAATTGTGGCGTGGCGTTTTGTTTTGTTTTTGTTTTTCCTTTTTGGCTGCTTTTCAACCTCTCAACCTTTCTCTTTTGTGCATTTGGCGGGTTTACTCAATATTCACATCCAGCTCAGCTCCTTGAGTGTCTACAATTTCATAGTAATGGAATGTCTTATTTCCAAACCTTTTCTTACTGCTGCCTGTATTGGTATTGGTATGTTATTTCAATGTTAACCTAAATGGAAACATTTGCAGACTTTTATAGCTGAAGACAGTGGTGCTTTGGTGTGAAATAGCAGCAAAAACTGGTTCCTTGGCATATGTATGTTTTGAGATGGGGATGAGGGAAAGATTATGGAATCAATCTGCTACACACTTTCACACACACACAAATCAAGGTAGCATTCCTTCCCTCTTTTACTATTTGGGTTATCTTTTTAATGGTGGTTGTGTGGCCTAGAGCATGTATGTGGCATACATCCAAGGAGATTAGAAATTAATGAGTCCAAGGCCAAATTGTTCTTTTTTAGAAGGGCACTCTACTTCCTTAATTATTTTATTTGTGAAACCGTGTGGCAGCTGTGCCTTTGACATTTCTTCTTTAAACTTCCGTGCTTGGAAAAGCTAAAAGAGAAACAGTGTACTCACAGTAGGCATGGCTGAAACTGTCAAATTTCATTTTCCATTCACCCTGTTTCTACATCAGTGTGTATTTTTTTTTTAAAAAAAAAGCCTGCACAAAAATTATTAAACATTTTCATTCGCATTTCTCTTAATTTATGCATTGAATACACATTTTTGCAAGCAATTTTCCCTAATATAATTCAGTTTTGTACGTTGTTTTCATAAATATACACATTTCGACGTTCGTGTCCCCCAGATATGTGCATTTTTTTTAAAAAAACCTCTTGGGCTAGAGAAGTGCATTGCAATATTCAGGCAAGTGTAAGTTTTGGAGAATAACTAGATTTCAAATCACATATTTTGTGTGTTTATTTATTTAAAATATTCCTTTCCCATTGTGCATTGCAAATGCAATTCCAGACTTGAGTTATAATTTAAAACAAGCCCAACATACATAAACATAGATACAAATTGAAAAAAGGAAGGCTGGTAAACTATAGCCAGACAGCTAAAATATAAACATCAATTGTGACACTAAATAAACTCCAACAAAAGCATGATTAGATATTCAGGTCTTCAGCTGGCATTGAAAATTTAGGAAGTGTTGGTACCAGCCATATCTCGGAGGGGGGGGGGAGAAAGTTCCGGAAGGCATTCTAGTCTCCAAGAAGGCTTCCCCTCTGTGTAACCAGGTAGCAGACCTCAGCTGAAAAAGATGCAGCTGAGAGACCTTCCCCAGTAGGCCTTAGCAAGTTTGACAATTGCAAATTAGGTAGATTCATATTAAAATGTGAACCCAACAAACTTCTCATTCATCCCTAATTCTCAAAGTCACGCTCTTACTTCTCTTCTGTTTTTACATATCTGGCGAGGGTCCACTGACATTGTTGTTGATATTGTTGGTTTCATCCAGTTGCTGAGAACATTCAGGAGAGTGGAAGCTCAGAAAACCATGCATTTGTCTGGAAAGAGGACTTCTTTTGGTCGGTGTTTACATTGCATAAAGTCAAGGAGGGAGCAAATAAGCAAGTGATAATAAACAGCTCTCTAATTATTATTTCTAAGGGGCCTAACTTGTCCTAGATATGGAATCTGCTAGGCGTTTAAAGTCCTGCCGCTTACCAGGAGGACTCCCCTTAGCTCTGTACGGGAGAAGGCAGACTGAATATTCATAAAGTGCTTCCTTCAGACACAAGGAGATAAACAGGCATTGTGAAGTGATTCTTTCTTCCACTCCCCGTTCAAAATGAGAAGAGAAATTAGATTCTATGACTTCTCCATTAGCATCCAACCTGTGCTCTGCAGCCAGAGAAATATTGTCAACAGTTTCTGCTAAACCCGTTATAAAATCCAGGGGATGGGCTTGATGGAAAGAACAAAGTGTACTATTTGTTTTACAGCTGAGGGGAGGTGCAAAGAATACTTAAGATGCCTTTTCTTTTACTTAAGTCAATGAAATACTAGCCTGGAAAAAAAGTCCCGTGCTCTTATTGGTGGTTTCCTTTTTGAGGGTACTTATGCTTTGTTTTGTTAAGCATGGCACATATCCCAACTTAACATTTTAATTGGCTGTTAGGTCTGATGTCGCACAACTCCCAGACTTCTGGAAAACATATTTTCGTGGGATTCTGGATAAAATGCACTGATAGTTCCAAAAGCGTTTTAACTCCTTCCACGTAGAGCAAAAGTATAGAATGGAAGTTGGCCTGTCTTTTACTGAGTCTGCCTTGGACTACAGGGCTGAAAGAATATTTGAATTGAAGGTTTTAATTATAATTTTGATCAGAGATGTGCGCCAATAAAAGTTTTCAGTGCTGGTGGTAACTGCAAACCACAAGCCTAGTCCTAATTGCCATAGAATCACAGAATTGTCAAGTTGGAAGGGAACCCAAGAGTCATGTAGTCCAATGTCTTCCAATGCAGGAATCTGAGCTAAAGCATGGTCATGGGTGCTATAATGAGCACATTGTGTTGGTGGGATCTTATTTTTTATTAAAACGAACAGGGAGAAAGAAGCTCTTTGGGCATGCTACAGTTCCTATGTATGTAAGTAACGGCTGAATCAGGACACCTCTGAATATTTCTTCATTCAGACAGAGGCTTTTTAAAAAATTTTTACCACCATCAGCAACACATTCATTTTGTAACTTCAGACAGCGAAAATGCTTAAGTTGAGATTTGTTTTTTATTTCTTCAAACTAGCTATATGCCACCTTTTAGGGCAACTATCTTCCCAAAGAAGCCTTTTATTTAATAGTAAAATACAAAGCAAGAACCAACTGATTACAAAATATCACCTCTCCCTTTCAAAATCATTAAAACCAGCCACGATAAAGAATCGACTCGGACCAGCCTAATAAAACCGGTTTAGAATCAGCTAAAGCTTTACAGACCTCCCAACCAATTAAACCTCTATATAACCACAGCATCTTTACTCAAAGACCATCTGAAACAAATGGTGAGACTTGCATTCCAAATTAAAGGCTGGCAAAGAAGGAATGAATTCCATAATTGTGAGGCCACCACCAAAAAAGCTTTCTCCCCCATCTCTCTTCTCCCCAGCCTGACTGATCATACAGGCAGGCATACAAGGAGCATCTTGCATGCTGTCAGTGCAAACCATGTAATATCAGTGTCGCAATAGCACAATATACTGAGATGGTGTCATATTTATTTTAATTAGCTACATTATAAATCCAGCCAGTTAAAAACAAAGCAGTTAATTGAGTATAATAACTTTTTAATTGGTTGACAGCCCTGGCAGCAATTACCGAATTTGTCAGATTTATGCTGGATATTTCCTTTGAAGTGCCACAGGAAAGAACGTTGACCTGCTCAGCAGGCAAAATCTGGCAAATCAAAGTAGACAGGATCGTTCTCAAACCTCACAACCCATCTCAAATTGACATCCATTTTGTGAATGCTACAAACTGTGGATGCAGAATTCACACATCCTCCTTAGCAGCTTTTATTGTTTTATTGTGTGGTTGTTTGTTTTTTACTGTTAGGTCTTTCACTCGCTTTAGATGGAACTGCAAATCTTATCCAAGAATTGACAAACTAATCCTTGCTTCTTGCTCTGACTAGACTGCAGCGAGCCACACGGCTGTCACACAGTGGTTTGCCAAGGTGATTTGCACGACCTAGCTATATTTACTCACATCTCATGGCCCTTTTTGATCCTGGCTGCTTTGGGGACTTGATAAGCAAGGGCAAAAGGGAATAGTTATCTAAATGAGGGACACTTATATCTAAATGGGTAGAGGGCAAAAGCAGCATGATGCAGAAACTCAAACAAAATGTTCAGATGGTGTCGCCTGGATTCACTTAAAATGTCTTCAGAAGTATGTCTTTCTTGAACATGAAGATAATTCAGATGTTGCTCTCCATGGCTTTAGCTGTTGTAGGACTCAGATATGTCTTGGGGAGAAAGAGAGAGAGAGCGCACCTCATTATGTACAATATAATTGCAAAGCCTTTATAGGCACTCTTCAGTTGCCTACATCAAGGCAGTCCTTCTTTCTAGGCTTTCCGTTTCTTACCTTACACTTATTTTACAGTTTGCTCACTTGCCTTCTGTACCTCCCTTTGACCCATTATATCATCCACTGTCTATCTCTTCCTCCGTGCTTTCCCTTCAAACTGTTGGTTTTTATCAGTAAGTTTTTATGTTACCCAGTTGTTATTTAATCTTTTGTATATTTCTGTGACCTTCCTCAACCCTTGTGTTCTAGTGGCATTTTATTTCTCTCTCTCTACAGCTTGCTCCATCAACCTATTCATGCCCTTGCACTCACGGAGTTCTCTTTTTGTGGAAGCTTCTCTTGCCTAGTATTGCAGGGATTCACCATGACCCAGGGGTTCCACTAAGTCACAGGTGGGAAACCTCAGGCCCAGGTGTGAACATAGCCTTTACTGTTGGGACTCTCCCAAAGCCACACACACTACCCAGGCCAGACCCCTCATCTGCCCTACTTTGCACCCTCCTTTTTTTGCTTTAGCCTGACTAGATTGTATCCTTGAACTCTTTAATAATACAGTGGTACCTCTGGTTACAAACTTAATTCATTTCGGAGGTCCATTCTTATCCTGAGGTACCACTTTAGCTAATGGGGCCTCCCGCCACACTGCTGCCGCACGATTTCTGTTCTCATCCTAAGGTAAAGTTCTTAACCCGAGGTACTACTTCCAAGTTAGCAGAGTCTGTAACCAGAAGTGTTTTTAACCCGAGGTGTTTGTAACCCGAGGTACCACTGTACCTCTTGCTTGCCTGGATAGAGGATAGAAAAGGATATGTGAGTGTATATAGAAAACAAGCCCAGAAAGTTGCCAAAAAGGGCGAGTTAACTGATTTTAGACTTAAAACATAGTCGTCTTAAGTGAATAACATCCAGAGAGATTGAGTGCCTGTGTTCCTTATGTCAAAATGTGGTCAGCATTTGCCTCCTGCATTTGGGAGGCTTTCCTACTCATTCTTCTGAGTCAGGGCTCATTCTGTTTCCAAAGTCCTGTCCTAATGGCTCCAATGTTCAAAATGTCATCTCACCTGCCTGCCTGTCTTTTCTTCTTCCCCTTCTCTCACACCTACTTCCCTTCCCTTTTATTTGTGTTTTACATTGTAAGCCTTCCGATAAAGCAGATGTGTGTGCTTCCTTTGGTTGCAGGCACTATATAAATATAATCAATTATTCCTCATTAAAAAAAAGACTGGGCTAGAGCTGAGGGACTTCTGGCTGCCATCAATGGAAGTAGGAGATCAGTGCCACACATGACACTAGTAGACGAATCAGCAGGATGGGTCTCACAAGAAGACAGAAGTTTCTAGTGGTGACGCCCTTTCATTTAAAAAAAATTGGGAATCCCTAGACTCAGTTTAGAAAAGTTTTATTTATGTCGTGTATGAATTGTTTCCCATAAAACACCCTGAAGCGATTGAACAGTAGATTATAGTTAAGAACTGCTCTAGCACTTTCTATTGTACAAAGTGGTCAACAATTCTTCGCTCGCCTTTCCTCACAGGAGTCTTGGAGCAGATATCCCAGGCAAACAATAGGCTGTCCAAGTCCCCTTATTGGGCTTTGTGCTTCATCAGGGCTATGAAATGAAACTCCTCACATTTCATTCATTATATCAGCACATGCTCAGATTGATTAGCTGTATAGGTTATGACAACCCCTCCATGTGCCTTTCCCACTGAAAACATTGAGCAAAGCAGAACTGTCATTAAAATCCTAGGCCCATTTCCTTTGAGTGTTGCATAATTGTGTTTTAATTGCATTTGACTCTATTATACTTTATGTTGCTCTTACACACACACACACACACACACACACACACACCAGCACTCTGTGAGTGCATATATTTGGCTGGTATAAAGAGACATAAACCCACAAGCTCTGGAAACAACCGAATGATCAAGAAGCTGAAAGCAAGCAGGTAAATCCAATGTAAATCCATTGGGAGCCCCATGTTAGGCAAGATATGCATGTAATAAAGGGAAAGATTTAAGGTATTTAGAAATAGTTCATACCTAAACCTGGCAAATAATGAAAATATACCACTTAGATAATATATGAGAATGACAGAGTCTACAAAATTCAGTTTTCTGGAGAATAGTTAACTATTTCTGGAGATTTCCATGAATCTACTCACATACATTTTGCCACATTTGAATGAAAGACATCAGACAATGACAGCTGTGTTCTAGGCTCTTACTATTATTGTGCAGCAAATATGATTAAACGAGATCAGGGCTGAATGAAGTAAGGTAACATGTTTAGTTTCTAGGGAGGTAACTATATTCTCTATCCTATTTATTCTATCGTCTGCCGTTCCTTGAGCCCTTGGGAATGTTTCAGCTGCTTAATGTTGACATAATTCTGTAGCCAAGTGGGCCATTGTGTAGTGTAGTAGACGTACCGGCTTCTGGAAATACTTTCATTCGTATTTGTGCCAACACTTTTCTTTGGCCCAGGCTCTTTGTTCTTACAGAAAATTATCTTGAGGGAGCTCATTCTGTCTTAAGTTTTCAAAGGAAGAGCAGCAGGTCAAGGAACGCTGTAGTTCCAAGGACAATTGACTCATTCTTCTGCCCCTGGTTTAAGCCTTACGTCTGAAACCTTTCCCCTCCCATTGCCTCCCACCCAAAGGCTCAGCAGGGAAACAGATTTGTAATTCAGTATGTGAGTTCAGCTACTAACACGCTTGTCTAACATGCTAAGCTCATCCCAATTCAGATTATGCCGTATCCTTTGAATGGCATTACGAGCTCATCTGAACGTATATCGTTTCTGTTAGTTAATGTTCTGGCACCCTCTTTTGTGCATGTAGCATTTGCCATTTGTCTTGGTTTTCATTTATCACTGATGTGACAATAATAGTGGTGGGCAGCAGATTGACAGGGAATATTGAATAAATAGATTTGCATCACTGAAAGTTTAATCTTATTGAAGATGAGCAGTTGTAAACATAGGCCGAAAGACTCTCCCTTCCCGGTATGTTATACTAGAATTCCCAAATCTTCATCCCCTGGGGCAAATAAATCCGCACATAGAAAAGAACAGATACAACAATAACAATTTGCTCTCCTAGGTATGTCACATTTTTGACAAATACATGAAAATTTTAATTAAATATAGTACTAAGTGGTGCTAAATATAGAAGCAGAAAAAACTTTTTTCCCTACCAAAACATGTAATGAGATAAAGATAATACTTTGCACATTTATTGGGGAAAGCCCATAATATAATTTTCAAGCTGTAATAAAGTCTGTTATAGATACAGATATTACATATGCTTTATGGCATTCATTTTACTTTGGAAGGGTTCTAAATTACTTGACTAATTATCCTGCAGCTCTAACCAATTAACTATATTATGTGTAGGTCATAGCATATTGCATGTTGTGGAAATTCATTGCTTTGGATGTGATGTACCTTGTGATGTGCTGTATACCATGAGCTCATAAGGAATTTTAAATAAGACTCATACGCAAGTTATATTTTCCTTGAAGTAAACAGTGTCTCTTCATAGCTGGGAGTAAATTGTAGATGGACCTTGTTTATCTGTTGTTGATCCCTTGTTTCTCTGTTGTTGATCCCATAATAAACATGCAGGGGGGCCAGTTCAAAACTAATGAGGATGGGAAAATCAAAGAATGGGAATTTAAAATTCACTTTGTTCTTTTATGCCTGAAATTTTCAATTCCTTGAGGACCATTCTTTCCTTGCAAAAAGTCATTCAGCTTACATTGCGCAAGACTTCAACAGAATTCTTACAATATGACTGCATTAAGTATCAGACCCATGAGCCTCATGAGGTCCGTAGTGTCCTTTGCTTGCCAACCAAAACAATTTTACGAAGGTTAAGAACAAAAAATAAAGAAGTAGAACTTCATCTCCACTTGCGATCTCATTCTGCTTTTTCAAATCTTGGATTTCCTGTTTCTGTTAGAACCAAACAAGACATCCAGAGAAGGCAACCAATTTATTGTTGTTTATTTATTCCATTGATCTAGGTAGCAGATCCTTGTTTTTCCTTTTAAGTGGATACAGAGAACAACTATTTATTCTAAAGTTAATTGCATCCCTCACCAAAAGGAAGCTGAGCCAAGGAAAGCTACATTTGGTAGTCTGATTGTGAGGGTGGGGCAGACGCTTGGAATTTAAATTAGCAATATGGGCATGAACAGCAACGGTCGGCCAGCATGCCTGAGAAGCCATTCATTGCCTACTGTCTGCTAATGGAACTCACAGCAGTAACAACAGGATAAGGGGGATTACACAGAGGCCCTTGACTTAGAGGTGAAAGAGAATGTTGCAACAAAAGATTGGGCACTGACTTTTGAGCCAGAACCAAGATGGCTCAACAGCTTGGCAGAGACATTCTCTGCTAATAAAAGAATCTGGCAGGACATCTAATATGTACGTTTGCTATGGTCCTGAAACCCAGAGCATGAAAGCCTGTAGTTCGGGTGTTTTTTGGTGTTGTGTTTGCTTGCCTGGCTGGTTGCAACAAGTCAAAATTTCTTCCAGGCAACCAGGCAAAGACGGTTTTATCAATAGGAAAAGTCTTTTTTTCTTTGGCAGCCTGAATGCAGAATATGACAGATGATATGCAAGCTAGTAAAAATGTTGATGGACTTATTTGTAAGGTGGACATAGTTAGTGTTTTTGTAACAGAGAAATTTCGTGGTGGTGCCTTAATCCTACCATACTGGCGAGTGAACCATGATCCTCTGAAACACATGATGGCAACAAAGACTCAATCGTTCCTCAGATTGTTTGTTCCTGTAGTCCAGTGTTCTTCACGAAATTATCTGGTGTGGATTTATAGATTATAGTCCCCAGCCTGCTCCATCTTTTCAATTACCTACTGCAGTTCCAAACAAGTTTTTACTAATTCAAATTAGTTTAATCTCATATGAACTACTTGTGCTTTGTACCTGTGGTTGCTTGGTGTTGCCTGGTTTTAGCCAGTTGAAATAAAATAACTTTAAAATTTCAACTTTGAACAGTGCAGTGACTTAAAGTTCTCAAATACAATGTTCAGCCTGACTAGTGTGTTAGCCAGTATTTCTCCCTAACACTATTACTTTTATTTTTAATTAGAGGTGTGGTTTGGAGGTTACATATATGTGATTATTGTTGTGTTCTACATGCACAGAATACCTCTCACAGTTTGGTGGTGTGTCACTGTGAAATGACACCAGACCAACTGTTCTAAGTTGCAGGGCTTATATAACACATTTCACATTATTCACACTTATTATTCTGGCAGATGGCTTCATTTTTAACATCCTCAGTTTGTTTTTACTTGTTAATGTTAACCCAAGCATGTAACTAGAGAGAAGACAGCTGTCTATAATATGTATAGGTAGCTTTCCATATGTAATAAGAATTGGAGAGAGAATATGGCCAATCTTCAAAAGACAATCAGATGGTTAATCAGCCCAAATAAATATGGTTAGTGGATTTAATGAGGCCTAAGTAGCTTTGCCATAGCAAAAGAAACTTCAGGAATTTTAGAGGCCCATCCATAGACTGATGGATACAGCTATCTCCCCAAATGTCACCTTGATCGTGGAGGAGACTTTTATTATCTAGAGCTATATTGCTGCTTGAAGGGGGGAGAATCATTGACGGAATATCTTGATGTGTGTGTGCTTGTGTACAAGCGCATACAGAAAGGCAAAATTTGACTTTGTGGTGGTTTCTAAGGGAAGATGGAGAAGACAGTTCTACCACCATCAATCATCAAAGGGGGACCATATGCCTGTGTTAAATCTCAGAAGCAATGTCAGGCATAAATTAAAGGCAAGAACCTTAAGATGGTTGCAAACACACTTTCTTAGATCTGTATCTAAATCTTCTCTCTCTCCCCCACCCCCCACCCCTTTGAAGCATTTTGTTCTTTTATCTTCAAATAAGCTGATAAAAGGAGAATGGGAAAAGTGTAGCCGCTTGGGTCTTATGGATTAGGTATAACAAATGACCCTTTCTTTGCACAAGAAGTTTTATTTGCATATTTTGTTTCTATCTAAGTTTTTCCCCATTATTTTAGCTTAACTAATAGCACAATCTAAACTATGTCAACTCAGACATAAGGCTTATTGAATTTAATGGGGCTTACTCCCAGGTAAGTGGGGTTAAGGATTGCAGCCTAAGTGGGCAGGTCATGTTACAAATACATTTATTTTTACTTGGATTATGCCCCCACATAACTTTCTCCAGATAGTTAAAACTCTGATCTACAGCAGGGTTTTAATGTAATATATCTTATCTGTTTCTTTCTGGTACAACCGTGAGAGTATCCATCACCCAATGTAGGCTCCACGTTTTCCAATTCTGAAAGAATTCCCTGACAGCCTACATAAAATTAAGCTCTCCTCCTAACTTGTCTCAGCACCGACCTAAACAAATTGTGTTGCTGTTTAGCTCCTGATAAATCTTGAGTCTTGTACTAAATCACTTCCTAATTTTAATGAGCTTATCTATCAGGCTTTGCCAGCTTTTCACTCTCCAAGATTGCCAAGCTGATAAAGACTAAAATTGTTTATTATTACACATTATTCTCGAGAAACAAAACTTTCTTTCCCCATGGGTTTTTGGGAGAAACGATTGATTTCCTGCCGCAGTGTGAAAAGTTTGACCTTTATAATGTGGGCAGTGATTACAAGGCCAATAAATGACATCATTCTATTTAAACCTTTAGGGCAAAGAGCAAAACTTATCAGCTGTTCCCATTTATGCATCTGCTGATTTCTGGAACATGCAAGCTAACAGAGACATATAAAATTGTATGGAAACAAATTTCATTTTTTGACATTTCTTCTTCTTCCTGAGTGTATTATGTCTACTTACATTATTCAATGTTTTGCTACAGTAAAACTTGGCATTCATTATGTCTTCCATGAAGTATTAAGAAGGAATAACTGGCATTTAGTGATTCAGGAGAATGTGGACCTATATTTAGAGACCAAAGGCTTTCAGCACTTTTCTCACTTCAGCATTATAGCACCACATTTACAACACTTGTAAGAATTTTTATAACTGATTTTTGGGGGCCCTAAATAGACCCTTGGGGCAGCCAAACCAGCCTTCCCCCCCACGAATTCTTATTTTCTAATGGGAGGGTCTCCTTAAAATGTGATTGTTCTAAACAGCTGCAGCCAGATAACTTCAGTTGTCCAATAACCTCTGCCGATCAGAGAAGGAGGAAGTGATGGATGGAGGCTGCAGCTGCAGCTTGGAGGAAGGATGGGGGAAATCCCATAATTGATTGTAAGGAAGCTGCAGCTAGCACAGGCAACAGCTTTTTAAAGGGACACCAACCCTCTCAATCAGTGAGAGCCCCACATTGCAGGTGGGGAGGTAGGGGATAAGTCTTCCAGAGACACACATCTTCCTGCTTGGAGGCCTAAGTAGACATGTGTTGTCCGAAAGGATGGGGATGGGGATGGATTGACAGTACTAGCTATCTTGCTGATAAAATTGCCCCAGAACCAGTGAGCAACATTTTTTGTGTTAGGGGGAAGTATGCTAGCTAGCAGAATATATTTGTATGTCCCTATGAGTTGCTTTTCATAGAGCAAAAGGGGTGGGGAAGGTGACTAATAGTTTCCACAAATAGCAAGTTCCATACTAGGTAGACAAGGTGACTGGGGAAGGAGTTCTGAATCCAAATGAATACAACAATTGAAAAACTCATATGGTACCATTCCTGTGTAGTGAAATAAACATCTAGGGCAGCCAGAATTAACAGAAAGTAGCTGAAACTTCCTGTGCAGCCTAGGAATGTCCAACTGCTGTTTTATTGAGATGTTGTTCAAGAATCTCTTATAGTTCTGTATTTCAAGCAGAGCTCTGCGTTCCAGTGGCACCAGGGCAGTGACTTAGCAATTACTCTTTCTCTCCAGGCTTGTCCATATGGGAATTTAATGTAGATTTAGTGCTACTCATGCATGCAAGTTTTTTGTAGCATCCTCATCAAAACACCAGCCTGTACTCTCTCTCCCCCACCCCCAATTTAATATGGATTTTTCCATTAGACAGATAATCCAATAAGCAAAAATAACTTGTTTATCATCCAGAGTCATTGTTAAATGTGGATTCCCCTTAGCGCTTTTTGGAGGTGGGGTGGGCCGTTTGTCATGTGCCTGGCGGCATTTCATTGGTTCTCTGTCACTACAGCCCTGCTTCCGTTTGCTGCTTACCTGAGGACAACAAAGCCATTTTGTTTCACTCTCTCACTTGAGAGAAGAACATGCCCTCCAATATATTCACGGGAAATCTGCTTAGCACACTGCCCTGTACACAAATTAAGAAATTTAAACCCAACTGTTTGAGAGAGAACAGTTAACCAGCCCCTAGTTAATTCTGTTTACAGATGTACATTTTAACTGAGTTTGCAAATTAAGAGTTTATCTAGTCCTGGTTGTTTGCACACACAACTTTTCTGCTCCTTTTGAAAATTCACTCATTTATTTTATTTATTTCATTCAATCCCACCCTTCCTCTCGAAGGAGCCTAGGGCAGCAAACACACAAGCAACGAAACAATTAAAACATGGTAAAAACAATTCCAGTATAGATGCAGATGGGAAAATGTGTCTCTACCTTTTCCCCATCTCATAGGGACAATTTCAGCCAGTAGCTCATCTGGCATCTAATCAAAATTTGCGCAAGTCAGTTCACCATCGTGAAACCTGAACTTGTTCTCTGGCGGTAGCTGAAGCAGACCCTTTCTCAGTATTTGAATCCAAATCATGGATTTAAGCAGTGCCTACCATGATCTGTATGCTGCACGAACATCCCGGTTGCAGCATCTTGCCAATATCAAAACTGTCACCAGAAGAAGAAAGGGATACAATTTTCTTTTCCATTTCTGGCAGGTTGTGTAACATCAATAATCTCCGCTGGGTATTATGCTCTCCATAAGAGGCTTTTGTGATTGATTAAACACCTTAGCTTTGTTTTGGTGTTTAATCAATTGCAACAGCCGTTTAAAGCTTGGTGTATTACAAAGGAGAAGAGATTATCACTGAATTATTCCAGGGTGGAGTTGTCTCTAATATTTGTGTTTTCTTTATTCTAATCATAGCTAAGGCTGCTAACAGCTTCCTCGCTGCTGTTAGCTTCTGTTATCTCCAGAGAAAGCTTAGCAAGGACAACCACTTATTAATACTCTGAACTTGCATAAACATTAAGGATGGTCTCGTGGTTAGAGCATCAGTAGAGACGCCCTTCACCTAAATCCTTGTTCTGTTTTAGACTTCCTGAGTGTTGCGCAAAGATTAGTCTCTCCCTTCCATGTTTTCACTGCTGAGTGAGGGAAGGACTGCTGCAGATTTGTCAACTTGCAACCCAACAACCAAATACTAAGCAAATTGTTGAAATTTATATTGCACCATCAGTATGCTTTCAGTGCGTGTATGCTCACAAATAAATGAGAGTTCACAGTGAGGGGACGTTAGGTATAGAGATCCCCATTAGAGGTAACCAGGGATAGATGGTGAACATTAGGACCTGCAGGGAACCAGTGGCGCCAAAGCCAATGACGAGGAGAGCCATCCCTGATTGGTTTGTAAACAAGAAAGCAGACAAGTGGAGACATGCTGGGGTTGAGGAGCCACGGTCCATTTCTGCTAATGCACCAGCCTCCAATGAAGGTACCTTTCCATCCCTAAATTTAGCAAATCTGCAAAGCTTTGGGAATTTTTAGAGGCTCGTGTGCTTAGTTTTATCAAGCAGTTGAAATGGTCTAAACTGTTAATTCACACGTTTAGAGCTGTGTGTGAGTTTCTGTAGCATCCATGGCTTAACAGAGACTCCTCTGTGTCAGAACCACCAAACTTCCATTTAGAAAGGGCTATCCATATGTCTGAGGTATTTCGTGTCATTGCTTTGAGTCCGGAGCTGGGTAGAGGAAAAACAAGTGGAAAGGGGAGGAAGAAGATGGAGGATCCATGTTCCTTCATCTTGCCCCAACTCTTTGGAGATAAGCCGGTAAAAGTTGTTTAGCAAGATACATACCTTGAAAAACAAGGCCTCTTGCGAAATTGCTGCATTCCACGCTTCTCTTAAAAGCTAACTGGTCTTTTGTGACCCTTTTACGAAAAGTTTAACAAGACTTACAGTTTTTTGGTGTGAATTCTGAAATGGGTGTCAGTGGCGGAGTAACTGGATTTTGTACCTCCACTGAGATCAGTGTAACGCTTCCAAAAGAAGGTCCTGGCGGCTCTAACCATTTTAAAGGCATTTGCTTTCCTGCGCTAACAGTCTTTCCTCCCCTTTTCTTGACGTTACCAAATGCATTTTTATTTTTGTTTTATTTTGTCTTTCAGGTATAACCCGACTTTAGTGTTTTGCAGCTATACCCTGAGCCAGCGGTTAGGAACTGAACCCTTCCCACCCACCACCCACTCCATGTATCTATTTTATTTTTATTTATATATTTTGTCTGATAGTTCCACAAGCACTAATGCACAATTCAAATGCAGGCGATATTTTGATCACCAAATTGTTTAGCACTTTATGCAGGAAAAACCGGTAGGCCACGGTCATGAAACTTCGAGAGGATGGCTGCTGGCTTCCTGTGGCAGAGCTGGTTGTTGTTGTTCCAAAAAAAAAACCCTTCCCTCTTTCGCTCTAACCATTTTGTCTGTCTATCTTGTCTTGTATTCAGTTTTCAAAGCAATTCCATGAGGGGTCTCCTTTCTTCCTTTTTTGTTTTTCTTTTCTTTTAGTGCCTAAAAGGGAACAATATATTTTTTTGAAGTCAAACAAATATGCACACAAAATTTATAGGGTTTGAAATAAAATAAAAAGTCCGCAACTTTTTGAATGTCAAACTCAGAACCATTATAACTGTTCCTCTCCTACTTTGGTTTATAGAAAAGGTCCATAAATGTATCCCTAAATAACCTGTAAGGTATTGTCCAATGTTCTGTATGAAGGATCTAGTCTGGGGGGGGGCGGGGAACAAGTGACCTTTTCTCTTGAAAACAGGGAACTTTGTTTTCACTATCCAAAGATGAAGAGACACAGAATGTAAACATGAAAATGTATTGCTTCCCTTTGAAAGTTAATCCTATTCCACATTTTCATTAATGTTGGCTCATCTTCTTCTTAATTTTTGTTTGGTTGGTTGGTTTGCAAATTATTATTTTTTTGCATGAATATGCAGAATAGCAATAATGTTTGGGTTGGTATTTTTTGGTGTGCAAGACTCTTCTCTTTCAGATCCAGTAATAAAGTGTTTTTAAGTTCATTGATTGTTTTTTTTAAAAGATACAGTATTTTTCAATTCTTAAACAACAACAAAACTCTGTGTCAGTGAATTGTTGTATGATTTTCAAGCCATCAGTAAGTGGCAACCACTGGGGGAAAGTTAATATCCTGTAAGAATTTCATTGTCTGCTGTTGCTAGGTCACCCCGGGACAGTAGCAGAAGCAGTGAGAAGCTGGAGTTGGAATTATCAAATCTCACGGCGGATGTCCTGGAATTACTGCTGGAGTTTGTTTATACAGGTTCCTTAGTAATAGATTCCGTCAATGCCAAAACTCTTCTGGAAGCTGCCAGCAAGTTCCAGTTTCATACATTCTGCAAAGTCTGTGTGTCATTTCTAGGTAAGAATTCATGCTGTTTCTCTCTCTCTCTCTCTCTCTCTCTCTCTCTCTCTCTCTTGATTCCGAACCTCAGAATTTTCCACCATGTGCAACTCTTCTATAAAATTCGTGGTTAAATGTCATTTACAATAGGACAGACCACTATTTGTTTGTGGCTGTACTTCAGGTGCAGTGTGGTCTTGTTAAATTCACGGCACCTGAAGTACAGCTACCATCCAGTCATGGTGTGCTGCATTGCAAATAGTATTGCTTACTTGAGTGAATTGTGGACTTTTTACCAAGGCTGGGTGCACGCCTTGAGGCTGCAGAAGTACATTAAAAGCACTGGATGTGCTATTGGGCATCCTCCACAAGAATCTCAACTCGCATATAAAAGAAAATACAAGCGTCTGGTCCTTGCTAATATGCTAGGAAGTTTATGGGCAGTGTCCAATATAATCTCTGTATGCAGAATAGCTTCCTGAATAAGATGTCCAGTGATTAGGTATGGGGTTTCAGAGTCCTGCATATATGTCCTTCGCCCTTAATTTCCAGAAACATAAAGAAATTGAAGAGTAAATTATGTTTACTTCACGTAATATATACAGGTCACAGGGTGCTTCTTTGTGCATTGAGTATTATTATTATTATTATTATTATTATTATTATTATTATCATTATTATTATTATTACTATTATTATTGAGTTGTTCTTTTGTCCCTGGGATGTGAGAGGTTCATATCTCCATCATAAAAAAAATACCCTTCCCACTTAGCTCTCTGTACCCTTAAAGGCTGGAGGTATATGCAGGGAGGAGAGCTAATTAACTAGCTCAAGGTTAGTTTCCAGAACCAGTAGGGTAGGTTGCCTCACAAACCAGAGCAGCTTCTAAGATGCTAGAACTGTCCTTCGGAATGGCTTTAGCTAGGGCAGAATTGTTGCAAGGAATAGCAGGTTTGGATGAGTGAACTCCCCCACCTCAGTTCAGAATTGGCAAAAGGTAAAGGGACCCCTGACCGTTAAGTCCCGTCATGGACGACTCTGGGGTTGTGGCGCTCATCTCGCTTTACTGGCCGAGGGAGCCGGTGTTTGTCCGCAGACAGCTTCCGGGTCATGTGGCCAGCATGACTAAGCCGCTTCTGGTGAACCAGAGCAGCGCATGGAAACAACGTTTACCTTCCCGCCAGAGCGGGAATCTACTATTTATCTACCTATTTATCTACTTGCACTTTGACGTGCTTTTGAACTGCTAGGTGAGCAGGAGCAGGGACTGAGGAACGGGAGCTCACCCCATTGCAGGGATTCGAACCACCGACCTTCTGATCGGCAAGCCCTAGGCTCTGTGGTTTAGACCACAGCACCACCCACGTCCCGTTCAGAATTGGACTTGGTGCCAGTTCTGAAATGTGGGCTCACTCACACTGCGGATGACATCATTTGAAACAAAATGAGGTCTAAAGGCCTCCCTCAACTACATCATAAGCGCACAGACATAACTTCCCCCACAGGTTGCTGCTACCCCCCTTCTTACTTGGTATCAGTGGTACCAGCCATGCAGATTATTTGAAGGCCTCTCTTCAAGGTCCTGAGAAATGTAATTTCTTCAGAGTTCTGGAATTGGGTTAACCTACAAGTGGGTGTTTCCTAGGAACTGCACACCCTAGGGCTCCTTGCTGCATCCCAGTTTCAAGGCTCCCAATTTTCCTTAGTACCACAGCCAACCATTATGAGTGGGACAAGTTTATGTTATGATCCAAGCCATCATGAACTTTGGTGGCATCACTAATTACACATTAAATGTGAACCTCTCATATCTCCTGTGGTGGGAGATGCTCAACCTGTCCTTGCATCATGCTCTGGCACAGTATACCTTGAAGGATAATCCAAACGTTCAATTTCTGATGTGAGCATAGAAGATTGAGGGCCTTGCGTTTCCTGCTTCCCTTGCATCTGTTTTGTCCAAATTGCGCGCATCTATTCCAAAACTGGATATTAGATGGCATTTGCTGTGCTGGTGCAGATTTCCTTTAATAGCTGCCCTCCAGTGTGTTTTAAATTAATAGATTTTATGGCTTTCATAATGATCCACAGACATATCCATGCACATTATCTCTAAAGATTCAGCTACTATAACAAAATACATTTATTTCCACTAAATCAATGTGAGATTTTCCTTTTCCAATACTCAATATGTGAATTCAGTGAACCGTGTTATGGTTATGCAATTGGGAGAGTTGGCTGTAAGTTTCATTATATATGGGGAACTAGAGGTTTATATTCTCATTTAGAGAATTCATAAAATATAATTGCTTATTTTTATTTATAGCTCTTACTGGATTAAGCTTCAGAGATAGTGGAGTTTTCAGTTGGCCTCATTTTTCATTTTTGCATTGGGCTAGCCAAGAATCTTATAATGCAAAAAGACAAGCAAACCACTATTTCTAAAGTTCTTCTAAGAGCCACCTGTGGAAGATCTCGTTTGTTCTTCTTAGTATGTCATAGAGGCAAATTGGCCTAGAGATTGATTGGCTTGGTGTTTTGTTTTTGTTTTGCATTTTGTACATTTTAAGGGGGGAATAAGAACCATGATTTCCCAGATAATGAACTTTCCCATGAAAACTTTGACTATAAATCGAGTGAAAACCCTGAAGTGAAGGGCTGGGGTGGGGGGGGGAGGGAAGAAATTACATAATCTGGAGGGTGGGCATTTAAAGTGTTCCTCACATTGGTTTTAATTAAGTGTATGAGATTTTGTTTACCTTTCATTGTGTTTTGTTTTTGTAAAGACACTGTGAGTTGCCTGCGGCAAGAAAAAAGTTGAATAACTTAGATAATAATACTAACTAGTGCAGACAGCTTCAAGAAACAATAAGTATGCCACCTTTATTCTTGACTATGGTGACCAGTGGGGGCAAGGAACTTCAGAAGTTGGTACAGGGGGGTACCTCAATTTTCGAACGTAATCCGTTCCAGAAGACTGTTCGACTTCTGAAACGTTTGAAAGCCAAGGAGCAAAGGGTGGTCTGCAGAAAACTTGGGGGGGAAATAACATGTACACGTAGTGGAAGCCATTCAACTTCCAAGGTGTGTTCGAAAACAGAAGCATTTACTTCTGGGTTTTCAGCATTCAAAAACCGAAACATTTGGCTTCCGAGACTTTTGAAAACCGAGGTACCACTGTATTGCTGACTGTGGGCCCCTAGAGATAAAATACTTATTGTCTTTTAACCATTTTAACATCATTACTTCCTCCACAAATTCTTCCTATCTTCTTCTACCATGTTTTAAGTGTTATATTGGCACTGCTGTTAGCACTAACAAGAACCCTTCTTATTATCTTCCTAGTTAAGATGATGTTTCCAAACTTTTCCCCTTAATTACTTTTGATTAACCACAGTTGACATTTACGTAAAGTTTAACCAGGGGTTAAATGAGGGAGGGAAAAAGCAGTAGGAGGAGAAGGATTATGCTGCTCTACATGCAATCTGTTAAGAGATTGGTAGTATTATAACTCTACTGGCTCTTTAAATTGTAGAAAGAGGTCAAGAGAATTAAATCTAATTTATTTAAGATTCATTTCCGTAATACTACAAAAAAAACCACCCAACACCTTAGCAACCCCAAGGACTAGTAAGTTACATTTTTTATCATTATTTCTGAAATTTCACTTGGAGACCTATTAAGCATTCTAACATAAAACAGTGCCTTGCAAACAGAATATATTGTGCTGCTGTGAGAGCGGAGAACAAGCTGTTTATGAGCAAGTGGATAATCATTTCTGCACACTATTTATTGTTAGTGTGACGGACGTATCTTCCTTTTCATTTTGGGGTCTCCTGCCTTGAATCTTAATCAAATGTTCTGTTATTAATACTGGCAAGCGGAGGCCAAGTAAGAACATCCAAGTCACCAACCACATTTTCCCCAACTCTTTACTTCAAACAGGATGGTGTGTTGGCTGGCAAAACATTCACCCAAGTTCTCTGTTACAATACAAATGCTACAAGTCTTTTTAAAGTGTGACTCCAGATCTTATCAGGCCAAACCAGCATGGCCAGTGATTTGGGATGATGGAAGTTGTAGTACTACAGTGGTACCTCGGGTTAAGTACTTAATTCGTTCCAGAGGTCCGTTCTTAACCTGAAACTGTTCTTAACCTGAAGCACCACTTTAGCTAATGGGGCCTCCTGCTGCTGCCGCACCACCGGAGCACGATTTCTGTTCTCATGCTGAAGCAAAGTTCTTAACCCGAGGTACTATTTCTGGGTTAGCAGAGTCTGTAACCTGAAGCGTATGTAACCTGAAGCATATGTTACCCAAGGTACCACTGTATACTTACTATTATCAAATTTGTATACCGCCTTATATACCCACAGGTCCCAGGATGGTTCACTTAGAGCAGCCTTTCTCAACCTGTGGGTCCCCAGATGTTGTTGAACTACAGCTCCCATCACCCCTAGCTAGCAAGGCCAGAGCTCAGGGATGATGGGAGTTGTGGTCCAACAACATCTGGGGACCCAAGGTTGATAAACACTGACTTAGATGATCCTGGACTCCCCACTTCCTCACCCTTAACCTATGCCCCTTGTTGGTTATTTTCTTTAAAACTATGCATATGGATAATATTTTATGCAGGTTATGTCACTGCGGCAAACTGGGCCTACATTGGCTATGATGTCTGTGGACATCCTTCTATGAACAGTTGCCATTTTAAAAGGGGCCAAACTCTGTTTGAGGAGACAGGCAGTCTTGGTGAAATGTGGATTGCTGCATCTGTCACCTAAGAAAGGACTGGAAGAAACTGGCCAGACTTTGGCAAAGAAAGTATCTACCATGAAATGTTGATCCCATGTTACCAGTCAGAAATGGATTGCCCGTGGCCTCAGGGACCTAAAAATGGAGAAATATGCCTCTTAGGAAAAATGGAGTTCCCTCACTAGCAGTTCATAACAGCTCTCACTGTTCCAGTTTTATAAGAGCTCCGTCAGTTTGTGTCCCAGGTGTGTTGGGTAGACACCCATTTTCCTGATTCAGAAGGATTCTTCCCCCATCCCCATTACAACTGAGTCTGTAATATTGTGAGGGGAGGTGTCTGAGCTTCCTTTTGTAGTCTTTGGATATGGAGTTCTCTAGAATAACAGGCTTGAGCCTCATAGAGGTTGTCAGGCTATACTGTGCCTTGACATCCTTTGTGATGGTTTAATGCTCCTTTTAACCTCCCCTTGCTAATATTTAGAAAGTACAAAACGTGTTCAAAACACCGTCCCTTCTTTCGCTTTTTGAATTTCAGGCAACCCAGTATCCTCACAGTTAACCCTGTTTTATTTTATCACATTAATATGGGTTTTAGATGTGAACCTCTGCACTACACACACATGCTGCTGGCAAATGGAAATTTGGTTTTATGTAAGGAATATTGAGGCATGCACACCCACATGTCTAGATGGCTGGGAGAGAAAAAACGAAGCTCTTAATTTGGCTTCAGTTTAATTAATTAGTTTAATTTGATAAGCTCAGAGGTTTGGGGGGAAATTGTTGTTAGCCCCGGGTCTGCTACAATTACACACATTTACAGTCCCAAAGCAGTTATATAGTTTCCTTATAGTTCGTTCCCTAATCACTGGATATCTTATTCAGTAGCACTGAAATTGCAACTAACTTGTCCCATTGATTTCTATGGGAACCAAATTTGAAAGAAAAAGAAAGTTGCATTGAGCTCTCGGTGTCTAAAGAGGATTGTGTTTATTTCTGTATTTATGCTGCTACAGTTTCCCTATTACGCATATTTGGAGAGGTCAGAGGTCATCTAATTCACTCCTTTGTGCTCAAGGCACAAGGCAGGATCCTTCCTATCAAATTTAGGTGGCAGTTTACAGCTTGCAAAACCAGGAAATAGGTGCCCTGGATTTTTGACTTACTCTCCCCATCCCTTTCTGTTTCCTATGTTCATTGTAGAAAAACAGTTGACTGCTAGCAATTGCTTAGGAATATTAGCCATGGCTGAAGCGATGCAGTGCAGCGAGCTATACAATATGGCAAAGGCATATGCCCTGCAGATTTTTCCGGAGGTGGCAAATCAAGAGGAGATTCTTAATATCTCGAAAGACGACTTCATTTCCTATATGTCCAATGACAGCCTGAACACAAAAACAGAAGAACTGGTTTATGAAACGGTGATAAAGTGGATTAAAAAAGATGCTGCGGTCAGAGCCCAGGTAAGCAGGAGGGATAGGGTGGGTGAGACCTTCCTCTTAGACATTTGTTTTCTCTTTCTCACTTCCATTAATAGATCATTATAGCAGAATGCTATTCTGTGCCATTTTACGCCCAACTCTGCTCTTAACCAGAAAAGCAAAACCGGGGGGCGGGGGGGCTGGTTAGCCAAGAGAAAATCCAGGCTATGCAGAAACATCCTTTAATTCCGTCACCCAATCCCCATGTCTGATTAGAATTGAAAAGTTTGCATTTGCTGCATGCATCTCGCTAAAAATAGCTTGGTCCAAGATGGCTCTTGAAGGATTAGTATTGTGTGATAATGTGCCTTAAAAATAAATAAATGCAGCTTTAAAAAGAAATGATGTGCATTCAGGAATGGCAAGAAGCAAGAATCATCAGAAGAGCTCTAGACATGGAATACTAATAATGTGGCTGCCTTGTAAAGTCAGTATACTGAGAGGAGTATTCACTATTCCTGTGCTGGCTGTGCAGATGCCAGTAAATATTTATTGGGACTACCTGCTCTAGACTGTTACTCTGCTAGGCAGTTGACCTTAACGGAGATAAGGATTCAGATAACGGTTATAAATACTGCCTGGTTTTGTGGACAGCTATAGTAAAATGTTGTCCTTGGGCTGAAAGAATTGCAACTGCAGCACGTAAATTTGCCAGTTGCTTTAGCTGATTAAGATTTGTAGCAAACGAACTTCACACATTATCGACCCAAGCCAGGAGAATTGACTCAGTGATCAAGCAGTCTCCACATCTGAGCTGCTATCAGTTCAGCTCCACATTTGCTCTTGCTCTCAGTTCAACTCCTGAATAAACTGGTGAAATGATATTCTTAAGAGTATTTGGCATTTTATAGGAAGGAATAAATATACCTGTGTACAGTGTTCCATTTACTCTCAGTACACCTTTGCTGTGTTATAGCATCTCCCTCCAAAAATGCTTTTCAAAATTTAATTCATTCTGAATATGAATTAAATGCTAATAGGTTCAAGAGCTATTGCCCTAAATATAAGTTATTGTTGAGCTTTTCTTTGTAGTTACAATTCTCTGTGATTCTTGTTTCATTTACATAGAAGGCAATTTATGCGTCATCCAGTTAGATGCAGTTTATGAGTTTCAGAATTAGCTGCAAATGTAATATCCTCCTGAAATCTTTTCATAGTGTGATACCACTATTACTAGACTGATTGAATAATAGTGCTGGAAAGCATGCATACCATATCCACAATCTTAGTGAGGATTGTGGAAAGCCCTGTGGCAGGAAAGAAGCTGGTTGATTAATCGTACAATAGTTGGGAAAGAAATGAAGAACTTTTAGTAGGAATTTGAGGTAGTCAGAACATATATTCCTGGCTCTCATTGCTCTGGGATCCCTTGGCAGTCAAGTATGTAGCTGGTAGCAATGACCTTCATAATTTTTACAGGATAAAAATGTGGGGATTCTTTTGATATACACCTAGAATTAGGGAATCATATTGTTTCATATCTGTCTGGATTCTTGTTGATTGGGGAGTCAAAATAGTTGAATGGTTGTCAGTGTATAAAAGAGCTGAGCGTTCATCGTTCTAAGATAAGTGCTAATGATCTTTTAATTTCAAATTGTTTGTAAGTAGCCTCCTCTCTGTGCTTTTGTCAAATTGTTAGATGGCTCTAAGACATCAAACCCCCTATTCGATCACATCTTGCAATTTAGTCATCACTCACAATGAGACTTGTAATCTCAGGTTACATATTCTACTAGCTGAGAATATACAGGAAGGGGTAAGTATTGTGAGAAACACTCTGAAGCAAGGAGGAGGAAACAGACATAGCATGAAATATAGAATATAATTATCCAGGCACTTTGAGACTCAGTCCCCAGATGGACTAAAGACTAAACAGCCAGCTTAGTAGAGCAACCACTACATCTACAGCCAAGTTGCCCCTGGCTGAGATAGTGGAAGGTGTAGAGGACAGGAAGATCAGACCTGATGTCACCAGTGGAGGGATCTAGTAGATTGCTGGCTGGTTTGGGCTTCCCCACCCTTGTAGCACACCCCATTTTTGGATTTTCTGCTGCCAGGGATGCAAGCAGCAGGCCTTCCTCCTGCCCACACAGAAGGAGTTCAACGATGCAGAATGTTGTTTGCATCTCTCCAGTGGTGGCCAGCGACAGGCTGACTTAATCCAACCCTCAAGGGCCTATCATAAAGAGGCTTTGGGTCACCTTGGTGCATGTTCGTCCACAACTCACAGAGACAACAATTCTCAGCTGAATATGGAGGGCTGAGTGCCAACTTGATGCCAGCTAAGTTCAATAAAACTGTGTGTGTGTGTGGGATAATTATTCAGTATAGTTTTATGTGTGTTGCTTAGAGATTTTTAAAAAGTAATTTATGAAGAGAGGGAGGGCAAGGAGGTAAAAAAGAATTTTCCATGTGGTTTTTGAACAACCATACAGATAACCCCTGTTGCTTCCTGACTCAAGCATCCTCTCCTGATATTACCCATCTCATCCTCCAGTTTCCATCTGTCTTCCCTTTCCATGTTAAAGCTTATTGAGTGTAGCCAGCATGGAGTTTACAAAGGCCACTTACCAGCAGGCTGGATATGGTACAGTCCAGGTGAACCATTCAAAATTTTATGGCCCCCGGAATATTTGTGTTAGTGGGCCAGGTGATGTCTTATAAAACCTCCTAAACCTTTCATTTAACATTTCAGACCCGGCTGGAGGCGGCCAGGAGGAAAATAGGTTTTTCACAACTAACAATAAGAAATAAATGCAAGGCCTTAACTGCAATATGTCAACAATTAGACGTTTATTAGAGCACCTGTTGAGCAGCCACAAGATGACTCGGCCAGTTGTTTGGCTCACTTTTGAATCCCTCTTCTCTTCTGCCTGCAGATTCACAAGCAGGAGTTTTAGTATCTGTGCTGGTTCTGTTGCTAAAACAGAGTTGACCAAGACAAACAAATCCCAAAAGACCCCTTAGCAACCCTTGGGTGTCTACACAGATGCTTTTCTTCTAGATTTCTGCTGCTGTACAGTATTTGTACATGTATAATCCAACACTAACTTAGCAGTGCATAAACCAATCATTAAACTTTTATGGAGTCCAAATAGACATGTAAAGATAATTGTCAATTGTAATCCATGCATTCAGTCTTAAAAAAGGCAGTGAGATCTGTTGGGATACTGCCAGGGAGATAAAACCCATCATGGCCCCCACATCGCCTCCGGACAATCCATCGATCTCCCGTAGATACAGTATCAGCAATTAGCGACACGAGCTCCAGAAAATAGCTTGCCACATTCCAAAGCTGATGCACGCTCTATCAGCAGAATTCGCACAGCGAAAGATGCACGCAGGAGAGCATTATTTAGAAGTTTATTCAGCGTTGGTTAGAACAAAGAAAAAACATGACTACCTGCTTCGGTCTGCTCAGGCACAGAGAGAGAAACGAAAGCATAGACACAACAGAAACATCCTGTGAACAGGAAATACGCAGACTCTGTGACTCACAAAGCCTGCTCCCTTTTAAGGTGGAACGGAAATATCCTAACAAGATCTTCAAACCACTGGCTGATACATGGTGGCTGTTTGACCTCCCAACCTTGTCGTATATGTCTCGTAGCCACCATAACGGCTCACAGAAAACCCACTTTTGTTGTTGATCTGTTAGTCCTGACACCACAGGAATAGGATTTCAGAGTGTTTGAACATCTGCAAATATCAATGATTTCTCCAAGATAAAAAAGAAACCCGCAGAACATGCCTGCATCATATGCCTTGAAGAGGCACTTTCAGTGTTATACTTCCAACATCTATCTGAACTTACCCATCTCTTCCTCTAGAGACACTGTGGAGTTTGCTCCATTCATCTCTGAGATCCTGAACATCCACTTTACAACATTTCAATACGCAATTATAAAAGCTATTACAGTTTGAGGTTTCTCCAAATTTAGTTTAGTATTTTGAGAATGTGTCTTGGGTACCAATCAGAATATGTGACATGTGAGTGGTGGCAGTTCTACAAGTTTCCAGATCTTTATCCATCCAGCTTAAAGATGCCATGGGATGAACGCTGAGACCTTTTTCATGCAAAATGAATGTTGTTGTTGTTAAATAATGTTGTATGCCACCCTTCATCCAAAGGTCTCCGGATGGTTCACAGCATAAAAATACAAAATAAAAAGGCACAATACTTAATAAAAACAAGAATAAAACAAGTCAGATCAATATCCACCCACCCTGTACCACTGAGCTATATATTTCCCATATCACAACACCATTGGTTATTTATTTTAATGAGTGGTTAATTGTCATTATTTATATTCTATCTTTCAGAATATAAATCCTTCCGGGGGGAACTTAAAAGTAACACATTAAATTACATTTTTAAAAAAACACAATAGTAACATATTTAAAAGCCATCATGATCATTCCCACAGTAGAACAACCCTACACCGTGCGGGTCAATATGGTGCAGGCTCTGAGGTGGTCCGCGCCTGCCTGCCCCTCTCCCTTTCTCCTGGAATAACACTGAAACCTGTCTATGACTCTTGTTGCACCTTGTTTTATTTTTGAGACTCGCATGCCACGGATGTGATATTGGAAGAGGTCCTTACTCAGTTTAATCAAATTCAGTCAGAAAGATGTGGCCATTGATGGTTTTCTCATGATCAGTAACAGCAAGAATTCCTATAGGAAAAAAAATATATTTTGCATAGGTAAAGGTAAAGGAACCCCTGACCGTTAAGTCCTGTCGCGGACGACTCTGGGGTTGCGGCACTCATCTCGCTTTATTGGCCGAGGGAGGCGGCGTACAGCTTCTGGGTCATGTGGCCAGCATGACTAAGCCGCTTCTGGCGAACCAGAGCAGTGCACGGAAATGCCGTTTACCTTCCCGCTGGAGCGGTACCTATTTATCTACTTGCACTTTGACGTGCTTTTGAACTGCTAGGTTGGCAGGAGCTGGGACCGAGCAACGGGAGCTAACCCTGTCACATGGATTTGAACCGCAATCCCAAGGCTCAGTGGTTTGCATAGGGTTGAGTAAACTGAGGCTGAGAGTCATTGTGCAAACAGTGTTGTTTTCTTCAAGGCTGCCGATACCCTCCTGCTTCCTGCTGTGGTGATTTCATACATTTAAGTGTTAAGAGGTGGCTTTCATTCCCCCCCCCCCCCCGTCGCTTTCCCCACTCTTCCTTTCATCCTGCCCTGACAGTTTTTCGGCATTGCTTTTCATTCTCCACCTCTTCTTCCTGAAGTGCTTTTTCAGTTTATGATGGCATCTTTATTTGTTTTGCCCTTGCGTCTGGTTTCATGAATTGCCTTTTTTACTTTTTTTGTGTGGAGCTTTTAATTTTGTGTATGTGTGTATATATCTATTTCTCCAGAAAGAAGTGTTTTTGCAGTTAAATTACTGTAAAAATACGGGTAGCTGGTTGCTTTCATGTGCCACAGGTAGATCAGCTTTCAAGGGTGACTGCTCTAACTCCCTCCTCCCGCAACCTCCCGGTATCCTGCTGGTTTGTAATAGGCTTCCTAGTCACACAGATGCTTATTTTCTAAACATAGAAGCTGTTCCTTTTCAGAATGCTTCCATGAAAAGCCTTCCTTTAAAATTTCATAATGGCATCTTTTGGTTCAGGAACTCAGGAAGAGATTTTTTCTCTGTGTGTGTTTGTATAAAGTCAAGCTCAACATCCTTGAACATGTGTGCTAAAAAGAATTATGTGGGTATATGAATGACATTTACTTGTGAGCAGAAAATACAATTCAAAGCCTAGCACTGATACTTGTGGAGCAACTCTGTGCTCCTTTAGAATTCTGAATTCAGTACAGTTGTACCTTGGTTTTCGAACAGCTTAGTTCTCAAACATTTTAGCTCCCGAATGCCGCAGACCTGGAGGGGACTGTTCCAGCTTGCAAACTATTTTTGGAAGCCAAACATCTGATGGGGCTTCTGCAACTTCCAATTGGCTGCAGGAGCTTCCTGCAGCCAATCAGAAGACACACTTTGGTTTCCGAATGTTTTGGAAGTCGAATCAACTTCCAGAACGGAGTCCATTTGATTTCCAAGGTACAACTGTACTTTTCAGAGGCAGCGCAGTACCTTGCAGAATAGCACTCACCTTTTCTATCCATGCCATAAGAAATGCTTGAGCATTTGTTCTACTGAATTTATAAGTGTATTCATTGTAAGACCCTATTGGAGTAGACCAATTGAAATTCATTGACATGGCTAAGTTGGGGCCGTTAAGTCTACTCTGAGTAAAACTTAGTTGAATACAACCCATAAGTTTTATTCAGTGCATAGCCAAGGTTATTTATTGTGGTTTCTTTGACACACCTTTTTAAACTTACATAAGTACAGGTTATCACAGTTTTGTTTTTTGCATGGAATTTCCACCAAAAAGACATAAAGCCCCAGAGGTATACACCATTTCTTCTTCTGTATAATAAATCCAGTTTCAGCAAGAAACAACCCACATGATCAGGCCTCACAACAGCTTGCAAGTCAGTTGACGGAGCTCTTGCAACCTGCATGATGTGGAAGGTAGAGTTTTAGGGCAAGTTCCTATTTGAGATTAAAGCTGTAGGAAATGCTGGAGTGTGGTTAGTGTTTCTACCTGCCTCAGGCATGAACACACAGCCACCCCTGCTGTCTTATATGTTGATTCATGCAAACTATTCACATTTCTAATAATGTTATTGACTGGTAGTGATCTTGAGCTTTCAGAATCTGAGTAGGAAGCCACGATTTCTGTTTGGGCCACTTACAAATCTGCTGTGAAGTAGCATTGGTGCACTTGTTAGTGCAGCCATGTTTTAAACCTGCTTTAAATCATGCCATGTAGCAGCTTGCTCTTTGCATACAGCAAATTACTATACTGATTAGTAATCTTCTTTGGCCTTTTGCAGTAGTGTGTGTGTGTGTGTTGAGGAAAGGCGGGAATAGCCCAATGGTTGTACACTGGTGGCTTTCAGGCTGTGTTGCAGTGGACCCAAGGGATTCCTCAGATGAGTAAATAAGTTACGGCCAACAAGCTTTCCTGAGGGGTGGCTTGTCAGCCATTGCCAATCTTCCCCTGTAAAGGTAAAGGGACCCCTGACCATTAGGTCCAGTCATGACCGACTCTGGGGTTGCGGCGCTCATCTTGCTTTATTGGCCGAGGGAGCCAGCGTACAGCTTCCGGGTCATGTGGCCAGCATGACTAAGCCGCTTCTGGCGAACCAGAGCAGCACACAGAAACACTGTTTACCTTCCCACCGGAGCGGTACCTATTTACTTGCACTTTGAGGCGCCTTCGAACTGCTAGGTTGGCAGGAGCTGGGACCGAGCAACGGGAGCTCACCCCGTCGCGGGGATTCGAACCTCCAACCTTCCAATCTGCAAGCCCAAGGCTCAGCGGTTTAGACCACAGCGCCACCCGCGTCCCTATCTTCCCCTGTAGCCTTTGTGAATCCACAGAAAGGTCTTGGGTGGGTTCTGTCACACTCTGAGCGTACATGGGGTACAAGTCTGGCCAATGCTCTGCAAGCTCCAGAACCCTCTGCCAAATATTGGGGTTGGATGTGGCAGGGGTATAGAGGATTCTCAACCGAGGCCTTGGCATGCAAAGGGTTTGCTGAAAGTAGAAACATCCATGAATGGCACAGCCAGGGTCTGCATAGCAGCCACAAGTCAGATCCATATTGGCTTGTTCTGACCCATGCGGGTTCCATGTGTGATGCCAGTACCTTGAGGCAAGGGGAGTCTCCAAGAGACTGCCATCATCCCTGAGCACTGGCCATGCTGATGGAAACTGGAGTCCAGCAACATCTGGCTTCCTTAAGATGTCCAGAGGATCCTGTTTACATGAGTTGTGTTGGACTGTTTTAAGAGAGACCTAATCTATTATATAGCACAGCAGCTGGGTGTTGCTTGGAAGAGAGATTGCTGCTTCGTTTCAAAGGTCATCAATCTGCTTGTAGAAGAATAAATAAGAACTCAATATTTATTAAGCTAATGCTTTGTAAATAACTATATCCCAGTGCTTTGGAACTGAATACCAACTGCACGTAGTAACATTTCTGGAGTTACCTAAGCACCCCTGATTGTTCAATTTTATTTTTGCAGGCAACAAAAAATCAGGGGAAGCAACTGCTTCTTAAATGCTTTGTTGCCAGGATAGCTAGGCAGCGCCATGTGGTAGGAACAGCAGACTGTTGCCTGGATGTCATTCCTTTTATTATTTGGCAAGCAATGGGAAGCCTGTAGCTAACTGGAACTTCTAGAAGAACTGTGTTTGGTATTTTTCTACTGTTCACCATTTTAAATGGCAAGTGTTTATAATTGAGAGATAGCTCCCCCCGGTAAGCTCATGGATGTGGTGAGAAGACTGGGTGGCAATATTTATGGCGTCGTGTCAAGGGATATTGCAATTTGCAAAGCACTGTGGGTTAATTGTGTAGAACGGGGTGGGGAATCAGTGGTCCTCTGGGTGTTGGGTGTACAAATCTCATCAGCCCCAACCAGCATGGCTAGTGATCAGGGATGATGATAGTTGTAATCCACACCATCTCAGGGGTATCAATCACCCCAATGTAGGATGTAATACGTCGTACAACTTTGCATCAGATTGTACTAGGAATATTATACTAGGAGTTGAGACGCGGGTGGCGCTGTGGGTTAAACCACAGAGCCTAGGACTTGCTGATCAGAAGGCCGGCGGTTCGAATCCCCGCGACGGGGTGAGCGCCCGTTGCTCAGTCCCTGCTCCTGCCAACCTAGCAGTTCGAAAGCACGTCAAAGTGCAAGTAGATAAATAGGTACCACTCCGGCGGGAAGGTAAACGGCGTTTCCATGCGCTGCTATTGTTCGCCAGAAGCGGCTTAGTCATGCTGGCCACATGACCCAGAAGCTGTACGCCAATAAAGCGAGATGAGCGCCACAACCCCAGAGTCGGCCACGACTGGACCTAATGGTCAGGGGTCCCTTTACCTTTACTATACTAGAAGTAGCCAATGTGGTGTTCTTCAAATGTTGCTGAACTCCATTTCCCATAATCCCTGACTATGCTTACCAGGTGCAGTGGGAAACTGCAAAAGAACGGGTCTTTTCAGTGGCAGCACCCCAGCTATAGAATGCCTTCCCCGAGAGAGACCTGCCTGTCTTATTGTCATTTTGATGCCAAGTGAAGAGCTTTTAAAATTTTCCTCTATTTTTATTTCATCAGTTTCTATTCCCTATTCCTATCTGGGCTTTGTTTTCCTTCTGTCATTTTATTTATGTACGTTTTTTGTTTTTTTTTGGTCAGATTCTCTACTTGTTGTAAGCCACCTAGAGAACAGGGTTATAAATAAATGCAATATGGCCATTTTGAAATTTCCCACTTGGGTTTGAACTATGTGCACACTCACGTTTGGCTTTTGAAAAGCCCCACGGGAAGGCAAAATGCTCAGTTATAAAATGGAATTGTTTGCCAATGAAACATATTAATGAACTTCCTATGATATCCTATACCTTCAAGAGGGCTCTGTATAAACAGTAGCATAATGGCATAGGAAAAACAAAAGTTTGCAAAGTAACTGGAGGTAATTTGCAGAACAGCAAAGTGATTGATTAAAGGATACGAGGAGCTGATTTGAAAAGAAGGATTACAAGAACTGAACATGCCTGGCTTGGCAACATGACAGATAAAAGTCCAAGAAAATCAAATTGCTTATGTCAGGGAGAGTGGGAGTACCACATGGTTGAAATTGAGGCAAAACTGATGTTGGAGTGATACATAACAATCAGTTAAGAGACCTCAAGTAGTCAGTTCATTGTACCACTTTAGCTTGGTTGCTCACTTTGTTATGCTACAAGGCACTCCTTCATATCTGTTCCCCAACTCCCACTACTGCTGATTCTCAAGGCAGCTATCTTCCAGAAAACTTCCCTCTTTCCCCATTCCCATGGCTTTCAAATATCCTTTTTATTTTAAACATTCGAATTATGTGCTGATATGCACAACAACACTATTGTTTCTTCGTTGTCATGTTCAGTGTGCACAAAACCTTGAACCACTTTCATGGGGGATAAGGTTATCAATGGCTGCAAGCCATAATTAGGGCTGGGTTTCCCCAGCCACTCTGGGCAGCTTTCAACAGAACATTAAAAACAGAGTAAAACTTCCCTAAACAGGGCTGCCTTCAGATGTCTTCTAAAAGTTGGATAGTTGTTTATCTCCTTGACATCTGATGGGAGGGCGCTCCACAGGGCGGGCGCCACTACCGAGAAGGCCCCCTGCCTGCTTCCCTGTAACCTCACTTCTCGCAGTGAGGGAACCGCCAGAAGGGCCTCGGAGCTGGACCTCAGTGTCCAGGCTTAACGTTGGGGGTGGAGACGCTCCTTCAGGTATACTGGGCCGAGGCTTTTCAACATTGCGATATAATGATACATTGCTGTATTGAAAAGGAAGAATCATTGGCCCCAGCCCCGCAAGGCACGAGGGTGAAACTGTCGTTGCTCCCTCTGCCACCAGCACCCAACACACAGAGAGACCAACAAGGCAAATCCAGTTTGCCAACATCCATGATGTAAAAGAGAGAAGTTACAGGTAGGTAGCCATGTTGGTCTGCCGTAGTTGAAACAAAATAAAGAAATTCCTTCCAGTAGCACCTTAGAGACCAACTAAGTTTGTTATTGGTATGAGCTTTCGTGTGCATGCACACTTCTTCAGGTAAAAGAGAGAAGTTACCAGAGACACCAACAAACTCAAATCCAGCTTGATTCTATGTTTTGTTTTGTTCTTTGCAGCCAGTGCATAGAGGGCCACTTTGTGTGTTATGAAGCTATTATTTTCACTCAGAAGAAACTGAACCATTTTTGCTGGGGTGTCCCTGCTTGCTTGTGTGACCAAAGGTTTCAGAAAAAAATCTCTTGGGTCTCTATATAAAGGAGGAGCTAACAGTTAATGAATGATGTCTTCCACCTGAGGGTGACCACAAATACAAAGTCTGTCTGCGTATGGGGCTTGTCGTAGTGACCATCCAAGACTGTAATAGGCATCTCTTGGAAACACAGATCAATAAAGGCATTTCTTAAGGAAACTAGTAAGAGTTTGGTCAGATAACTAGCTCTAAAATGCTCTGTTCTCAAGAGTGGATACCAAGGAGAAAAATTGGTGTTTCTAATTAGTTGTATGTTCCTTTCTATCTAGAAGAGCCAGTCCCATAGTTACAACTTATTCAAGCTCAAAGCAGACCTTAGTTCTGGAAAATAATAATAATAACCTAAAACATCTTGACAAGCTGCTTTCCAGTAAGTTCTTGAAAGAACATTTAAGTTTCTTCTATCTCTACTTCGTTGTCTCACATTGATGACATCCAGGCAGTATACGTACAAATGTTTGTATATGTAGGGAGTGGGAGTAGGGTCTGGAATAACATCCCACACCCTAATCACACCTGTGCAGTCTGTGCCTTCTGTTTTCCAGATTGCAGTTATAAAGCTGGAGTGTATTCTTGTAACCTACTGTGCTGATATGACGTGCAGTGCATGGACACTGGGTTTTGAAGGATGTTATCAGTAGACATAATCACATTTGCACATCTAGACAGACAAATGTTGTGTACAAAGACCATCTGAACAGGGATGAAATATCTAAAATTTAAGGAATAGAGCTTTATACTTGGTTTCACCTGCCCACCTCCTTAGTGTTCAGGTTAATGAAAGCATGGATAAGTGTCTGTCCTCACAGGGCTGAAGGATGTTGCTATTTTCTGCATATCTGACATGTCCTTAACCTGGCTTTCTATTGTAAACAGCTGTAATTCTTGTCTAAATGTTCCCCAATCCTTAGCAGCAGCACTTAATAAATTAAGTAAGCAGGGAGCTTTTAAACTCTCTTCCTTTGTTTATGTTTCTTGTACTGCTTTCCTTTCTTCCTCTTCTTTTATCATTCCATCAGTATCCTTCCACTCTGGGAGACATGTTTTTATTACATCAATTAACATGAGAAGAATTTGATGGTCTTTTGAAAGGACCAGATTGTCAGGCACTGCTTTTCTGTAAATTGCTCCTCTGCAGCTGGGATGATGCTTGAGTGCTCTGACCATGTGGGTTGGGGTCACTCATATGACTCTTCTTTGGCACCCCAATCTAGTGGAGTATCACACCCATTGTTGGGATCCAAGTTAATCAGCCTGTATATTTGACTCATTTTTATGCCAGCTACACTCATGAAACTAGCACTAATACGCCCAGGAACCTCACCAAAATGCTGGAGAGGGTGCACCTCCCAGGCACATACCTCCACATGTGGTGGGAGTGCCCCAAAATCCAACTATTCTGGACAACAGCCATACAAGAAATATGTAAAATAACTAAGCAAGTATTAGACACCACCCCAGAATTGGCCCTACTAAACATCTTCCAAGACAACAATGCCCATTTACACCACAAAGAACTCATAACCCACCTACTTTCAGCAGCCAGAAACACCATAACCAGACACTGGAGAGACCTGTCAGGAGTAAGCATGAACCGATGGTACCAAATAGTATGGGAAACAGCCTTACTAGAAAAATTAACCAATAAACTGAAACTGACACGGGGACAAACAGAAGAAGGCGCCTTTACCCCGGTATGGCTCCCCTTTATCACATACAGAGCCCAACAAGACAATGACAGTAACCCACCAACAGCATACAAATCAATATGACTAACCTGATCCAAAACACCCACCCACCCCACTCACACGAAAACAAAGATCACCACAGCCAATCACAAACAAACAACCACACCCTAGGCCAACCCCAACCTCTCTCACCACCAAAGAAACACAAATGAACAGCAGAGAACCGGCACGAGGAACGCTGACACGAAACCCTACATACATTTAAGCAAAATAGAAACATTGCCACCCGACCCCATCTTCCCCCCCTCCACCCCTTTTCCCCCCGACTAATGTCTCAACAAATGAAACTGATTTGTAAAAATGTTACATGGAAAAAATACGAGAGACATTACACATACTTCTGTAAAACAAGAAAATATTTAATAATAATTTTTAAAAAAGCTACACTCATGGAAAGGCTACTTCCACAGATTATGGGGACATATACTGCCCCCACGTTTGTCATATTTATGTAGCTCCTATAAGAATTGCTGTAATCATGATTTCATAAGTTGTTCTCAAGTTGTCAGGAGCGAGCCAGCAGTAAATAGCACCATGCGAGTTGGAGTTGAAAAGATAGGACTTTAGTCTAGGAGTCATTTCCTGGTGCATACAATTCTCCTTCCCGTTGCCCCCCACCCAATCATCACCACCACATACAGTACTACAGGCAACATCTTTTCTCCAGTAATTTAGATGCACAACAGAATAGTTCAAACGTTTGTGCTTTTCTTCTCCGATCATTACAGATCTGAGATGGGGGGGAAATGGATAATCTCAGACCTACTGAATATTCAGGAGACTTGTCTTCAGAAGCAGATGCATAGAAATTGATAGGAATACTAGAAAATGATGTATTTTTCACATTTGCAATGGTAAATTTATTTCACAACCTGCATATTTTGCAAAAGTGTGGGTGTGTGGCACAGCTTTACAAAAAGTATAAAATAGACATGTCATGCTAAAAAAATCATATTTGATTATTTTGTAGAGGAATACAGTGGTAACTTACAAATATTAGTTCCATATTTCCACCACCGCAACTACATATGGATATAATGGGTTGTGTCCAACCAAGTTGAAGGAGTCCCACTGAAATCAATAGACTTAAGTTAGCCAAATCCTCTGATGACTTAGTTAAATACAATTCAGTGTTTTTAAAGTTTCTCATGATGAATACAGAATTCATTTGCATATTTGTGACTTATAACTGGAAGCCAATTAATTCCACAGATAATTTGGGCAGGAATGCTGCCTTAATTGCTGAGTGTGGAACATCATCCAACAGAGAGAGGCTATTTAATCCCTTAAAATAAATCATCTTAAGTGTACCTGTTTTCTGGATTCTGGCCTATGTCTTTTGAGGGTTCTCTCCACTTTGAAAATAATTGTGAGAGTTAATTAACCCTAATTTTGAAAAGTGAGTACATGGCCACAGAGTAGATTCTATGCTTGAAAATTAGACAATTTCATTTTGTTTTTACTTATTTATTTTATTTTCCCAACTGTCCCCCAAACACGGGCTTCTATTTTATATTAATGAGAGAAATAGAAGCAAGCGTATCCTGTATGATGCCAAATCAACATATCCAAAACCTTGTTCCAAAGACATTTTCTGTTCTTTGGGGTTTGCAGGGGTGTGTGTGTGAGGTAGGATATTTTCTTTTATTTACAACCTGCATTATCCCAGGGTAGGTTTGTTGTCATTTTCCACCTATACCCTCAAAGAGGCAGCAGTCTAAATATTTGGTTTGAGTGCCTTCAGGAAAGAAAGGAGGGCAAGGTTTCTCTTAGCTAACTTTTTTTTCCTGTGCTGTTATTCCCCTTATCCCATAATAACTCGCTCTCTCCATCACAAACACTCTACTTCTGCTCACCTGTTTCTTCAATTGCAAATACACAACAAAAAAGAAAAAAATGGTGTGGTGGAAAGTTGTTTTAACCCTAACCACTTGTCCCTGCTTTTTTGAGTGCTGCCAAGTAGTCTACTGTGGAGTTTTTTATATTTATTTTATATCTATTATATTTATTTTATATTTTATGTAACCTGATTATAGAACTTGGAGTAAACGGCAGGTAAGAATTCTAATCAGCACCATAATGCTTTAAAAAATGATAACGAAGAAGACAATTCTTGAACTACCTCCCTCCCCCCACTTTTTAGTAAGGTGTGTTTGTTTTGTAAATAGCCTGCCATGGAAGAAAGGAAGGTTTGGTCCAGTTGATGGAGTAGCCACAGGAAGTGGAGAAGGCAATAATGGCCTTCTCTTCAACCACTTTATGATTTCCCTTTCACCTATTCTAGACTCATTCCTTACCCAGTTCCATTCACAACACGTAATGAATTTGGCCTATCTATTTTTTCACCCTTTGTACCCTCACCCCAGCTAATCAAGGCAAGTTCTTTTTTTAAAAAAACAAGATGATTGCAACATTGCCCTCATGCATTCCCCTGGGTGCTTGCGAAATTACCGTTGCCATTGTGTGGTGCCCTTCAGAAGACATTTAACCAACAGCAGGCCTGCCTAGCTTGTGATTCACTAAATTCAGCACTGCAGCAGCTATGCAGTGTGACCTGCCAGGTGCGTGACAAATGGCCGTCTTTACCTTTTCCGAGGTAGGCAGCAAAATCAAGATTTTTTTTATCAGCTCAGTAGGTCAAAGCAGTGCAGGCCTGATATCCTATCTATGCAGATAGCTTTGGCCTAGCTCTCTGCTTCATCTTTTCAGAAGCAATAATGTTGTGCTTAATTTCAGGGCATGGAAATTAATTTGTGTATTGCGTGCTTAGAAGGAAAATAAGTTTCGGTCTTCCTTCTTTTTTAAACCAATGATGCAGACCTTCCAAGCACCCCTATTTTCCAGGGACTGTCCCGGATTTACAGAAGCTGTCCCGGTTTCTGATTTGACCCCAGAATGTCCCACTTTTGCCTAGGACATCTCTATTTTCATTGGAAAAATGTTGGAGAGTATGGAGTTATGTGACCCCCCAAGCCAATGAGATAAAGCCTTTAGAAGACTGTCCTGTTTTTAATGTTTAATATTTTATTTTGTTTTTATATATTTTGGAAGCTGCCCAGAGTGGCTGGGGCAACCCAGTTAGATGGGTGGGGCGTTATTATTATTGGGCTTTGAAGACACTCGAACTCAGGATGCAAGGGAGAAATGTGTTAGGAGGAAGGCATGCTTGGCAAATCCACACAGTGATCAGCTCCCGCCCAGAAACCAATGTCCCCACTGTGGCATAGCTGTCCCTTTTTAAAAGGGAAATTCCCTTATTCCGAATAGGATTCCTCGCAAGAAAAGGGAAAAGTTGACAGCTATGCACTGTGGAAGGACGTGAGGATCCAGAATTGGCCTCCACAGTCACTTACGGACTCGTTGTTAAAACCGTGTTTATGGAAGACAATCTTACTCAGCTACAAGTGATTGCCAAAGAAGTTTTATTTATTTATTTATTATTTATTTATTTATTTATTTATTATATAGGACATCCCTATTTTCATCAGAGAAAAGTTGGGAGGGGATGATGATTTTGATATCCTCCACAGCGTAGTGAATGAACGCTTCTTTTTTGTATTAATGATAATAATGCAAAAATAAAATCCTTTCCCCATCAAGTTAGTACCAGAAATATAAATGAATGTGCTGCCATAGGCAGAGCCTGGAGAACAGAATAGCAGGAAAGCAGCTCCTTCCATATAAATGCTGTATTTAGTCATCTGTGGTGCTACTAACAAGCCGTCTTATAGCTTCATTTGAACAGGATGTTGCAGTTATGCCTAAGATTTATACGCACAACTCTTTTCAGTGATGTCTCCTTAAGCCCAGGTGAGGCAAACATGCCAGCTATTCATCTCATTGTGTTATATAGCTTCAAACTGTGATACCACCGAAATTGGTGTGAGATAATCTCTCGATTTTGAGAAACCATTCTGGAGGCCAATAAATAGTAAATAAAGTTGAGGATGAGTGTATAAATAGAGAACAGATGTTTTACTTGGTCCTTCCCTAATACACAATCATATGGAAAGGTTTATTTGAAACAGGTGGCATCTATGGGCAGGGCTTACTGAGTTGGTGCTGAAATCAACAGCTGGCACCAGAGCCAGGTATACCTAGGTGGCTTCATTTCTTCATGTCCTATTAATTCATCCATTTCAAACCAGAGAAGAAAGTCTTAGGGAAAGTTATCTAGATAATATACAGCTTCTGTTGGAAAGCTCTCTCTGTTCAGCAGTGCAAACAAGGATTAGGGCCAGCATCTACATACAGTGGTACCTCGGTTTTCGAATGTCTCCGTTGACTAATGTTTCGGAACTCGAACGCCGTAAACCTGGAAGTAAATGCTTCCGTTTTCAAATGCGCCTCAGAAGTCAAACTTCTGAGGCGGCTTCCTGTTTGAGTTTTCCGTATTCAGTTTTCAGTATTGAGGCTTACGTATTGAGTTTCTGTTTTCAAATGTTTCGGACGGACTTGAATTCCATAGGAATGGTCAGAGTAATCTTTTAAGTGTATAGTATTTTTGTTTTCTTTATCTCTATGATTATCTGTATCCCTAGCATAGTTTAATTTTTGTTAACTGCCTCCTTGTATAATGCCCAAACAACTGAACCAGTAGTCACGTAAAACATAAAAATGTAAATTTTAATGCAATTTAGCTTCTTCTTTTTTGACTGCTACTTAATGTTTGCTTAGTCCCGCAGCAGCAAAGGTCATTTTTGCATGGAATAATAGCAGCTGTAGAAAAGAAAAGGGAGAGGGAGATGATATTTAAGACAATAGGGAAACATTAGTTTGACCTTTCAGGGTATTAACTGCCAAAAGTGTCAAAAAGTTTAATAGCTTTCCAGTGTAATATTAAGCCATAGGAAATTTGAAGATGCAAAAAATAAAGTAACCCCTGTATAAGGTGCAAGTTACCTTTATTACAATTGGAATTCCATAGAATTCAGATTACAATACAATAAAGTACAATAAAAGAAATAAAAGAAGCAATAAAAAATACAATGCAGATCAATATGAATCTCTTCAGTCACAAATCCACTGACACACGGTGTCCTGTGGACCACAGTTTGGGAATCTCTGCATTAGGGAGTTGGATGGCTAGAAGAGTTGCACAAAAAAGGGACAAAAGTTGCACAACCCAGCTGATGGTTAGATTGCATGCTATTTGGAAGACTATTTGGACTCAGATCTCCCAGTCAGTCATAGCACCTTGAGGTGGTAATGAGGAAACGCCCATGTCTCGGTTTTCTATTCCACTGCAAAAATGAGTATAGTATCCCATTGTAAACATAGTTCAGGAGGCTTGTTGCCAAGAACAAAATCTACATTGAAGATACAATTTGGCACATGATTGTTGTTTTTGAAGTCATGCTGATTTAAGAATGCTTAACTGCTTACTGATCTGCAGCCTAAAGGGGCTGTGAAATGCAAAGAAAAAGAATCATAGAATGATTTTAAAAAGGTCTTTGATGTCATGAATAAAAATTAATTAGATTGCTTCCGCATTGGTCTACATGGAGCTCGTTGAAACTTTACCTGCTAGTACTCATGAAATAGCATTTCTTCTTTGTTTCAAAGAACCCCAGCCAGATGGACGGGGCATTATTATTATTATTATTATTATTATTATTATTATTATTATTGGTTTGATTCCTCAAAACAAGACCCTATCTGAACTTTAGTATGAACTTTGAACAAGCTGAAGTCTATTTTTTGTGTAGCCCACTACCTAATTGTTTGCAGGTCCCTAAACACCCAGTCTCAACCTGCATATAGATGAGCAATGAAATATAAAATTAGACGTGTTGATTTCTTAAGTACATAAAAATGCATCCATAAGATGGAGGCTCTTTGGAATATTACAAAATTCTCTTTTGAAAAATTGTATCACGGTTTCAGTTAGGTTGTTTTGATTTTCTCTTTCTTTTCTTTCCCTTTCTTTTCTCACTGAAAACTTTCAATAAAATATTTTTTTAAAAAAAATAAGAAGAGGGAAGTAAAGGAAAGCATGTTAAACCAAGCTCTCGTAGGAAAGAACAAAAGAGTGTGATGGTAAAGTAGTGGCAGATGTCAAGGAGGCTGAAATGCTAAACAGTGCTTACTCCAGGTTGCAGTAAGAAGAATTATGCTAACAAGATATTTAATACATAGCTAACAAAAAGTAGGTAATAATAGTACTACTAGTAGTAGTATTTACCCACCCTTCATCTAAGGTCCTGTGGCGGGTTACAATTAAAACACAATGCTAGAAACAATTTAATACAACAATCACAGAAATAAGATGGGACCTTAAAGTACACATCTCAGCTGTTTTAAAACAGGTTATATGAGGACTAAAGGGAAACCCTAGCCAGTAATCTGTTTTAAAGGGCCAGCCCCACATAGAACACATCACAATTATTCAATCTGGAAGTTAGCAGATTATGAAGTCATTTCGGTCCAGTAGGGTTCATAGCTGCCAAACCATCAAGAGCTGGTTCCTAGCCACTGAAGCCAGCTGAGCCCTAAAAAAGCAATCATAGGTCAGGAATGGAGAGAAATAAGCTATGGAATGCCTTCTTCTTATGAATGTATTTAAATCAGTAAAGCCAAATGAAATTTGTCCTCAACCTTATTGGTGAAAAAAGCTAGCCTAAAGGAGAAAACACACACACACAATGCCACACATTATATATATATATAAAAGAGAAGTCTTTGTCCTCTTTCAGGGGCAGTGAGATTATATATTCTAAAACACCCTTGTGCTTGTTTGTTTGTTTGTTTGTTTGTTTGTTTTTAAGAGATTGATCAATCACTGCTAGAAACTGTGTGCGCAGGAGCAAGGGAGATCATAGTCTTGTGACATTAGCTTCAAACAAGTGACACTGAAACAGAACAATCTGTTGTTGTTGTTGTTGTTGTTGTTGATGATGATGATGTTGATGTTGTTATTGCAATGCGGCACAAGCTCACACAAAGGGAGAGAAACAGGATGAATTTTCCTCACTACTCTAATTAAGCAAAGTTGGGTGAGCTGTTTTCTTGATTGCTACAGCAGTTGTTGCCAGAGTTTATCCCAAGCAGTATGTGGCTATATTGTTTTAACACTGGAAGAAGAGACAGAGAACATCCTTTGTGGGCTTTCGGCAACAGTCATTGAAAGATGGCTTTGTTCCATTAGCCTGGAAGAGGTTGTAGTGAGACGATTTAAAGATGCTGTCTCTGGAGCCCTACAGATCAGGGAACTATGGGCCCATACCTTGTCCCTCTTTCGTAACCGCAATTGAGCTGCTCCTTCTGGATGATGCAGAGACCAAGTACTGATTCACTCCTAAATGTTGGCTCAAAGAGCAGCTGTATCATTATAAATAAGTGCAGAAAGGCTTAAGGTCATCCAGTGAGCTTCAGGGCTGAGTGGGGATTTGAATCATGGTTTCCCGGATCCTACTCTGACACCATAACTAACTGACTTTGGGTATTTTAAAGTGCGAAGCTCCAATATGAAATGGTGCAGGCGCGATTACGTGCCCCCACTTGTGTAAGAATGTTCCATATTACTTAAGCAATGACTACTGTGTACGTTTAGGAAGTAACTCCATGCAGAATCAGGTCCTTATTTTGCTCCTTGTGCTGCAACATTTCCTGCTTCCGAAAAGGCAAGGAATTTTAAAATCTGAATCCCAGCAAGTCTTTCCAGCTACAGTGGCAAGATAGCAAGTGAGACACTAGAAGCTTGCATAGGTCTCTTGTTTGCCTATTCTGTCCTATGGATCATTTTTGTGTTATTAGTTAGAGTAGGCAAATAATTAAATAAGTGAGTTTTCAGAGGTTTCAGTACTTGGGTGTTAGCTTGGTGCAAAACCTGAGAAGCAGCATTTAAAATCCCTTCTTATTTCCATCTCAGCCAGTTTGTTAAACAAACAGGATTTATTTGGGGTTGGTTTTTTTTTTTAAAAAAAGGTATCCAACTATCTTCTTTCTGTCTCACTGAGCCAATTATTACTTGTAATATAGTTTGTAATCAGACCATTGGAGCTCTGGAAATGGAGAGGTTAATGTCCTATTGTGGGGAGGGAATTCAAATTATTTTTGGTATTACTTGATCAATGGTGGTGGCAGCTACTAACCACATATTTGCAGAACACTTCTTATGAATCCAATTTTTAAATCACTGTCTAGAAAACTAGAATTATGCATGTTTGGGGCATTAGGTGTGGTACTAATTTGCACTCCTCACAAATCTTTCAGCTTCTTCAACTCTTAGTCATTATCATCCTTTCTCCATTAAAGTCAACCTCTCTCTAAGGGTGAGCAATTATCTAAGGAAGGAGTTATGAATTATACCGAATGTTCCCAGTTGCCTAAAGATCACAGGTGCTCGTTTGGCAGCTCTGGGGTCCTTAAAGAAATGTCTGTTTCCAGTGCATCAGTGCATTGTCCTAGCGACATCCTTGACTGTTCTTAATCATCTTTCCTCTTATGTACCAATCTGCTTTTTCTTCCTGTGCTCTGTCTGCCAGCACATTCACCAAATGCTGTGCGCATTTTGCTCTGAGGCAGTATGTGATATTTAGGAGAATGAACAGTTAGAAAAATAAATCATTCCATGAATTCTTCATTTTATAACGTGCAATTTTCTCTCTGTTGTGCTTTTGCTTTCTGTTAAGCCTTGGCTGGTGATGGATGTTTTCAGCCATTTAAATGTCCTTTGCACTATAAAGTTTATTTTATTTATGCAGAAAGATGGAGATATGCCATCTGCATTTGATTATTAGCTCCTGGAGTTTGACTTCTAGCGAAACCTGGAAGAACATATTTGTTTTGCCAGTGAACAAAAACCCATGCTTTATCAAAACCAATGTCATCATTCAACCATTCACCTTAGACTTTCTATAAACATAAACTTTTTTGACATTTAAAATGCCACTAGAATAGCTATTTGTTTGAAACCAAGCAGCCGGTCTTAAATTTCAAGGTTAACGGAGGAAACTGGAAAGATTACAGCAGGTCTCCTCTGTGTAAGGGGTATAAATTCAGCATAAATTCACCATCCGTTTTTAGTTTGAAATATATGTGTGCAGGAGTGTAGAACAAGAGCTGCTATCTTTTGAAGATTATTTTTCCACTGTGAGACCTAAAAAGACTTTGATGGTAGTGAAGCAGAGAGGTAGATAGTAAGATTCATTGGAGGAAAAAAAAGTGTTGTCTTCAACTGACTCCGAATTGCCTTTTGAGAAGGAGGAGCCACGGAAAATGCATTTTACAAAAGTTGAAGGTGGGGTCAGTTTAAATGTCACCTTGTCCCAAACAGGAGGGGGAAAGCAGCGAAGAGTCCTTGACAACCCAGTTGTGTAAAGTAGTTGTTACATTTGCTTTTGCAGTATGCTCCTGAGTTGCTGGCAGTGGTCCGCCTACCCTTCATCCATCCCAGTTATCTGCTAAACGTTGTTGACAATGAGGAGTTGATAAAGTCTTCAGAGGCCTGCCGGGATCTAGTGAATGAAGCGAAGCGTTATCACATGCTGCCTCACGCCCGACAAGAGATGCAGACTCCAAGAACCCGACCCAGGTTATCAGCAGGTACAGCTCAGCTCGCTTCAGAGCTGAAACTCTGGGGCCTATCTTTCTCTCTTTTTCCCCCCTGCAGTTATTGATGGGACAGGGACAGGTCAGGCGGACTATTTACAGTCTGCATATGGTTGCAAGATTAAATTACTTCCTTTTCGCGCGCTCTCCGTGGCACTTCCAAGATACAGCCTGAGTTGCAGATTGTGAAATCAGGAACCCTGCAGTTCTACTTCAGGCTCTGACACTGATTCTCCCTGTGGCAGAGAGAGGGATCATTCATCACCACAAATCAGGTGCTAAGTCACCACCAGTTGGTTTTCTTTCACAAACCAGCCATATTTTCAAAACAGCTCAGCGCCATTAGTTGGGGGGAGAGCTATGTTTGCTGCTTTGTCAGACACCAATTGTTGGTATTGATCCCCTTTCAAAGCCCCTGTATCATGGAAGATATTAAGTTTGTCTTAAACAAGACCATATATTCTTTACATACAGGTCCGGTGCCAGAGGTCATCCATGTCAGGCACTGGCTGAGGGATTCTCTTCAGCCTGACCTGCTGCCCATTTGCAAACTGCTGGGCCCAGGTAGTTGTGAGCAGACACTGCTGTCTAACCACCTGCCTCCACCTTCCTGCCTCATTTGGGACCCTCTGAGGAAAAGCCAGTAGTATATTTCTTCTCAGAGCCTGGCATTCCAAGGGTGGTGGCCAAGAGAATACCTGCACCACCACCTCTGATTGCTGTTGCAGCTAGGAAAGCTGACTAATAATTATAATAGTAATAGTAATTTTGTTATTAATATGCAGCCCATCTGACTGGGTTGCCTCAGCCACTTTGGGCGGCTTCCAACAAAATATTAAAAACACAATGGAACATCAACCCATTAAAAACTTCCCTGAACAGGGGATGTCTTCTAGACGTCTTCTAAAAGTCAAATAGTTGTTTATCTGACGTCTGATGGGAGGCCCTCTGCCTGATTCCTGATTGTAGTGAGGGAACCGCCAGAGGGCCCTCAGAGCTGGACCTCACTGTCTGGGCTGGATGATGGAGGTGGAGAAAGGGCTGAGGCCATTCAGGGCTTTAAAGGTCAACACTAAATAATAGCTGCTTAAGAAGCTGTTGTGGCAAACTGTGGTTGCGATGCAAACGTTCTCCACCTTGTCCAGCATACCTCATTCTGAAGAAGAGCACTTAATTGGCCCTTTCTCAGAGCCATGGTGCTGGAGAAGTCACAAACAAACTGAAGGAGGTTTAACAAACTGCGGGACCTCGTCCTCTTTCCTATGCTCCTCCTGATGGAGACATGCAGATGGGGACAGATATGCCCCCTGCTTTAAGTCGTTTGCATACTATCTTCTCATGTATATTATTTACTACAAAGCTTGAAGACTAAGCTCTTTAGCGACGAAACGTCGGATTACTGGAACAACATCCAAGCACTGAACCACTGGAATATCACAATTGAACTTTTTATTTACTGCGTTTGCGCTTGTTTAAGATAAAACCTATTTGGGAAAGAAACTACTTTTGCCATTTTTATGGGCGTTTAATGTTTGTTTACAGATAGCTGCCTTGATGATATTATCTTGTGCCATTATCACAAAGCAAAGGAGAAGAAAAAGAAAAAGAAAGAAAGATGATAGAGATGATAGATAGATAGATAGATAGATAGATAGATAGATAGATAGATGATAGATAGATAGATAGATGATAGATAGATGAGCAGGAAGGAGTAGCATGAATAGGGGAATGAGCAGGGGAAGAGGAGGGCAACAGTGGGGCCAGAGGAGGTCATGGAATATATATCATGGAATCACAGGCTGTAGAGTTAGAAGGGACCCTGAGGATCATCTAGTCCAGTCATATCCAAAGTTCATTTTGGGGGCCCAATCCAGCCCACCCGTCGGTTTAATTAGGCCCCTGTGGCAGTTTATTTCCTGGGGTAAAATCCTTAAAAACCCTCAACAACTCTTCAATCCTAAAAAAAAGCTCAACAACTTTGATTGGCCCTCTGGTTGGCCCTCACGGCCCTTCACTTCAAATCTGGCCCTCTTTGAAAAAAGTTTGGACCCCACTGATCTAGTCCAACTCCCTGCAGTGCAGGAATATGCTGTTGTCCCATATGGGGATCAAACCTGCAACCTTGACATTATTGGCACCATGCGCTAACCAGCTGAGCCAATTAATAGAAATGCTTATAATATCTAGACCTATAAAGTGCATGTTAGGGTCGTGGAGTGGTTAATGTTGTGCTTAATATACCCAACAGACTGAACCTAGGCATGTTTATTTACACAGATGGAAGCCACATTAACTTCAGTGGGACTTACCCCTAGATAAATGTATATAGGATTGCAGCCTCGTTTTTCAATAGGTTTTATTTCTGTATGAATATGTGTATTATAGAATCATAGAACTGTAGAGTTGGAGAGGCTCTGAGGGTCATCTAGTCCAGTCCCCCGCAATGCAGGAATCTTTAGCCCAACATGGGGCTCAATCCTACAAGCCTAAGATTAAGAGACTCATCAATGAGTGACTCAGCTATGCAGGCAGAGCTTAGCCATTGTGACTAGTAGCTGCCGATAGCCCTCTCCTGCATCATTTTTTTTCAGTCGTCTGTTGAATGATTTGCTGTGTGAGTAGACATTCATCTGAGAGTAGACATTCAGAGAAATGCACTGTTAGGAAGATTATGGCTCAACACTTTGCAATAGTTCCCCCTCTCAGCAAGCAACTAAAATTTGTATTTTTCAGCCAGCATTTTCAGATACTGTTTTTTAAACCGGTTTCTGACTGCTGGTGTTTCTATAGCAATTGTTGGTTCCACACCCCCTTAACTCTGTTTTTACTGTTATTGAAAATTTATCATTTTTAATATATTGTTTTAATTTTTCCCCCCTTACCTGTTTGCTGCCTTGAATATATTTTCATATAAAGGCAGGATAGAAATACTGAAAATAAATCAATAAAAAGAGAATCGCTTCAGTTGCCGTGCCTTATTCTCTCGGGAATATGAAGACACAACTCAGTTTTTACCACAGCAATGCTAAACTTTTCTGTGCGCCTATTAAATTGGAAGATAGCACGGTAGATTTGTATGTGCAAGGAATACAGAACGCCTTTTCGAAGTTGCTTCATCCTGCCTAGCAGAATCAGAACGGCAGGAAATTATATGTCGAGTTGCATCCTTTTTAGTTTGTAGAGACACTGTTTAATCAGGGAATATATGGGAAATATGAAACACATAGGATTTTCAATAACTGCCCACTCTAAACCCTTTAGCAGGGGTTGGCTAATAGATTTATTGGTCGAAAGTATTTTTGAAAAGTGCCTATTTAATGTTTGCAGATAAAATTATAGGTGTAATGCATGCTATTTTCAGAAGCTTGTTGATTAAAGAAAAGTAATTTTCCAGGGATAAGGGGAAAGGAGTGATTATTTTTGTAGGTCGAAGTCCAATTATGTGGAACTGTTAATGTACTTGCAAAAGGTATTTAAACCCTTTGTGAGTATTGCAGTATTTGCAATGCCCTCTTGAGGTCATTCATTACAATCACATTAGATTTGGCATAGGTGATGAGTTTTTCCTGCCATTTTTTCATATATATATATATATATAACTTTACAAAGTGATTAAATGCATAGAGGATAATAGTACATAGACATCTTCCTACCAGAGGATGTCTGGGTATCTTTTGAAAATGTTCCTGAATTCCTTATGTTCTCATAAGACAGATGCAAATATGATGCAAGAGAAATCTGCACTTCCAGTTTCTGACATACCGTATTTTTCGCTCTATAGGACGCACCCAACCATAGGATGCACCTTGTTTTAGAGGGGGAGAACAAGAAAAAAAATTCTCCCCCTCTCTGGTCAGTGCTCCTTCTGCGAAGCTGCAGGAGAAACAGAGCCCCTTCCATTTCTCCTCCTGCTTGGCTGAAGGGGCGCTGCACAGAGGGGGGGAAGATTTTTTTGTTCTTGTTCTCCCCCTCTAAAACAAGGTGCGTTCTGTGCGTTCAAGATGCATTCACCCAAAGCCTCTGCAGCAGGAGTTCCCGCTGTGCTCTGGAGGCTTCAGGCGGCTACCTTAGAAGCCTGGAGAGCGAGAGGGGTCGCTGCGCACTGACCCCTCTCGCTCTCCAGGCTTCAGTGAAGGCAACCCGAAGCCTCAAGAGCGCGGCGGGAGTTCCTTTCAACCTTCTCTTTGGGGCTGGCGGGGGGAAGCGCTGCTTTCTCCCACTGCCAGCCTCAAAGATCCCTGAAGCCTTCAGAGCGCAGCACGAGTTCCCGCTGCGCTCTGCAGGCTTCGGGTTCCTTTTGCTGAAGCCGAGAGAGCAAGACTCTCCTGGCTTCAGTGAAAGGAACCTGAAGCCTCCGGAACACAGTGGGAACTCGCGCTGCACTCCAAAGGCTTCAGGCGGCTATCCCTGGAGCCTGGAGAGCGAGAGGGGTCGGTGCGCACCAATCCGTCTCGCTCTCCAGGCTTCAGCGAAAGCAACACGAAGCCTCCGGAGTGCGGAGGGAGTGCTCCCTTTGCGCTTTGGAGGCTGCACGTTGCTATCGCTGAAGCCAAGGAGCCTGCATTCGCTCCATAGGACGCACACACATTTCCCCTTAATTTTTGGAGGGGGAAAAGTGCATCCTATAGAGCAAAAAATACGGTATATGGGATAAAAACTGTAAACAGTGGTTTGGGGGGGCATGCATTCTCTTAGGGTTGGGTTAACCATTAGACCCACATAATTTTTAGCACCCCACCCCCAATTTCCTAATCCAGTCACAAGGCTGGATGACTTTGGGCCAGTCATTCTCTTGCAGCCTTATCCTCCTTGCAGGGTTGTTGTCATGAGGATGCATTGAAAGGAAATCCATGTACACTTCCATCTTGAAACCCTTGGAGGAATGACATAGAAGTCTTGACTTTCATGCAACCAAAGCCAGTAAAATGTTTGAAGAAATCAGTGCAATGAATGATTTATGTCTGAAGATGTTTTGTCCTTGATTAGAATACATTTGGTGTTTTTGGACAGTTGGTTTGACTTTTTATTTTATTTCAATTTTTGCAATAAGTAGTACCGTATTTTTTGCTCTATAAGACTCACTTTTTCCCTCCTAAAAAGTAAGGGGAAATGTGTGTGCGTCTTATGGAGCGAATGCAGGCTGCGCAGCTATACCAGAAGTCAGAACAGCAAGAGGGATTGCTGCTTTCACTGCATAGTGATCCCTCTTGCTGTTCTGGCGTCTGAGATTCAGAATATTTTTTTTCTTGTTTTCCTCCTCCAAAAACTAGGTGCGTCTTTTGGTCTGGTGTGTCTTATAGAGTGAAAAATACGTTACATTCTGCTTTGGTCCTCCTCTTACCCTTAACCTAGCTGTGCATGAGAATGGCCTGCCGCATTCTGCAGCAATAGCTTCCCAACAGCAGCAGCAGCACTGCTGCTTACTGTGAGGCGGGCCGACAAGATGGGGGGGGCAAGGGCAGGGCCATGCAGCGCACCAGCACAGCCAACCCAACGTTTCTACTGGTGTAGTGGTGTAACACACAGTCCCAGTGTTGCTGCTGCCTTGCCCCTCACCCTCTCAGTAATAGACTGTTGCTAAGACAGCGCCCCCCCCCCTTCATGGATCACTGCCTTGCCGTGGCGAAGGGGCTTGAAGAACTCAGAGAAGCTATGAACTATGCCGAGCAGGGCACCCAAGATGAACAGGTCATAGTGGAGAGTTTTGACCAAACGTGATCCACCTGGAGGAGGAACCGGCAAGCCACTCCAGTATCCCTGCCAAGAAAACTCCATGGACAAAGACAACAGGCATATAAAAGTTATGACGCTGGAAGATGAGCCCCTCAGGTCGGAAGGCGTCCAACATGCTACTGGGGAAGAGCGGAGGACAAGTACAAGTAGATCCAGAGCTGATGAAGCGGCTGGGCCAAAGCCGAAAGGACGTTCAGTTGCGGATATGCCTGGAAGCGAAAGGAAAGTCCAGGAAAGGAAAGTAAAGAAAAATATTGCAAAGGAACCTGGAATGTAAGAACCATGAACCTGGGTAAGTTGGATGTGGTCAAAAATGAGATGGCAAGAATAAACATTGACATCCTGGGCATCAGTGAACTAAAATGGACAGGAATGGGCGAATTCAGTTCGGATGACCATCATATCTACTACTGTGGGCAAGAAACCCAGAAAAGAAATGGAGTGGCCCTCATAGTCAACAAAAGAGTGGCGAAAGCAGTACTGGGATGCAATCTCAAAAATGATAGAATGATCTCGATACGAATCCAAGGCAGACCTTTTAACATAACAGTAATCCAAGTTTATGCACCAACTACTGGTGCTGAAGAAACTGAAATTGACCAATTCTATTAAGACTTACAACACCTTATAGAAGCGACACCAAAGAAGGATGTTCTTCTCATTATAGGGGATTGGAATGCTAAAGTAGGGAATCAAGAGATAAAAGGAACAACGGGCAAGTTTGGCCTTGGAGAGCAAAATGAAGCAGGGCAAAGGCTAATAGAGTTCTGTCAAGAGAACAAGCTGGTCATCACAAACACGCTTTTCCAACAACACAAGAGACGACTCTACACGTGGACATCACCAGATGGGCAGCATCGAAATCAGATTGATTATATTCTCTGCAGCCAAAGATGGAGAAGCTCAATACAGTCAGCAAAAACAAGACCTGGAGCTGACTGTGGCTCAGATCATCAGCTTCTTATAGCAAAATTCAAGCTTAAACTGAAGAAAGTAGGAAAAACCACTGGGCCGGTAAGATACAATCTAAATCAAATCCCTTATGAATACACAGTGGAAGTGAGGAACAGGTTTAAGGATTTAGATTTGGTGGACAGAGTGCCTGAAGAACTATGGATGGAGGCTCGTAACATTATACAGGAGGCAGCAACGAAAACCATCCCAATGAAAAGGAAATGCAAGAAAGCAAAGTGGCTGTCCAATGAGGCCTTACAAATAGCGGGGGAGAGAAGGCAAGCAAAATGTGTGGGAGATAGAGAAAGATACAGGAAATTGAATGCAGATTTCCAAAAAATAGCAAGGAGAGATAAGAAGGCCTTCTTAAACGAGCAATGCAAAAAAATAGAGGAAAACAACAGAATGGGAAGAACCAGAGATCTGTTCAAGAAAATTGGAGATATGAAAGGAACATTTCGTTCAAAGATTGCCATAATAAAGGACAAAAGTGGTAAGGACCTAACAGAAGCAGAAGACATCAAGAAGAGGTGGCAAGAATACACAGAGGAATTATGCCAGAAAGAAATGGATGCCTCGTACACCCCAGGTAGTGGGGTTGCTGACCTTGAGCCAGACATCCTGGAGAGTGAAGTCAAATGGGCCTTAGAAAGCACTGCAAATAACAAGGCCAGTGGAAGTGATGGTATTCCAGCTGAACTATTTAAAATTTTAAAAGATGATGCTGTTAAGGTGCTACACTCAATATGCCAGCAAGTTTGGAAAACTCAGCAGTGGCCAGAGGATTGGAGAAGATCAGTCTACATCCCAATCCCAAAGAAGGGCAGTGCTAAAGAATGCTCCAACTACCGCACAATTGCACTCATTTCACACGCTAGCAAGGTTATGCTTAAAATTCTACAAGGAAGGCTCAAGCAGTATGTGGACCGAGAACTCCCAGAAGTGCAAGCTGGATTTAGAAGAGGCAGAGGAACCAGAGACCAAATTGCAAACATGCGCTGGATTATGGAGAAAGCCAGAGAGTTCCAGAAAGACATCTACTTCTGCTTCATTGACTATGCAAAAGCCTTTGACTGTGTCGACCACAGCAAACTATGGCAAGTTCTTAAAGAAATGGGAGTCCCTGATCACCTCATCTGTCTCCTGAGAAATCTCTATGTGGGACAAGAAGCTACAGTTAGAACTGGATATGGAACAACTGATTGGTTCAAAATTGGGAAAGGAGTACGACAAGGCTGTATATTGTCTCCCTGGTTATTTAACTTATATGCAGAATTCATCATGCGAAAGGCTGGGCTGGATGAATCCCTAGCCGGAATTAAGATTGCTGGAAGAAATATCAACAACCTCAGATATGCAGATGACACAACCTTGATGGCAGAAAGTGAGGAGGAATTAAAGAACCTTTTATTGAGGGTAAAAGAGGAGAGCGCAAAATATGGTCTGAAGCTCAACATCAAAAAAACGAAGATCATGGCCACTGGTCCCATCACCTCCTGGCAAATAGAAGGAGAAGAAATGGAGGCAGTGAGAGACTTTACTTTCTTGGGCTCCATGATCACTGCAGATGGTGACAGCAGCCACGAAATTAAGAGACGCCTGCTTCTTGGGAGAAAAGCAATGACCAACCTAGACAGCATCTTAAAAAGTAGAGACATCACCTTGCCAACAAAGGTCCGTATAGTAAAAGCTATGGTTTTCCCAGTAGTGATGTATGGAAGTGAGAGCTGGACCATAAAGAAGGCTGATCGCCGAAGAATTGATGCTTTTGAATTATGGTGCTGGAGGAGACTCTTGAGAGTCCCATGGACTGCAAGAAGATCAAACCTATCCATTCTTAAGGAAATCAGCCCTGAGTGCTCACTGGAAGGACAGATCATGAAGCTGAGGTTCCAATACTTTGGCCACCTCATGAGAAGAGAAGACTCCCTGGAAAAGACCCTGATGTTGGGAAAGATGGAGGGCACAAGGAGAAGGGGACGACAGAGGACGAGATGGTTGGATAGTGTCTTCGAAGCTACAAACATGAGTCTGACCAAACTGCGGGAGGCAGTGGAAGACAGAAGTGCCTGGCATGCTCTGGTCCATGGGGTCACGAAGAGTCGGACACGACTAAACGACTAAACAACAACAAGACAGCGCCCCACTGGGCAAATTGTACCTGGCTCTGCATCAGGGGCACCAACTTGAATAAAATATGGGGAGAGGCAGGTGAGCTCAGGAATGTTTGATTCTTACCAGGGGTGCCAACTTGCCCTCAGGATTGTGGGTGCACACCACCGCAACGCGGACGTGCAATGTCACACACACACATGCCTGCACGTAGTGTGTGTGACATCGCACGCACTATGTGCAAGTGCGTATGACGTCACAAATCTGCGTTGAGGCGGTTGGTGTCTGTGACTCCTCTTCCTCCTCCTCTCCGCAGCCAGTGAGGCACCCTTTTCCGCAAGGAGGGGCTCAGACTCAGAGGCAGAGAGACCCTGTCTCTTGAGTCCGAGCCCATTCCCGTGGAAAAGGGTGCTTCACTGGCTGGCTGCAGAGGGTGGAACTAAACTCCTTCTCTCTCGGAGGCAGTACCCCTGCTACCTGCTGGCTTTTCTCATTGACTTTGTGAGTGCCTAGCCCCCACAATTATATTATTGTGGGTGCCCAAGCATTCACGGCCCCCTAGAATTGCCTTCTATGATTCATACTTTGTTTTAATTTTTTGCAAGCCGCCCAAAGTGGCTGGGGTAGCCCAGTCACATGGGCGGCATATAAATAAATTGTTGTTGTTGTTGACCCCTGCCCTGCATAATCAATCACATGATGTGGCACCCACCCACCCATTTGAATCAGAATTCCCCTCAAATATTTTATTGGGGGCTGGAAAGGACCCTAGCAGTTGGCTCCTATGCTATCTAAGGTCACATTGGCATCTAAAGAAGTTCACTAGATCATTTTGCATGGTTTAGATACCTGTCAGAACACTTTCCATTTATTTAGATTCAAACCTACGTATCCTGACCCAGAAGCTCACTCCCTAACAAGCTGGTTCACAGTTGCACCTTAAGGCACTTAAACACACTTGCCAAGCAGTGAACCCATTCAACACAGGGTTGTTATGCATAGGGTTGCATTGTTAGTAAATAGGAAGCAATTATTCAAATCTGCATTTGGGATGGTGAAAAATGGAACGATCGCATAGTACTTTTGAACATTTAGAAAAAATATAAAAAGAGCAAAAAGAAGAAAACAGAAAGGAAAAGACAATGCAATCTTTTTCTTATTTAGCTTAGTTTGGCTTTTATTATATTTTACGCTGAAAACCTTCCATAAAAATTGATTATTAAATGAATAAAAAAGAACTTTTAGCTTTGAGGGTCATCTCTTTTGCTGATTTACAGCACAATCCTATACATGTGTACTCAAGAGGTAAATCCCTTGCGTTCAATGGGGCTTACTCCCAGGAAAATGGGTATAGGATTAAAGCCTTAATATCACTGTTGTTGTTTTTTCTTTTAATGTTAGCAATAACCTATTTTTTAAAGGGGGTTGTTTGAAATATTCTATCTATCCATCCTGCCCTTCATTGTTATGAACTGCAAGGCAAGTTACAGGCATATAAAACCGTAAATGCATATATTTCATTTTACATCCTAGGTGTGGCTGAAGTAATAGTCCTAGTCGGAGGACGTCAAATGATCGGGATGAATCAGCGCGCCTTAACAGCAGTAACGTGCTTCAACCCTCAGAGCAACAAGTGGTACCCCCTGGCCAGCCTGCCCTTCTATGACAGGGAGTTTTTCAGCGTGGTGAGTGCTGGAGACAACGTCTATCTCTCAGGTGAGCAGTGGTGAGAAGGGCATTGTCTATTTGGAAGGCTGTGTGACAGGCCAAACGAGGATGAATTATGTGCCAGCTTGCTGGGAAAAGAGAGACTTCCTTTTATCACATTCCATTTCACATCAGCTCAGATTTCCTCCCCAGTGCATTCGGCACTTGTAACGTGCAAAGGATAGGCTCAACACCCCGTCAAGCATGCGAAAAGTTTCCCCTTGCTATTGCAACCGCATTGTAAAACATTGGCGGCTGCTGGATCTAAATGACAGGTTTCTGCATCTCGAATCTGTTTGACTGAACTGTTGCATACCTGACCTACACTTACCATATTTGCTTACAAGGAGGTTTGCTCTCATTCGTCTTTGAAATCTCTTGTTGAAAATGAACTGCAACCCTCTTCTTAGTTCCGGTGAAAATGAACAAACTCTTGTCACTGGCAGAGTTCAATAACACAGTGCTTGACACTTTTCCCTATTTCCAAGCACCTAGATGACTGATTTGTACAATACGTTCTATAAGTAGCATAATTTTACTTGCATACACTATAGCATTGGATGTGACTCTTCAAGGAAGTTCTCGCTTATTGAACTTTGTGTCAGTATCAGGGGTTTTGAGAAGGGCCACTCTGTACATCCTTTCTTCTAAGTGGTGTGACGCTTTGCTGTTTCCAACGAGAGAGCGCCTAGCTAGCTGCTTAGTCAATTCATACCAGTTGGATGTGTAATTGAATAGACTGCAGGTTATTTATGAATGCCGCCTGGGCATATTCCCATATGCAAATGTCCTGCCTAGTCTGATATCATGACAGCCTTTAAAAATAAAAATAAAACCCTTTGGGATACATGAATAAATGACACCAATCTGCATCATCTGAACAGATGCTTGCAATTGAGGGTGATTTATTTTAATTAGTCAAGTGTCATTTGGAAGAAGATATTGCATTGCAACTGGCTTGTACTGTAATAGGCTCCAAGAGCTGTTTTCCCGCCAAGTCACTGGTTCTTTTCCCCTTCTACATACCGAGGGCAGGTGGCATGGAGTCTGGAGTCACACTCTCTGACGTCTGGTGTTACATGTCACTACTCGATAACTGGAATCTCGTTTCCCGAATGACAGTCCCGAGGTGTCGGCACAACAGCCTGGTGTATGACGGGAAAATATATACCATTGGAGGCCTTGGTGTAGCAGGCAACGTTGATCACGTGGAGAGGTAAAGATGCTCTATTAATGTACCGTCCCCCGCGGCTGATTCGTAATGTTGTTGAAAAAAGGGGCATCATTTCACATTCTTTATGCAGAATTCAGTATAAATAAATGCTCACTGAACCGTAACTTGGCGAAAGACCTGAAAATAAGGAGTCCCAGTTGCTAATATAAATGTAAATTTCAAAAATCCACTCTTAAGCCAAGCATTTCATCAGGGAGAGTGAGTTTAGTCATTTTGAAGATTTTGTCATTGTCGTTATTGTTGTTGTTGTTCGTACAGCAGAGGGTTCAGACCGCTTTGCAGACATTATCCTCTTCCAAAACTTACAACATCCCTATGAGGTTTACCTAGGAGCCAACTCCTAGGGGCCAAGGTCCCTTCGCCCTCCCATAAAATATTTGAGGGGGGCCGCCCCACCAAGTTGATGGGCAGTGCCATTCAAATGGTGTCCGTGTCATGCGATTGATTATTCAAGTTGGCACCCCTGGGGTAGGTTAGTACTGCTAGCTTCCCAGTTCTGCTCTTGGAGAAGTGGTAAGATTGTCCAAGGCCAGGTCAGGCTGGGAGAGTTGCAGAGAACCCTATTGATTGAGCTTTGGAAGACAAGGTTTCAGTAAACGACCAGAGTGATCTGAAGACGGGCAGGACCCCTTCCAGCGGCTCTGCCCCCCACCTGCCTGAGAGCTGTCTGAAATTTTTTAAGGGCCTGTCCCTTACTCCACATTTTGAGATTAGAACTGGGAACTTTTATACAGAGCCAGTGTGATGCTGCAGTTAGAATGTCGGTCTTAATACTGAGGAGACCCAGAATGAATTTCTCACTCTGCCATGAAACTCCCTGGGTATCCTTGGGCCAGTCACTTGCACATTCAGCCTCACCTATCTCACAGGGTGGATGTAAAGATGAAAGGGGCGGGGTGTATGCTGCTTGGAGATCCTTGGAGGAATGATATGCCCACTATGCTGTACCAGCTCTCTCTTTGATGAAGATCCCTCAGTCCTGATTATATATACATATATTTAAGCATTGAAGTATGTCTCTGGCTCTATTAATATAAAATTCGAAGCTGAGTGAAAACACGTTGTGCATGCTTATCCATCAGGAAAACAGGCTTTCTCCTTCAGCAGGGATGGGCAGGTTGTTTTGATGGGGATTTCTTCAACTCTCTTTCTTTCTATGGTGTGATATGTGAAAAATAAGATCAGATAAAGATCTACACCTGGACTGGACTGGGGATTCCTTTGAGCTGTGATTGCTTCAGTTTATTATGCAGAACTGGACAGAAGCCCTTAAAGGGATTCATAGTGCTTCTGTGTTTTCATTACTCTCCCAGCAAACATTTTGCTACCTTGATGTCTCAAAAAGAATTCTATAAACAGCTCTTGACCAGTAACACTTCAGGCAGAAGATTCTTTGAAAGGAGAGGAGAAAAGTGTGCAGAAAATTGAATCGGTCAGGACAAAGGTTTAAAATGTCACTAGTCATGTGGGAAGGGAAAGGCCACCTTGATACACAATACAGCTTTATTTTTCCATGACTGCTTTTCTGTAAGCTGTACTCTGAATAATGGTGAAGGTATAATATATAAACTCTAGATAATGATCGTGCAAAGGCTTTGAAACAGAAGTAAATTAAAGCATTCGCCCATAAAGCTGTTAACCTAGACAGAGAGAAATTAAGAGGAGAAGTCTAGGAAAAATTGATGTGTGTTGAGATACAATTTGGAGAGAGAAAGAGAGGTTGATAATGCACAGACCCTTTCCCACTCAGCGGGAGCTGCAGAGTAAAATTTTAAAAAGCATTTAACAGTAAGACGGTGTAAAGAGAGAAACACAAAATGACAGAAATGAGGGGAAAGAGACTGAGGCTATTATAGTAGTAGTAGTAGTAGTAGTAGTAGTAGTAGTAACAGAAATCTTTCTATTTCTTATGTTCAGGTGTGAGTGCTGTTGCTTGATACCCATGCACAAGAGAAAGATATCAATAGGCTTGGGGAAATCCCAAGGCTTTTTTAAAATAATGATTTTTATTAAATTTTCAATTTTTCAATTCCAAATAAACATTTTACAAACTTTAAAATATCCAGTGACTTCCCTTCTTCTCTTTCTATGGTTCATTTTACATATCCCTGCATATTTTACTGTAACCATTCAAATCAGTTTTCCACTTTTACATCCATCAAAAATTATTTACTCTGTTGAATTTATCTTAATGCTGCCAGCGTTTTCAGCTGTATGCAGTTATTTTCCATATATTCAGCAAATGTTCTTCTTGCTCTCTTATTCTATATGCTAAATCTGCAAGTTCTGCATATTCTGTCAAATTAAGTTGCCAATCCTCTTTAGTTGCGACCTCTCTCCCTCTCCATTTTTGGGCTAACAAAACATAGGCCACAGTTGTTGCATAGATAAATAACCTTTTCTGACACCTAGGAATTTCATTCTGGGTTATCCCCAACAAAAATGACTCTGGTTTCTTTGGGAAAGTAGTTTTAAACTTTTTTTTCAATTCATCATTAATCATTTCCCAATACACTTTTACCTTTTTATACATGTCCACCACATGTGGAAAAACATTCCCTCCACTTCTTCACACTTCCAACACATATCTGATTCTGTTTTATAAATCTTAGCCAACCTACTAGGAGTTAAATACCATCTATGAATCATTTTCAAAAAATTCTCTTTCAATGAATAACATGCTGTAAATTTCAGGTCGCTTTTCCAGAGTTTCTCCCAGGGGAATCCCAAGGTTTGCAGAAATCAAACTAATTTTATAGTGCTGGGGGAGCGGGTACTGAAAAGGGAACTTCTACCCCTGTAGTCTCCATCTTGGAACTGAGTTTACAAGATAACCTTATGGATAACAACATCCAACCTAATTTTTGTACTTTTCAGCTTTTTGGTTTTCCTCCGTTCCTTCCCTCTCCCCAGCCCCACACATCCTGCTTTCTGAAACGTCTTGCCTGATGAATAGTATTTCTCCCCAATATTGGGAACGCTCGTGTGGATTTGCTGCCCACATGTTCCTTTAAGAACACCTCCTAAAGAGGAGTGAGATCTTTTGCTGAAAATAAACCTGACGTTGCCCTTGAATGTGCCTAAGTACATAACCCAAGAATGTTAGGTCCAAACCAGGCTTAAGCAAAACTGGACTTTGGCGATATGTGATGAGTGATAGGATGCTTGGAAAATTTAGATACCACTGGGATACGGGGGGGGGGGAGACACAGGCTGCTTCACATCTGACTAGTACTGTCATCTGCAGTGAAAATAGATTTTCATTATCAATACTGTAATATCAAGAAAGTTTTAATTCAGGGATCAGGGACACTTTAGATTTCTTATTGTATGAATTCAGGCAAGTAGGCCAGGTGTACATTACATTTGTACCCCACCTTTCCTACAAGAAACTTAATATGGTATAAGGTAAAGGGGTAAAGGGGACGCGGGTGGCGCTGTGAGTTAAACCACAGAGCCTAGGACTTGCCGATCAGAAGGTTGGCGCTTCGAATCTCCACGACGGGGTGAGCTCCCGTTGCTTGGTCCCTGCTCCTGCCAACCTAGCAGTTCAAAAGCACGTCAAAGTGCAGATAGATAAATAGGTACTGCTCCGATGGGAAGGTAAACGGCGTTTCCGTGCGCTGCTCTGGTTCTCCAGAAGCGGCTTAGTCATGCTGGCCACATGACCCGGAAGCTGTACACCGGCTCCCTCAGCCAGTAAAGCAAGATGAGTGCCACAACCCCAGAGTTGGCCACGACTGGACCTAATGGTCAGGGGTCCCTTTACCTTTACCTAAAATAAATAAAGTATTTATTAACAATAAAGAAATCCATTACAAAAATAATCCTGAGTCAGGAAACATGAATCCAAACAATTTTAATGTTTGTTAGCTGCTATTTCTCAGTAACATTGGGGGGGTGTGCAAGTGTGTGTGAGAGAGAAGCGGTTTGGGGAGAGAGAGTCGTAATTTATTTTTGTAATCTACCGCTCTAGCTATTATGTTCGCGAATCTGCTATTTAACTAGATGTGCTGCCATTCCATGGAAATATTGATGCCTAACAACCATATCATTTTTTACTGTCTCCCAAGCTCATTTTGCAGGAGTTATTTGGATCACTGCCATGTTAGCTTAAAAAATAGGTGTCTGCACTGGTGACATTGTCTAAAATGAATCTTCATCCATGGTTTATTAACTGTACATCTTTATGGTCAATGGCTTAATTAAATCTGATACCAATGACCTTAGAACTAATTTAGCGCTCTAACGCATATTCTTATCTTCGGTGCTACATGGGGAAATGGATGCAGCAGCGAAATCTTATTCCTGCCACACATTTCCCATCAACATCTGCAGCAACCTGCAGTGAAGTGTAGTAGCTTTGTCCACACGGTGAAAATTAAACAGAGGAAACTTGTGCATCCCCAGCATGCACATTAAATAGCTAGTTTACCGGGGCAGAGAGAGCGATCACGTTGCATTATGTCTGAAAATCAGATGATCTTCAAGCTAAACAGTTGTAAGTGCATTTAACACTTGCCGGTCTCCGCTTGCCGTTGAATATCGCTGAACTGATTTGCAAGAATAATCTCACTCTGTTCGAATTAGCAGAAATTAATTGGTAGAAGTCACCTTAATAGAAGGTATCCTGGATTTATTTATTTTTTAAATCCTGGGATATAATGAGATAAGGGTCATACATAGTTAATAGGTTTGGATTATTTTCCCACTCTCCTTGCTTCCTTTGACACTGTCTGCACCGAGAATATAGAACTTCTGTCCATCGCCGTAGGTTTAGAGCAAAGACGTATTTGCAAAGCTGTTTTCCTGCCTAGCCGTTGGCAAGTGCCAATCACCGTAGCATCTAGGCTGATTCATATGTCTTTCTGTTCTAGGTACGATACTATCACCAATCAATGGGAGACAGTTGCTCCGTTGCCAAAGGCTGTGCATTCTGCAGCTGCCACCGTTTGCGGTGGGAAGATCTATGTGTTTGGCGGAGTAAATGAGGCTGGCCGTGCCGCTGGAGTCCTTCAGTCATACGTCCCTCAGACTAATACATGGAGTTTTATAGAGTCACCCATGATAGGTAAATGGAACAGATTTAAATTTATAACTGGGGGTGGGGGTGGGGAGAGAGAGCAATGAGTACTGTGATACTGAATTGCTAGCGACAAAAGAAGAACTCTGCTGGGTAAGACCAAAGACCCATCTTGTCCATCATCCTGTTTTTGCACAGCTCTCCCCAACCATGATTTCCTGCAACTCACATTCAGAGACGCGCTGCCTCCAGTATTGGAGGGTATCGTGCAGCCATTATGACTAGTAGCCATTGACCACCTTACATGCCTAAACTGCCACGCAAGTTGGTGGCCACCATTATGGAATGAATTCCATAGTTTAGCTAAGCACAATTAAAAATCCTTTGATTTGTCTAGAATCTCCCAACATCCAGAATTGTTCATTGGATGATTCTGGGTTCTAGTATTATGAGAGTGAGAGAAAAACTCCCTCACCTTCTCTTTTCTTCATACCATGCATAATTGTAATTTCTCCTCTTTGTCATATCCTTTTCCCTAAACTACAATGCACCAAATGTTGTGACCTTTCTTCAAAGAGGAGTTGCTCTAGGCCCATGATCACTTTGGTTGCCCTTTTCTGCACATTTTCCAACTCCACAATATCCCTATTGAGATGTGCTGACCAGAACCATTCCCAGTGTCCCAAGAGTGTTCGCACCATTCCCAGTGTCCCAAGAGTGTTCGCACCAGGGGACTTTTATAATGGCATTATGACACTGGCGGCTTTATTTTCAATCCCTGTCAATGGATTTTTTTCACAGCAGCCGCACACGGGGTCAACATTTCACAAAGGGTGTCTTCGAAGGTTAATGTGATTACAGAAAGCAATGATGGAAACAATTTTATTTTTTGTAAGGTTATCAATCAGGATTATCCATCGGACTAACAAATTTGTGTATATGCAAGCAATGGAGGTCCATAATATTAGCAGTACATATTAACCCGAACTGCAGTTCAGTTAGTGCAATTGGTAGCTCTGCTAGTTACTCCCTGAAGTTTATTGGTTCCTAGTGGGAGAGGTGAAGAAAGCGAACTCAAGTACAGTGGTACCTCGGGTTACATACACTTCAGGTTACATACGCTTCAGGTTATATACGCTTCAGGTTACAGACTCCACTAACCCAGAAATATTACCACAGGTTAAGAACTTTGTTCCTCTGGTTAAGTATTTTATTCGTTCCGGAGGTCCGTTCTTAACCTGAAACTGTTCTTAACCTGAAGCACCACTTTAGCTAATGGGGCCTCCTGCTGCTGTGCCGCCGCCACACGATTTCTGTTCTCATCCTGAAGCAAAGTTCTTAACCTGAGGTACTATCTCTGGGTTAGTGGAGTCTGTAACCTGAAGCATATGTAACCTGAAGCGTATGTAACTCGAGGTACCACTGTATATAGAAGACTTTAAAATGCAAGGGTTCTATATACAACAGAATCTAGAAGCTTTTGCGTTCAAATAAGGATAGCATGTGATATTATGCTTCCGTACATAATAATGTTGCTCTCCCCCCCATGAAGGTGGGCTTCCACATTACAATTATGGGAAATACCACATAACTGTTGCTTTCTGCCCCACCCTCCAATGGCTGTATGAATCAGTCCTCAGAAAAGTTCCAAAGCGTTAAATGGAAGTCCTGAAACTTGTGAACTAAAATAAGCCGTGTCCTTATGTTAACTCTTGTCATCCTTTCTTCGGATGCTGTGGAAGAAGCAATTTGGCGCTTGTTTGTCGCATCGATTTGCGGGTGTAACATTGCCCTTTCTTGTTCCCCGGCTGCTCTTGTTGTTCAGCCTAACGTGACATGACCGGCATATGATGCAGTATGAAACACCCAGCAGGAGGACGTTATCCACTGGCAGTCATGTTTATGTATTACAGCAGTGCAAACAAACCCATTTCCTGGCTCTTTCTGTCACATGCATACAGTGCTGCTGTTCATATAATCCACTGAGTGACATTATGAGGTTTTCGTGTACTCTGAGCAGACTGGAAAACTGAATGCATTATGCAAAAAAGGGGGGGGATGTTCTTATTCCTTACCAAAATAATAGAAGAACTGCAGAAATCGACATCTCATTCCCTAGACTCGTTATAGTGTCTAGCAGTTGTCAGCGCATACAGGCTTGGGGGGAAAAATACTCTCCAACTGTCCCAAAGTACACTGCAAATTTGCAAATAAATAGCTTTATGCCCTAACAAAAATATGTCAGAACTACAGATAATGAAAGGATATTTATGCTTCCTTGGAATAAAAGTAGCTAATTAGCTAATGTCGGTACAATACTTGGAAGGAGAAAACATTTCAGTGCTGTTGTTGTTTTGCCCAAAGATAAATAAATGTAAGTTGATTTGCATTTAAAAAACGACAGATGGAATACATAGTTTCAATGATCATCTTCAGAAATGGATCAGACCCTTGTAAGGGCAAGGATGACAAACCTCCCACTAGAAATGTGATTGTTGCAATAAAAAAAGAGATCCTAAAACTATTAGATTATTGAGGAAGGGGTGCTGAAGTAAAATACAGTGCAGTGATACTTTCGTTTGTTCACAAAGCTTCTGCACCGGTTTTGAATGTTTCTTGGAGTTGGCCTAGAGGTAGAAATCCCATTCCCACTGCTGTGGCTATTTTGACTGAAAGACACCTGGTATTTTTGGCAGACATTTTGCTTTCCATAGGTTTATATCTTGGAGACATTATGGCATTCTATAGGAGCTCATGAGCTCTGCTTCCTCTTTTTTCCTTAAATGTGCATGTACCCAATTCCTGGGCTAGAATATTAAATTTACCTGAGCTAATGCTCTTTCCCCCCCTCTTTTCTATGTAGTGAAGTCTGTTGACTTACTGTTTTCACGTAGTATGGAGTCTGCCCGAGATGTTTTCCCCAAAGGGTGACCTAGTAATCTCATTCTTTCAGCATGTCTCCAGCTCCAACTGCAGTTGCTTAGCTTCCTCTTAGAATTTTTCTGAGAATACGGTGAGTTACAGTTTGGAGACAGGCTGAAACACAGCAAGACTGAACTTCATCATGAGAGCCAGTGGGTGGGATTCAGCTAAGCTGCCGAATGTGCAGAATGAGTTCTGCTTGTGCAACAGGACTTTCCTTCTTTTCTCCCTGCTGCGCACACTCCTTATTCTGCCCTTGAGGGTTCAGGGACCCCAAAGAACAGATTTGAAGGAGGATGGAAGTCACATTGCACAAGCAGACCTCGTTCCTAACACATACCCTACTTAACACTATGTTGAACTCCACTCAATATGCACATTGCTAATGCTTTAGACATAAACCAAATGCATGTTTTTTCAGCCTGGGCTTTGCGGTCATAAATGGTTGCCTGGGAAGTTCAGTGAATTGTTGTTATTGTGCATTATGTATTTTGTGTGTGGTTTTAGGCATGAAATTTAAAATGTGTTTAATTATTGTAAGGGACGCGGGTGGCGCTGTGGGTTAAACCACAGAGCCTAGGACTTGCCTATCAGAAGGTCGGTGGTTCGAATCCCGGTGACGGGGTGAGCTCCTGTTGCTCAGTCCCCGCTCCTGCCCACCTAGCAGTTCGAAAACATGTCAAAGTGCAAGTAGATAAATAGGTACCGCACGGCGTTTCCGTGCGCTGCTCTGGTTCGTCAGAAGCGGCTTAGTCATGCTGGCCACATGACCCGGAAGCTGTACGCCGGCTCCCTCGGCCAATAAAGCGAGATGAGCGCCGCAACGCCAGAGTCGTCTGCGACTGGACCTAATGGTCAGCGGTCCCTTTACCTTAACCTTTAATTATTGTAAGGTTTGTATTTATTATATAGTACAACAGTCTGGGCTCCCATTGGAAAGAACAGCAGATAAACAAAAATAAGAACAATAGTCACAGTAATCATAGTATTTTAGACCACTGAGTTTTTATGGGGAACCAGTGTCAAAGTTCTCGCTTAATCTCAAAGGCCACTGGATGACCTTGGGCTAGGAACTTTTTCCACTTAACCAAACCTACACAGCGTAGTCTTGAGAATCAAAAGGATAAAAACCACAACTGAGAAAAATATTGATTGATCCTGCATTGCACTTGGAGAAACTAAAGTGTTTAAAGATGCTTCATATGGCAACGTTTGAGAACTCTTGCCCTAAAAGGTCACTCTGTTGGATGAATCAGCAGTGGTTGTATGAAAACACTGACTGAGATCTTGGCCTAACCAGCAATCCAGAGCATGGAAAAGGTACATATATCTACACTTTGAGATATATACGCCATTCTCTTCAACTGAGAACTATAATGAGTTGGCATGCCAGCGAGTGAGATTTTCTTCAGAACCAGCAATAAGTTTGTAATTTAATCGCTTTCTAATCAGTAATCCTAAAACATGTTCCAGCAGTGTGCCAAAATGTTTGAAACACCTATAGAGCTCATATTCCACAAACGTAGTTATCAGTTTAGAATAAAAAGGTAAAGGTAAAGGGACCCCTGACCATTAAGTCCAGTCGTGGCCGACTCTGGGGTTGCGGTGCTCATCTCGCTTTATTGGCCGAGGGAGTCTGCGTACAGCTTCCGGATCATGTGGCCAGCATGACTAAGCCGCTTCTGGCGAACCAGAGCAGCCCACGGAAACGCCGTTTACCTTCCCGCTGGAGTGGTACCTATTTATCTACTTGCACTTTGATGTGCTTTCGAACTGCTAGGTTGGCAGGAGCTGGGACCGAGCAATGGGAGCTCACCCCGTTGTGGGGATTCGAACCGCCAACCTTCTGATTGGCAAGTCCTAGGCTCTGTGATTTAACCCACAGTGCCATCTGCGTCCCAGTTTAGAATTGGCTATGATAAACATAAACATGGAAATGCACTGTCTTTTAGAGAGTTAATGGTGTCAGCAGCTACTGATGATGCTATCAGTTTCACTGGGCATTTGCTTTAAGCTTTTATAGCAGAAACATAATTTAATTTCCTAGCTTTATATTTATTTACTTTTCTGAATGGTTCTTTCTTTCCTTCTGTTTCTTTTTTAAAGTCTTATCTTAAGTAGAAAAGGAAAGCTAGAACAAAATCTATAACATATATTTAACATGCTTTGCATGTATACAGTAAAATTCAAATAAAACCCACATAATAAAAACTATAAAACACGGAACCAAAAACTAATAAATCAAGACTTTTAAAAGAGCACAACCAAAATCCACACAGATGTTGGCCATTGTCAGGGGTCCTTAAAAAGGGAGGGCCACAGTTGGGATGGCATATATAATTGATACTAATAGTGCTCTCAGTTCTCTATTATTTTTATAGCTGAAACAGCACCATCCTCACATGGGCAGAGGGTTTTTTTAAGCAGAGGTTGGATGGGCATCTGTCATGGATGCTATAGCTGAGATTTCTGCATTGCAGAGGGTTGGACTAGATGACCCTTGGGGTCCCTTCCAACTCTTCCAATTCTATGAAGCCCAAGGATTGCAGAAGTACAAAAAAAAAATCTTGAAGAAATAACTTTGCCAGTCGGTTGTGCGTAGTCTCTCCTGTAGATCTCAATGAGGGGGAGACAGAATTCTTCAGTTTTTACGGTCCCAAACTATATAAGGTTTTCTAAGTACAGTGGTACCTCAGGTTACAGGCGCTTCAGGTTACAGACTCCGCTAACCCAGAAATAGTACCTCGGGTTAAGAACTTTGCCTCAGGATGAGAACAGAAATCGCGCGGTGGTGGCGGCACGGCGGCAGCGGGAGTCCCCATTAGCTAAAGTGGTTAACCTCAGGTTAAGAACAGTTTCAGGTTAAGAACAGACCTCCAGAATGAATTAAGTTCTTAACCCAAGGTACCACTGTATTTTACCAGCACAGGCATCCAAAGCAGTCAATAAACCACTTATGAATCCTATGCACCCCAAGCTACATCATTTTGTACTGTGCGCAGCCCCACATTGAAATAAGTGGTGGTTTGGGTTTGCTCCTCCTGCTCTTCAGCAATGAGAGCAGTTGGCAAAAGACATGCTTGAGTTGAAGACTGGTGTGATGTAAAAGGTGAGCTCACACTGAGAGGAGCGTATTATTGAAAATAAAAGACTAGTCCTCATTTCCTGACACCTAAAGCTCCACTCCAGGAAACGTGGCCCTTGTCAGAGCTCCCACTAGTATAGCACTTAAATAACATGAAATTGTGCAGTAGCATTTCTTGATCCCAGTCTGTTGTGTGGCACTTTCAGTAATTACAGCTAAGGAATGCATTAACGGGTGGCTGGCATTCTAGTCTGTAATTCCAGCTTGCCTCTCAGGGGGGTCTTTAGGTATTAAGGGTTGCTGGATCTTACTCTCAACTTTAAAAAAGGGCAGAGAAGCTGCTAGCCTAAGACATTTGCATTTAGGGCTGATGGTACACTTGGCATTATTTATTTCTTTGATCCCATGGTGGATATTGATGTGTGCTAGAATATGCGGAGAGCTGTGTAAATAGCAGCTTAGATTCCACTGAGAGCTCCAATACCAGGTTTCCTGCGTTTTCCATTACCACTTCATATGAGAGAATTATCTGGCTATTTCTGTGCATGCTCACTATAAATATTCTGCGATGGCAATATAAGCACACTGAACACTCATTGCAACATCTGTCCTGTCCTCTAACTCCTACCCCTAAGCCTTCTTATCAACAGTGCAATAGCCCTTGCACAATATCGTGTGCTCATTTGCAATAAACGTTGGAGCCATCATTTGAGCAAGTACATATGGGAAACTTGCATCAACATGCACTATAATTCTGCCATAGACAGTTTTCAAATCAGGATCTTAAAAAGGAATATTGGTTCTTAGTGATGGGATTGTATCTTCGAAAACGATACCCTGATGCAACTTTTCCATGTAGTTTAATGAAACATTCCCATGAAAGCAGGATGTGCTGCTAGAATTAGATCAGTGGGCCTTGCAACAAAATGTTGCAATGCAGAATTGCTTCATGTTGAAGATTCAAGCCTCTCTGTTCTGTTTCCCTTCCTCCAATTTCCTGTTCCTCCCACCAACAGTCAGCCAACATTCAGTGCTCAGTGAGCATTTTCAGTCCTCTTTGGGGTGCTTTTGAGGGGGCTTTCCTTCCAGGATGTTTCCCCCAAAGATTTTGTTGTTGTTCTGTAAGTGAGAGCTGGACCATAAAGAAGGCTGATCGCCGAAGAATTGATGCTTTTGAATTATGGTGCTGGAGGAGACTCTTGAGAGTCCCATGGACTGCAAGAAGTTCAAACCAATCCATTCTGAAGGAAATCAGCCCTGAGTGCTCACTGGAAGGACAGATCCTGAAGCTGAGGCTCCAATGCTTTGGCCACCTCATGAGAAGAGAAGACTCCCTGGAAAAGACCCTGATGTTGGGAAAGATGGAGGGCACAAAGAGAAGGGGACAACAGAGGACGAGATGGTTGGATAGTGTTCTCGAAGCTACCAGCATGAGTTTGACCAAACTGCGGGAAGCAGTGGAAGACAGGAATGCCTGGCATGCTCTGGTCCATGGGGTCACGAAGAGTCGGACACAACTAAATGACTAAACAACAACAACAAGCCTTAAGGTTTCCCATCCCTCTGATGTGTCCCTTGTGTTCATGGATGCTGCAGTTTGGGCTGCATAAGGGCTAGCACTTGGCAAACTGAGACTGCTTATTAGCATATACCTGGGATGGGAACCTATGACCCTCTCAATGTTGCTAGGCTACAGCTCCCATCATTCCTGACCTTTGGCCATGGTGGCTGCTGCTGATGGGAGTCTGGCATTATCCAAAAGGCTAGGGGTTCCGTACCCCTGGTATGCATGATGATAGACACAACAAAATTGCTATGATCTCCCCAACTCCCATTACCCTTCACTTTCTGTATCACAGGTGGGGAACAACTTTCATCAGGCGGGTCTGCTTAAAAAGCGGCCTGCTCTCTGTGGGCTGTCGTCATACAATCAGAACTCCTGATCCCTATGGAAAGCAGTGGGGCTTGCATTTGACGCTGGATTTAGACACTCATGCTCTCCTGATTTCTCATTGGCAGCTGGGGCTTTACCTGTGCTGTCCATGATGTGGACATGGCGGCACAAAAACATCAGACCACATTAAGACCGCATCCAAGGCCTAATTTGACCGATGGACCCGTCCTTTGCCATCCTGTTCTGTATTATTGGCCCTAGTTGGGTGGAGGCAGGTACACTCTGTTCATTATACAACAATACCAGGGAGTGTAGAAATACAGTTTCACACACAAAAGTGAGGGGTCCAGATGGTTAGGGTGTGTAATAAAAATTGTTCTGTACTTCCTCTTGGCTTTCAGTTTAGCAAATCATGCACTATCCCTGCCTTGAGAGTTTTCCCCATACTTCAGAAACATGAATTTGTTCAACCCTAAATTTATCTGCTCTTCTAGCTACTCTTCTACTTTCCACTGTGAGGGATGAATTTCACCTGAGTGATAATTACCATCTTTGTAACCATCTTTGCCTTTCTAGTTCAACAGCAGTGATTCGTTATTATCTTATGCACAGAGTATTTTTTGAAAAAGAAGGAAGGTGCAGTTTGTGTTTTGGTAGCTCCTGCCTTACTCCTACCAAATGCATGATAATGCAGATAAGAGAAATGGGCAGTGCTAAAATTCCGTGCAGAAAGGGGAGATCCAGAAACTGAGAGGTTTATTTTGTACCTCTTTAAGAGGTAGTAATTTCTTGGGATCACCTATGCTGCCACCGCCACTCCTGGCCTGGACAGTGGTTTGTTGCTGAGCGATATGTTAAAAGTGAGCATGTAACTTAATCAAAGGAAGCGGATGCCATCAGAAAATTGCTAGCATTGTCCTCCTTTCGTGTTCCACATTTTGAAAAAAAGTCTGGTTCCTTGAATTTTACCTTTTAGCATTTATGCTTTCAAAAAAATCCCATTTCCTCGTGGTGTTCTCTTCTAAGGCTTCTCTTCCTTATTTTGTTGTGTTTCTCTGGAAGCCCCTTGACTGCCTTGTGTATAATTCTGGGGGGGGGCAGTCAATATGGTTCAGTAAACAAAGTATTCCAGATGGGATTTACAATAATAGACTTCCACATTAAAATACACACAAATAACATTATGAATGCTAGTAATATGGAGGGCTTACGTTGTTGATGCTTTTTTGTTTTAAGCCTCTGGGTCATTTTCTATTCCCTTAAATTGCAGAAAACCAGATAGCACATTCGCTCTTCAAATGGGAGAGGAAGGTGGAAGTGAATAAACAGCTCCCCTTCTTATGTGTGCAGATAGTATTGACTCCTTGTACTCCACTGGTCTGATTGTTTGCTTCTCCTGCTTCCATTCCTGGGGGGCGGTTTGCTATGCACCTTCATTGCTGGAATGCCCCACCCATTTGTCTGACGCTGGGTGCTCCCTTTGCAAGAGGCTTCTAGCTGGTCTCTCTGAGTCTTGGCTTCAGTGAGCAGCCAGAGCTCTTGCCAGCTGCCTGAAATCCTAGAAGCACTTACTAATTATCCTATTTGCAGTTCATTCCTCTCTTAGCTATGCTAGGAATTGGGCTGCCGTCCCACAGTTAGTAGCCAGGGTCATCTTACCCCCATTACTGTCAGTTGTTTGGCTAGGGTTGTCTTACGATTCCGTCCGGCCTCCAGGCAAAATATAGAGTCACTTTTCTGCATTTCCTCTTTATTATAAGTTTCTTTCATATAAATATAATACTTGGGTGTCGTGGAACTCCCTAACTGTTGACATCAGGCAGGTGCCTACACAACACTTCTCAGCACCTGCTAAAAACATTTTTGTTTTGAAAAGCCTGTCTGATATGTAGAACGCTAGCATATGCTTTAATCTTTTCTCTTCTTTTTTGAGCTCACAGTTGATTTTAATTTTTTTTTAATGTTTCGAACAGTTGGTTTTTAACCGCTTTTGCTGATAATCTCATTGCTAATGTTCTTTTTTCTAAACCGCTTTGAGGTTTTGCTTTGTTTTTGCAAACAGATTTTCATAATTAATTAATTAATAATAACGGTCCATCACAGAATGGTTATATCGTTACACGTCACCCCAATTTCCACCAAGCGACTTCGTAAGATTCCCGGGGCTCCAGGCACTCACCCAGGTCTTATTTACACATGGGACGCGGGTGGCGCTGTGGGTTAAACCACTGAGCCTAGGACTTGCCAATCAGAAGGTCGGCGGTTCGAATCCCATGACGGGGTGAGTTACCGTTGTTCAGTCCCAGCTCCTGCCAACCTAGCAGTTCGAAAGCAGCTCAAAGTGCAAGTAGATAAATAGGTACTGCTCCAGCGGGAAGGTAAACGGCGCTTCTGTGCGCTGCTCTGGTTCACCAGAAGCGGCTTAGTCATGCTGGCCACATGACCCGGAAGCTGTACACTGGCTCCCTCGGCCAGTAAAGCGAGATAAGGGCCGCAACCCCAGAGTCGGCCACGACTGGACCTAATGGTCAGGGGTCCCTTTACCTTTACCTATTTACACATATTTACACCTAAAGTCTTCAGTGAAGAGAGTTCAGAGAATTACATCACAAGAGAGGCTTGTTCCCCCAGCAGTGCAGCACTGGATTCCGAAGTCATCTTGAGCACCATCTCCATGCCTCTGTCCCAGGCTGCCAAGAGGATCCTGCCCTGTATGGCCTCTGCCTGGAGTTCCTGTTCCAGCCTTCTCCTTTCCAAAGATCTTTGCCGGGGTGGGGGTGGGGACGGGGGACGGGATCCAAGTCTCAAGTAAAATGACGGAGACCCTTTCCTGTTTTCCCATGTCGTCCTAAACCTTTCTCCTCCCACAGTAACCATGGGAACCCTCCCCTCTCTGTGCTGGGAAGTTGCTGCTTTGATGATGGTTTTCATTGATGGGTTAATGACTTGCTCCCAGCACCTTTTGTCATTCTTAGTCATTCTTAAGGCGAAGCCCTAACCTGGAAAATAAGCTTATCCTATATTTTTTTCACTGGTCTGGCATCTTCCCTTCAGTACTCCCACTATTATCTAAATTCTACCATTTATTAATTTCTAACATGCACTAACTCTAGCAGGTATGGGTGCCCTTGCACCCCCAAAGTCTTGTTACCCCAGATCTGTATCTGTGTCAGGAGACAGAGAGAGAAAGAGTCGAATCCAGACTCAGCCAATGGGATTCATTGTCATGCTGACACAATCATTCTGTCTGTGGTTCTGTCGCTGCAAGTATTCCTTGCTTGCCAAAATGAACGATCTCCCCTCTCTTCCCACTGCAGGCTATTCTGGAGTTTCTCTCAACCCTCCACAGCGGATATTTGGGGTTGTGCAGAGTGCTTACTTTTGGATGCATTGGAGGGATAATCAGCATAATCCTCTTTAAACAATTTCCATTGTAAATGTCGATGCAGTTCAGATTCTTTACTTTAAATAGAGAGAGCCGCAGCAATCATTTAGCAAAAGCAATCTGTGAAAGTAGAAAACTGATTGGGGGAAAGCTTGTTGAAATTCCTTCACTTGGCTCCCAAAGCTCCAAACCAACTTGACACCAGTGGGAAACGCTTTGTAGGGCTTCAGCTCCCTAAACCTTACACTTTGACACTGTAGTTATTGCCTATTGACAATTAGGAACCTGACACATACTTCCCAACTGAATGCCTAAAATAACAGAAGGGCTAAGTAAAGGGTTAAGTCTGGATTGAGGGTCCCTGATTCGTGCTCCAATTCACTCCCTCACCCTCTTGTTCAGTGGCAGTAATAAAGATGTGTAATTTGTTGGGAGGGCAACTTAAGATAGATACTGCAAAGCCTTTTAATATTAATGTGCCTTACATTGTAATCCTATACTCAGAAGTAGGGCCCGTAGGGTTCCATAGGGCTTTCTCCCAGGAAAGTGGGCATAATTTCGTGAAGAAATTAAAAATAGGATAGTCCCATCTGGAGCATCTGTGGGGGTTCACTGTACACCACAATAGCAAAAAAAGAAGGGAAAAATGTGCTGTCTTTCTGGCCCTGCTCCCTTTTTTTTTTTTTTTTGCAATCTAAAAGTCCTGACCAGAGGTCATTTTATAAACTATTCTTCCTTCCTAAAAGCAAGAAGTGAGATCTCATTCCCTCTCACTGTTTCCTAAGAAATTTCTTCAAGAGAGCTGAAATTGGGGGAAGCACATGGGCTGAACGTTAGAAACAGTTATAGGATATCCAAACCAGCATAATGCTAGCTCTCTACAAAGGAATCAGAGAACCCATGCTAGCTGCTTATAAGAAATGAAAGCAAAATTCTGCTATTAAAACACCAAAGGGAGATGTTCTTTCTTTTATACAACAAAGGCATATGAAGGCAGGGAATTGGCCTCCTGAGGAGCTATTGTTTCTGCCTTGAGGTAGCCCAGAAGAATATCCCTGTGGACTTTTGAGGTTAAGTTTCAAGATTTCTTTTGTTAGATTAATGTGTCTTCCAAAAAGTCGTGTTAGCTCAAAAGAGTCTGTGAAAATGTGATCAGCATACGAGGAGGGTTCACACATGAGAGAGCTCTTTGTGTCAATAACAAAAACAGACATAGGCAGTTTTGATTTCTGCAAGCAGTAAAGAAAGAATGGGATACTCAGAAGTCTGTCAAATTTTAGTCATGGTGTAGTTGAGGGGGGAAAACACCAACTACTTGCGTTTTATCTTTTTGGTGATTCAATCCCTGTTTATCTTTTAAGGAATCACACAGCGTTCTCCTCATTGATGTTTTTATGCTTTTGATTTACGTGTTCTATGTGTAGTTTATCTAGCAGTGGGCTCTTGTCTTTTGTAATTTCTCTCTCTCCATACAGTCCTGTGAGGAGGGAGACTGGTGTTGAGTGATACACAAGATATTATCTTTCTCGCACATGTCCAGAGATGTAACGTCACCTGGAGACTGAAATTTGAAATACCCGAGTCCATCTTTGCCAAAGCATGACTTATTCATAAACCCAATATATGAGTGGTGTGCATCATGTTCTCACATATACCTTGACTGAAGTGAGAAGCAAATGGAAATCTAACTTAGAAAAACAGCTTCATGTATGTGTACGTTAGAGATGGGACTTCTGTGGCTGGAGCTGATAGAAATTTTAGTCCAGCAATATCCATAGGGCCACAGCTTCCACACCCTGACATACCATGTCTATTCAAATCTAATGCTCACCAATTTTTCGCCAAATTACGTTGTGAAAATTAAGGTGCACATTAGAGCCGATGGAAGGTTTACATTTCCCAGCTAATACTTTTTTTGGTTTCAAGGTTGTGAAAAATTGAGGTGCGTATTAGATTTGATGGCGCATTAGATGCGAGTAAATACGGTACATGGTGTGCTTACCACATGCTCAAATGTATTTCTTAATGGTTTGCGCTTTGTAAGATGATTTATGGTGGATAGCAGCCATTCTTTTCTTAAAGTACAGTGGTACCTCTGGTTACGTACTTAATCTGTTCCGGAGGTCCGTTCTTAACCTGAAACTGTTCTTAACCTGAAGCACCATTTTAGCTAATGGGGCCTGCCGCTGTGCCGCTGCTGCACGATTTCTGTTCTTATCCTGAAGCAAAGTTCTTAACCCGAGGTAATATTTCTGGGTTAGCGGAGTCTGTAACCTGAAGCGGATGTAACCTGAGGTACCACTGTAATTGGATCAGTTAGCATTAAGAAACACAAGGGAAAACATATCGTTGGAACGAGGCAACTGCCAGGAGGTAGCGTGTGACATTGAGAAGTTGGAGGACAGGCCTGTGTGTGCATTTGGCCTCTTCCTGTTAACCCTTAAGCCAGGGGGCGGCAAGGTTACGGGGGCAGCTCAGGAGCTGGTTAAACTTTGGTTACCAGATTTTTTTCAATGAATCTGGGGACACTTTTCAACTTCAATGGATTTTGTATGGGGACTGATGTGTAAATCTGGGGACTGGTCTGGTAACCTTAGGTTAAACAACCCTCATGGGCTGCTTGTGGCCCATGGGCCTTTGGTTGCTGACCCCTGCCTTAAGCTATCCTGCAGTCATTGGATGCGGTGGAGGATGCTGTCCTGCCTCTAGTGTTGAAGTCAAGATTCAATTCTCAAGTCTGGCCGGCCTCTGTACCTGAAATGCGAGAAGGCCACCACCTTGACTTTGCCTCAGGCAACAAAATTTCTTGGACTAGCCTTGCATATATAGAGGGTTAGGTACATTACATACATCCTCTTACACACCATGCTGAAACAAACTCGAGGTGAAATTTGGTTTCCTTGCAATCAAAGTTCTGGGTCTTCAAGTTGCAGACTTAAGTCTCAAAAAGAGTAAATGGGATCTGCTGCCTGGAGAAGGCTGGAGTCATGGATTTCTGTGCCCTGCAGTGCTTTCTGTCTCGCTCTGAGGCATATGCTCCTCATTCTCTGATTGTCCTCGTCCCACCCAGAACAGCTCACACTACCTCTTCTTTCCAACCCCCTACCATTGCCAAAATACTCAAAATAAACCTAAATATTGGCAACCATAGCAGACTGTGCATATCATTTTTATGATGCAGAGTTGCATCATTGGCACTGAGCATGAGACTTTAACCTTTCCTGGCAGGAAAACATGAATTTATTGGGTGGTGGTTAGTGCAATCTACTCTAATGTGGTGACCTGCTCCAGCAGTTGGTAGTAGTAGTAGTAAGAATAAGAATTTATTATTTATACCCCGCCCATCTGGCTGGGTTTCCCCAGCCACTCTGGGTGGCTTCCAACAAAGATTAAAAATACATTAAAACATCAGTCATGAAAAACTTCCCTAAATAACCATACTTTACCTAAATAATACTTCCAGGGGGTTGGGAAAGATACTCACCATTGTTGCTGTCCCCGACATTTGCCTTTTGCTGCTGTCAGATGGGGGAGCCAGCTGAATGCCATCTAGCCCTCTAGCCCTCCCCTCTGGACTTTATTTTACGAGTGCAGCAAGATTAAAACGTTTTTGTTGGCTTTTCATTTTGGTTTGAATTTATGTACTTTAGCCTAGATGGTTTCTTTTTGTGATGTTGAATTTATTGTTTGTTTGCTAAATTGTTTATTTTTTGTTATTTTGAATTTAGTGAGATTTTCAGTATTTTGTGTATTTATATTTCCAGTGTTCTCTATTTTTATGTTTTGAGGGTTTGCTGTAAGCCGCTTTGAGCACAACTCATTGTGCGAAAGTGGCATATACATAAAATCAATCAATTGCATGTTGATGGGCTATACTCCTCAGCCACTGACCATGCTGCCTTAAATGCATGGGAGTTGTACTTCAAAACTTCTGGAAGTTACCAGGTTGGGGAAGACTGCTTTCGTGTATACTGAACCCTACCATAATACCATAAAGGATACTGAACATAAAGCTATCTTTGGAGCATAAAAAAATCCAATGTGAATCCATGGAAATGCATTCTGCTCTCACCTTACTGCATTGCAAGCAGCGGGCAGCCAGTTTCCAGTGTGTACATGTGTCTTCACATTAAATGAATAAGTCACTAGAGAAAGAGCTTGGAAAGCTCTCTGTGTTCATTTACTGTTCTGGTGCATTATGCTGTAAGGGCAGATTGTTTGGATTAAGAAATAATTTAGTATTCCTGACTTAGATACCTCTTAGAAATTCTGGTGGTGATTTATTGGCATTAAACTGCAGCACCCCTAGAAAGAAACCTTAGCAGAAACATATTCATTACAGACTTCTCAGACCCTTCCAGATGGAAGTTTCAAGTGTGGTCAGACGTTGAGCTTTAAAGAATGATGAATCGATGGAGGTCAACGAGTGGAGGCTGGTGAGCAACATCAGCTGCCTCCTCCACATGCTCACTTTTAGAAGGATGCACACATGAAAATCCCTACTTCAGGTGAATCTGTAAGCAGAACTTGTGCTTGTACATCGGTCCTGCTCCCCCATCCATGCATTCACTTTGACACAGATGAATACATGAGCAGTCCTAGCATCCGTTGATCAACCAAAGATGTCTTAGCCCAGCTTTCACCAAACTGATGTCCTCCAGATGTTTCAAACTGCATCTCCCATTAGCTGTTGCCAGCACAGCTGCTCTGGCTGGCTGTTCTTGTCTGCTGAGCTCTCAGTGTGCGGGGGAAAATAGAGGTTAAAAATTGTGCCTTGGGTGGGATGAGAAAGCAGATATAGACTCACCTATAGGCAAAGGATGGAATATCCAAAATAAACACTATTTTCAACCTAAGACGACTTCTGTAGGAATCTGCTGCTTGGGAATTAATAATGTTGTATTGAAATGTGCTGCAGTTTTGAAACAATTTGACATGCTCGTTTAAGCTGCAAAGAAGTGCTTTCAGAGGACCATACTTAGGTGAGGAATATGTTGAAGACGAGAATATATAATTTTAGATGGGAAGGGGGAAATGAACCTGGATTGCAGGCTGGTGTGTGCTAGGAATGGGGAGGACCAATCAACTTTTAAAAGTGCCTTTGAGAAGTTTAGGAGTGAAGAACAAAAACAGCAGCGAAGGCAACAAAAATACTTCCTCATTTTTCTTTCTCTGGCCTTGGAGGTTTCAAGAAACGTGACTTATCTATAAATAAGGGGAATTTATAAATAAAAAAAAGTGATTCTCGCGCCAAGCTTGTAAACTGATCTCCGTGTTGCTTTCCGTTGACAGATAACAAATATGCTCCTGCAGTCACTCTCAATGGTTTCATCTTTATTCTTGGAGGAGCTTATGCACGAGCGACCACCATCTATGACCCAGAAAAAGGCAATATCAAAGCAGGCCCCAACATGAACCACTCCAGGCAGTTCTGCAGGTGAGACCAAACGCACACACACACACAAACAATTGAATTACCAGCACCTCAGTATGTGTTTTTTTTCTGGAGGAAATTATTACGTTAAGGTGGGAATGGAAGTGCATGTGTGTTTAAGACTTTTAGTGTTCTCGGGCTACACTAATAGAAATATTACCTGGCTATGCATCACTCTAAATCCTTTCCCTTGGTATCTAAACATCAAGATCTCTCTGGTGTGAGACTGACAGGCCCTGTTATGTACAGTGGTACCTTGGTTTATGAACTTAATCCGTTCCGGAAGTCCGTTCTTAAACCAAAGCGTTCTTAAACCAAGGCGTGCTTTCCCATAGCAGCGGGGGACTCAATTTACAAATGGAACACACTCAACAGGAAGCGAAGCATGTTCTTATTCCAAGGCAAAGTTCACAAACCAAAACACCTACTTCTTTAGTTTGCAGCGTTCTTAATCCAAGTTGTTCATAAAATAAGCTGTTCTTAAACCAAGGTGCCACTGTACTGTATACTTAAGAACTGGAATGGTCTGAAGGCCAGACTTGCGTGTGCATGTGTTTTGTCCAAATCTGAAACACGGCTAGTGATACCCACATTATAGGGGTTAGCATAAGATGGACACACGTCAGCCAAGTGTTGCTTCTTATAAAAATCACTCTATAGTGGTTAAACAAAATGACTGCAGGTGAACCACTATCTGGAAGCAGAGGAGGACTGTGAAGGCTGAAGGAAGCTTTGCGAGTTACATATAAGTTGCTAGCTTATCTTGCTTACCCATGTTATGTACCAAAATGCCCTGGAGGACATCTAGAATGTTTAGAAAATCATGTCTAGAAAAAAATGTTTAGAACTGCTGCTTAAAGATTAATATGAGAAGCATCGATTAAATTCAGATAAACAAAGTTCCAGTGATGTGCGTTCTGCAATATTTGTGACGGCAGGTTTGCATTTGGGACCGAGGACAAAACACACTTTTTTCATGGAACCTGTAGAACACTTGTATCAAAGCTGTGAATTCAGCTTTAATGCAAGCACATCACTGATCTCATGGATTGCTGTTTATGTCACAGCATGCTAGAGAAAGATGAAATCTGGCATCCCTGTTGTACAATGGCAGGGGAAGAGCCAGTTTGTTCTCTGGACAGCTCAGAGCTGATTCCCATTTAGGATTAATTTCCCATCTGGCAGGCACAGGCAATCTCTGCTTTGTTACAAATTGCAAATATTATTATTTGCCTTTTGTTCCAACTGTATTAAACTTTTTTTCCCTTTTAACCTATGTGTATGTAAGCCAATTAATTTAGTAGACATTTCATTAATCTGGTAAAGTGAGCTTTAATCCACAAAATCCACAATACATGTGCGTTAAATCTTTGGAATGGGGTTATAACATTTTTATACATCATAAACTGCATATGTATGAAATTAGACATGCTTATAACACTATTTGATTATTAATTTTTATAAATACACAATATTAAAACCAGAAAACTTGATTATTTACACCAATAGAGCTTTCCCACAAAATGATCACTTTGTACAAGAATAAATGGTCCAGTGCCAACACCTGTTATTCCCAATTCCATTTTTCATTATAATGTTCTCCATTTTTTAGTGTCCCTTATTTGATAGTTCTCAGACTTTTAAAAATTAAATATTTTAAGTTGGCTTATAAGCATTTTTCCATGCTCTTAGAATAGAGAACCCTTGCAGTGGTCAATATATACAAAATATGCCATTTATTTTTTTACAGTGCATCACCTTTGACAAAATTATTTGGCACTTTTTGCTATACGGAAATGCTATAAGTATAGGAAATGGTGCGAAGCCTGTATATAGTGGTTTCCATGTAGGTAGCTTTCTGCTGAGTAAAGTGTTTCAACCAGTATAGGGGAAACAATGGAAAATCTGAAGCAACCATCAGATGGAATGCTAAACCATGGTTTGTTTGTTTTGGCATCATGGTCACATTCCATAGTAAGCCTCAGCCTCTCACACACCTTCACATATGAGGGAACAAAATGTAAAGTTTTCTGTGACAGCTGAAAGTTTCCTGGTTTGGCTAAACCCGGGAGTAAAAATGGTTTGATACCAAGGCTCGTTAATTAACTATGACTCGTACAAACCACAGTTTCCCCTATTCAGCTGAAATGGGTGGTTGTGTTTTGTTCTGAATTCTGATTGGAAGCTTCAGATTTCCTCCCCTCGAGTACAGAAGAGAGAAGAAGGGGAGCTGGGAGTGCACAAGCCTAATGTGTAGTGCATTCTCATAACACTAAGGTGTGGTGTAGCATTAGGCCTGAATGAGACCTGAGAGCAAGTATGACATACAAAAGTTTTCTGAGTTGAGATCTAAGGAAAAAGTCTGGAATGGAGGCTATAGTTTAATGCATCTTAACTTTTCGGAAGGCGCTCGTCTTACTTTTGCTGGTTTCAGCAGTCCTAATATCAGCTGCAGCTCCCATCAAATTATAACAGATCCTCCAAGTATCCCTATTTCCCAGGAACAGTCCCAGATTTATAGAAGCCGTCCAGGTTTCTGATTTGATCCCAGAATGTCCCGCTTTTCCTTAGGACGTCCCTCTTTTCACCAGAGAAATGATGGAGAGTATGGAGTTATGTGACCCTCGAACCAAGGAGATTAGTAACTTTAGAAGATATGTGAAGGCAGCCCTGCATAAGGAAGTTTTTCAGTGTTTATTTTTCAGTGTTTTTATGTATATTGTAAGCCACACAGAGTGGCTGGGGCAACCCAATGAGATGGGTGGGGTATAAATAAAAAAAATATTACTATTATTATTGAATAGGGTGTCCCTACTTTCATCATACAAATGTTGGAGGGTATGTAATAACCTTCCTTATTAGTTTTCAGAATCCCGAGGCAAGGGTACCAGTGGCAGCCTGACTTTCTTTCATCTGTTCCAGTAATTTATCCCAATATTTATCATATCTGCAATACTTAGTCAATGAGTTAAGCAAAAGTCCTCTATTAGTAGTAGTAGCAGCAGCAGCAATGGAGGTAGAATGGGCAATAAAAATAAAGCTAGTATTTAACCATACATCACAAACAGAATGTATATATTTGACTCTCCTTTTTTATTTAAAGAGTGCCCTCTCTTGGTTGCCAAGAGAATCTTGTCCTGGAGCTAACATTACATTACATATTTTTTTTAAAAAAATTACAGGCCAAATCCCAGCCAAAGCGACTATGTTCCTGCTGCTTCTGTGCTAATTACAGATTTTCATTGTTCCTCTGTGTTAACAAGAGTGAAATTGAATGTAGGAGAACCCCACTGTGTCCAGGCAGTAGTTAATTATATTTTTTCTCTCAAGATTGTAAACCAGAGGCAAACAGTGCAGTACAACTGACATAACTTCCCTTGGTAATTCATTGCATTAATTATGTGGGATCTTTTTTATTTTTTAAACAATTTTTCTTTAACCACATTTAAATTACTTTCATGTAAAAGGCTTTTAATACCACAGTTCTTTGGCCAAGATCACTTGATAGACTGGGATCTGGCCACTAATGGCAGACTTTATCCAACGTTTGAGAGACATATTTCCCCCCCACGCTGACAAAACTGCAGCAGTTTGAAACAATCCGATTTGTATGTTCGGAATGGAAGGAACAAACAAATTCTACCCTTCCAGTAAAAACATGTGCACAACAATACTTAAATGTCCATTGAAATTTTGCAGCAGTTAGAATTGTTTACATTTTTGTTTCCTTTTCTCACATAGCAGTAACCTCTGCTCAACTACGATAATGATGTAATGGATTTTCAACAGATATCAATAACAGGGATTTTTTAGAATGACAATGTTAAGCCAAAGTTATGTAGAATTAGGAGTGGATTTCCAAAATAGAAGCAGCATAACTGGACCCAAGGATTGGAGGCAGTTCACTGTTTCCTCTTACATGTGTTGGGGACCTTTGCTTCTTAAGATGTTATAATTTATTATTATTATTATTATTATTATTATTATTATTATTATTATTATTATTATTACCCCAGGCACTCTGGGTGGTTCCCAACAGAATATTATTAATAATAATAAAGTGATAAAACATCAAACATTGAAAACTTCCCTAAACGGGACTGCCTTCAGATGTCTTCTAAAAGTCAGATAGTTGTTTATTTCCTTGACATCTGATGGGAGAGCATTCCACAGAGCAGGCGCCACTACCGAGAAGGCCCTCTGCCTGGTTCCCAGTAACCTCACTTCTTGCAGTGGGCAACTGCCAGAAGGCCCTTGGTGCTGGACATCAGTGTCCGAGCTGAAAAATGGGGGTGGAGACGCTCCTTCAGGTATACTGGGCCGAGGCCGTTTAGGGCTTTCAAGGTCAGCACCAACACTTTGAATTGTGTTCGGAAACGTACTGGGAGCCAATGTAGGTCTTTCAGGACCGGTGTAATACGGTCTCGGCAGCCACTCCCAGTCATGTTAGTTACTGAACTGCAGCTCCCCTCTGCCCCAGCAAGCGTAGCCAAAGGCTCGGGATGGTGGCAGCTATAGTTCAACATCTGGAGGGCCAAAGCACTATCTTAAAATCCCAAGGATGTTATTTTCCCAGGATGCATAGAAATGGGGAGCATTGATGCTCTGGCCTCTACTACATGGAAGCTGCAAAGGGTCGCCTCTTCCTACAGCAGGGAGCCAAGCGGCGATTTTATATGAACGTGAATTAAAACAGGGAGCTGAAACCCATTAATGTAGATCCCACTACCTAAATGCCAAGATTAAAAACCTTTGGCCAGTCACTGCCTCTCAGCCTAACCTGCTTCACAGAGTTGTTGCAGAGATAAAATGAGGAGGGCAAGAACCATTCAGCTCCATGAAGAAAAAGTTCAGGTGTAAATGCAATAAAGGAGGGGGGACAGAAGAATTTGTGGGCTATTGGTAGGGTTGCTGTATTTTGAAGAGCAAAAAAGAGGACACATTTGCCGACTTCCAACTATGGATCGCTAGGACTCTCATTTTACATACCCATGAAAAAGAGAGCCAGTGTGGTGTAGTGGTTAAGAGTGGTAGACTTGTAATCTGGTGAACCGGGTTCGCGTCTCTGCTCCTCCACATGCAGCTGCTGGGTGACCTTGGGCCAGTCACACTTCTCTGAAGTCTCTCAGCCCCACTCACCTCACAGAGTGTTTGTTGTGGGGGAGGAAGGGAAAGGAGAAAGTTCGCCGCTTTGAGACTCCTTAGGGTAGTGATAAAGCGGGATATCAAATCCAAACTCCTCCTCTTCTTCTTCATATGGCAACACTACTCTTGAGCAACACCCAGTATCTGTTAAGAAATGGTGTTTCCTAGCACAATCCATATGGGGATTACACACTCATTCTCAACAAGCCATCTACTTGTATCTTTTGCAATGCCTCCAGCTTATCCTGATTTTGTAATAATAAGGAAATGAGTTAGCTGGAGATCAGCAGCCCACGGTGGGGGCTAGCAGCTCCTACTATTAGTGAAGCAGAGCACTCGCCGTGCTTTGCTGTTCAGAAACAAACCTTTTTTTTAAAAAAAGGAAATAAAAATCTCACATACACACACTGTTGTTATTGTGCGGTATAGCCTGAACCTCAGTTTTTTATTAAGGAGTTCCATTTGGAAGGACCGGATGACAAATCTGCCAGGCTAGCTGTCAGAGGGTGGGAAAGGTACCTTCAGCTGGGAATTGCTGGTTCTAAATTATCTTCCCTGGGAGCATTGCTCACGCTAGCGCATGGCTGCTGATGACGCCCTGTGAGCAATCTCTTGCTACCCAGGTCTATTTGCATGCTGCCTGGATTCTAAACAAACCAGGCTATGACTACGCACAGGAAACACATTCAATGTTCTTTTTACGCAAAGGTGAACTAGAAAATTGGATGATGCTTAATTTAATGCATTTATATCTCACCTTTTCCTCCAAGGAGCTCATACATGGTTCTTCCCCCTCTTCACACTGGGTGAAGAGGGGGTGGGACCACCAGTGCAGTGTAGTGGTTAAGAGCGATAGACTCGTAATCCGGTGAACCGGGTTCGCGTCTCCGCTCCTCCACCTGCAGCTGCTGGGTGACCTTGGGCTAGTCATACTTCTCTGAAGTCTCTCAGCCCCACTCACCTCACAGAGTGTTTATTGTGAGGGAGGAAGGGAAAGGAGAATGTTAGCCACTTTGAGACTCCTTCGGGTAGTGATAAAGCGGGATATAAATCCAAACTCTTCTTCTTCCTCCTCTTCTTCATTTAATCCCCATAACCACTCTGTGTGGTTGGTTAGGCTGGGAGTTACTGGCCTGGCCCAAGGTTACTCAGCAAGCTTAATGGCAGAGTGAGGATTCAAACCCTGGTCTCCCAAGTCCTAGTCTGACACTCTAACCACTACGCCACACTGGCTCTCAGTGGAAAAAGAGGTCACCTTTGCATCTATCATCCTGGTCCCTTGTGGGTAAATGAGAGAGAATGAGCAGCCAGGAAAGTGCAGGGAGCATTTGCAGGTTATGTTCTGGGGGTGGATGAAAGGTGTGCAAGTGTGATGAACGTTACTCATCAACATTATTCCTTTTAAGTTCTGCCTGACTCCTTTGATTCATCTGCATTAATTATCATGTACTTTAATGTTTCTGCTGCTCTTAATGTCTTCCATCTAGCGCAAAATTTCCCCTCTGCTCTTGTTTCGTGGTTTTGTAATTTGTTAATAGTTAAATGTATTTTAGTCACTTTTATAAATGATACTAACGAAAATGTCTGTAGGCTGCGGCCAGATCCCCAGAGAGTTCGAGTCAGCACTCCTAGTTAATACAAAGGCAAGGGCACCTAAGACATACACCATTTCACTTAATTGATACTATTTTAAATACCTCTTCCCCCAAAATCTCAAAGTGGTATACAATTAAAACCACTCAAAAATGACAGGCGAAAATGGGATTTTAAAAAAGGAAGCTATGCCATCCATCTAGTATTCTAAAATGCAGCCGTCAGCCTACTCAAATTGGTGTAGTTTTTGTTTTGAATAGCCAATTTAGCATGCTACTCCCAAGAGCTGCTCTGCCAGTCAGTGAGCATAGGGCATTGAGGTCCAATGACTGCTGCAACATCACCACCATTGGGATTGCACTAGAACAAGGGTGGGGAAGCTATTGTTCTCTAGATGCTATTGGACTCCAGGTCCCATCTTTCTGACCCTTAGCTATTGCTGGACTCCAACTCCCTTCAGTAGCATGTCCAAGAGGGCCACAGGTTGCCGACTCCTGCAGTATATAATGGTGGTGGTGAAGTATGGGTAGACGCTGTCAGTTGCCACCATCCTCAGATGTACTGCGGTGACCTCAAACACAAATGAACTATGTGGCAAAGAGCCATGCACTCAGCTGGTATGAGAACCAGGCACACTTCCCAGCTGACGCACCTCCAAGGCTGCTCTGTCACCACAGCAAACACTGTTTCGCATTGATATGTGTATCACACAGATGCAATCTCTTCCCAGATGGCTTGCATTATGTGGGCAAGACCAGGGCATAGGGTAAGACTGAGACAAGACAGAAACTGAAAAGTGGGGCTGGGGGGAGGTGGCGATTTGGGTGGGGATGGGACAATAGAAAATGCGGCTTAGGAAAGGCTTTGCTGGAGTCGTGGCTGTTGTAGAGCAACTGAGGGTTAAATGATTGCCGTATCTGTATTAGTGGATACTCCAGCATACACAAGGGGAAAACACTGGCCCAACAGCACAGCAAAATGCATAAATGGTTGCCCTCTACACCTGTTATCAAGCTAATGTGAACATTGCTTTGGAGGTAGATCATGGGTGCCTACCCTCCACGCATTAGTGCAAAATATTAAATACAAGTGGGCACAAAAGGGTTGCAAACAGGAAGGTGGGGAATACCTTGCAGCATTCACATCTTGAAGGAGACTACTAGGCAGAAGCAATAGCTACAGGGTTTCCTTGCCTTTCAGCACAGAAAGACAGTGGTGTTGCAGGATTTTTACAACACAGAAGTGGGTGGTGGCATAGAATTCAGATGGTAAGAGAGAGAATTCAGAAATTCTGCAGCTTGAATTTCCTCTTCCTGGGTGGTCAGAGTTCACTGGAATATTTGTGGGTGGCTTTTTCTTGTAAATACACTAAAAGGCAAGTTTTAAAAGGAAATCTCTGGCTTGTTTTTCAACAGCTCTTTGGAGGAGCTCCAGATAAATTAGTGTGTGTGTGGCGTCGTGCCCGTTTTCAGTTACTAAAACTAGTTGCGAGAATTAGGAAGAATGTGGTGCATACGAGCATGCTAATTTAGTCATTTAAACATTCTTTTATAGCCTCAAGGACAGCTAGAGAAGATATTTCCTCATTTAAATGTTGTATCTAGACAAGGATTAATGTTTACGGCCAAGTCAAACTGAGATCGCAAAAGTTCTCTCGGCAGTAAGCTTCTAAAGGAGGTTTGGCTGTAAAGAATGTTTGGTGCCAGCGAAAGGAATTCCACTGAGACATAACCAGCCGCAGATGATCCAGGTGAACCTGATACTGATGATTCAGCATCAAGGAAAAACACCTCACCAGATGCTGATGAGCATTCGGCATTGGAAGTGCTAGTTTTATCACATCTGGTCTAGAAACAGTAGCTTTCAGTGGTCACTAATGAAAGACCTTGCAAGAATCCTCTTAAAAGCCAGTACCCAAGCAGAACTGTCACTCAGTAATTTATAGCCTGCCCAGTTAAGCTCCCATATTTTTGCTTCCTCTGCCACTGCCATGTGTGTAGTCCATTGTTCAATGCATATCATGCAGTGTTCCTCGTTGAAACGACAGTGTTAATGTGTTAGGAACTCACCTGGATTTGAAACGGCAGAAACGTGAAGCAAGATCATGGAAGGCTGATAATTAATGGATGTGTAGCTTTCAAACTGAACTGCAGATGCACTTACCGCTTCTTCCTTTGACCTCACTATTATATGATCTAAAGTTACTCTGCATTACTGTAGAGTGGGGTGGGTAGTCAACCTGGTGCCCTCCAAATGTTGCCCAGATGTGGGCTATGACCACCACCACCCCTGACCATTAGCAATGCTGGCTGGGGACTGATGGGATTTGGAGTCAGTGACATCAGGTGGGCACCAGGCTGGGGAAGGCTGCTATAGACAATTTTGAGAAATGTTGTCCATGTTGACAAAAGCAGCTGATCAAAAATCGCAAAAAGAACAACTACCACAACCTTATTTAGTACAGTGGTACCTTGGGTTACAGGACACAGGTGGCACTGTGGGTTAAACCACAGAGCCTAGGACTTGCTGATCAGGTTGGTGGTTCAAATCCCTGCGACGGGGTGAGCTCCCATTGCTCAGTCCCTGCTCCTGCCAACCTAGCAGTTCGAAAACACATCAAAGTGCAAGTAGATAAATAGGTACCGCTCTGGCGGGAAGGTAAACAGCGTTTTCCGTGCGCTGCTCTGGTTCGCCAGAAGCGGCTTAGTTATGCTGGCCACATAACCCGGAAGCTGTACGCTGGCTCCCTCGGCCAATAAAGCGAGATGAGCGCCGCAACCCCAGAGTCGGTCACAACTGGACCTAATGGTCAGGGGTCCCTTTACCTACCTTGGGTTACAGACACTTTGGGTTACATGTGTTCAGGTTACGGATGCGCCAAAACCAGGAAGTACTGGAATGGGTTACTTCCGGGTTTTGGTGCATGCGCAGAAGCGATAAATCACGCTTTGCGCATGTGCAGAAGCGCCGAATCGTGTCCCACGTGTGCGCAGACACGGCGCTGTGGGTTGCGAATGTGCCTCCCACACGGATCATGTTCACAACCCGAGGTTCCACTGTAGGATGAACAGTATGCATAAAATATTTGTATTTTTTGAAGAAAGAGTAGTGATATTCTCCTCAGACATGGCCTTTATAGTGTCAAAGCCATAGACAGCATTCCTAAGTTCTTATATTTCACTGATGGCATTTCAGAACAAGGGAGTTTTAAGTTTTGCTTCAGCCTCTGTCTGTGGATGCCAGATTCTTTGCACTGTTCAGATTTCCAAAATACCCCAATCACTATGCCCCCCAAATAAAACAGAAAGGTAGAGGACATTACAGCTTCGCACTTGCTTTAATTTAAACATAATTTCCACCAAGAGACAGGCATTAAACTTGTAGATCTGTCTTTCTCTAAAAGTATACATTTTGTAAACCACTGCTTTCTCCTCTTTGAACGGTGTTCCTAGATTTGAACAGCTCCTGCTTAATCAAATCAATAGATTTAGAGCACTTTTGTGTCCAGACAATAACTCCCTTGCGGGAATTAGCACTGGGTTCTAAAGCAGAAAGGTTAGTTCACTGACTAATAATAATAAAATTTATATCTCAGCCATCTTGCTGGGTTTCCCTATCCACTCTGGGTGACTTACAACATATATACAACAAAGCATCAGACATTAAAAAACAAAATATCCTATACAAACAGCAAACAAACCAATAAATCAATAGAAACCAATAATAATAACAATAATAATAATATAACAATAAAGTTTATTTTGTAACCACAAACCCCAACTAAACATTTAACCAACATCAACCTGGCAAAAACAAAACAGAGGAATCAAATTTAGAACTAGTTGCCCCACCCCAAAAGTGCATGCATGAGAAAGCAATGTGGGGAATTTCTAGACCTGAATAACGAATGACCTAGCTTTGATGATGTTGTCCTGATGGCACATGCTTTGGCGATCCTCTTGGTGCCTGTGTCTTTCCCCAATATAATATGCGCCTCTGATGTCATTTCCTTTTTCTTTGAGAACATTGCAAGTAGCGACAGAACATATCAATGCTGGTTAATGCTGTCTAGGGTGGCACTAGCTGCAGCGAGGCAAATTTTGATTTCAACTGATGATACATCTAGCCCTGTAACTACAAGGGCCAATGGTGCCCTCCTTGCCAGGCAACTCTCACCCCAGGCAGCAGTCTTACCACCCCATTCACACCAGGTAGGCATAGGGCTGGTGCCCATAATTCTGACGGCAGACTCTGCAAGTGAGCTGGTGGAGACGAACACCTACTCACTCCAGGTAATGCTTGCTCACTTCCAATCCCTTGGGGGGACAGTGGCTGACTCATCTTGGAGTAGCAGCTGGGAAGCGCTTTCTGATCATTATTTCTGTAATTCTTAAAACAGCACTGTGAGGTGGGGCAGTTTTATTGTCCACATAATATAGGTGGAAACCTGATGGTAGCTAGTTGCCTGCTACGTTCATGGCTGCTGGGATCTCCATTGGGGGCTCACATTTCTAAGCACTGTATCATACCCATTCATCCTTATGGGCCATGATAAAAACCCCATCAAGTTGCTTGTTGCTAATAAAGCTTTTTTACAGTGAAGTCAAGAGGCACACAGTTGGGGCTCCTGTTACAGGACCTCTTTGATTTGTGAGGCCCATTTGTTCTTTCCTGCTATGTTGCTAGGCACTTAGAGCTTGCAGAAGATATTTGAAACCCAAGGAGGCAGAGAAAGATCAAGTAGATGGGGATCTTTTCCAGACTGTCCATTTGGCATGCATTCATATTTTGTGTGCTATTTTTATT